>NC_041806.1:30357560-30999867 GCF_900964775.1 Scleropages formosus
GTCCAGGAGCACTGTGAAAAAGGGGAAAAGAGGTTTGAGAGGGGAAGAGAAGACACAGGTTATGTGAGGACTTTCTCTAAGGACAAATATTCAGTTACCTCAAGAAAGCCCCTTCTTTACAAGCAGACAATACCTACTAGGCAATCTATTTTGACCTTTCACCCATGCCCCTGGACGTCCTTTCATTACTTAGTGATTTCTTCATAAAGACGTAAATTGCGGCCCGTTCAACAGTATTGGCATGATAATTCCGCTTATCGACTTTACAATAATTCTTCCTATTGACTTAATCACCAATGCTGAATGAGCACTACACTAGATTGCGCAGGAATGCGGCAGATGGATATTATCAAAATTAAAACCTGTGCTCATTTGGAGGTACGACGCACATGTCCAGGTTTTCGCTTTGTGGTGAGAAGCCATTCACCCAGTATTATATCAGAGATTGCAATCACGCTCTGCAATTTGAACAATTCCTTGATGCAAAGGGCCTCTGGCCAGCAGGTCTTAATGTGTGCCTAATGGGAGATGATTATAGAAGCTAGGCCAGCTTGGTAGCTTCATATGAAAGTAATTTCAGGTGCCCCGGGCCTAAAGAGGGGGCGCTATAGCAGTCACAGGCAGAGGACGAGTAGATAAACATCTCGGAGAGAGGAACAGAAACGTTTCATTAGGCAACGATTCTCGTTTTTAAAGTTCCCTGAGATACCACTGGATTCTGCTCTTTCCTTCATGATGGTGATTCCTGCTCTGCTTATTCCTTCTGGAGAAAGGTGGAGACATACTGATGTCATTTGAAAGTGTTTGTTGTTTATGCTGTGTACATCCTTTAAAATGATAGTTGGACAAAACTTGTAATCAATAAAAGTATGCTGTTGTATCAATTGTTTCATACTACTGAAGTCATATTAAGTGACCCAAAAGGACTGCATTGCATACAGAAAAAAAGATGTCATTATTGGCAAGGAACTAAAAAGTACAATGCTTTGGGGAAAATCATTAATTACAGTGCCTGGCAATGACTGTACTAAGAAGATAAACTATGAAAAAGGGAAGGATCATGTATTGGACTAAAACAAGGCAGGATCAGAATTAAGTAAGCGTATGAGTTACACAGAGAGAGTGTGTTTCCCTGATGTATGGATGAGTGACCCATTGTAAATTATGTATTGAGCAGTGCAAGTCACCTTGGTGAATAAGGTGTGCGGGCATCCATTATAAGTCGCTTTGGAGAAAAACATCTGCTAAGTGAATAAATGTAAATGTGAATGTAAGTGAATATATACATTTGGAGCTGACATACATTTTGAATCAGTCTCATTTTGTGTCATTTTGTCAAAGTATTTTTGAATGCTGGAATGTAACGCAAGTCTAGAAAGTGAAAAAGACGCGAGACTGACAAAAAGACATTTGTCCTTCATGAATCCTGACACCAAGAATGCTGATATTGCTGATATTTTTTTTATATGTATGTTATATGTATGCATACACACACACACACACACACACACACACACACACATATATATATATGTAGCAGCCTCACCTGGTTGATGACTTTAAGACATCAGTCATTAGGAGATATATTGTATGCACATATATATAAGGCTGTTAGTTTTATTCTGAAAAACAGAAATATGTGTACAGTTTTAAACAGAAAATTATGGAACTACTTGTCATTAAAAACAAAGAGAGGAAAATGGGACATCTTGAAGAAACGTTCAAATGCAAAGTGATCCAACTGCTTTGAAACTGCAAGATACTGATTACATAAATGAAAAAATGAATAAATGGATGAATGAATGCATGAATGAATGAATGAATGAATGAGTTTTATTGCCAAGTATGTTTACACATACAAGGAGTTCATCTTGGTGACAGGAACTTCCACAGCACAGACAGAATGACAGTGACAAGACACAGATAATAAAAGTAGAGTGGGCTAATAAAAGATAAAAAAAATATATACATAGAGTATAAAGTATACACTATACAAAATAGACACTAGACATTATATATTTGTACAGGCATGTTATATACAATGCAAGGGAAAGTAAATAAGAGATATGATGTGAAAAATAAATATAAATATAAATAGCATTGTTTATTGCACCAGTTTACTCCCTAGGGGGCATTTATCATTCATCATGTAACTTTAACACAGAAACTTTAATGCTTAGCTTGTTCAGTTTCAACAAAAACAAAAATTTTAGAGTGCTGAGTTACATTATTTTAAGATATATATTTTTTTTAATGGATTCCAAATATCAGTGGGTATTTACATATAAGAAGCCAATTTCCTTTCCAAAACTGTCAAAAGTTTGCTCAGCTTCACAGGTTTTACCAAGGGTTTTGGCATGAACACAATCCTTGACTGAAGGCATACTTTGTTTTCCCACAGTATTTCTTCATGAGGAAAATGCTCTATTTCCATGCTAGTTCAGAATTTTTTTCATTAAATGGATATCCTTTTCCAATGAAGATGACACTTTACTCTTCATTTTCTTCGTTGGTGAAGATCCATGAGTCTTTTTTAGTAATGCAGCTTGTTTTTCAACTGTAGTTGTTCTGAGCTGACCTTCAAAATTTCACGTATATCAGTAACCAATAATTGATACAAGCAATTATTCAAAACAGTGTATCATGCAGTTGCTTGGTGTAGATGAATAAAGTAACAGCTGCTTCTTCTCACTCACACATTCACTTTCATTAAGTTCTTGTCAGGGTCCCAGCAGCCCAAGGCCCATCCCATACACTACAGACTATTAGCATTGCCAGCTCACCTGAACCGCACATCTTTTGACTGTGGGAGAAGACCAACAAAGACATGGGAGAACATGCAAACTCCACACAGTCAGATTCAAACCTAAGACCAAGCAGTCCTGCGCCACCATAACCACCACACTTTTTCTTACTGCTGCTTGATTAACAGCTTCATTCATAAAAGCAAAACACTAAAAAAAGAAAATGCTAACAAAATAAATCATTTTGGAAAAACATAATTTTGGAGTGCATTTGTTAGACTTGGTGGAATTTCATCCCGCAGATAGTTGATTATAAACCCATATCCTTAAGCATTATGCTTCCAAGTGCTTACTGTTGTTTAACCTAATCAAGGAGGCAAACATATTGTTTTGAAAATGTTTAGAAATGCATTTTCCTCTCATCATCCTATATACGCTTGCTTGGATCACTGTGGATGGCCTTTCATAATGGTGGCTTTTACATTTATATTCTTCCCGTGATGCCATGGGCATGATGTCCTTTTCATATTTGACTGTTTAAAGCCTTTGCAAAGAAAGAATTTTTTGTAACTGGTCACATATAGTGAAAAAAGAAGGAAACAGCAACTTTTTGTTAATGCACTAGTCACATCTTTTCCCATTTGGATTTTTAAGTCATTTTACTTGAAGTGTTTACAAAATATTCTCATTGTTACCTTTCATTATTTTATTGTCATGATTCCATCCCACTTTCCTCACAATATTTCACAGAATTTTTTTCACTCTTCAAAGTGGGAATATATTAAATATCATAAAACATTATTTGAAATGAAATGTGAGTTCCACAGAGACCAAACAATTAAAAATTCCATATAGTGACAAAACCTTCATCCTTGATAAATGGAAATGCTGTGACTAGGAGGCATTGCATTTTCACTTGATAGGATGTAAATAGTGCCAGTTGGAACAGAGGAACTCAGCTTTTTATATATTACAAGATTACTTAAACAGTTCAATGTAACATGATGGATGAATTTTGTGGAGATATGGGGCAAATATGGAAAGCATTAGGAAGCCTGGGATGTGCATTAAAGCAATTATTGAAGTTTTTTCTTCTTCTTCTTTTGCTGGCATTGCATTCCATAATCATAACTCAGGGCATGCCATACAACAGTGGTGTAAGAAAGTAGGTATTAAGGAGTAAACACAGACCACCACTTAGATTGTAAAAATTTAAATGCCATCGTATTCTGCTAAGACAATATCATTTTCCAAGGAGTAGATTGAGGACCTTTATAGTAATTGGTGGAATTCTCCTTTTTTCTGATTATTTTGTCTCGCAAATACGGAAGTACTTCAGTTCAAAAGAGATTCAAATGCAGAAAGGGAGACCACTGCAAAAGTCCAGGGATTACAAAGCGTGGATTGTTCGACTGAAATGTGGAGGACCAAAGACACATCTGTTCATCACCGATGTGCTCACTCGCTTCGTGGCAGAAAGTACCAGGTGCCAGGTGCCCGAGTCCCACTCTGTGTGCCAGAATGAAGTCAAGGTTTGCTGGTCCACAGCCTCTTCACTCCGCTGACAAAGGCACAGCTGTGGCGTGTCAGAAATAAAATGAAAGGGGACAAAAATATCGAATCTCAGAAAGTAGAGGAATAAAAAATTAATGAACAGAAGAAAAAGAGACAGACAATACAAAATCCAAAAAGAGAACAAAGTACTGGAAGCATTAGGGGTACTGAAGCACTCCACATTATAAATTACACCTATCTGTCCCTGAAAAACGACTGAATATCCAGAAAAAAAAAAGGATTTTTTATATTTTACAGAAATTAAAAATTTGTTTTTATGGAGTTTCTATTGCTAAGGATATCAGGGTCTATAGGAAAAGCACAAATTTGACTCATTAATGGTCATACATGTAAAATAAACACTTAAAAAATGATTTGTTAAAGTAAACTTACCGTGATAGCGTATATGGACAGGACTGAGGGAGCTTAAGGCTATATGTCACATCTAAAAAAAAGAATAATTAGAACATTAAAATTCAATGACCCTGCAACTGATTGTTGTCACATCAAGGGTGTACCCCCCATAAGCTTTGCGCCCACTTATTTTGGGATAGGATCCGGACCCTCCCGGCACTGACTAAAGTTAAGCAGTTACTGAAAATGATCAGCTAATGGCATGACAGCAAACAGAGGATGCCTGTCTCACACAGCCACTTGGTACAATTTTCACACGTCCTGGACTAGAGGTAGCAGATTGAATAAATGACAATCCGGGTTGGACAATAAGTGGTATTAATAATCTTCAATCAGATAGATGGAAAAACTGGATACTGGGTGATCAAACAATGCGCGATGACTGTATCATCAATAATTCCAGTGAAAAATGATCAAAATATGAACATTTTTAGAAATTAATTTTTAAATGAAGTAGCTTGGTTTGTCGATCACTTATAGTGCCTAGTTTAAAGTGTAAATTCGTAAAACGATTGGGTTTAGGAAAAATTTTCCGAGTAGGCAAAGAGATCACCTTGTAAAACACCCTGAATTCCATAGCCTCCAGTTTCAGTTTCTAGACTAAACAGGGAAAATAAATTTCTAGATGTAGCTATTTTGTCAAGTTACTGTGTGCAGCAGTTGTGCGAGGGTTGCCAGTTTCCAGCATATCAGTACTACAGCTGATGCATGTGGTAGGATGTTCTTGAAACGTGCAGTCTGAGTGTATCTTTCACTAGCACTGATTATATTTAATGAATATCTTGCTCAAAATTCCCAGATCTCCTCCCGTGCATCATGTACCACTAATGGTGAACCTTTTTCTGGCAGGTCTTAGGTCTGGTCCTTGAACCCTGATCTCTCTGAATGCTAATAACTGAGGGTCAGGTACTGCTTCTTTCAAGTGTCGTATTTTCTTGACAGGATGCAAGTAATTGTAAATACTTCCAGTTGGTACCCACCTGCACGTAGTCAAAAGTCAGCAAACATTCCATGAAAACTAGAGCAGAGTCTCCAGCCCAACACTTGAAAGGTATGCAAAACTGTCTCCGCCAGGATGAGTCAAGTCTCCAGTAAATATGGATGCTGTTGAAATCACATCAGGTGAGAAAGAGCCTCTTCTCATTTGAGATCTTCAGATCCCTGTTTTGCTGTGGCTATGACACATCTTGCCTTTCAAAATGCAGGAGGAGAGCTTGCAACACGACTGGGATGAAAATATTTAGCGGCATACACTCATGGGACATCTGCAGAGGTGTGGGCCTAAGCCAGAGAAAATGGTCTGAGCGCTTGAGGCTGTACAAACAACCGCTGGGCCGGCATAGACAACATCAACAAATTTGGTCTGGGCAGCGTGTCTAAGAGCTGCCAGTGGACTGTTAGTTGAGCGTGGTGGCCTCATGGTGACCCCGTGAGGATGCCACGTGCAGGTGAAGGGGGATCAGCCAAGGGCTGGGATGGGTGTGGCAGTAAACACAGACTCAGGAAGGACCATCTGGTGATCTCTTTCCATTGCCAGCTGATCCTTAAAGTGCCAGAAGTATACAGAAGAGCCCAGACACATCCTGTATCGGTGGAAATGACGTGGCCGAGGCACCACCGGAGGACACGGCGAAGTGCTGGTGGGTCACAGCGACTGCCGTACCGCTTTCTCATCAGAGTGAGGACTACGAGCACTGGCCTTTGCCGAGCTAAAGCAAACAGGTCTTGTCCGCAGTGCCCCCTCTCATTCCTTCTTTTCCTGCATTACGGGTTACCCTCCCACTGAGACTGGGACAGGATGGGATGACAGCTCCCTAAATCACTTTGTTTTAGTAAAGCAGGCCCTTCTCACGGACTTCAGCCGAAGGACTCCTGCAGCCACAAGTATCATATCCGGTAGGGATGGAATTCAGCCATAAAAAAGGAAAAGCAGTGTGCTCCCGACAGCGGACTCATTGGAGGGCTCTGTCTCCTTCTTGCTGGGGTGGCGGCGAGACACTCTAATGGCTTCACCTCAGCGGTCAGTCGCTGAGCATCAACAGGCACAGGTCACAGAGGTCAGAAATCATGGTGCATTTCACTGTTACTCATACAGATCCATCGTCCTGAAGGCCCCAGAAAAATTAGGAGATGTTGTGTGTGTGTGTGTGTGTGTGTGTGTCTGTGTGTGACTCATAAAAATGAACTGTTTTCATGGAACTGATGATTTGTCCAGCGATTTTGGTTGCTTCACAGCCTAAATTAATGCATGCCTGGCTTTGCGTAAGTGGTTTTGTTGTGATGACTTAGATTTGTTTCAGTAACTTTGTCACATTGTTCTACAGCAGGGCGGAGCAACCAAGCCAGGCGGACTCTTATGGATGTTTGAGTAGAAGTTGAAAGACATACCTATTCAGTTGTTGTTGCTATCATGGAATAATGCCTAAGGCTGTCAAATAAAGTTATGATGGAAGCTTTCAGAAAGGGGAAACTAAGTAAACGTGCTAAAATTCCATTTCCAACACAGCCAGTACTATGTACAGGCTGCACACTGGCACAGCAAGTAGTGTTTCTGTCTCACAATACCTGGGTGGTGTGAGAGAATGTGTGTTTGATCCCCGCTCATTCTATGTGGAGTTTGCATGTTCTCCCTGTTGGTTTCCTCCCATAGTCCGAAGGCATGCTGTTCAGGTTCATCCATAGTGTGTGAGTGACAGAGAGAAAGTGTGTTCCACTGATGTATGGATGAGTGACCCATTGTAAGTAGTGTATCTAACAGTGTAAGTCACCTTGGTGAGTAAGGCGTGTGGGCTGATAACACTACACAGAGTTCATCGGAAGTTGCTTTGTAGAAAAGCATCTGCTAAATAAATAAATGTAAATGTATGGTATGTATAGTCATTCAGACAATCTCTTTTATTTAATGAGTTTTAACTTATATATATTTACTTAGATATATTCCTTGGCATGCAGCAATGCAACATGAGCTGTAGTTATAGAAAATATAGAGAAAATCCTAAGAGAAGTGGAGGTAGGTGTGAATGGGGGGGGAGTATAGTTTAATATGTGTTTGGTTATGGTACTTATCATAGTATTAATTTAAAACCCAGTTTCAGTTTTAGAGATTAACCAGATCACAAGATCTTTAGAGGATCCCAATCACAACTACTGCTGATTCCCCTTTAAGGCTCCAGCAAAATTATAATGGCAGGACATGGAAAGCGTATTTTGTGTGATGTAAGGAGACTACGGAGTGATGCAAAACAAGAAGTGATTTTAACTTGTTTAAGGGCTTTAAAGTCACTCTCTGTGCTCCTGGTGCAGTCTTTCTGTTGCATAAACAGGGTGTGCCATGCACCACAGAGGATGGTAGGAATGAGGCAACTGTTTGACCTTTCTAGAACCTGGCTTCCTAATCCAGCACAGGTGACATCATCTCAGGGAAATCTTAGTTGAAATCCAGCTTGCATTCACAGTGAATCAGCCGTGCTCACAGAGATTGTTCATGACAGCAAAAGGAGGACCTTTAAGTTTAAGCACGAGTTCTCCCTTTGATATGTTTTCTATCTTTTGGAATGCATTTCTTGGTAAAACAGCCTTAACGAGAAGCGAGTGAATACACCAGCAGTTTTGTTGGTCATCACAGAAGCCGTACATCACCATACAATATATACCCAGTTGGTTTGGACATTACTTATCACATTTATCGAAGCGATTGAAGAAACAATAGGATGCTTTATATCTTCTGGGCTTGAATAGCACAGTGAAACAAGACACTATCAGACCAGCAGAGGGGGTCATCATTAAGGATGTGGAATGTACACAGCAAGCTGCTGGAGCATGAACAAGGAGAAACACCACTTTTATATCTGTAAGAAATGTACTTTAATTGTTTAAGCATATCCCTTTCCATAACATTTTCATAGTTGTCCACAAATGTGTGTACAGGCTTGGGTCAAATGACGTGTTCTTACTAGAGTATTTGAACAGTTAAGCCTCTTGGATGGATGAAGTCTGCTTTGCAAGAGTAATAAAAGAAGCTAAGTTCTTTTCTTTTCTTTTCTTTTCTTTATCATGAATTCCCTCTACAAATGCTTGGTTGACTCAGCTGTTTAAATTTCTTTCACTGGAAAAGCCAACATCTGAACTGGATAATTTGACTGAATCCTGAAAAATCTGGCTAGTCTTTTGGAAGGTTTTAGGAAATGCTACATGACCACCCGTCATAACTTTTGTAACCCTCTTCCCTTGTATTTCATGATGTATGTGTCTGCGTGCTGTGTTTCAGCATATTGTTTCGGTGTCTGTTTCTGTCTTTATGACCCAGTTATGTTCTGTTCTGTTTTTAATCAATGCAAATGCATATACTGTATAATTTGACTCTATCTAGAAATATCCTGGAATACTACAAAACCATGTACCACATATCCCATGCTTGTGCACATCAAAAAACTGAGAATAACAAAAAATGATGTATGGTTTTGCAGTCAATGGTCAAAGACAATTTATGGTTGTAATATCGAACTTCGGTCTTTAGCCTTAGTATTGGTAAGTACAAGCTTAGTATTGGCACCTGTCTGTAAGTATATACATTCTACTATAGTTAAAAATGTAAAGGTTTTGGTGTTCAAATGGTGGTTTGCACATGGTTCAAGCAGCACAATTTGGCACAATATTTGCAATAACCATTAATATACATACATTTTGAAGTTCCACACCTCCCTGCAGCTGTGCTTAGAAACAAATGTGCAATAAATTGATTCTAGAATCTGGAACGAGCACCAGAGAAGTTAATGAAATATGTCATTCTTTCAGGAAACTGCAATTATTTTTGGAGCAGTAAGTATTTGGAACGGCAGCGTGACCCAAGTATTGCTACTTTTCTGAATGCCTCATTTAAAGGGAATTTTTCCACTGATGAAGTCTGTTCTGTATCAGTTGCGCAGCTTGGGACAGAACAGAGACTTTGATGATGGTCCTGAAGGAGAAGAGAAATTTGGCTTATGGCATATTTCTATTTTCAGATTTAAAGCACAATTTTTGGAAAATCAGAACCGTTAATTTAGTTGAAGGTGCCTCTGTGATCGAATCAGAGCACAGAGAACAACGCTAAGATCAAGACGTTTGTATGGGGTCCCCTAACTTGCCTCATTTGGACTTTGTGTCATTAGCCAATAACTTCAATGAAGCCATGAGTACTTCTGCGTTTCTCATGATGCGTTTAATTGTCCGTTAATGATATGTACAGGCCAGGGCCCCGTGACGGGTTGTTACCAAAATATTTGGATGTGATTACGCCTGAATGAGGCTCCATTATTACTTCAGTCCTGAAATATGTGCCTTAAACTCCATAAAAGTCCAATCTTGCCTTGGCAGTTGCAGAATGTTGGTTGTATTGCGCTTACCCATACAAGACTTCATATACTACAAGAACTATGGTAAACTTTGCTGTATTTCATTGACTAAATTAATATTACAGTTTGACACAGAAACACTGAATCAAACTTAATGGATGACATTTGTCTGAAAGCACACAGCAATGTAAGTGATGTCCTGTGAGGGTCGCTGTGGTCCGGAGCCTATCCTGGATTCATGAGGTGCAAAGCTGAGGGTTCACGCTGAGCACGACAGCAGTCCAAGACAATCTGTTTCCTTCTATTCAGTCCAAGAGGATCTTCATCGGGTAATGGTCGCACAGTGCTCATTCCAGTGTGTCCCTTGTGTTGTGAGACACTTCCATTTGTTCCATTGATGCACAGATCATCTTGCTTAATATCAGAAGAGGCAATAAAATAAACAGCCCCTATGTTGTGTTTTGTCACAGTGTGGTTGCCAGGCACTGCTGTGCAGGACCTTCCAAAAGAATCCCAGCACATTGTCTTCCAGTGCTTCCCCGGATGCTGCTGAGTCTTTAATCGCTTTTTGTGCTTGCTGCATCACCCCATGGGGTGACTCATCAAATCACCTGTAGCGAGGAGAGGCGGGAAGTGTGCTGGGCTAGTTGGTTTCAGTGTTTACGGGTGTGTGAGCGGTTTTGTTTTTTTTTTTTTCCGCCGATCGCTGCAAACGCATGTAACTTTATGAAGGAGAGCTTGTGTTTGGGATTCTTACTGTGAAGATCTAGATAAAGTTCAACTGGCTCGTGGTGTTCTGCTGGTACAAATCCCCGAATGGTCCTTTTCGGAAAGGTGGGCTTCATTCAGACGTCAGAATGCAGAGAGAGAGAAACGGGCAGCTTTGCAGGCGGGAGAAGACAAGAACACAGGTGAACCCATCCACTTGCACACCCCTTTGTCCCAGGTGAACCCTTGCCCTTCCACATCACGGTTGCTATGCTCTCGAAACATCTTGAATGAAGCCCCCACCTGCTGTTCACATGAAACTGAGCTAAGGAAGCCCCTTCCCCCTCCATCGCAGCGCAGCTCCCTCCAGAATGTTCCATTCCCACAAGGGAGTGCACAGCTGGGTCGGGGTGGGGTCAGGGTGGGGGGTGCGGGTGGGGGAGATTGGGCTGGTCTTGGCCAGACTGTCCCAGTCTCGTTGACCAGCGTGAACTCTGTACTTGTCAAGACTACCAGTAAACACACACTTCCTCTGTTTAGCGGCAAAAGGACATCAGAAAGGGAATACATTTCCAGTAGTACTAATTCTAGCTTTTCAGCATTTATCCTGTTTGGAACACTTAGTTTACTGATCAGGGATTTTTTTTTTTTTTTCCCCTTCAACTTTTTTCTTGCTCCCGAGTGGAACATTCAAAGCCGGCATCCGTAGAGTTTCTTAGTTTCTGGTGTTGAAACAAAATATGTTTCGTGCAATGCTGTGGAAAAGTAAGCTCAAGATATATTCGGAGATAGTGTTTAACTGGCAAGAGAAAAACTATTTAGAATAACATTTCTTCCTCGTCATTTGAATTAATTAGGTTTTATTTACCATCTATTTCACAAGTGACACATGAACACACATCAAAGGGTTTCCAAGGAGCTGCATCTGTAGATTTTTTTTATTATTTATTTATTTATTTTATTTTTTTTTTTTTTTGGATTCCAGAAGTTTAGGAAGCAGTTTGTTCATTTTGTTCATTCGGATGTATGGTGGAGCAACAGTGCCACCTACGGTCTATGCAAACACACACGCGCACACACACACACACACACACACACACACACACACACACACACACACACACAACATGTGTGACCATGTGCAGGAGGCTCGGCGCAGCGCGGGCAACATGCAGATCATGTCTCATTTCCTTGCTCCTATTGACTTTGCAGCTTGTGCTGACATGTGGTCTCTCTCTATGGTCTCACCTGTATCCAGCAGTGACCTCTCACCACTCTTCTTCATGTCAAACACCGATTTCGCTCTGCTCTCTCTAATACCCGCATCTCACTGTTCTCTCCCCAACACTTGAAACACACCGAGTCGTAGTATTGGCTTTTGGCATGCCATCAGGCTGCATCTCTCTATCGCAATCAACTATTTTCATAACTTCCCATAGTATGTTGAATGCTACACTCTGATCCGTCTTCTTCTGGTCAAATAAAACATACAGTACGGGCTTTTCGTAAATTGACTGCTTCTAAAGCATCACTTTTTTATTGATCCCCCCCCATACTGTGGACTGGGAAGGTTGTCCACGTGTATCACATTGTGCGGTTTCCTATTTGCATTCATGAAAATATTTAATTGAAAGCACAACACTGAAAAGGTGTGGATCTTTACCTGGGCTAGACTGATGAAGGAAAGCAAGCACAGACGACATGTTTCAGGGAAACCTTAATGAGAAACATCTCTATTCGATATACAGCATGTCAGTTTTTGTTTGGTTGTAAGAAAAGACTGCCCAGTTTATGAAACTGCCTGAATATGCATTTTTATGTAACTATTACACATTTCTGCAGAAAATATTTGCTTACATAATGTAATCAGCTAAAATATTTATGTTGGAGTTCTCAGTTCGTCATGAGTGAATTTTTTCGGAAGCAATTTACTATTTATCCTTCTTGATGTACATTAAGTTCTAGGTCATTAGTGTTTCACTAAATCTGAAGTATGCTCATATTTCGGGAATGGTGGATGAGTTCATTCAGCTTTTAACTGCAGAAATCAGAATTTTCTGTGATGATGTTTTAGTCGTATCACAATTTTCAGAGCCACAGAAATGCGAATGTTTATGTGCGATGAAGTGACACACCTTGTTTCTTTGACTTCAGAAGCAACAGGAATGTTCCATTCAGTTTCAGTAATGCATGTTCTCTGGCCAGAAGGCTCCTTTTCTTTTCATCTGTTTGACATCTCCTAGAATACAATGCAAGGAAAAACCTGTCAGCTATTTCTTATGTGAAATGTAGCGTCATGTTGTGCTCCTCTGAATGTACACCTTTCCAGGTATTGATAGATGTCGAAGTTCAGCATGCTCCGGGGATGGGTCAAGCATTTTTATTCAGCATTTTTATTCTTTAGACTGTTTCCCTATTGTTCTGACTTTTATCCGTAGCTTTAGAAGGCAGGGCTCAAGTGGGGGTCCGGGCGGACCCCTCCTGCTGTGCGGCTGCACACCGGCTTTAGGCCTCTGAAACCCGTTATTGATCAGGTAGGCGAGTCTGGCTCCAAGCACCAAGCAGCTGGGGTACCGACATCAAAGTCCGGCAGGTCTGCCCCGATGCCAGCGCTTTTAAAAGCCACATTTCCAGGCCTGCTTGTTTGTTGCAACCATGGCGGAAAAGCATTTTGAATTTCATAAAAGAAACTGCTAGTGAAAAATGGCATGCACCTCAGTCTTAATGTCATCGCAGTCCCCACCAGAATAAATCTAGCTGGCAAATAAGTTTGGATGCCAACACAGATGAAAAAAGCAGTTTCACACAGGGCATGCATGCAAAAAATAATTTAGAAAGAGCAATGTTGGGGATGTAATTCAAGAAAATTAAAAAGGTGACTAGGTTTTAATTTATGGGGGGCGCGGTAGAACAGCAGGCTTGGCCGGGTCCTGCTCTCTGGAGGGTCTGGGTTCGAGTCCCGCTTGGGGTGCCTCGTCCGGGGTGTGACCCCTCCAGCACTGCACCCTGCGTTGCCGGGTTAAGCTCCGGTTCGCCCCGACCCCGCTTGGAACAAGTGGTTTCAGTCAGTGCATGTGTATAGGTTGGAATTTGTTTTTATATAGTTTCATTAGTGTATTGTCTAAGGTTTTCTACCTGTTTAACCAATCGCTTAACTCAGATAGTTACTGCTTCAAATGTTTACTGAAAAAATTTTCTAGAAATTAACATCCTCTCCCTGTTGGGAACGTCCTTCTTGGAAATACATTATATTCCGACCCAGCATATATGATCTACTGGTATACTGGGACATGGGGAGGAAAGGACTTAAAAAGGTATGACAAGATGCTTCTGTTTGAATTAGTTCGTCTTATTTGATGTCTGTCCACATTTATTTGAAATGTCACTATTTCTACTACTGAATAACTTTTTAAAATTTTTAAAAATACAGTAAGCATTTCTTAATTATCTTTTCCGAGGATACAACAGATATGCTGTTCCTGGAAGCTGAACAGCAAATCTGAAGTTACATGTCCATATCCTTAACACGTTTATATCCACTGTCTCTTGTCATTATGGTCTGCTGTTAAACTGGTTCCTATCCATTACCTCATGTCCATCTGTCTCTTCTATGAACAATGGCATCAAACTACTTTCTCACTATATCTTCTTGCTTCAAAATAATATTTTTTTTTCCACTTTTTTTCGTGTTTTTTTTTTTTTTTTTAATTGGGGAGATTTCTCTTTAAGGCATGATGTTTTTCTTTTTCAGAGACTTGACAGAGGTGTCCAGATTTAACTTTGGCTGGTATATGTTTTTCCTTTGAACTGGACAAAGTACGTCATTGCTGCAGCGTGGTCATCTTTATTACTTCCTGGTTGTCCAGACCTGGACTGGACAACACCCTGGGAGAGCTTGGGGCTTCAACCGAAAACAAAAAGAAATATGGTACGGTACTGTTGTGCTGTCACCCAAAGCCGCAGTACATGACAGCCCCCACCCCCCGGTGCAATCGGAATGGGATCCTGCATTGCTGCTGGGGAGTGCTGCATGGTGAGTTATTCGGTGTGAAGCAGAGGGATTCTACCCACCAGAATAATTCTTCTGATACGCACTCATTTACAAACTATGTCCTTCAAAACACAGCAGCAACATCGTGCTGTAACACCATACAATTCACACTGGCCCATTTCCAATGTAGAAACCTCTTATTTTCACATTCACTTTCATTGAGTGTGGCTGTGATCTGCCTTCACAACTTGGTGTCACTGCAGTCTACAGTCCATCCTATACTCCAGAAACCAACCTGGGACCCCCCTCTACGTCCTTTTACGAAAAGGCTACAGCTGCAGCCAAGTTAAAGAGAAACTGCTGAAATGGTTCATGCAACATGAAGCAGATCAGTAGTATCTAGCAGGATTGGCCAGGGCCAGAGTCCCGTAACGTACTCCACATACACGGTCCTGAGTGCTTAGAGATGTTATTAAACGTGAGCTTTTGTGACCTGATGTATATGGATGTACATAGGTTGGGAGGGGTTGGATGTGGGCTGGGGGTGTCTGTTCATGGTGGCACAACAAGGGGAAAACAATCACATTACAAGGGAGCCTCGGTGGCAGGGAAGCCATTAAAGCGGTGTAGAATCCCTGCCCATCGCTGACGGATGCGGCGCACAGGCCGGTGCAGAAGACGGTGACACGGTGCGTGACGGCTTCTCTGTGCCCTTGGGCATGCTGTCATTCATAGCACTTTAATTAATTTGGTTTCACAGTCCTTCCCTGGCCGTCATGCTGTTGTCAGGGGAGCAAAGACAGCAATGAGACATTAAAGGGACACTCTACCAAAAATAAATATAATTTCATAGATATTATTTGTTATTTTTAGTGTATTTGTTTATTTATATCCACCTATATGACAGTTTGGTCCCATGCGTAATCCTGAATCATTACATGCGACTGAAGCGGCCACATTTACATACATTGCATGTATTCGCATTGTATAGAATCCCGGTAATATCAAAATGATTCGGGCTAAATTTTGGGCTAAATTTTTTAGTGTTCGCATTTTTTTCTTAGATTCTATAGATTTGTTACTCCTGCTGAAACAAATCGGTTTTGGTGGCAAACTGCCTGCAAACCCTGCATGCATATATTTTTTTTAACTTGCCTTCTGTTAATGTTTTTATAACTTTTTGGCAGAGTCACAGTCAGGAATTCTTAAATATGACTTAGTGGTCACTGGTGCTGAACAAACATTGATGGAGCTACAGTCCTTAAAAACTGGCCAGTAGTACTGGAGCAAGTAAACACAGCGAAATAGTAAAAGAAAGAGTGTGTTAAACCTGTTACACTGTACACACTGCTGGCTCCGTGGGACAGCACAAGGCTGGGAAATGGTAAGGTACAAAGAGCTGCAGCTTTGGTGGCGATGACATGGGCGTGTCGCTGTAGTGCAGAGGTTCGTGCTCAAGAAAAACAAACTCGGGGGAGTAACAAAATATGGGGACTCTGGTCTGGATTACAGGCTTGGATTCACAGTCTCAAACACCCCACCCTACGGGAGAGTTAAATAGATTGTCAGTGATTAGGACATAGAGGGACTGCTACGTATTGGGTGCTTGACCTCTTCCCCTGTCGTGTCCGGACTTCACCATTCTTTATTTTAACAACATGCATTTTTGGACAAGCTGACACAACACTCCAGAGACTTACACTCAAATTACACATATAGTAAGCATCGCAGGTTTAAATCGGTAGACGAGGTGAAAAATATGAGCACACACTTTCCTTGATTGCTCCCAAAAATAACGAAATCTTTATGAATGCTAGCATTACCTTTGATCCCTAGCTGACTCCTGGATGATGATGATGATGAATATCCTGTGAGATATAAATGTTCATTGCTTAGTTCATGTTCATAAAACTTCAATTATTTAAGGGAGCAGTCAAGTACAATGGACATCTATCATTTTTTTTCATAAATCGACAATTAGTCCTGCATATCAATACATCTTTTTTTCGATCATGGTGGGAAACAAGTGCTACAAATGACAACATCATTGAAGATTGACTCTTGGAACAATATATAGCTTTAACTAACATGCTTAGAATGAGCAGGCAATAGATGAAGACAGGTTTAGGCTTTTATGGCTGTAGATGAAGACAATGAACCTAAAAAGCCCTTTAAAAAGAGAAACAAAAACAAGCCGTTGCTCAGGAATCCCTTTGAAAAATCAGAGCCTGTGACTCAGCTCTTGTGTTGTGTAAGTGGCTAGGATTTGTCACGCACATTTAGCGGTATGCACGAAACATGATCTGGAACGTCAGCAAGCCGTTGATGACATTTCATTTCATGTGCAGCCCGTGCCACTCGAACCATATATGAGGTCATGAATTCCTTATCAGATATCCATGTCGCATCAGGAACGATCAAGTGTCTCTGTTAAAGTACTATATGCGGTGAACATATTTTGAGTTGAGCCATAAACACATCCATATGAATAGTACACAGATCTTCCAAGTTATGTTCTGTAATTACTGGGCAGATTGCATTACAAAGATTAAAAATGTAATCTAATCTGTTATTTTTCTTTTCTCAGCAGAACTTCTCAGGCTTTAATTGTCAGAGGCTTGACATGTTTATAACTCACTCAAGGGCGTCCGTTTTGAAAACGGATACTCAGATTTTAATTTAATGAATTTAACAATTAGTAACTGATGCTAATGACCCTGTGGGGAAACGCAGATTGTCACTGATAAAGATGTTGGAACGAGGGGCCTGTTTCTTGAAGAGTGTATTTTCCTGCTAATGGTTTTCCTTTGGTTAGCGCTTTTGGGGAAACTGTGAACGGTGGAAGTTTCTTTTCTTGGGTTTTGTTCGGACTGCTCCCCACATAGACAGGGATTTCACAATGAGCTGCTGAATGGAAAATGTGACCAGTTTCGTGTACAAAAGTATTTCATAACATAACCCTGCAAACATACTCGGCCTCCCGCACCCATCAATGTACGCATATAATTATTGCGAGTTATTGGAAATGTGTTGGAAAGCTTCTACTACAAACAGACATCATGTTCCTAAAATGCACCTGTCATATTCTGCTATTTATGCTGCTATTATCAGCAAAATTTTGCATATTTAGCTTCTTTCCTTAATTTCATAATTATCTATATCTTCGTAAAATCATGGAGATTGCTCTAAATACGTATTAAAGTGTTAAATCAGATATTGCCAGATGTGAGTGTGTGTTAATATTTACTGTATATGTACACACATACAGTTGCTGTAATGATGAAAGTCCAACTGAGTCATGGTCAACTCCTAGTGACCACTTACAAGGCTTCCAAACCAAGAGAGGAACAGAAGTGATTTTCCACTACCATGCCTCTCTGGTGGTGCAAACAGAGAGAAACATAGAAACCCTACCCCCTGCCTACGCTGGACTCAAACCACACATTTTAAGAGCCATGATACACCAGCTTCACCCACCATGCTATCCAGAACTGATGCGAGCGGTTGAAATCCCACTCCCTGCTCGTGCTGTGTCACCACAAACAATGTGAACATAGAAGTGAATCTTTTGACCTGATGTATTCAAGGACACATACCCATGACTTGGGACAGCTGGTAGCACAGTGGTTAGTGCTACTGCCTTTAGACCCACATGTTCATATCCCACCTCCAGATGTAGTATCCCTGAGCAAGGTAATTACCCTAGAATTTGCCCTGGGGAAGTTACCCAGTTTTATAAACTGGTAAATAATTGTAAGTAGCTTAACATTGTAAGCTGCTTTGGAAAAAAAAGTGTCAGCTAAATGAACAAATGTAAATTACAGCAATATTGTTACTTCAGAAAAAAAAAAAAAACTATTAAATAACATTAAATAATAAAAATGTAGTTGCACAAACAAATCTATACATCTTCATACCTATATTTGTACTTACAGCGTCAGTGACTGTTTCTAAATATCAAATTAGTGTTAATAAATTTAAGTGCAATTTTTTTTCCAGTTTCTTAAAAATCGTAATAAGAAAAAATAGTTTTTAGCTGACACCTTAATCTTTTGTGTAGCTTGTAATATATGTATATGCATTTATAGTCTTCCACTGTACATTTTCTTTGAAAAAAATATACTCTAGATATCAATCAGTCTCAATAAGTTTTCCAGAGAAAAGGCAATTCTTGCAGTTTCCAGCTGCATATCAACATCTCATTTTTGTTCTTGTGGTTAGTCTGTCTACACAAACAGCATAAAAGTGAAATTATGACCTTCTCACTGTTACCACAACTTGTCAGTTAAATGAGGAAATTTGCGGTGGCCTATCCCATGTCATCTTCTATACATTTACGTTATTATGCTTTTGGGATGAAAATGAAGCCATGCTTTTTGTTGAGAGGGAATCAAAGTGATGTGCATGAATCCGGTCCTGTCAGCCAGCCATGGGTTCAAGATAAGGAATACAGGAGACCTCACTTGACTCTAGGAGCTTGCCTTTACACATGATTACATGTCACTGGGCCCTTTGTGTTGGACGAAAAGTGCGACAGATGTTTCATCACAATCTCCATTCCCGGATATTCATGAGGCAAGCTGCACAGATTGCAATCTGTCTCATTTAAGTTTTAAAATGGCTTTACAACAAATAGAGGAGTTAATTTGTTGTTACCTAGGCATACGTTCCAGGCCATTGTGCTGCAGTGGAAAAGAGGTGGATTGTGTTACTGAATCTCAGCAGGAGAACATGTTTATTCAGCCGTTTCATGGATAATACCTGTATCTAATTGATACCGAAGTTGTTACTCCTTGGCAACTAAGGTGATAAATGATCATTTTTCCATAATAGGTCTTTTTATTCACCACGTACAAGGACAATATATCACTGAGACATTTTTTTTTGGGGGGGAGGGTGCATTAAAGTGAACATGTTCTGAGATGAGTAGTTTTAAGAGAGGTCCAAGTCAGCCAGAGTTATGGTCTGCTGCATAGCCTGATGGTTTTTACGGCACCTTTCACATTGCTTCTAGATTAATTCCATGTCCTGAGAAACATATCAAACAGTAAATTTAATATTATTTTGTATTTTAATATTGTTTGGTATTATTTCACATCAAGAAATTTATTTAACAAGTAAGAACATTCAATAACTGACTAATAATAATAATAATAATAATAATAATAATAATAATAATACTCTATATTAACATTCAGTTCTAGGAAAAACATTTTTTAACAATTACAAATTTACAAGCATATCTGCTTTTTTAATTTATAAAGTAACAGATAAAATTGTGTTTAGCATTATTACTTTAGTTCGTTTTATGTTTTTTTTTTTCCTGACAGTGTTGTAACTTACTTGGCCCAAGGTCATTCTGTATCTCCCTGTGACATTTCGTAACCTCTTCATTCTTCCTTGGTGAAGCCATGCACGCTTTTGATACAGCTGATCTTACAGTAATGGCTGCTGCCCCCTCCAAGCTAAAAAAAGGAGACATGTAATTATGCTAATGGAGGCTTTTACATCGTCTTCACCAGGGACAAAAGCCTTTTTGAGTCCTTGCCCTGGAATGCGGCCATCAGGCAGCAACGAAAGCTTGTTGAAGTTTGCCGAAATAATTCCGACTGCCAGAAAAAAAAAAAAAACAATAAAACATCCTGAGCTGAAGGCTAGGCATTGGCACCATTCTCTAAGACTTCTTTACACACAGATGTTGTGAAAGCAATCTCTCGCTGTGTTCTGAAGGTGCCATTAGCCAGGAGGTGGGCTGCTCTGGGTTAGCACAGACTGTTGGCCACAGATGAGGAAGAGAGATCCTTATCGTCCTCACTCTCTCCCACCTGCCTAAGGGCTGCTGTAATTAGGAATTAGAGAATTTAATAGCTCACGCACTGTGAGCCCATTAGGCCCCACTCAGGTAATTGGAGCTTTCATTAAACAGGTTTAAAGCCATGTACCGCCTTGTTGGAAGTATTTGCTGAGGCCTAGGTGTAGCCTACATGTGCCAAAAGGAGAGCCTGTCCTTACCTCCCCATGCAAAAAAAAGGTGTCAGTGCACTGGAAATCATTGGTTGTTGATTGTAATGTTCAAAAGAGAGACAACAGTGTTTTACACTTTGTATTTTTTTCTTTTCATGGAGCAAGACCGCTCAAAGTGAGGTGGTTTTGTATTTATGCAGAATGGAATTCTCGTGCCATGCGGAAACGTGAGAGGTTGTTTATAAAAAAGAGAAAGACCACAGAAAAATTTTCGTAAAGTTCCTTGATTAAAAAGGTATTTAAGAAATGTAACCGTTTGTCCAGTGCCAAATTGTTGTATCCATTTCCCATTTCAAATTATGATAGTTAAACAAAAGCTTCATTTTTAATTAAAGTTTCCCCAAAGAAGTTCATTTGGATTGAATTACTCAGCTTTAATGTCAATCACTGTGAAAATGGTTTGCCCAAACGTGATTATTTTGAATGAAGAAGGTGTCCCTGTAGTAAACTTTCATTACCTTCATAATGGCTCGGGAAATTAGCCTTGAGAGCAATGATGTCATTTGCTGTTAACATTTGTGGAACAACAAGCAATAAAACATTATGCAGGATGCAATTAAAGCCACTTGGCTTGGTGACAGTAGGTGATAAACTGCTGGCCCGAGGCTATAGGAGTTAACCTTGACTAGGGTCAGTTTCCCAGGCTTTTCCACCTTTACCCAAGTGGAGAGGGTTTTCCAGTAGAAACACAACATGCGTTGGCAGACGAGAGTCGATCTTTGACTGGGCACACCACCAGTAGCAATCAGGTCATTGTGTGCCGTAAGCCCAACTACAGGGATAACTAGAGCAATGCTCATTGTTTTAGATACTTCATACGGTGCTTTTGGTTGTTTCCAGAGACTCAACAGTGCCTCATGTTGCTATGTAAGAAATGAAGTGACATTTATTATTAAAAGGGTATTTATGTCTAAAACTGATGCACCTTAATCTCAGTTTAATTGAGATTAATTGTATTGTCACCCTGGGACTGCTGGTAATATTTCACATATCTATTTCAGATGATTTATTATCCAGTATCTTTTTAATATCTAAAACTTCTCTTTTCATGCTATTAAGAAGACTCTCTTACCATTGTCATGTCTTCTAAGTCTAGATAAGACTTCTGAGACTCAAAAATATATATGCTTGATAAAGTTATAATTGCACAAGGTTATATTCATCAGATAGAAATGGTACATTCTAAATTTGAATTAATCTGTATTCTCTTATTAGTCTCAATATGCAGCCCACATTTAGATAAGGAATGAGACTATACTTCAATCTTATCTATAGATGTCTAGAGATTACGCTTCTCCTGACTGCATGTAATAGAAACATTATTGTTTGCACTAAACCCTTTAAAAGGGTTTGTCTTAATATGAACTACTTTTCTCTGGCTGAGATGGTTATTTCTTTATGTATAAAAAAGCAAAGCCATATTTCTTAATGATTCTTCTTTTTTGTTGCGGTGGTTCTCTGAAGGCACAAATGAATGTCTGGCTTTCAACTGTTGCCTCACATGGTCCTGATTTAAATGCCAGTCTTCTGGTTTCGACTCGGTCACGCAATACTTAGAGAAGGAGAAAAAACAGCTGTAGATCACTTCTCTGAATGAAGACATTATATCATCCCTTCTGTTTTTATGACTTTTTTTGTGCTGCTTGAATTTAAGAAAGATGGCCAAACACAAGCGTCGTGTACCAGAGTTCAGCGCACCCCGTAACAACTCTCAGTTCAGCAGACCACGTTCACATCTGGAATGCTCACACAGGTTTGAGTAACCAGTTACTTCAGGCCACTAGAACCCCCCTCTTCAAACACATAGTCCAGCAGGAAGAGGTGTTCCCGACTTTGTTTTAAAATAGGTTAAAGTTTCCTCTTCACTGCTGAGACATTTTAGGGAGACATTAATAAATATGAAGTATAACATTACATTTATTTATTTATTTAGCAGACACTTTTCTTCAAAGCAACTTCAGATGAACTCTATGTAGTGTTACCAGCCCACACATCTTATTCACCAAGGTGACTTAGACTGCTAGATACACTACTTACAATGGATCACTCATCTACATCAATGGAACACACTCTCTCTCTGTCACTCACACACTATGGGAGAACCTGAACAACATGTCTTTGGACTGTGGGAGGAAAACCCACACAGACAAGGGGAGAACATGCAAACTCCACACAGACTGAGCAGGGATCGAACACATGTCCTCTCATCCCACCCAGGTGCTGTGAGACAGCAGCACTACTTGCTGTGCCGGCCACAATTACAGGGCAATAGCACTGACAAACAGTTTATCTCAGTCACACATTGTGTGTTTCAATGATAAAGGTCTTATTTTCCCTTGAAGAAGAGTAGTCTTTTGCCTCACCAGTCTGAAATAAAATCTCCTTCAAAATTAGAATGTTTCAAGATGCAGTAGAACCGGTTCTTCTGGATTATCATAAAGGTTTATATAATTTGTTAGTAGTTTATCCATGACTATATGATGACCATATATTGACTTTTTATCCTAGACAACTGCTTTTTTGTTAAGAAATTTGTGGGTTTTTTCACTGACTTGAGGGATTTCTACTAGGTTTCACAGTTCAATACTTATTATTAATTGCATGCATTATTACTATATTTGGGCAGCAGGGTGGCTCAGCAGTTATCACTGTTCATCACAGCCCCTTTGCTGTAGGTACAAATCTACACATAGTCTGTGTGGAATTTGCATGTTCTTCCCATGTTCGCATGGTTTTCTCTCAACTCCGGGCATAGGCTTCCTGCTTTCCACATTCCGAAAACACGCATTTCATGTGAACTGGTGACTAAATTATGTTTAAATTCTCTTTATTCGAGTGAAAATGTGAGATAGCCCTGCGGTGGAGATCTTCTCAAGGGTGTATCCCATGTTACTCGCCATGCTGCTGTGATAGGCGCTGGACCACCGTGATCCTGCACTGGACACGAAGTTATTGATAATAAATATATTATTATATTGGTCAGTTTTATTGTAATGCTTAGGTCTACTCTAAAGAGATTTAAGAATGCAAACATTTTTATAGCTGTTTTCCTGCAGTAATTCAAGTGTTACACCAAGAATTGAGGCAGACATTGAGAAACCTCCACATTACACATTTCCAAAACCTTTTGCTCTGAATGATAAAAACACTGCAAGGTGTAATTACTCTGTATACAGACTGATATATTTAGGATTTAAAAAAAAAAAACGATAACAGCAGCCACTATAGTATTCCATAGATCTCACTACTGGTAACTTTGCAGAATTTAATAGCTTGTTAGGATAGTATGAAGTGGAAAATAGAGTCCTCCTGCTGGAACACAGGAGATTTTTTGCTTTATTCTGATTCTCATTGTTGTAGGAAAACATTACTTTTTTTTTACAAAAACATAGACAAGTGGGTAAAAGCTGAATCCAGGTGCAGAGTTTTATTGACAGTGGAAGTAGTGCAATCAGCAAAACAGGTCTCTAGACAAAAGATGATGCAGAACAAAGACATGGGAGCAGGTTTGCTGGTCAGAACTGAGACAATCACAAGGGATGCAGAGACCAAGAACGCTGTGAGCAGGAGGAAACAAGCAGGAATCTGCAAGGTGCTTTTACAGCCAACATCCTTTTGAAAGGGAGGCCTAATTGCATAACACATATGAGGCATGCAGGAGAGGGTCCTAGAGCTCAGGGTAGGGGGACCTCTGGTGTTCTCCTGAGGTTAGGTCACCTGGGTTTGTGACACATTTACACACATTTGCTGAAGCCACCTGTCCCAGGCGGGGTTTCAGCAAGCCGGAGCCTAACCCGGCAGCACAACATGCAGGGACGGAGAGGGAGGGAACACACCCATGATGGGACACCAGACCTTGGCACCCCAAGCGGGACTTGATCCCCAGACCCGCCAGAGAGCAGGACCCGATCAAGCCCGCTGCGCCCCCCGGACCCCCCTGTGACACATTCAGTGCAGCTGAATTTTGTTTTGTTGTGTGGGTTTTTTTGCTTAATGAGCATAGAGGTTCAGTAACTATGTATTGGTGGTGAAAGGTCAAGCAACAGCAACTATGAGGTTTGAATCAATAAGTGAGTTTCAGTGATGTTTCTGAGTCTCTGAGGTACCATGCTATACTCCTGTGGGTGTGACCCTCAGTAGAATTTAGTTCATCTGGATTTCATACAGTAGCGTCACTAGGGTTGGTGTAACCCAGTGCAGTAACTCATGGTGCCACACCCCCTACCCCCCACCATGGACCTCCTCCCCTACCACACCATACAGAATCCTTAGTAATGTTTTTCTACTAATGTTACTTGTAAATCGTAATTCCCGTATATAGCTGAATGTAATGGCAATAGCAGTGACGTAAACAACCACCAAAATTAAATTACACCTTTAAATTACAATTATCATACGCACAGCCTAAATGTTTTTAAAACAATAGAATTCGAAGTAAAAACATTTAAGAACTACATCCAAATTACGTTTATTTTAACGTTATTGATACAGGTTCACCAATACTAATTACTACAATACTGGAGGTAAAACACCAGAAAATCTGACAAAATCAGCGACTAAAACACATTTGACTGTTGAGCATAAAAAAACATACAAATCACACCAACAACAAAACTATTACTACTACTACAACTTCTAGTACTACTACTACTACTACTACTACTAATAATAATAATAATAATAATAATAATAATAATAATTTATGGATTAATGCTCTTTCAACAAGTATAGAGAGGAAGAACAGGCTGTAACATATTACCTGAAAGCTTAGTTCTGTTTGAATGTTATTTCTCTTCTACTACTACAACTACAAATACAGCCGCTGCAACTACTGCTTGTATTTTACTTCTTTCTTTACAGTTTTTTATGCTTTACAGATTTTACAGATTTGCGCATCATTTTCGCCAAAATTTCGATCTGCTGCTATGAAATTTGTTTAATGTCATGCAAAATTGAGAAACGATATAAACAATACATCCCACAACAGGTGAAAAATAATCATTTCTCCAGCCCAGTATGTATCTGATCGTGTATAATACTATTCAAGCAATTTAAATTAATGACCGTTATTAAAAATCAATATCCTCCAAGCAATTTCAGCCACCCATTAAAATTCATTACAATACATGACTAATTAAAAAGGACATTAAACCGGATGGGATTTTAATACCTTCCTCCCACCATCTTTGTGTTCAGCTGAGATGTATAGATGGCCCTCGGTAATGAAGCCTGCTGCTCTTGCTGCAAATGTGAGAATGGTTTGTGCTCCTCTTTTTAGGATGTTTGGAGCCATTCACAAAGTCTCACCTGCACCACCATCACAAGGATGCAGCATCACTGGACACTGGAAGCACTGCTGTAAAGACAAGATCTTTCAGAGACACAAGCTCATAGTGCTGATCGTATTCAGACGTGGAAATTAATTGTACTCAAAAATATGCAGCCCTTACGCAGTATGTGTCTTCACGTAAAAGGTTATGCAGGTGCACTAACAGACAGTGATTCTCTTGAATATACAAGACATAAATTAAATAAAGTAATCCAAAAAAGGCATGCCATTCTTACAATTAATTACATTACAATTGTCATATGTGTTTGTTGTTGTGACTCTGGAGCTCAGAAATATGATAAATATATTTTATTAAAACCTATTCAGACCAGATCCTCAATTTTACCAACACAAGTGGTACCAGACATCTGTTCAAAATACTATTTGTTTGTAAATCCAAAAAAAAGCTTAATAATACAGGCTCGGCAATGTAAGAACCTCAGTGAAAGCTCTTTTGAATTAAATTTTCTTTACTTCAAAAGACTTTTGTTTTTCAACTCCATTTCCATAAAGCACTCATCTTTTTTGGAGTCACTGTGCTCCGAAGCCAATCCTGGAAAAAGAGCATGAGGCATGGTGTACAGTTGACGGAATGCCAGCCTATCTCAGAACTTTTATTTAATTATCTTTTATTAAAACAACATCTGGAACACTTGTCAGCATCTGCTCACTTTCAGTTTGCTACTGTGGCTATACAGCTATACTGGAACTCCTGGCCCTAAGTGAAACCTGGATCACCCCAGACAACACAGCCACACCTGCAGCTCTCTCCACTAACTACTACTCCTCTCACACCCCTCGTCGCTCCAGCAGAGATGGAGGGACAGGCCTGCTCATCTCTCCCCGGTGGAAATATTCTGTTCTCCCTCTCCACCTGCATGATCTGTCCTCCTTTGAATTGCATGTTGTCTTTATCACTGCCCCAATCACTCCTGTTGTGGTTGTTCTTTTTCGCTCTCCTGACCCTCCAGGCTGCTTCCTGGATGACCCAGACATGTTGTTGAGCTCTCTCCCAGGGGACTACACTCAGTTGATTCTCCTGGATGACTTCAATCTGCATGTTGAGGACATTCATGCAAGCTGCCCTGTGTCACTCCTGCAGTCATTTGACTTCTCTCTGTCCCAATCCCCTGCTACTCATAAAGCAGGCAATCTCCTTGACCTGGTCTTTTCCAGTAACTGTGGCTGTCCTGTCCTCTCTGTTACTCTGCTGCATGTCTCGGATCATTTCATCATTTCCTTCCCACCGTGCCTCACCACTAATCCCCTTCCTTCCTCTGCACCCATTGTCACCTTCCACCGTAATTTAAAATCTCTCTCGCCTTCCTCCCTTGCCTCTGTCACGCTGTCCGCTCTCCCATCTGCTGCACAATTCTCGGATCTATCAACAGACGATGCCACTAACATTTTCCTCTCTGCCCTATCTTCCTCTCTTGACTCTCTCTGTCCACTGCCTTCCAGGCCAGCATGCTCCAGTGCCACCCCAAGGCTGACTGATACATTACGTGCCAGTAGGACAAAATTCTGTGCTGCAGAGTGACGGTGGCAAAAATCCATGTCTCACACGGACCTGGATGTCTACAAACAATTCTTAGCTACTTTTCACTCTGCCATTTCCTTAGCTGAAACAACCTTCTTCCACAACAAAATACAGTCTGCAACTAACAAACCACACAGACTCTTTGCCACCTTCTCATCCCTTCTGTGTCCTCCGCCGCCCCCTGATCCTTCTTCTCTGACTGCTGATGACTTTGCTTTGTTTTTCAAAAAGATAAAGTCAATGCAAAATCACAGACAAGTTCTCAGCATCACCCTTCTCTGTTCGCGCTGGACCTCCCTGCAAAGTCACGCTCACCGAATTCAAGCCACTCTCAGAATCTGAAATCTCCCACCTTCTGATATCACACAGAACCACCACCTGCTCACTTGATCCAATCCCATCGTCACTCCTACAGACCATCTCCCAGCAAAGCTCCACCTTCATCTCAAAGAACATCAACTCCTCACTCTCCTCTGGCTGCTTCCTATCTGCCTTCAAAACTCCTCTCATTTCACCTCTGGTAAAGAAACCTTCTCTGGATCTTAACTCAGTCCAAAACTACAGACCAGTCTCCTTCCTCTCCTTCCTGTCTAAAATTCTAAAGCAGGTGGCCTGTGATCAATTATCTGAATTCCTCACCTGGAACCATCTCCTCTATGGATATCAGGCTGGATTCAAAATTGGTCACTCCTCAGAGATGGCACTTCTGACAGTGTCTGATGCTCTCCAGTTATCTCCAGCGTCCTCCCTCTCCTCAGTCCTTATCCTCCTCGACCTGTGTGCAACATTTAACATTGTCAACCACTAAATTTTACTCTCCTCTCTTAGTCAACTTTGGATCAAAGGAATGGCACAAAGATGGTTCGAGTCCTACCTATTTGACAGATCCTATCAAGTGGTCTGGCAGGGCCCCCATTCTTCTCCTCTGCCTCTCTAAACTGGTGTCCCACAGGGCTCGGTACTGGGCTCTCTGTTCTTCTCGATCTACACCTCCTCCCTCGGCCCTGTTTTCACCTCCCAAGGATTCAAATACCACTGCTACGCTAAAGATACCCAGCTCTTCCTCTCCTTTCCACCTGGAGCATCAGACATTTCCATGTGCATTGCTGCCTGCCTGTCAGACATCTCTGCATGGGTGTCTGATCACCACGTTCAACTCAACCTTTCCAAAGCAGAGATCCTACACCTCCCAACTGGCCTGTCTTCCTGCCATGATCTCTCAATCAAACTGGACAATTCAAACATTTTGCTAAGAGTTTTGTTTACTTTCTCTAAGATTCCAGGAGTGATGATCGACTCAAGTCTATCTTTCTCTCAGCACAACGAAGCAACAAACCGGACATGAAGATACACCCTGCCCTATCTCACAACAGACTCTGCCCAGCCACTTGTCCAGGCCATGGTGACATCCCATCTGGACTACAGCAACTCTCTCCTGTCTGGCCTTCCTGCTACTGCCATCAGACCTCTACAGCTGATACAGAATGCTGCTGCCTGAGTTTTGTTTGACTTGCCAAAGCTTTCCCATGTATCTCCCCTACTCTGTACTGGCTTCA
Organism: Scleropages formosus; assembly: GCF_900964775.1. Taxonomy (NCBI): domain Eukaryota; kingdom Metazoa; phylum Chordata; class Actinopteri; order Osteoglossiformes; family Osteoglossidae; genus Scleropages; species Scleropages formosus. Next base: position 30,386,754 of record NC_041806.1, read on the forward strand.
AATAGCTTCCCAGATCAAATTTAAGACCTTGGTTATACCCTACAAATGCATGAGTAGATCTGCTCCCAGCTATCTACAAGACTTGATCAACTGCTACACCCCAACCAGACCGCTACACTCTTCCACATCTGCCCACTTGGCAGTCCCACGCACAAAAAGCATGGAGGTCCTTGGTTCTGGCTTTGTTGTGGTGGAACAAGTTCCCCCTCTCACTCAGAACTGCTGAATCTCTGTCCACACTTAAAAAGGGTCTTAAAAATCATCTCTTCTTGACTTACTTTGCCCATGATCTCTTAAGTTCATCTAAGGTGTAAATGTTCATGCACCATAACTTTAAGATCATGCCCTATACAAACACTCCTGTAATGTACGGAAATGCTTGTGTATCTCAAAAAAGAAAAAAAAAAAATTGTAGAAAGGTGAATAGGAATCATCACAATTATGAGTTTTATGCAGCTACTCGTATGATAAACATTGGTCCATATGGTGGAAAGAAGCAAACTAACAACTTAAGAATCACATGTCTGCAACTATGTGTCTTTCTTCTAATGTAATGCACAAATTGTATTTTCTATGAGATGTACGTTGCTTTGGAGAAAAGAGTCTGCTAAATTAATAAATGTAAATGTGAATGTAAAAGTTTAATAAGAAAGTACCTTAAATTATTTAGTTGGATAGGTTCTGTAAACATTTCACATTTATCTATAGTAATTAAAAAATATTCTGTAAGACTTCGAACATTTTTAAGGACAGCTGACAGCTTAATGAAATTTTTAATGACAGCTTCCTAACACCAGGGACAACTGGTAGCATAATGGTTAGCACTATTGCCTTTAGAGCCAAGGGTTAAAGATTTGATCCCCACTTCTGGCTGTAGTATGCTTGAGCGAAGTATTTGCCCTGGATTGCTCCAGTAACGTTACCCAACAGTATAAATGGGTAAATAATTGTAATCTTGTAATAACTGGAACCTTAACGTTGTAAGTAGCTTTAGAGAAAAGCATCAGCTAAATGAATCTGAACTGCAATGAAATTAAGCAGTGGTGTGTATTGGTGCAGCGGGCTTGGCCGGGTCCTGCTCCCTGGTGGATCTGGGGTTCGAGTCCTGCTTGTGGTGCCTTGTGGCGGACTGGCATCCCCTCCCCCTCCAGCCCCACACCCTGCAGAGCTGGGTTAGGCCCTGGCTTGCCGTGGCCTCAACGAGTGTGTGTGTGTTCTTGAAAACACACACACTTTCGGAACCGCTTGTCCTATACGGGGTTGCAGGGAACCGGAGCCTACCCAGCAACACAGGGCATTAGGCCGGAGGGGGAGGGGACACACCCAGGACGGGACGCCAGTCTGTCGCAAGGCACCCCAAGCGGGACTCGAACCCCAGACCCACCAGAGAGCAGGACTGTGGTCCAACCCACTGCACCACCGCACCCCCACCTTCTTGAAAACAATTACAGTTAAAAAAGTTTGCATGTTCAAAAATTCTCAGTTTGCATATTTGTAACATGAGGACCCAGTGTATAACTGTTCAACAGTGATATTTAATGCATGCATGTACTGTATATAGGAATGCTTCAAAGAACTGAGTTTGTTTCTTTCACTTTCTGTTATGGAGAGTGGTCACTAGAGTTCAGCTGCATGGTAAAATAAAACACAGGAAACTATGTCTTGACTGGAGGTTACTAAAGTGTTGTTTTGAAGGTTATTTAGGGTGCAAACTAAACTGGTAGCTGTGCAAATATCTTCTGGTCCCCAGGCTGGAGAAGTCAGAGCTTCCTGTGACTCATGGCTACATAGAAGCACAGTGTACCTCATGCTGTAATTGGTCAAGTTCAGACATGTGTACATGACCAGTTAAACTGTGCCGCAGAGACCTGAGACCATTTTGAGTGCAAAAAAGACACATACGTTCCACAAAAGCTTTTCACTTCCTGTGCATGGGGAAAGGGTTCCGATTTTACACCTGTACAACAATGGTAAAAAATACACTGTTGGGAGTCATGTCTTGACCCACCATGGTGTTTGCCATATCTATGCTGCCTCAAACAAGCCATAATTTCATGAAGCTGTCTGCTTCAATTAAGGCTTTTGGGTTCAGGTAGCCGGGAGCAGAGTGACTGCATGTCCACGCCTAGCATTCTGTCCCTGGAGGCAATGAAAGGAAAGGCCATTCTGACCATGGAGATTCCATCTGACTGGGTCACTCCTACTGTGGCGCTATTTTAAAAACACCTACACTCAGAACACAATATATAACACATGTAATGTATATTATTTATAATAAAGATATTGAATTACTTAGCAGGAAGAAAGTAAAGTGTATCACTGTTTTATTGATTACTTTTATCATTTTCACAAAGTGATCAGTAAGCCAGCATCAACATACTGTACCTTTAAAATATTAGAAACAAAAATATGTCATAAATTCACAGTGTAAAAAAAAATGTATTTACTAATTCCATCTTTCTGTCATGGTTTCAGTTGGTAGAGTTCAGGTCCCCGACCTGTTTGATCTGTATATGTAATGTTTTATAAGAAATGCAAAAATGTACACGTCAAAGTTTCACAGATACTGTAGATCTGATCTACTCCAAAGAATTAAAATCTGTAAAATTCTGAAAAATACAGGCTAGATTTACCACTGAATCTGTATCATGAATCTTACTTTACAAAATGAGAGTGAGAGAGTCTGGCACTCAGTGTGCATATTGGACAACTCAGAAAAGCACTGTGGGCACAGTTTTATGAAAACAAATGCATTGTAAATAGCTTCAGCTTTAAATAGTGGAGTTATACAGCCATCTACAGCATGGATGCAGGACCATTTCACAAATATGCTAATGTATGCTGCTGTCATGCATTTGAGCAGCTAGTTGAATTATAGGGGAAAAGGGTAGCCCGCAGCCCCAGCTCCACACCCCCCTCTCCAAACCCACACCCGGGGCAACAGACCACCAGGCCCCACAGCCACAGCTGGGGAGGCGAGGAGGTCCTACGGTCAAGGCCTGCAATCCATGGAAGAGCCACCCCTCAGCCACAGTCCAGTTTGCTCTCCATCAGGGAGATGGATCAGGCCTGACACCCTCGCCGGGAAGCAAGGCACAGCACCAAGAGCGTGGGGGAATCACTGGCCCCCTGGTTTTACGCTAGTCAAGCTATTTTCCATATCGCAACGAGGTATAATTAATGTGATTACCGTACGAGCAAATGCGGCTGACAGCTGAAGATTAAGGAACTATGTAATGCTTATGAAAATGCACAATGCTGGGGAGAATTTGGTGGGTAATTTATAATGTGAGATTGAAAAACTGTTTCTGTCCCTTGTAAAGCCAATGGAGCGAAACAGATTAATGGAAATATTCAGATTGTTTAAAATCTCAGCTTGCCCAAAACAACTCTTCCCTTGAGGTTATCAAAATATAGCACCACAGCAGACCTCTGCTGTTTTTTTTTTCTTAAAATAAAAAAATCCTTAAATGTTTTCATCTTGTCTTCTCAGAAATGAAGTACACGATCTGGAATTCACTTACCAAACAGCACACGCTTTTAAAGTTTTGATAATTTTCTTTTAGCAAATGAAATATTGAGAAAATATTTAGGAAATGTATAATTCCAAAATTCAAACTGAAAAAAAAGCAGTCAAACTGACAATTCTGAAACTGCATTAATTGTGTATGATTTTTTGGTACAACTACAAGATATAAACAAAAATATTTTGGTATTATCATTTGTGATGAAGCAAGCAGTGATTTTCTCTTTTCCGGAATTTGCCTTCTGATCACTGTTCAACATTGTAAGTAAGGACCATCTTCCATGCATCATAAAAAAAATACTTTAAAAGGTGCCTTTACTAAGCTTTAGCACATATAAATTTTAGGACACCAGTGCAGCCCTCTTCGCTCTCCTTGTTTAGGCTGCAAAAAAAAAAAGTCAGTTTATGGCCACTTGGCCCCTCATTCTACACAAGCCTTTCAAACCTCATGTAAACAGGAAAACACGGCAGGATCCCTTTCCATCACTTATTAAACAAGGAGAGGCATTTTAAATGAGATCTGAAAGCAGCGAGACAGTTTTTATTTTTTTATTTTTTTGGTCTTTTTTCCTCAAAAATACACAGCAAGGTCTTATTGTCGCCTGTGGAAACTTTGCAGTTCACACTTTAACAAGAGAGGAAAGAAGAGAGAAAGATGAAACACACATCTAATGTTTGTCTCATTCTCCACCACCAAAGGAGCTGGAACAGTTCAGGGCTGTTAAAGATGCCTTCGGTTGTAGTTCCACTTTGTTTAATAACTGGATCAATTACTGAATCAGTGTAATCCAGGTGACTGAGCAGTAGGGTTTTTACAACTTGGTAGAAAAGCTTGAAAGTAAATGTACACAGTGGAGGTGCTTAGTTACCAGAATTGCCTCTCTGTGGCGTCTGAGTACCTAGAGACAGCAAGTGACCCTTGAATATTCCATAACTATTTCAGCGACTCTATGAAAATGTAATCCCCTTCTTGAGATGTATGCCCCTTGTATATTGTCTATCCTGAAGTCTTTCCTTCACGATGTAATGCAAGATACTCTCACTTTATTGGTAGCATTCGCTGTGACCCTGCTCAGGACAAGCGGTTATTGAAGTTGGATTCAAGGATGGATGGATGTAAAAGACGATGCTCACCACGAGCCCTGATATTCACAGCGTAATATTGACAGTGCTCATTTTGTGTCCTCTCCTTTACAGAGTGAAGTAGCAGTTGATCTCCATGGGGAATAATCTTCCTTTTAGGGTTTATCAGAGCTTTTTCTGGCAGGAACTGTGTGGATTTGTGTTCTGCTCAAAGTAAATTCTTTCACTACCTCAACTAATCTTGATGTTTCCTTTGAACAATAAGCCAGCCAGCTATTTGTGAGGAAGAGCAAAACCTGCATATGGCATATACTCCCTTGTCAGGACAAGATCTGATCACCCATGTTCCACAGGTGAACATCTCTCCTCTCTCACAATGAACAGGGTGTCCTGATACCACAACATGTGCCACATCTCCAGTAGCATTTAGGTTAAATCACCCATGCTTTACAGTGCAACATGCTACTGGAGATGTGGTACATCTTGTGGTATCTGGACACCCTGTTCATTGTGAGAGAGGAGAGATTTTCACCTGTGGAGCATCATCTTTTCCATCTCAGATTACTTCATTTAGCAGACACTTCTCAAAAGCGACTTCCAATGAACTCTATGTAGTGTTATGAGCCCACATACCTTATTCACCAAGGTGACCGTCACTGCTAGATACACAACATACAATCGAACCCACGTCCTCTTGCACAACCCAGGTGCTGTGAGACAGCAACGCTACTCGCTGTGCCACCGTCTAAGAGGAACATGTATGTCAACTTGCTTGTGGTCACCACCAACACGATCCTTCTCAGGGATATATATTTATGGTCAGTTCAGAGGCATGGACATGCAAAACTTACAAACCACAGAGTCAGCCTCGGTCAGATGATCATTGTCAGATATGCAGGGATGCTAACTGCAAAATGCCATTGCATTTATGTTAACAGTACAGCTTTGATACACATGTTGTGGTTGTGCACAATCATGGCAGTAGGCTGAAAACAGTGAGAGGAACAGTTGTGTGACTGTACGCAACGCGCACTCTGGTGACTCTCAGAAGACGGCATTAAACCTCCCACGTTATTGCCCACAGTGGAAGTATCCATTCTATTCCAACCGGCCTCAAGCCCTCCTTTAAGATACATCTAATGTGGAGTAGATTGCAATTGCTTTCTGAATGCTTCTTTGGCTCCTTTTATAAATCAAAGGACTAAAATCAATTTTTAAAGCTGTATGGAGACCTTATGGTGATATATGTGATGATTCATTACAATAAAATGTAATGCAATGCAATTAAAATAAAATTAGGCAGGAATCGTCGCTGGCTAAAACTCAGCTTTATTGATGTTAACAGTTTACTAATGTAAATTGGAATTTTACATATGAGACAATTACCTCTTTACTCTGTGGAGGCAATTTCTTGTGGGATCCTGAGGCCGTAGCATCACCATGGTGACAGTGTTGCTATGCCAAGACTCCATTTGGGCGCTGGAGGAATGACAGATTTTTATTGGCCTTGATTTACAGAATTAGTTAACCTTTATATGAATGTTGCTGTAGGCCCTCTATAAGGCTTCTGACCATTTAGGTTAAATCAAGCAAGAGGTAAAAGCATGAATTTAGCTGTGTTTTTTACATTTTATTCCTATCAATTATCCACCTGATTACTTTTAGGAATGGGGCAAAAAGGCCATTTTGTAACACTGTATTAGTCGTATCTATGTAAAAAAAAATATGTTATTCAGTTTGAAATGTTCACAAACTTGTCTGTTACTCTGTGTTCCCTGTAATTACAAGGAATGACTACCCCCACCCTCCCACAATTGCGCTGGCTTTGAACAATAAGCTCTACACTTTTTTCTGCACAGAGGATGGTTTATTGAATGTCCAGTTATGCCTTGGGAAACAAAATATTGCCTTCAGTGTTACTGTCTTGTTTCGCTGGAATTTGCACAATGTTATATAATTATGATATGTTCTGAAACCCCAGCAACTGGTATAGTTCCCTTATTTGTACTATTTGCTAATAAATAAATGAATAAATAAAAAAGAAAATAAATAAAATGACAATTAATAAAGTCTTTAGTTTTGGGATGTAAGGCTTTGGCAGTAAAGACGTAGAGAGTGTTAAACACACACACGCAGTCTGAGTGTTAAACATATTTTTCAAAAATGTTCGTATTACAACAAACTGTAGAATTTTTCCATTTCGTGTATTCAGAAATGAAAACCTTGACATGCTGCTCGTTGATTCTCCAGCAACTGGAAGTCTTTATTTCCCCATGGTTCCCTGCAGTTTAATTTACATGGATGTCTGAGTGGACCAAAGCAGAGGCGGGTAAAAGCAGGTTTTCTGACAGTACCTGGCATCTGCTGGTCTGCTGGACGTTTCCAGTCTTCCTCCTATAGCGGTTATTTGTCTCAGTGAAGGGCCCTGCATCTGACATGCCTATTAGCAGGAGCAGGGCTGAGACTGAGCATGCCTCATACGTGAGCGCTGCCAAGGCTGGGCCAGTCGAAAGAGGTTCTTGGAAATAAATGCTGTGGGAGCCTCCAACCGGTGGTTAGCAGAGGCCAAACCAGCGTAGGTTTCCTTAGGGCTGCGATGAAGGCCTCCTGAGGAGTCGCCTCAGATCAACGTTGGTTTCCCAGCGAGCGTAAATCAAAAACCGTGCAATTAGAAGAACAAGCTTTAATTGATGTTTCTCCCTCCTCCTCCCTGGATGCATCAGCACTGAAATAACGCCGCCCCGAGATCAGGAGGGTAATTAGCTACGCACCTTCAAGGAGAACGGGGGGAATTCTTATCCAGGGGGTGCAATGTGTTCAGATTAATTAAGACATTTCACTTCATTTTTCATACAGCAAAAATTAATCCTATGGAAAATGTGAGACCCCCAGGGGGGTGGCGCTGTCAGCCCCTGACGGACCTCCCTCAACACAATCTATTAAAGCTCGGCTTTCATCTAGCCTGGACTTGGTCATATTTTACGAATATATATATATATATATTTTTTTCATATGCACTGCGCATGCTACATTAATGTTTCAATTTTCTAGTCTATTAAGATTACTCCAAAAGCAGTTGATAGAGGAACAGAGCATGCATGTAATCTTACACTAGTACAATGGAGCAGCTACAAGGAAGACCCGCAGGGTCACACTCAGATGATGGTGCCTTAGCAACACCAACAAATTAAGCAATTATGCTGCTAATTATTGGTAAAACCATACACTGATTTTTTTTTTTTTTTTTGACTGTATCGTTGAAAGAAACGAACAAGAGTGAAATGGAAACTTCTACTGTTTACAATGTTATTGAAAAACTATGGCTTTCTCTTAATGTAATGCATAAATTGTACTTCTGCTGAGATGTACGTCGCTTTGGACAAAAGCGTCTGCTAAATGAATAAATGTAAATGTAAATGGTACGTTAAGTTTTGTGCGTTGCTGCGTCCCTCCTGGATTCTCCTTAGGGATTTTCATGCGAAGAGGCAGAATATTTAAAAACAAGAAATTAAGCAAACCTGAACACTGTCTTTGGTTTTTAAGTGTTTCACTCTGACCTTGTGTACAAGCTCTTAAATGCAATACAGACTGCCTTGTAAACATACAGGTAACAACAACCTATTCAGATCTTATAGTAGTATACGAGACATGCTGCTCTCAAAAAAATAAAAATGAAAAAAAAAAAACCACCCACAAGAATCTCACTCATAGTAAAATTCAGTAGCATAGTCATATACTGTCTCATTTAATCGCCTGTAAATCGGCTTTGGTTGAACTTGAGGCGGGTTTTACTATCAGCCCCTTGCAGACACACAGCGACACAAACACACCCAGCCTTCAGTCTTAGTCCGACCTTCTGCTCCCAAACAGTCTTTCGGTGGGACACATCTATTCCCTGAACTCGCACCTGAGCTTGGCTACCATGTGGCTGAGGATGAGGAGGGCACAGGTGGAGCGAGTCGGTCTCTCCGAATGACACATCCAAGTGCTTCACGTTACGATTTGCTCTGAATAATTGCATAGCTAAATAAATAAACCGAAAATAAGGGTCTTCTTGTTTTATCCTGTATCTTGTGTATACTGCATGTATTATCCATTCACGTAGCAACCCCGGGTGTCCTGGGGTCCCGCACTCTTTTCCAGACACCTTGAAGGCAGATTCTGTGCATCTATGACAAACTAATTAAGTAAATAGCTTTCTTTATACACTACAGGTCATGGGCAGGGGATAACTGACAAACTGCAGGTGATAGCCAGGTGTGTTGAAGGCACATGGGCAGCAGCCAGTTATCAGAGGTGAGGTCATCAGAGTTCAGAAGTCAGATTCATACTACAGCTAGAGCTGTAGGACACCGCCAGTTCCTGGTATCACAACCAAAAGCTGAAGAAATATCTCTACAGAAGTGATGGCACTGGGAAAGAAAGCACAGCAACAGATAGTGTTGTTTGTGCAAATATGAGAGACGTTACTGGTTATGAATATTTGTGTATCGCAAGGGAATTTCAGCAGCACTGGCAATGATGGTAATTGCAAGCATAACCATTTTCAGTGTCCACTTCAATGTTAACAATGACCAATATTTCATTTAGTCCTGAAACCATCCACACAATGTTCTCTTACTGTGGCAACTATTCAGAGTATGCCATTCCATTACCATGGTAACCCTTTCCAGTATTCCAGGCTGTGCGGGTATGTGTGTGGGGTGAGTTGAGTGAAGGAAACAGGAGGAGGCAGGAAGGAGCTAAGCATGCTGGGCACAAAGAGAGAGACACAAGCTCCAACAGAGATAGAGGAGAAGAGGAGGACCCAGTGCTTCAAACTAAGGACACAAACATATGTGGACGTTATTGCTGAATGCCTGGGAGAAACGCTCGCTTCAACAGAGATCGCCTCATCCACTCGTCAAGTTTGAAGCATTTCATGGATTTTACAATGGGAAATTTGTCTGCTAATGAAAATATTATTATTATTATTATTATTATTATTATTAAAAGTTTCAGAGAAATATGCATTTTACATATAAATTGTACTTCGAGAAATAGCGTTCCTATTTCCTAGCAGGGAATACTGAATGAAATGTGTAAATAACACAACGAACGGTGCCCTATATCACATTCTGTATCATATCCTAATTTATTAAGATGTTAGATGTTAGCTTTACTGGCAATAAAAAAAAAAGCATATGGAAGTTAACGTTTATGTCCCATTTGCTTCTTGCTGCTTGCCTCGCCGTTAATCTCGTACGGAGGGGCTTCCTTGCACGGATACGTCTGGCGCGGCCCACTCGTTTTTCATCGCATTGTCCTTTTTGCACATTTTTGCCGAGGTGCAGCCGCATAATCAGCGGAAAATGTAATGTAGGAATATTCACTTGCAAATGCTGGATGAGTCTGAGTGTTGTTCACATTATCATCCAAATATAAATAAATGCCAGAGATGTAGGCCACTGATTTCAATAATGAGTGTTTAGTGTAGCAGTATATTGCTTCCAAATGTAATTTTAAAAATGCATTTTGGGCTTTAATTTACATACACTGTGAGGCTTTGCTTTTCTTTACAAACGTCAGTTGAATATATAAGATAGGGACTATCTTTGCACAACTCCCAGATTTTCTGAGCTGCTTTACCACATGCAGTTCTTCTAACGGTGGCAGGTGTTGCTTCTTCAGCTTTGATCACAACGTAGTTTGTGTAACATTTGAAGAGCTGCCTAAGTTTTGGAAAATGATCACCATTTAATAAATGTGAAGTGCCACAATTAAGTGAATATTGCTTTAAAATTATTTTACTTATTGTGTTCCGTGGCAGTTTTGTTCTGTTACGGCATGTTACCTGCAGTGCAGAAAAAGAATGAATACACTCATCCCCCAACAACTGGTTTCCAGATATCAGCTGGTGAGGATGGGATGCCATATTTCTCCCAATATGCAGCCTTACTACAAAACAAACCCAATTTAGCCAAGGAAATGTCACATCACTTTGCATGGTGCTGTTCAAAATCCCCCACTTGCTGTTAATGCCATTAAAGTCCTTGAAAAAAAATAATAAATAATGTAACAAATGATTCTCTTAGCATTAACTGGACAAAGAACAGATTGTAGTGTTATGGAGAATTTACATTTATCTTATGGGACTGGAGAAACTGAATAAATTTGCTTATTAATTAAAACATATTCATATTTGTGTACCTTTTAATTGGCAGAGAACAGCTAAGGTTCCCTGTCTAATGTTATTCTTTTTAATTAATGCTATTAATCGTTCTTTTTACTGATTATGTTTTTGACCTTTTTGAATTTAAATGCAATTATAAGAATTTGCTACATGTTTGTTTTTCATTCATTTTCTTTTAAGTGCGAATTGATCTGAAAAATGTTACCATCGCTTGGGTGTGTGTGTGGTACGTTTCAGTTTTATATATTAGCCAAAAAATGTTTCTAGATGCTAAAAATGTCCCCAAAAATAAATCAAGGGAGATAAATGAAATGGAAATAAACTGGTCTACTTTAATTCTGATCACTGAAGTGAGAAGATGCAGTACCAAAAGAGTAGAAAAAAAGATTTATGAAAATAAGTCGATGACCAATAAGCAGTCAGTTTTATGGCCACATTTTACTGTTACTTGACTGACACAGACTCAGCGAGGACTGTGTAACATGGTGCCGTTAACTAAGCTTGCGAAATTCCAGAGAGGGAAGCTGGGCTGAGTGAGTGATAGCCTATTAGCTGCTGGTGGCCCGTGGTACTGCCAGGTCATACCTGGCCTTTCTGGTGTCAACTGCTGCCTCTACAGCCCTGGCTCTCCCCTCAAGAGAATTTTTTTTGCCACTGTGTTTTTGTTTGGATTCAATATCTTTCTGGTTTTTTTTGTTTGTTCTTTTTTAGATGCCTCTCTCTGCAGGTTGTCCCCTTGCTTAAAGCACACAGCGCCCAGCGTAACCTTGTAATGTCAAAGTGCCCCAGTCTATGAATTGCCGGGGTCCTCTCAGCTAAACGATGGCCTCATAAGCCAATGCGGGAGAAGGACTCTCTCTTCAGAAGCGTCTGCATTCCCAATGTGACAGCCTGACATGTCGGTGGAAGTCATCAAGAAGACAAAATGTGCATCACTCATTTTGAATTCTCCTCCACGCAGGACCCATAACATACAATGAGACTGCGCTGTCGGAAGATTTTTGTTGTTGTTGTTGTTGCTGCTGCTGCTGCTGCTGCTGCTCTGCTGGATGGCCTTTATTCGCGTTTCGACCTAGACGCGGGTGCGTACGCAGGTGGAGAATGGTCCCTCGGTCGGCTTTAAGTTGATTGCGTACTGATTGTGGCATAAAAGTTATATGGCCCTCGTAAAATTGCATGGGGGTGGGGGGGTGGTTGGTGACGGGGTGGGGGGGTCCCAGCTGGGACTGGGGATGCAGCAGGGTTGAGGGTGCCTTTTCAGTATCATTCAATCAGACAACGTGCCCTTCAGCAGACCAGCGAGTCCCTCTGATTCCCTCGAATTAGGGAGATTAGCAATAAACGCATAACGCTGGATGATGGAATTTGTCATAATTTGCATTGTCCTGGAAAGACTGGGCCTGATCGAGCGATGTGTCGTGCCGCAGCCCAGCATTGTCCTGCGGGCAGGTCGCCGAGAAGGCTTGGCAGAAGGGATTTCTGCGATATGTGCATCAGTCGTAAAAACCTCACAACCAATTTGTCAAAAAATCTAAGTTGGGGAAAGTTGGGGGGCAAGGGGGCCTTTACCAAACCAACAAAGAGAGCTTCTTCACATCCTCACCACCATGCCAGCACTCACTTTCTTTTCATTTATTTATTTATTTATTTTTAAACTGTCAATGCGACACATCAACACGTTCAGAAATCCGTGTCATGTCAGTGACCTTCATGAGATTCATTAATAAACTAAATCATATTTGGACTTCATGTCGTATTATTTTGCTCTATAAGTATCTGTAAGACATCATGAACATGTTTGATTTTTGTTCTTTTCTTCTTTATTTCTTTTTTATTTGTTTCTTACTTTGTTTCTGATGCCTGCGTTATTAAATCAGATGTCCTGCTGAATGCAATGCACATCTCAGAATGTTCTGGAACATCAGAAAGTTCCTTGTATGCCCCGGACAATGACCTTGATTTGGCTCACTTGCAGCACGAAAAGAATAATCGGCATAAAGTTGACAAAACGGACATGACAGTGCTGCTTATGCGTACTGGCATCTGTACCAACGTGCATGTTGAATTTGGACAAGCAGGGGATGTGGTTATTTACACTACCGTAGCGAGAAGAAAAGGTCCATTGCTGTAAAATGGCCATGTTGTCTCTCCAGAAAATCCTGTTATCAGGTCTTCAAATTGCTATATTAAAAAAAAAAAGAGCTTTAACAGTATGACCTCATCGAAAAAGACACATGATCTTAACTTTTTATTCTTAAAAGTTTTCAGCAAGCAGTTATACTGTCATAAGATGTTTGAAGATGTGTTCTTAATTGGCCTTTCTTTGTACATCTCCAACATGCAACTGATGCATCCATTTAAGTGACACTGATCCCCAGTGACAGCTGAACACACATGGGTTAAGCTAAAAGTAGAGAAGAAATAAAAAAGGCAAAATCAAAACACAGAATGGAACAAAGGAGGGTTTCCTCTCAAAAAAAAAGGCTATTGGTGACGTTCATATTAGATTGCCGCCTTATATTAAAACATATATTAAAAAATTAACTTTTGTGTTGTTGCCATTCTTTCAAACGCTTGATTTGAAGAAATTAGGTTGTCAAGGCCCCGATTTTCCTAAGGGCATTGCACGACATGAGTTCAACGCTTATCATTGTCTATTGCGGGACGTGATCAGCTTTGAACGGGCTAATGCCGAACAAGAGGTTCGAAGCTTCCCCGAGACGAAAAAGTGGTACACTCACCTGACAAACTGTCATCAACCATAATAGGATTTAACCATTTTTCATATCTCACATCAAATCCAAACAGAATGCATAATGAATTCCCCTACGTCTCTCCCGAACAAAACTTGCGCTATAATTTTTCATTCACGTATTTTGAGCGATTTTCGCATTTCCGTCACATTATGTGGCCGCATTACTGCTGTGCAGCACATACCGAACACATTCTATGGCAATCTTTGCAACTGACAATCTTGATAATGCAAGGGCATTAACAGTTGAGGAAGGCCCAAAAATACATGTCTGGTTAGTGGAGGGGTCTCCCCGGCGGTGCAACATCGTCCCCTGCTGTTCACATTGTGCACGGAACTCACAGTCAAAATGTTGTGCTGAAAGAACCCAGATCTGGTTCAGCACAAATGTTGCATTCTGTCAGCCTAGGATGCTTCATTTCAATCGATTATTGCGAAGAGCTTCGCGAAAACTGTGCTGCTTCGCTGGGACAAGAGGACGCGGACAAGCTTCTAAAATTTGGCCCTTTATAATTTCTCATGTTTTCTCTAAAAATCTGTCAGCATCTGGCTTATAAAAATAGCTCTGAACTTCAACTCTTTTTATGATTCACTACGTTGGGTAGCAGTAGCCCATCATGCGACGTAATCTCTGCAACCCGGTAAGATGGACTGAATTAATGAAACGTGTGGTACGCCCTTGCTGATCCAGCCCGAGTTACTCTGGTCCCAGCATTTTTTCATAAAAAGAATTGTGTTGATGGCTATATTAATAAATCACTAGATTTGAAATGCCGTATGTTTGCAAACCCTACTAATGACCCCTTTTCATTTCATTCTCCCTTGTGGTCATTTGATATGATAGACTTGGGATATTCGTGCAACGACGTTGTATTGATGAACCGTCAGTTTGCTTCTCTTGTCCAAGGACACCCAGTGTGATGGATGAACTGAACACAATATTATACAAAGGTCACATTACTCATGTATGTTTTTAAAACATGAATGCCAATGTGTTCAAATGCCATGACTCAAAGGTTTTGGAACTTATGTACATTTTATAAGACGTTACAGTTTCTTAAATATGGCCGAAATGGCTGATTAATCCATTTTGCTGTAGAAAATGTATTCCAGCGTAGATATGACCAGTCCTTGGGAAGTTGAGACACTTTGTTAATGGTAGGAAAAATGATGGCGCTTATGCCATGAAATAAAAATTAATAACCCATGGCGGCACAAACACCAGTTTGATTAACGGCAAAATGGTAGCCTGCATTGAAATTTCTCGTGATGGTCTATATATCAAAGTCACAAAGTGGATATATTTCAGAACAAGGCCTGTAGTATCAAGACACCCACCCATAGTTTTAAAATTGTGTTCTGCTTCTTTATTTTAAGCTCCTTTATGTTTCTGAAACTTGCTCTTAAGCTCTCAATCAAGACATTATTTGAGCCGCACAATGACTTCCAGAAAGCTTATCGCTTCATTCTGACAGCCACGGCTTCTAAGCTGATCAAAGGTACTTAGAGTTCTGAAATTGTAAGATTTAAAACAACAGGAAGGAGTAAGCTCATTTTGTCCTTTGTTGCATGAATTGTGAATTTTTTATTTATTTATTTATTTATTTATTTATTTTTTTGCTTGATTTAGAATGTGTGCTGGGGATCGAAATTTTACCCTTTCCTTTGCCATTAGACCATTTGAACCTATAATATGCACGTGTAAAATATTCATATAAAATTACAAAGTTAAAAAAGAATGTGAGTGGTCATTCAGTTCGGTCTTGTGTTAAGTCACATTACTTAATGTGACACACCACTAAATGTCCGTTTCAATGGTGTTAAATTCTTTCTGGACTGTTAGTCCTTCTAATTTTTTTCCCTAATTTACATTTTTAATAATCACATATTTTAGGCTTCTAGCTAAAAATTTCTAAGATCAATATAAAAGTTACTTAAATTGCATTTATTTTGCCAAAGAAGGTTGGCAAAATAAACTGTAATTTTATTACATTGTTTATGCCATTGCTTTTGCTTCACCTATTTATTTTTACTTTATTTGTCATAATATGCCCACTTGATGGTTTTCAAGTGTCAGAATCACTTTCTGTAAATCATTCTGTCATTTTTTTTTTTTTAACAATTATACATCTGTTTGTTCCCCTGCTTATTTCGTCATCTTATTTTGTAATGCGGGTGAAATGGCCTTTTGCATTTTTATATTTTGTTTTCCTTTGAAATGTTTTGATGATGATGTCTTTTCATTTCAGCATTTATTCAGTATTATTATGTTCATTAACCGAAGGCAGTGACACAAACAGCAAAATACTATGCTTACATTACTGAGATATAGCGCGCGTATTTAAGGTTTTTTTTTTTTTGATTGACTCATTTTATGGTGAATGTCTTTGTTGTGCTCTCTTTATATTAAAGCGTCTGTACGGTATTCCTTTTTCATTTAGCATGATGTTTTGATGGCTGGTCTTTCAAGATATTCACATCTTGTCACATCCACCCTTGCCAAGGTTTCTAAGGGGAAGACCTAAAGGTGTCTGAAGGCTCATAAATAGAGATTCTGCTGTCTCAGTCTCATTGATAAGCCTGCGTTGATGTGGCATACGTCATTCTCAAAGGAAAATGATCCTAGGATATATATATATATATATATATATATATAGACTCTTTTTCAGAATGTCACAGGAGCAGACAGGAAGTATTCACTGAAGTGTGAACAATGTAAGGGCCAACACTCCAAAAATATGTTTTTATATGTGTGTGTATTACATTGTAAATAATGTCTTTTTCTAAAGAGAAAAAAAAAAAAATTGTTCACTACAATATATTTGAAAAGTGTGTCGATTTGTTTAAAAACGAAATCTGTCACATAGTTGAATATTAGCTTATTTAAGATAAAATGTAAAATAATCTGTTGTATGGAATGGCTTCTTGAAAAAATAAAAAGGATATGAAAGCATGGAAAAAAAAAAAAAATCATTCATCGATTCATTTTTTTCCCTCCCTAACGGCACAAGACTTACACAAATTATGCAATCTTCTGGAACAGTAAAACACAGTCCATAAAAAAAACATTGTTCATTAATATGAATATATGTTAAAATTTGAAATAATCTTTTTAAAAAAATACCATCTATTTTAAATGAGCGGGAAAAAATGAACAGAGGGAACTTTTTCTTGATTTTTATGGAAAGGGGACGGTCATATGTAGGTATCTGTCTTGGAGGTTTATTTATCTGATGTAATTTAATGTAAGCCATTTTTCTGAAATTGTCTGAAATGCTTCTTAGGAATATTGCAGTGCAGGAACAGGCAGCAAAGGAAGAAGGGAAAGGGAAAACACAAGATGGAGAGAAATAAGAAGGCAGAGAGAGTCTACAGAGACGAGGACCAGAATGAACGTGATGGCTTAAGTAGGATATGAGTCGTCTCTGGGGGATATTACCCTCAATAGGTGTAACAGTGAGCAGCAAGATATCGGAAGGCAATGCATGGAAAGGGGATTAGTTTATTTTTAACCGAGGGCTTATCAAAGCCCCGACTTCTGTGCTGCAGTTAGGAACCCTAGTTCACATGTATAGTAATCGGATAAAGACCTTGTTTAGCCAAATGTATCAATTGATCTGGACCTCAGCAGCTCCCCCAGGGGTCATGGATCCAGCATCCTCCTGGCCAACCCCTAATTAGCACCTTGTCATTCTCAGCTGTTTTGACTGACCTCAATATGTTTGCCAGGGCTTTGATTTCCTCAATCAGGAGGCCAAGGGTCACTGGACCCTTTATGTGCTGTGACCTTTCAAATGCCACCGATAGTCCTGACCGTTTGATTGCATATATTAGACAGACCCTTGTTTAACACCATCGGGTTAAGGAGCACTCTTTAATGAGTATTTAACCATGTCCCGTAGCTAATTTCTAATAAGCTAATTAGAGATGTGCATGTAAACACACATGCAAACTGCACTGGCATACATGTAATGTAATCGCCTCTACTTTACTTTTTCCCACTGCTGTAAACACAATAGTTTCACACAAGATTGAAAATTTTCTGATAAATAAATCATATTCTGTATTGAATCGTTATTTGTGAATCATGTGCCTCCTTCTCCCAAAAAGAATTTCATTTTTTCTGTGCTTCTTTTTTCACATGGTGCAAAGTTAACATGCAGATTTTCTTTTAATCAAACGAATGAGACATACATACGTACATAAATACATACATATATATTCATGTATACACATATATGTGCATATTTATATACATATATATGCCTATATATGCATATACTACAAGACTCAATTTTTTCTTAATGTTTTCACTGATATTGCTTTATTTGTATTTATTCTATTGATTTAATTTCTCATTTTACTTTATTTTTTGCTTTTATGGGTTTAATTTCTAAATTTCTAAATTTTTATATTTGTTATATTAAAAATGCAACTTATCAAAAGCTTTGAAAACCTGCTGTTCACAGTTTTGGAAAAGGTATTTAAATTCAGAGGATAAACTCAGTGGCTCTAGGTATTATAGTGCTGTTCCACATTTACTTCACAGTCTGGTGGTTGACGGAAAACGATGAAGGAAGTGAAACTCTTTTGGACCAATGCTTTATTCCAAATGCTGTTGCACCAGACTCCAAAGTACAGAACAGATTTGTATCCCAGTGAAGAAATGATCATAGGGGTTTTATGGTGACATGCATTATAGGAAACATAGTTTGTGACTGTGTTTACAGGGGTGTTAGGATGAACTGCAGCCGCCATCAACCTTGGTCACCCCCATTTTTCCATTCAGCCTCAATGCTCTGTCATGTTCCACTAAAGCAGAAATAAAAAAGAAAAATGGAAATTGATTGTCTTATGGCCATATGGCTTTTGATGGATGTTTCATAGCTGATACTGAAAAAATTATTTTTAACTCTTTGGATAATTTGAAAGCTATTAAGACTCTGTCTTAAGAGATGGGAAATGGCTGTGGCTGCAGAGGTCACTGAAAATATGAGAATGGTCTGGTGATCATAGATATCATTTTCCATTTTCTGTTTTTACTACGGAAGCGGGAAGATTTGTTTTCATTGCTTCGACAACATTGTCCTTTCATTCTAAATTGAAACAAATGAAAATGTTTTGATGCAGTATTACTGAATTGTTCCAACTTCAGCAAATAATTCTGATAAACATAATTAATAAATCACAGTCCTGCATGTGGAAAATAACCTTAAATAGTTTGAATTTTGATGTCACCCTGTAAAAAGTGGAACGTGGGTTCATGCTGGTGCAAGAATATATATTTTTCTTGCCATGTGGGAACATTTTACAATAAAATTTAAATCCAAATATAAGAAACCCTGAAAGAACACACAAAACAATACATTTTTTAGTTCATTTTTAATAGTTTTAGTTATCAGATTTCATGCAAGGATTTATAAGAATCTGGAATTTAAATAATATATTGTCTAACAGCAAGAGCTAATGCAGAGCTTTTGTGATGCCAGAAAAACAAACCTGTCTGTGTGTGTGGATATGTGTGGACGAGTGTGGATGTATGTCTGCTCTGTGTCTGGGTCTGTGTGTGCCCAGAGCTTGTACACGCGTAAAGGGACATCCACAAGAGAGTGTCACAAGACATGTCGCAAGAGGCTATCGGGATGGGAGGGGAGCACTGGGGGAAGACGGGCATCAAGAAGAGGGTGTCAGACCCCAAGGCCTCCGTTCTGCCCATGGGGTTCAGGGCTGTTCAGGGCCATTCAGTCCTTTTTACCCCTTCAATGGACCTGCTTGACAGCACCGCCCCCTCTGTGTAAGCAGTCTGAGGTCCAGTTTAATGCAGCTACCCAGGGATCTCCTGTCTCCTCATGTTCATCTTCCTCCACATTTGTACAGTAAGGAAAGCCTGTGCAGTTGCGGTACATCTCCCATTTATTGTATTCTATTGTGGCTTCACGTGTTATATTTCCAGGAATTACTTTATTGTACTTTATTATTTAGCTCTCTTTAAACAGGTCTTTCACCAATTCAACAGTAGGATATTATTTTGTTAACGAACAAGCAATTTAAGAATTATTTGTCTCAAAACAAATACACAACATTTACATTTACATTTATTTATTTAGAAGACACTGTTTTCCAAAGCGACTTACAATGGGTAGTACGTAGTGTTATCATCCCACACACTATATTCCCCAAGGTGACTTACACTGCTAGATACACTACTTACAATGGGTCACTCAGTGGAACACACTCTCTCTGTCACTCACACTTTTATGTATTATTGTGTATGTAATAACTTATGTATTCATACGCATCCATATCCAAATGATCAGTTTAAGCCACATTTAATAAGTATGCCGAAAGAATATAGCTCACCCATTACTTTCTTCATGCCACCTTGTTACCAAACAAAAAATATAAGACAACAAACAGCATAACATGAATTAGCATGCTTTCCTCGACGTTTTAGAGGAGGGAATAGTTGGGTCTGGGCACACAGTTTTGTTTCTCCTGGGAGGAATTTGCTCGCCATGTGCAACGCCCTTTCTGCCACGTTGGTCGTTCACCACTCAGGCCTAATTGGACCGATTTTATGAGCCGATGCCTAGCAATTACACACCAGTTTGCCGGGGGATTTGAAGCCATTTTGGGGCTCAGTCTAGAACAACTAATGCTACAGGCCTGGGGGCTTCCAACGGCTGTGTGGTCCCTGGATGCAGGATGCGGTCAGCAATTCACACAAGCATCCCTGACTTTGTGCATTTGCTGTACCAGCATTAATCAAATATTTGGTAACCACGTTCATACTGGAAAGGAAACACAAATATTGCTCATGATGGTCTTTGAAATTAGCAAGTATATAAAGTTAATTTTAAGAAAATGACAGGGCAAAAGGCAGTAGTCTGAGAGATTATATACTGTCTGCTACTGTCCTGTGTTCGATCACAACAAAACATACCCTGATGCTGATGCTTTAGTTTAGATCCTTCAGTCCAGGATTCCACTGAAAAAGATCATTTGACACTTACCAGCACGTGAATAGTTAGGAATTAGTGATGTCACCAAGATGACAGACTATCCTAAAGTGCAGTGCATGCTTTCATTGTTACTGACTGGAAATGGCAATTAGAAGAGTAATTTAACCATTTTACTTAATCGCCTTACGGGTAGAGGGTATAACCCCATCACTACGGGCAGAATTTAGGTATATTTTCTAAGCAATCCTTACACTGGCAAGCAATCAGACAGTAGATTTAGCTGATTACCGAATATGCAGCAATGTTCCTATGTGCTGGTCTGATTATGACAAGGATTAATGACTTGGGTTTAGTATCATGGCTGAGTTTAATGAATTACCACTGTTTAATGATTACAATCAACTTTAACTACAGTATATGATCATACGCTCATCAGTGAACTGTGCATAAAATTCCTACCAGGAAAAGTCATTTAGATCAATTCAAAAGTCTAACAGAGTCTTTAAAAACATTAGTCAAATTGTATCACAACCCCACTTCTGCTTGATTCTCAGCAGGATGTGTTTGTTTTTTGTTCTGCATATATGTGCATGCTTGAAAGAGAGTGTGTGTGTGTGTGTGTGTGTGTGTGTGTGTGTGTATGTAATCTAAACTCACCATATGTCTACACTGCAGGGGGTGACCAGTAGGTTGCATTCTGCAGGGGATTCGAGGACATCAATAACATGTGAATAATTCCATGTTGTGCGGTCAAAGGGTTAAGTGTTGCCCAGCCCAACCCCCCCATATTAAAGTTTCTCCAGTGGGATCACCTCTGTGGGCTCCAAACTGACCCCACCTCGCTCAGACTGTGTGAAAACCCCAAAGGGCTAGTTGGATACTCTTAGTATTGTGACAGTACAAGGAATTTTACATATATTAACCTAATTCACTTGTAAATTTTTGTGCCATTATTGGTTTAAAGTGTTAATTTGATGTGAAGGTCTCATGTTTGTTTTTTTTTAACCAGGTTGACAAAAATTCATTATATACTCATGTAAAACAATATTGTTAATTAACACGACTGCTTATTTGTTCCAACAGATACATTAATCTACTAATGCAATGATTTGTGTTTCATAAATGACTATACATCACAGTATTGGGGGTTTCTACGTTATTTCATTGTACACCACCATGCTGAATACCAGTGGATTGTCATCTTTTGACTCCGTCACACAAAGCATGTGACACAAGGCCCTATACGCATGACAGCTGCCATCAGGAATGCCACTTCTTAGCCCTTCCAAAGCAGTGTTAAAAAGAACAGGTAAGATGCTAGCTATTACAAGTGCATTGTGGTCCACTTGTCGCATCACCATGCGATGCTGGAGACTAGTTCAGCCTGTAGGTGACTCAAGGGCAGATCTAGTACCAGCAGTCACAATGACCACAAGACTGCATTACCAGACGTGGTCCCACACAGCCGCACTCAGCAATGCCACTTTTTCTGCGACTGTACAGTGTGTGTCCATGGATATCTAAGCCAGGGAGGCCTGGGGTCAGTGCACACAAGGCCATGCCCGCCAGCTTGTCCCCTCATGCCAGCTGAGGACAGAGCCCTGCAGGTCTTGTCACAGCAAGGATTTGTCTGTTAAAGAGCACGCTAAGGGGTTTCACACGGTGCCACACCGCAGCCCACAGGCCAGCCCATATGTCCCCAGTAGGCAATGTGTGCGTAAACAGTCTTTCAGTTCCGTGAGCAATCTTCACTGCTATTTTCAGATGCAATACTTAATGAAGCAATTGCATCTTCCCTGAACTATTTTTGGATTTTCTGTTTTTTCTCTGGTCTCTTTGATGTGGACTTTTTATGTTTGACTTCAGTTTCTGCACATATTCAATATGTATTAAAAATGTAGTGTGATCTGTCCAGTTTGATGTTAATGTTAAAATATTTAATTTATAGAAAATTCAAAGTCATTGTCACTGATCATACAGGCAGTTTGCTGACAACCTTAAACCTAAGAGTTGTGTTCAGGTTAAATGTAAGCCATACATTATGCTTTTTTCATCCTTTTCATCCATCCCACAGTTCTTCTACTGTACTGACCAACTCTATTTTTTGCTGCTAATTAGTATGTTTTTATCGGGGACAAGCAATTACAGTCAATGTGTGTGTGTGTGTGTGTGTGTGTGTGTGTGTGTGTGTGTGTGTGTGTGTGTGTGTGTGTATTATATTGTAATATTGTCTATGTGCAGGGGGTGAGGTGGGTTGGACCGGGTCCTGCTCTCTGGTGGGTCTGGGGTTCAAGTCCTGCTTGGGGTGCCTTGCGACGGACTGGCGTCCCATCCTTGGTGCATCCCCTCCCCCTCCAGCCTTGCGCCCTGAGTTGCCGGGTAGGCTCCGTTTCCCCGCGACCCCATATGGGACAAGCGGCTCTGAAAGTGTGTGTGTGTGTGTGTGTGTGTGTGTGTGTGTGTGTGTGTGTATGTATATATCTTCTGTGTTTATTGTTTAGTGATTACTGCACTGTCTTGTACTCTTTGCACACGTCTTACACACGTGCACTTTATGTAGTCCTGTATAAGTAGCTCTGAGTTGTTTGTATGTAGCACCATCGTCCTGGAGGAACGTTGTTTCGTTTCACTGTGTACTGTACCAGTTGTATATGGTTTAAATCACAATAAGGCCACTTGACTTCACTTTGGCTGTTGCCATAATGCCCCATAATATCCTCCACACCAGGTATCTGAACACACAATTAATGGTCAGTACTGTTGTTGAATTGTACTTACTTTATTTACTGAATTTTACTTTAGCTTTTTAAAAATCTGTACAGCTGTCTGCGGTGTGTGTGATCAGATCTGAGTGGCCATAGGAAATGAATTTCTGAGGCTGCGATAAAGAACAAAGATTAAAAGGTGTAGCACAACATTAAATGATAACCTATAATGCGTGATTGCTTTATAAACAATTACAATAGGAACAACAGAAACGTGTCTTTATCACAACACAGGGGGTTAAGACTTGTTTCACTGCAAAAACATTGCTGCTCTGTTCAGCGGTCTATATTGTCCCCGTGTGGAAGGAAGCGGAACTTCGCGGTCCGCTTTTCACGTTCTTCGGTCGGTGCGTTTTTTCAGAACTGTTACATTTTTGACGAGAAGATTCCGATAAATCAGCCGTATCCACATTCTCTGCTGTCACGGCGTTTGAGAATATTCCATAATATAAAAAAACTGTCTTAGAACAAATCAACTGATCCACAGCTTACAAAGCTTTGCTCTAAACTTCACTATGCCGTTTTCGTCATAAGCTTTTAGAAGACTCTGAATTATTACTAATGCATTGCATGTAATTATTGTATTTGTATCAACGCAAACGTTACGCTGATATTTTTGAGCGTCTTCACAATTATTGCCGAAATATTTTACTTCGGGACCAAAAAGCGACAGCGCTGTTTCTGCCCGGTCATTTTAAAGGGTTGCGCAAGTAGTCCGCTTTGTTTTGAATTGTTCAAATGTTAGCATAGTGGCTACGAAAAGCTCCTGTTTGCTGGCTGTCCGCGACAGGCTCGCACTGATGTCCCCGAGGGCTCCTCGCGGACTCGCTGTCTCGCGGTGACGAAGCAGTGAACGGCTCGCGCGTCGCCGCGTGCGGTGAGTTTTCCTGTCGCTGGTCCTCAAATTTAAACAACCAGTTGTTCACTTGATTTCAACAGTAACTTTTTCATGTTCGTGCGCTTTTTTTTTTTATCATGCTTTGACGTAAATATAAAATGTAAAGTATTGCCCTGAGATGGCGTCTGAATTTATGCTTGCAACATCAGTTATTATTGTTTTTGCCTGTTGAAGGTTGCTGTTTTCCTGTGTTGATTTAAAAGCCAAATCATTATGAATCCTTCTGCCCTCTAGGGTTATTGCTGCAAATGGAAAAAAAAAGACCATTGCTGCATCCAGTGACCGCAGCCAGGAAGGAACAGCTGGGGATTTTGGGTGTATTCATGTTGCGTGTGGTAGTGCCTCTTGAGATCCCTAAATTGAGCAGTGCCTCTGACATGGTGTTTGTAAAAGCACTGGTCCTGGTGCGATTGCAGTGTTGAGCGACACTGGGGGTCCCAGAGAGTGCTTTACATTTACATTTTCTCTAGCTGATGCTACTCTCCAAAGTGACTTACATAGTTAAGATACAAAATCACATTATGTTTTACCTGTTGGTACAGCAGGGTAGTTTTTACTGAAGCAGTTCAGGCTAAGTACTGTGTTCAAGGGTATGAAAGTAGGAGGTGGGCTTTGAACCTGGACCTTTCAAAAAAGCAGCTTTGACCCCTGCACTGTCTGCTGCCCCACTACCTGCCTGCTACTTTGCCATGACACATCAGTGCTCTGTCTGCCTAAAACAGTTTCAGTTTGCCTCCAAGCTCCAGAGGCACCAGCTCACCCACAGCGGACAGAGGCCCTTCGTCTGTCCGCTGTGTGGCAAAGCTTTCCGACAGGCAGCACATCTTAAGACGCACCAGGAAACTCATGCAAAGCAGGCTGCCCTCACAAATAAGGTACATCCTCTGAGTGATGTTAGTGCCCTACCATTTCATGGATCCCAGGAGGGCTTTCCTCAGCTTGGCCCTTGCACCCAGGAGGAGGAGCTGGGGCAGGCCGTGCAACCGAGGGTATCGCTTAATACAGGACAATCCAAACAACAATGTGTTCCTGATGTGCACTGGAACACCTCTGACAGGATGGCACCAAAACAAGTCTTACAGGAGCAGCAGCTTAACTTCATCAATCCTGCCGAAAGCAAAGTTCATTTACAGACCATCTGTTTGGAAACCTTTGCCTCAGTTGTCCCCCTTCAAAAGCACCTTCTTAATCAAGAAGAACAGGAGTCAACTGAGCCCAAACCCTATCCCCAGACAAGCGATGTGGGAGATACTCCACACTCAACACATTCTGATTGTGCTCCTCAAGGCAAGTCTCATAACAAAGGTAATGTGAAACACCAGTGCTCCGAGTGTTCAAAGTGTTTCAGTTCACCCTCCAAGCTGAGGAGACACTGTCTCATCCACACTGGCCAGAGGCCCTTCCATTGTTGGGAATGCGGTGGCACTTTCAGACAGCTTGCACACCTGAAGACCCACCAGCAAACCCACAAAAAGCCATGGGGGGTACAGAATCACACAGATGAGAAAGTGGATCACGAATCAAAAGATCTAGAACTACAGTCTGAAAGCCATGTCAGCCCTAATTCCATTCTCTGTATACCTACATCAGCTGTGTCTGTAAAACCCAGGAGGCTTCAAGAGCAAAGAATGATGGATTTTCAGTTGTTATACAGCAATGATAGTGGTTCCATCATACCACCCAAACATCGCACTCTACCAAGAACCCAAGACATGAAAGAGAGTCTTTCAACCCTTAAACATATTAGTAAAGTGAAAATCGAAGAGGACAAAGTTACTGAAAACAGGAATGTTTCCGAGAGTAGCGCTGACAGCTATCGGTGCAGCATCTGCTTCAGATCGTTCCAGTTTCCTTCCAAACTCAGACACCACTATTTAATCCACTCAGGATCAAGACCCTCTGAATGCAGAGTATGTGGTTTAGCCTTTGCTCAAGCTCATGATCTAAAAAAACATACCAACAAACACAATGTCAGAAAAGATGTTCACAACCTGGATCATGCTGGAAGCTCCCACAACTGTCAGATAGACTCTGTAAACTGTTCTTTGCAGGAAGCAAAACCTGAATGTTCTGACCATAACCAGATCGTGTCACCAGTTAGTGAAGAGACTGCACTGCAACTTGAGCTGAATATCATGGTGAAATCAGAACACTGGCACCCAGATATTTGTGCTGAGCTTGAGATGACACCACCTGGTAGACTGGTGCCAACTCAGCAGCATGTACCAAAGCGAACATCTAGGAATGTGAGGAAGAAGCACCAGTGTTACATGTGCCTCCAACATTTTCCTGCCCCCTCCAAACTCCAGAGGCATCTCCTGATTCACACAGGACAAAGACCTTTTAGCTGCCATATATGTGGGAAAAGATTTCGTCAGCTGTCTCATGTGAAACTTCATGCCCATACCCACTCCACTACCAGATGTGTTCAGTTGAGAAATGCCAATTTGGACTGTTTCACTTCTTTGCTCCCCACAGAAATGAAAGGTGATCCCAGAACTTCAGTTGTGCTACCAAAATGCAGTGCTTCAGTGGAAGAACATGTTACAGAAAAGCTTGCAGCAGCAGACTCTGTCATGGTCAGTGTTGGTAAGGAAGAGCTCTCAAAAAGTAAGTTCACTGTGGATATTTTCCAGTCCATGATGGGAAACATCCATAGGAAACACCAGTGCAAATTGTGCTTCAAGTGCTTTGCAAGCCCCTACAAACTTAAAAGACATAACCTAATACACACTGGGCAGAAGCCCTTTCGATGTGCTTCATGTGGGAAGACATTCAGACAAGCAGTGCACCTAAAGGTTCACCAACAGACTCACGGCAGGTTGAAGCTCTATAAAGATGCCCTGCTGCGGAAATTTTTTTACTTAATGAGATCCACCACTAAGGGTAATTTTCAGAGCAGAGAAGTTTCCTCCCAAGGACAGTCTTTTTCAGGAGTCATTCCTGAGTATTTGCCTGCATGTATAAAACAGAGTCAGCCCATTACTCAGTCAGAAGAACAAACTGCAGATACCGTGGCTTGCCCTGGAAAAAGGACTCGAAAGCAGCTTGCGCTTGAGATCGGAGGTATCAAGAAGGACTCCTGTAAACCAAGAAATTATGAATGTTCCCTGTGCTGGAAGTGCTTCAATGCCCCATCCAAGCTGGCAAGACACAGCCTCATTCATACAGGCCAGAGGCCTTTTCAGTGTCATATTTGCCATCAGGCTTTCAGGCAATCATCTCACCTGAAAGCACATCATCAAGTCCATATCAGGATGAAGCCCATCCACCAGAGGAAGATAGAATGTAGCAGAACACCACGGCTAAGTGGGAGCATAGAGAATAACAGTCTTGTGGATAATGAAAAAGTGGACTTAGTGGGATGTGTATTTCCAGGACTTGAAAATGCCAGCCTCAAAGCACGGGCTGTGGAGATGAGTATGAGGAATGATCCCCGTAGATTTCCAAACACAAGAGGAAAGCACTTTCCAAGATGGAACTACCGGTGCTCCCTGTGTGAGAGAGGCTTTGACTCCCGGTACAAACTCCAGCGGCATTACCTGACACACACAGGCCACAAGCCATTTGCCTGTCATGTCTGTGAACGCAAGTTCAGACAATCAACACATCTAAAACGACATCAGCAGAGTCACAATTCTATAGTAAGACCCTCAAAATCTGGGATGTTACTTT
Source organism: Scleropages formosus (assembly GCF_900964775.1). Lineage (NCBI taxonomy): Eukaryota > Metazoa > Chordata > Actinopteri > Osteoglossiformes > Osteoglossidae > Scleropages > Scleropages formosus. The sequence continues at coordinate 30,414,587 of NC_041806.1, forward strand.
GTATGAATAAGCTCAGCATGGCGCCTCCTGAATTTTACAGTCATCATGAAAGTGACTCCCACAAACACAACAGTGGAAGTCATACGGAAGACCAAAATGTCCAGTGTTATAAACAACCTTTCGGTGAGAAGGGCTTGCCTGTGAAGGCCGATGAGGCGGCAGATATTGGAGCTGTTAATGATGATTCTGTAGTATTGCTACCTTGTGTCCCACAGAACCCTACCTCAAAGCACAAAGACTTTGCTGAAAAAACAAGTGACAATACCTGTGGAGCTCCATGCCCTCAGTCTTGCAGTAACCCATCAGGCTGCTGGACCAATCAAGTACTATCCAAGTGTGATTCCCCCAGTCCTGCAAATGCAGTAAAACACAACAGTCGGAAAGACTACCAGTGTGTGGTGTGCCTGAAGAATTTTGACTCACCTTCTAAGCTGTCACGACATTTCCTCATTCATACAGGCATGAAACCTTTCCAGTGCCCTTTCTGTGCCAAAGCTTTCAGGCAGCTTTGCCACCTGCGGATTCACCAGCAGACCCATAAGAGGGAGATGAGCAGCAGTCCTTGGCAAGAGTATAATCTAAAAGTTCAAGATCATTCGGAAAGTAGTCTGCAAGATATTGTGCCAGTCTGTGAGGTGCCCTCACTTGAATCCATTTTTTCTTTGAAAAGCAGGAGAGATGAAACACCTCCTACTTACCACACTTTGCAGTCTGTCCAACTATGTTCTAATCATAGGTTTCCTTTTGACAACCACAATCTGAAATCTCAGAGCTGTGAACTGGCCTTCACTGCAAAAAACTGTGATCCAAACAGTACTGCCTTGGTTGAACATGATCAAGAAGCTGTAGACACTGTAATAGCGGTTGATTCTAGAACGTTAACATCTTCTGTTACACTCAGTCTTGATGAACAGAGAGGTACAGTTTATTCCTCAACACCTAAGGTGGGTCATGAAATATCAGTCATGCCTCACCCCTCATACATCTCCTCCACACTCATGGTTAAGCACAGTAAAACACCACTGGTGCAAGACCAACACACTCTTCCTCTTGAAGAGAAAGGTGAACAAATGCAGCATCCAGAGCAGCTTTGTGAACAAGGTTTTGTCAATAGTTCAACCATTGGTCATGCAAGCCTGGACAACTTAAACTTTGTAGCAACAGGGTTAGTGGATCAAATCAACCACCCAGCTTATAAAGACCTTAGGCAAAGCAAGACACAGCACAAATGCCCTGAGTGTCAGAAATGCTTTTCCTCCTCTTCCAAATTGAAGAGGCACGGAATGATTCATGCTGGGGAGAAGCCCTTTGCATGCCCCATCTGTGATAAGGCCTTCAGGCAGGCCTCACACCTTAAGTGCCACCAGCGCATTCACACCTTACCAATTACTGGCCTGGGTGCACTTCAGGAGGACAGAGGGGACCTCAAAGAAGACAGAAAAGACCTCCATGAACCCCATCAACCAGGATCAGCCTCTAGTACTTCTGAGGAAAGCAGGACAAAGGGGCAGGGGGTGGCAAATGACCAAGAGGTCCCCATGGGATACTGGTGGGAACCTCTCAGTGAGATATTCAGCTGCACACACTGCCACATGGTCTTTTTCACTGAACAGGAGCTGGAACTCCATTCCTGCACCTGCAGAGGTGATATGTCAGTGGTTAAGGGTTCCCCCTACCAGTGTGCTGTATGCTTCAAGGATTTCAGAGCCCCCTCCAAACTGAAGAGACATTTTGTCATCCACACAGGCCAAAGGCCCTTCCAGTGTTCCTTATGTGGGAAGACTTTCACCCAGTCAGGGCATTTGAAAACCCATCAGCTTGTTCACAAATAAGTACCTTACAGTGCCAGTGTACTGGGATGCGAATTCATTTTGTTTTCATGTAATGCTATTTTAGGGACTTTTCAACTAAGAATAGCATAGAGTATTTTTTTTCATACTGTCAGTTTGAAAACCACTATTTATTTTGATAGTGAGGCTAAATTGCCATAGTACAAATAGCATAAGTATAATTGTAATACAATTAATGGAGCAGCAAGGCAAAGGACAGCAATCAACGGTAATTGGAAAAGAGCAATGAGCAAAAAAAGTGAATAAAAATGAAGACACAGAAAATCCTTAAAAAAAAAAAATGTTGATACAGAAGCAGGTCAAAGAAAAGAGTCTATATAGAGATATGGCATTTAGAAGGTGAATTCACAAAGCCTCCTTCTGTAATAGACTTATGTCTCTGTTACCCCCCACCCCGATACATTCACCAGTTTAAGACCCATAAAATGGAAGGAAACCACATCATATCTGGCCTCAGATTTCACATCTTTATTCATAATGGAATATTTATGTTCTTAATTTATGATCCTTTTAGTCTACGTAATAAAGGCTACACCGACGTGGCAAAAAATAAATTACGCATGTGGATAAACAAGTATTCTGTGACAATTTGGATGCTTACGTGAACTGCCTCTTATTAATTGTATTGTAACAATAAAATTATGACACTTAAAATTGCTATCCAGCATAGGAACTGAGTACATTTTCAGTTGTTTATCAAGATTTAGTTTCATCAAGTGCTGCCCCAAGTTGGGTGCTCCCATACATGTAATCCTGGATGGTGTTTGAAAATCAGTGTTGGCATTATGATCAGTGTTCAGAATGTGCCAGTGAATGTTTGCTATGTCTATTAAACATCTAGGAATGGTAACGTATGACTATGATGGCTATAACAATGGTGAGGAGCACTTTTCTGTGGAACATACCGAAGCCTGTTATTTAATCTAGATATCGAGTTGAGCACGCATTCTGGTGTTTCTTTTTTATTAAAATTTGTGAATGGGGAAAATGCAAGAGGCATAAATTGAAGAAACTGGCTGTACCTACTTACTTTGGGTGCTCCTTAAATCCACGTTTCATTAGTAAAGGTGCTGGATTCTCATCTTTTACTAGATAATTATATCCCATGGTTAAAATACTTTAAATCTGTTTTTTTTTTTTTTTCTTTTTCTTTCTTTTTGCTCCTGCTGCATTTTCTTTGGTTTGTTCAGTGATCATATGATTATCTGTTTCTGAAGTGAAACATAATATTACAAGCAAGGTATTTTATATCATACCTGTGTATATAACTTACCATTGAGTGCTTTTATACTTTAATTCAATGCATGATTTAAGAATGTTTCTCTTGGTTTGAGTAAATGTGTTGTCATAGATATATATGCAAGTTTGTAACATAATAGAAGGTATTGAACATATTTTAATAACACATACAAGAATACACAGGGTAAGATGTTAAAACCCTTGTGCTAAAATTATTGGGGCTGGACACATAAATGAAGCTTGCTGTATCTATGTGATTATAAATTTAAATAAAACTACTTATGATTACCACTGGGACAATTCAATTTCCAAAAGAAAGGTAAAACAAGAATTTAATTTTTAGGTATTTATTTTTGCATGTTAATAATGGTGTGTACAAAGACAATATTTCCATTATAGTTTAGTACTCATGGTGTTAATTTAGAAGTGAAACCAATTCTTCCTTTAAATCTATGGTCATATGGAAAGTACAGATACATTGTTTGGCCTATCATAGGGCAGGGGTGGTCACAGAGACAGGACTAAGGCACAGGATAGCAGAACCTTTAAAAAGAAAATGGTTTAGATGTTCTGTACTACACCCTCTGCCCCCCCCCCCCCCCCCATGTTCAGGCCAGCTGTCTTTATATTCCTTGTAGTTGGTATATTAAGTGTAGGCAGCTGGCCATCATTATTCAGTCAGGGCAGGGACAGGTCCCTTAGAGCTGTCCATATTCATGCTCCTGTCCCTTGCCCTGGGTTGGACCACCCACTGGCTTACAAACTGTGGAGTAATTTTAAATAAAATAGCCATCTACATATTTCAAAAGTTACATTTGTTTCCATGTCCATTAGATGTCACTGATACCCACAAAATAAGCATTTTTCACATCTTCAAGCTTGTTGAAAGTATTATAATCCTTAAAAGTGTAATATAATTTTTTTTTTATATAAAGATTTATAATATAGTAAGCCCTCATATAAAGGGGTCTCGTACTATGAAAAACTAAATTTGTTCATTTAGCTAATGCTTTTCTCCAAAGTGACTTGTAATCATTTACTCATATATACTGCTGGGTCTTTTCCCTGGAAGAATTTAAGGTAAGTACTTTGCTTATGGGAACTACACCAGGAGGTGAGTAACCTAGACTTTCAATGTATTTTTATGGAGCACTCCTCTTACAGTGACACAGAGTGCTGAAAAGGGTTCAAGAGACAAAGCAGTAACACAGGTAAAAGTTTAGCATCACATATATTGACTATAAGAACTGCAGTATCTAGTAAAACTAGTAAAAAAGTATGACAACTGGCAACTAAGGAAAGGAAACAATATTCTCCCAACAAAAGACAAGGGAGAAAATAAACCTCTGGGAATGCAAGTCCCGGTGTCTGCTGACACCTCCTGGGCATTCTAGGTGCAAAAGGAGAGCCAATAGTAGTACACTAAATAATACAGTTGTTTATGACATTGTTATAGTCGCTAAAAGATGGATTGAAGTTCAGGTTCAGGTATGCTGATCTTGTTCATCACGACATACAGTCATGAGCTCCTTTCAACATGGAGTCCTGATCTTACAGCCAGTCTCATCATGTCTGAACAGAGTGGGGAATCAAAACTCTGCACTATCGGTTATTCCAAGCCTACCAAAGGTATTGAGAACACAAGACAAGAATGGGTTAGTAACTAAGGATATAAAAATACTAGATAAATTTACATTAAAAGACAAAATACAGAGGTGCAACAAACAGGAATTAACATCAGATATGTTGAATACACAAAGGCGAAGAGATGAGTGGATTTAGAGGCTGAGACAGAAGGAACATTCCTGGTAACATCTAGCAGACTATGCCAAAGTTCCAGTGTGGTGTAGCTAAAGGTACACCCTCTTACTGAAATATTATGAATCACAGGTACTTTAGGGCAGTCCACATCCAGTGACTGAAGGCAATGGTCTGGGACACAATAATTTCACAAAGATAAGCTGTAACAATGCCATTTACTGTTATATGATAATTGTAAGATTTTATGCATTCTAAGCAAGGAGGGCGTGGTGGTGCAATGGGTTGGACCGGGTCCTGCTCTCTGGTGGGTCTGGGGTTCAAGTCCTGCTTGGGGTGCCTTGTGATGGACTGGCATCCTATCCTGGGTGTCTCCTCCCTTCTAGCCTTACACCCTGTGTTGCTGGGTTAGGCTCTGGCTCCCTGTGACCCCGTATGGGGCAAGTGGTTCAGACAGTGTGTGTGTGTGTGTGTGTGTGTGTGTGTGCGTGCGTCCTAAGCTTAACAGCAGTTGTAACTGAGATATAGCCTGGTACGGACAACCTGGTAGCAGCAATCTGCTCAAAACAAAGGCGTAAACCAGCTTCTCATCATTATGCCTGCATAAAAACTGCTTTAGTTTACCTATGTTTCTCAGCTGTAGAAAGTGTGGCCTAGACATTACAGCAATGTGAGGCCCAGATGACAGGTTTATCTCCAGAAAAACACCCAAACCTTTAACACATTCTGTACACTTGAAATTCAGTATGTGAGTAGACTGGTATTATTAGGTCCTTGGTTGCAGCACCACGGCCCACCAGAAATACCTCAGCTTTTCTAATATTGAGAGATGAAAAGTTATTACTCATCGACAGTAAAGCAATTTGATAAAGACAACGTGATAGATCATCAGGCTTAAAAGAAACGTGACAGTGTCTTTGCAAATAATATCACCTAATGGTAGCGTATAAATTGAAAACCGTAATGGACCCAGCACAGAACCTTGAGACACACCATATTCAACCTTAGGCAAGAATGAAAGAACACTTATCATCAGACTTCAACACTAACTGTTGTTGATCAGATAAGTAGGAACAGAACTACTTAGTCCGTTAGTCCAACAAGGGATTCAAGCATACTGAGTAAGGTAGTATGGCCAGTTGTATTAAACCTGGCACTCAAGTCCAGCAACAGAATAACTAAGGTTTGACCAGCATCAGAGGAAATAAGAATATCATTAAGAACACGGGTAATAGCCATTTCCATGCTATGACCAGTGCAAAAAAACCAGACAGAATTTTTTTCAAATATATTATGATATTTAAGGTAGTTTTGAACTGCAGAAGCTGTAATCCTTCCTAAAATTTTGGACAAAACAACAGATTGGACATAAGTCTATAATCGGTTCATTACAGTCAAGACCCATGTTTTTTTACTAATGGTCTGATAACAGCAGCTTTGAAAATGATTGGAATACCACCATTAAATAATACAGTATTGGTAATATTAACATTAGGTTTTGCAAGAGCGGAAATTGCGGCTTTTAGGAATTTAGTAGGAATGGGGTGTAAAGGAGAGTTTGGTCATAAAACTACTTAAACAGTGTGGACAATGTATTCTCAGAACAGATCCTGCTACACCGACAGGTATAAATGCTATGATCAATGCCCTGATGAGTGAGCGACTCTAAATTGCTCTTGGTGTGTAAGTGAAAAGTGTTTGTGCTCTTCTTGAAAAGGTACTTTTAGTACTGTGGTATGCAACCACTGTCAGATTGTATATTCTGTACCCTGTAGAACATGGTCTCTGAGTTCTCGGGGAAATTTCTTGGCCAAGCACTGGACCTTATGTCCCCAAAGTCCTGGAAGTGACAGGCTGGTGTAGCTGAAGAAATGTGACATATGCTGGAACTGCTTTGTGCCAGTAGTGCAACTGTGGTGGACAGTTTGGGACTCTGACCTGGGACAGCCCTGGTTTTAATGCATTTCTTGTGTAATAGCAAAGCTATACTGAGTCCCTTCTGTGGACAGCCTGTATTACTATTTCATGGATTAATTCATAACAGTGATAACTTGGGGTATTATAAAGCAGTGGAAGTCATAGGGACATATGGGTTCAGTGTAACTTTTACCAGGTTCGATGTCATGTCCCTGATGGGAAAAGCATATGTTTTGAGACTGTGTGGAGTTCCTCATCTTTCTAAAACTTTCCGGCTCATGTTTCTAATATGAAACCTTATCCGAAGCTAGAATCATCACCAAAGAACATGGGAAGGTATGGTTATTATGTCATGACGAGGACAGTTACATGGAGCTTAAAGAGCCAGAAATGGTTGTAATGTCGGAAGCCCAACCAGCCATTCCAGTTGGCTCTAGGCACCACTCTCTCTTGCTGGGTCAGATGTACCTTAGTCTTTAGTGATTTATAAATAGTTCCAAAGACCAGGATACATACAACTAGTCAAGAAACCTTTGACTAAAATTTGATTCCTGTCCAACAATATTCTTTTGTTAAATTACAGAGTTTTATTTATTTATTTATTTTAAGAATTGCTAACAAACGTTTACCTATACTGAAGATAGCTTTTCTAAACTCTTAACACAGCAACACACTTATATCACACAATTAGCCAAATAGCTAATATTCTGCTCAAAACCACATTTTGTTCATTAAATACCGGCTCTACATTTCAAAATGCAAAAAACATCCTTTACATACACTAACTCTATCAAAACACAGCAAAGTCGACCCAATATCAAATCATTCTGTCAAAACACTAGCATGTCTTTTCCATCCAAGACGAACATAGAGTCAATCATAGCACAACAACTTTCAAAATACGAGCACTTGATGGCATCACAGAAACTACATTACTCTCCATGTTTCAGTACTACCTGCATAGAACAGACAGTATGAAATCCATTCTTTTTCATAATTCAGTTTCCTTTAACTGTAAACCACTCTACCTGCTTTGCTTGAGTATCAAATGTGTGCATTTTTGGCAACATACTAACAGTAAATGAGTCGTCTTTACTTTATAGAATATACAACAGAAAAAATAGTAAGCGACAGAATTGCTGCAGTTAAAGTTTTATTAGCAACATGAAATTGCTGCCAGTGATCAACAAAAAATCCAACATTCATGGCCTTTGGTTCCAAATGTGCAAAAATAGAATATGCAGGAGGTCATCTAAAAACAAAAGAAGGCGCTCAGTGTTGTAGGGACCAAACTGGCATTTCTGCAGGACCAAACCAGCACTCAAGACTGCAGCATACATTGTGATATTTGCTCCTCTCTGACCCATAACATCAACAGTGGCCTTTTTCCTGATGATGTTTCTTCCCCACCATCGTGTTTTTGCCAGGTTAAACCCTGCCTTGTCTACATAAATGATTTCACGTAGGGTCTGATTAGCCTCCAACTCCATGACTCTCTGAAAGACAAACAGTATGTATAAATGCTTTTCAGTATGTCCTACCGTATGTACTGTAACCCATGTTTACATGCAGAGTAGCATAGTGTAAAAGTTACTATAGGACAAGACATTTACATTTATTTATTCAGCAGACACTTTTCTCCAAAGCAACTTCCAGTGAACTCTATGTAGTGTTATCAGCCCACACACCTTATTCAGCAAGGTGACTTACACTGCTAGATACACTACTTACAATGGGTCACTCATCCATACATCAGTGGAACACACTCTCTCTGTCACTCACACACTATGGGTGAACTTGAACAGCATGTCTTTGGACTATGGGAGGAAACCAGAGCACTTTGAGGAAACCGATGCAGTACCGTGGAAAACATACAAACTCCACACAGACTGAGTGGGGAATCGACATCCTCTCAAACCACCAAGGTGCTGTGAGACAGCAGAGCTACTTGCTGTGCCGCCCATGACATACCTGGATGTTTTAGTGCCAGAGTTTCTTGACCTGCTTCCTGGTCCTTTGAAAAGGAACTGTGTACAACTGTTTCATTCGAACTCTGTGTTTGGTCAGAGTCCGAGCAATGGTAGTCAGGCTGATGCTTTCCACATTGTGAAATACCAGGTTGTCCTCTACAATTCTGCTCTGAATTCCTCTCAATTTTATTACATTGTCAGCAATGACCATGCCTACAATGGCATGCTCTTGGTCTTCACCGAGGAGCTTTCTTCTTTCCTCAGAGTGTGGGAGATATTGCATTCATTAGAAGAACAAAGTACAACATCCTGTATGTATTGGCAGTGGGGCTGCCAATACATTTACATTTATTCATTTAGCAGATGCTTTTCTCCAAAGCGAGATACTTCTCACAGAATAGGACATAGTAACAGTCTTGATAGAAGAAGCCCTTGTGAAATGTATTACTTACCTCTTGGTTTGTTGAGAAGTCCAGATAATGGAAGCCATGGTTGACCTTCTGAGATTGGGCTGGGCTCTTTCACCAGCTTCTCTCAGTGATAGACCATGGTTCATCACATGGTCTATGATGGTGGCTCTTATTTCATCAGTGACTACAGCTCTTACTCTCCCTTGAATACTACCACGCATTCTTACTCCTCTCCCCCTACCTCTCCTTCTCCCTTGTCCTGGTCCAAATATTCCTCTCCCTTGTCCAGACATTATTTTTTCTCTCTCTGTTCCTCTGTGTTATTCTGTATCCACAGTGGACCAAAAATGTCACCGACTGAGATCGGAATCAGCTGTGATTGGTCTATTTTACACAACTTAATCAGCTATTTCTCAATGTTTCAATGATCTGTTCATTCAAAAATGCTTATCAGCTATTTTAATACAGCTTTTCAGCTGCTGTTGTTGCAGAAGTAGAGGCTTTATACTATATTTAAGGTTTTGAGCATTAGGTTTTCATTTCTGGCAAGTTGTGTTCAAGCATTTGTAAATAAGACTAGTAAGATCCATAATTTTGGTATTGGGTAAGCCTGAATAAAGGAAATTTAAGCATTTCAGGAACATATTAATTGACTGCATATTGTGACAACAACATTGTGTTAATGGTATGGTCCACGAGAGACGGATGTTGTGCTAATTGTGTTTAGAGTTTTGAAAATGTGACAACAGATTGGACAAATGGTTGTTAGCGATTGTAAAAAAAAAAGTGTGATCATGTTATGGTATGAAGACTAATAACTTACAAACTTGGAAAAGAAAGGTGTTTTACAGACCATCTTCCCTAGCTCTCCACCTTCATGTTTATATGTATCTCAAAAAAAAACCTACTAGGAAGGTGATTAGGAATTGGCGATATTATGTTCCAAAAATTATATGTGTGATGCCGGTGCTTGTCAGGGGGGGTAACTAGGATGGAACCTGCAGTAGGTGGAGGTACGCAAAATATTTAATTACCAGTTATATAAAAGAAAAATAAACAGCAAACAATTAAATTAAGTGCAAATGGATTTTTGTGTCAGAGCAAGAAACAAACACAATTCCTAGTACTTTATCAATACTGTAATGCAAAGGACATCAATAAAGACAAGTCAAGTGTGACCTGCTACACAAAACAACAGAAATCCTGTCAGGCAAAGTAGCATGGATGAGGTAGCGAATCTGATTGTCTAAGCAGAGTTTCCATGTCCTCCCCATCTTTGTGTGGGTTTCCGCTGGGTGCTCTGGTTTCCTCCTACAGTCCAAAGACACGGATTTCAGGCGAGTTGGTGACTCGCAGTCTCCTCTACTTTGTGTCTGTGTGAGAGAATGAGTGTGTTTGATTGTCGTGTGGAGGTCTGGGACTTTGTCCTGGCACCCTGTTCTACAGTACTGGTCTCTAGACCATCATGACCCTCTTTAAACAAAAGGACATCACTTTTCTCAGGTCTTTCTGTCAGAGCCGTTTTCTTGTACACCCTGTCATTTTCCACCAGGTGTCAGGCTTCATCCTTAGCTTGGACATCGGAAAGAAGAAACAGCTCTCAGCTACCTTACAAGGACTGCGGTGTTTGAAGTTGAAGGTTTTGGAGTTTTTCTTAGGGACATCCTTAACTTTGATTTTAACAAATACCCTTTGTGAGCTTTCATACATTATTTGTCAGTAGATGCATCTCAAATGGGATTTATCAAAGCAACTTCTTTCAGCACAGCTGCACATTGTTTTGTGTGCCATAAATTATTTTTCATGTTTTTTTTTTTTTTTTTATCTGCAGACGTGGAAGGTTTTGCAGCACTGTTTCATATGTCTACCACTTTACAACTGAAATGCAGCAATTCCTTGATTTATGCAATTAATCTGTTCCTCAAATTGGTATGGATACCAACATTTTAGATACCGAATGACTATTTCCTTCATTTTAAATAAAAAAAATCTTGTGATTCCAGCCAGTCTGAAAAACCCAAAGCATTTTTTTAAGTATCACCAAAACACTGTAAAACACCTATATAATTGTTAACCCATGATTTCAGCATGATATGAAACACTAATATCTACATTTACTCATTTAGCAGACTCTTTTCTCCAAGGTGACACACACCTCAAAAAACAATACTTTATGATTGTCAAACACTTAATAAGGTCATTAATGGGTATGTTTCTAGGCAGTACATTATGAAACAAATTGTGTTTTATTTATATCCAGTAGACAGCAACAGACATTCAACAATGAAGTTCATGTTAAAACAAGTGCTGACAACAATTTAAGATAAACAAGGTAATTTACTGTAATAAACTGTTACTGTACTCACAGAGTGAAGGGAAGGACAATTGACTGTGAGTTGCGCTGGATGGAGGAGGGAAGGGGTTTGGCAGTCATTCTTTCACTGCCGCTGCACAAACTCTTTGAATGAAAGCAAACATGCGACCAGAAACAGACAGGAAGTGGCTGATGGTATATTAATGCAAACTACAGTACATTATAGCACTTCCACTTCATTTGTGTAAAGCAGAAATTCAATTTTATTTTTGGACGAGCTTCAGATAATTTTTTATACTGGCTTTTTGTTGCAGAAATCAAAAACTGAGTGTGAAAAGCTGAGAGCTGTTGTACTGAAATTTCAGATTAAGAGAATTAATAAATCAAAGGACGACTATATTCACAATTGACACTTTCGCTAAACTGAATGTCTGTTTTGAGAAGTGTTCCTTTATTGTAAATTGTCCTTTTGAAAGCAAGTCTCCACTTCAGCAGGGGCTGACTCATGGTTTTTTCTGTTGTCACTATTCTGTTATTGATATGTATTGAAATAGGCTGGAATGTCAACCCAGGGACTTGGGGCCAGATGTGAACCTGACCTCCAGTAACAGATGCATGAGATTTAGCCTGCGCTGCATTGAACAGCTGGAGCGACATGTTGGGGTCGACGTGAGGCGTAGGACAGGGAGCAAGTGCTGCGCCATTGTTGCAGGTCAGCGTCTGCGCTGTACCTGCCGAACCCCCAGTGTGAGCCGTGGCCCCAAGTCAGGAGATGCCAGTAGAGCTGCATCTTCGCTGATGGCAGACTAAGCAGGGCCACTGAGGGGGGCTGACCTCAGGATTCGTTCTGGTGATTAAGAGAATCCAAATGAAAATCTCCCTAAATGAAATATCTCTAATCTTTCGTGGGTGAGGAGGCTTTAAACTCCAATTACGGTAATGGATCGGCTGGTACACATGGCAGTGCCGCTACCTGAGCCCTGTCCCGCAAACAATGTTCCGCGATTAATCTTATTCCGAATTTCAGGTTCCGCTTTCTACCCTTCTTTTATTTGTTTTGTTTTGTTGTTTTTTTTTTTTTTTTTTGAAAAAACAGGAAATTAAACTTTCAATCATAAAAAATGTAGTAAGTCTCTATCTGGGCCATACTGTGATTTGTCTGTCAGCTCTGGATGTCCCCAGGTAGTCAGCAGGTCGCAGGTTTCACAGACCTGGGGGCAGATGTGCGAAAGGCTTTGAATCACGATGCAGCGAGCAAAGGAGTCCAACAGGGGACAGTTGTATGCAGCAGGTCGAAGTCGGCGCATATTGATACTTTCCCCGCTGTGCTCTTGCTGCTCTATATGTTCTAGTCGCAAGAGAGTCTGGGGTCCTGTGTGCGTCTTTCAGATCATGGGTTGACGTGCCACTACTTATAGCCTCCGACTTGACATCGCAGCACTGCCCTTTGGAAAAGATTTCCAGGTGCCCCAGGGATCGGGGGCTTAGAGGCATGTCAGGTGAGCTAGGCGGGGCCATAAAGAGAGGACAGCCTTGCCTACTTAGTGACCCCACCCACACAGCAGCCCGGTTCACCTAGGGACCCAGGTGGAACATGTTTTACTTTAGACGAATAGACTGTCAGAACAACTTACCTTTTCAAAACTGCAGCTTTTCTCCAGCTCTTGAAAGCAATGTCATTCAGCCCTAGTGTTCTGGGTTCCATTTGTTTATTTTCCCTATTTTTTTTTTTTTCTATTTTTAACAACCTGCCTTGCTTACACCACAAGAGAGTCAGAAGAAAATAATAACACAATACAGCTAAAAAGAAATTTCAGAAAAAAAATTGTGAGCATGTTTTAATATTAATGCAGGACATATAAATGGAGTTTTATAAATATATACATGCAGTTTTCCACTTCTGACTATGGCCTGGAAGTTAAATAATGCTGTTTTTTTTTCTTTTTTTTTTCCATAATAGCCCTCAGCTCTTCTCCACTGTGTTTCCTTATAGCTCTTTAGGAAGCAGAAGAGCACACCTGTACGAAAGGAACGAGACTCCACTCTCTCAGCCGTGGTGGGTGTGACACCTTGGGGCAGGGCATATGTTTGTGTGCCTTTCCCCCAGGAGGGGACATTTGATCCCCTCACCTCTCCATCATCCATGACAGAATGAGTACCCCTCTATTGTCGTTCCGTTAAAGATGAATAGGGGTGAGCGGCACTGCCTCCAGCGTCTCCCTTCAGCTGCATCGGAAAAGGTGCGAAATGGGGCCAGATCACGCTGTCAAATCCACAAAATCTCATTTAGTCCCACTTGGGATTCTGTGCATCCCCTGATTTCTTTAAAATTGAAATTTCCTTGGGACTGATTCGTTTCGACCCACTAAAATAATAACTTCTCAGCTCTGTTTCAGCTCTACAGCTGACAGGGAAAAGTGCCGTTGGGCTGTTGAAACTCATCTCACCATCACCGGATGGATGCGTTTTGTCGTGCTCAGTTGTGTAAGAGTCACAAAATCAGATGTACAGATTGGAACGGAAAAGTGGGCTGAAGGTTGTTATAAAATGGATCTGTTTATGTACTGTATATATACTATGTGTTAAAACTCTTGTTATAAAATAGTTTGAGTCTGAACTTCTCGGCAGCCATCATTGTGAAATGTAGCGGGCGACTAGTCTACTAGTCCTGCTCTTGTGACATATTCAGATAGTTTTTATAATTATTATTTTTAAAAATTAAGCAGATAATATAGAACATATTTCTCTAGCACATAATGGTTCCGGGGAGAAGTGAGTCCGAAGGAGGTAAGCTTTGAGACCCTTCTTGAATGTGGAGCGATTCAGCAGTTCTGAGAGGGAGGAGGGGGTCATTCCACCACATCCAGGCCAGAAAAGTGTTGGGCTTTGATTTTGGACCTCTTGTTATTGAACTAACTTGTGTTGATTGATTTTCCTGGAGAACTTTGTTCCAATGAATGCACACACAAAGAGCCATGTGGCTTCAGACTCAAGGTGTGATCATAAAATACGTGCATTTCAGAGAATAGTGTACATATAGTAGTACTTCACTGTTAAGTGCCATCTCCATCAAAGTACCCCACCCAATGAATTTCTGAATCATGGGTCATGAGGGACATATTTGACATAATGAGACATCTCTTAGCATAGTAGTTAGAGCTACTACCTTTAGACCCAAAGATTGCAGGTTTGGTTCCCACCTCTGGCTGTAGTTCCCTTGAGCATGATACTTACCCTAATTGTGCCAGTAAGATTACCCAGCTGTATTATTATAAATTACTTAACATTATAAGTTGCTTTATAGAAAAGTCTCTGCTAAATAATGAATCCAAACTTTTAGAAGCAAGGCTGGAAATTTCATCTGTGATGTAAGTACATTCTGTCTTTACATTAATATAGATACTTAGTAAAATTCTTCCGTACAGTTTTTTTTTTTTTAATTTTTTGGAAACAGGGAAAAAAATGTGATTGGTGGTTTTTGCACTATGATAATGCACTTATACGCAGTCCTGTCCCATTTCAAAAATTTTTGGCAGGAAAAAATAAGCCAAAAATCCTAACAAAGCTGGAAGGGAGGAGCAACATTGATACAAATGCACATCATTGGAGGAGATTACTTTGAAGGAGGAACCCATAAAAATGATAATGTATGTACACACACACATTTTCTGAACCGTTTGTCCCATACGGGGTCGCGGGGAACCGGAGCCTACCCGGCAACTCAGGGCGTAAGGCTGGAGGGGGAGGGGACACACCCAGGACGGGACGCCAGTCCGTCGCAAGGCACCCCAAGTGGGACTCGAACCCCAGACCCACTGGAGAGCAGGACCCAGTCCAACCCACTGTGCCACCATGCCCTCCCATAGTGTATGTACTTTTCGGTAAATTATTTCTAAAGTCTTAGAGCTTAAATGGCTTCTGCTTTAGTGTCTATGCAGCTTTGCCCCCATGCCCAGACCCTGAACCCTGCATGTGGTTTTAGAGTAAGACAAACCCACCCCCCAAGCAGAAAACCCTGCTTTATTTGCGTAAGTTGATATTAATAGATGCCTGAGCATATTCTAACGTGGGAGTTGGGATCCCAGTGTGGGGACTGGAGTATTTGGAAGGGGGGAAAACTATTTGGAAGGATTGTCCAGGTCATCTTCCAGCGTTCAGGGTGTCTCTAGTTTCATGGCCGATGCTTTTGTCACAGGAATACCACACAAGCGCGGCCTCCTTTTTCGGGTTGGGATGAGATCGTTCTTTATCTCACAAGCGGTACATTTTTAATCATCTGTCCAGTTCGCAGAGGAGGGGCTTTCCCTTGTACCGAGCGAAATGTGTGAGGAATGACTGTGCAGCCGTGGAACGCAATGCTTTGACTCCCCCAGAACGCTCGCTCGTGTGAGAACATGGTGCGGTTTATACACTGCGGAAGGAGCAAAAAGCCGCTCCGTGTGGGTCTCCACTAGAAAGGTCTCTATTCAGCATTGTTCAGTCAAGCTATGTTTTGTGTGCACAAATAGATGCAGTGGGGTTTTAATCTACTAGAACAGCACCGTTCCTCCCGGCAAGGATTCGCTCCTTTGGGTAACGCACCTGTGCCAGTGCATTGCAGACCTGGGCAGCTTTGGGCATCAGTGGCCCTGACAAGTGGCCCACCTGGGTCCACCATCTCTGATGGGGTTTCACTGTGAAGAGGCCAGCCTTACATCTGTTTTGACAAGTGTGCAGAAGCTGTTGGTGAATGCTGCTGGGAAATTTAAATGTAGGACCTGAGGCAGCAGTTATCAGTCCTTTAAGGCAGCAGTGAACCCAGCAATTAAAAGTGATTTATTAAATCAAGGATGAATGTGGAATCAATAAAGCCAAGTCATATATTAATCTTATGAACAGTGGCGTGACTAAATCGCATCACTTTAGCAGCAATAAGCCCTGGGACTCAGAAGGAGCCATGCCGTCAGATCGCGACTCCCATGATGCTTTGCGTGACAGTCTGAGTGGCACACTGTTTGATTCGTGTGGCATAAATATGAACCAGGGAAAAAAGTGATCTTTATCTACTCTGACGGGGGGCCTTTTTTTGACGATGCCCGTGTCTGGCTGTATCTCTTGCACTCGGCCTCTCTCTCGCTGCCCTTGAGACGTAGGTGGTGTCAGGTGCATTCATCTCTTGGAGTATTAAAACCAGCAGCAAAGTAAACCTTGACCTGACACCGTATTTGCTTGGATACAGGACGGTCCCAAAATAAAAGGTGCACTCATCAAAAACATGCAACCTGCAGTCATTCAGTACAGTAATGTCCTCCTCATAGCTCACCTGAAGATAATAATACCTTATTTAAAAAAAAATAGTTACAGCATTTGATACTGCCGAGGCACTTTCATTTTCACTTGAGATTTTTGTACGTTGATACTGCTGTTTTCATTCAAATAAAATCTATAAACCTCTCGGTTCTGCTACATCTAATTATTAGCCTGCTTTTGAACACTTTGGTATAAGATATATTTTAAATTATATAAAATATATATGAAATATGTTTTTCCATATTTTTGAAATATTATGTCTCCAGCTAGGGGGATGCGGGGGTGCAGTGGGTTGGACCGGGTCCTGCTCTCCGGTGGGTCTGGGGTTCGAGTCCCGCTTTGGGTGCCTTGCGATGGACTGGCGTCCCGTCCTGGGTGCGTCCCCTCCCCCTCCAGCCTTACGCCCTGTGTTGCTGGGTTAGGCTCTGGCTCCCCGTGACCCCGCTATGGGACAAGCGGTTCAGATGCTGTGTGTGTGTGTGTGTGTGTGTGTGTCCAGCTAAGGTTGTCCTCAGAAGAAACAGAAAATAGCTTTTATTTTTTTAAAAAAAGTTGTCAGAGAGCAGAGGGTTCTGATGCTGGGTTGCAGACCTGTTTCCATGGCCACCAAAACCAAGCCATTCAGTATGAAGTGGTCTGTCATGGCCCTGAAAACATTACTAGCAGGTGTTCTCTGTCGAAATTTGGGGGAGAATACCTGGCGCAAGCTCTAAGCTGAACCCCCAGTAGACAAACATCGGTCCTCGTTCATGTTTCTCGCCTGCTCACGGTCCATTAAGTCAGACACTGTTCAAGGCTTCATTATCCTGCAGGCGAAACGTCGTTTCTCTTAGGCCAGTCTTTATTACTGTATGCCATAACCAATCAGAAAGACTCACAGTCCTCGTTTAGTCGCCTTGTTCTTAGAAAGAAGCCCTTGGGATTTCCCAGCAGAAGCCTGCTTTTTACTCCAAGAGGGGTTTCACTGCAAGGGAAACGCGTCGTTCTCTGCATATTACAATCTCAGAGTGATATTCCCTCTATGTACAGCCATTCATGGCTCAAAGCGAAAAGAATAATATATAAATTGCCTTTAAAGACTGTGAAAATGATTATTCCCATCTGAATTTTTCCACTTATCGTGGTCTTGCTGAATCCTAATGTAAAGGCACTGTACAGTGTCGCTGGAATTCACTCCACAGGAATTAGGGTTGTTTGGGAAATTTTTTGCTCAGTGTCTCTTTGTCTGTAATTTAAAAGCAGATTTCCTTGAAGAAGAAAACATTTTTTTAACTGTTTTGCTTTTTTCTTTATATCATACCGCATAGACTTTCATCAACAATTTATTGGGGTGGGCAGCACAGTGAGTAGTGCTGCTGTCTCACAGCACCTGGGTGGTGTTAGAGGACATGGGTTTGATCCCCACTCAGTCTGTATGGAGTTCGCATGTTCTCCCTGTGTCTGTGTGGGTTTCCTCCAGGTGCTCTGGTTTCCTCCCACAGTCCAAAGACATGCTGCTCAAGTTCACCCACAGTGTGTGAATGACACAGAGAGAGTGTGTTCCACCGATGTATGGATGAGTGACCCATTGTAAGTAGTGTATCTAGCAGCGTAAGTCACCACGGTGAATAAGGTGTGTGGGCTCATAACACTACATAGAGTTCATTGGAAGTCGCTTTGGACAAAAGTGTCTGCTAAATGAATAAATTGTTAAATGAGTTGCATTCTGTCCCCAAGATCCATTGGTTACAAAACATGGAATGTCTTACATAACATTAGTTGCATAGTGATAGTGGGGTGAATTAAAAAGTTTTATTAGTCTATAATGGTCTATTAATGCAACGACAGGGATGAGCACATGACTCCTAATTTTCCGGCAGAAGCGGTGCTTGGAAATCCAGGCCTGAAACTTTTGCCCTTTCCGGAAATGTCTTCAATGACCTGCAGTGCAGAAGACAGAGATGAGGGATGGAAACTCGTCTTAACTGGTGATTGGTGATTGATAAGAAAGAGTGCCTTTTTAAATTTATTGCATATTAAGTGACAGGTTGACTATCAGCAGAGTCATAAAACATATTGCCAGGCATGTCTGTCCTTTGCTGCTGAGCTGCCTCCAACAAGGGCCAAAAGATTTCTTGACCGCTCTTCCACTCTAATGCCGTCCCCCACCCGGCTCTGTCCTTTCCATATGTGGAGAAGTCTAGGGGATGGCTAGAAGCTGGAATTACACTTTAGGTCACAGTGACCCACATACACCCTCCCTGAAGCAGTGTGTTAAGGCTGTGGAGATGCAGGGAAGGAAAGTCAGCTTTTCGTTGCACGGCACATGTGTCTGCGTGTGCTGCTCCCATTGGGATGACTCAGGTCCTCTTGGACAGGCCATGGTGGTTGAAGTCAAGCTAAAGGACATGATCACAAGCTGTAATTGCTCTCACGACCACTCACATCTAGTCTCAGGAGCTGTAACCCCACAGCTTCCATTACTTTGTGGTTAGTGTAAAATTACAACTGACTTTAACTGAGAGTTACTATGATCCTGGTACCGTGCACAGTTTAACTCAATTACCCTAATCCTATGAGTAACATCTACTTGCATAACTGTCACTCAGCGTAATCCTCCTTGTTTCTTTTTTGCTGGTCCTCATAGGTTACTGGTTTTGCTCTCAACTTCAAATCATGGTTTAAATTAATTTTTGAGCAATAAATGATGCCAGAGCACTTCTCAGATACTAAATATGACAAAGAGCACAGTGAGTCCAATCACTTAACATTTATTTCCATCATGGTCATCCCCTGGGCTCCACTCTGGCCCCACCACAGCCATAGCGCTACCCAGTTTGGTCCATTTTGGGAGCCGCACTTTGCTTTGCCCTTTTTTTTTTCACGTGGCTGAGTTACCACAGCTCCAGGCACTAGAACCTTTGTGTAAAGGACCCCAAACGGCCTCTGCCCTGCCCCTGCCTATCTGAGGGTTCTCGAACAGCTGCTGTGGGAAATCATGGCACCAGACTTCACTCAGCGCCACCGCGGAGCACCCACCTCCTGCACCAGGGCCTTGAGGAGATGGGCTGGAAGCCTGGAGTGGCTTGGGGCCATGGCAAGGGAGGACAGGTGCTACCCCCTCGCTTTTCCCACACATGGCCATGAACACATTCCCAGCTGGCAACACTCTTCGGCAGGCAAAGCCAACATTTTGGCAGAGCCACTTGATAGCTCCCGCTTGTTTAAACCTGGGCCTGCTTATCATCATTATAGCCAGGGAAGCAGAGTCTGATTCTGGCCTTTTCATTCCAGTTTGCCTAACGTGGGAGGGGGGATCACTGTGGCAACTTCACGCTCTTGCTGTTTTGGGACAACAAGGAGCTGGATGGCACAACTGCTTTGTGCACAATGTGTACCGGTCACCACTTGCACAGCATGGCCTGCAGTGTCACCCTGCTATATTTCCAGTGCTGTGATATCATCAGAAAGACCCTGAAATGTAAATTTATCATGTTCAAATTAATCTGAAAAAGATAATTCCAAGGTCGCTGCAATCCGACTGCACTCTGTCCGACCAAATAAGGTAAGGTGTAAGGTTTCTTTTAGCAGTCTTGGACAGCTCATGTTAGGAGACTCAATGGTCCAATTATAGTGGTTAGTGTAAGAGTTGAGTCTGTTACTTAAAAATAGTAATACATATTACTCCCAAGTTAACATTCACTCTGACACCACACCTCGGGACCCAACTGGGACCGGAAGTTTGCTGGTAAAGTTTCTACCATTACATTACAATCAAGAAAAGCTACATAATAAAGATATTCATTCACAGACTAGGTTTTGTTAATTAAAAAAAAAACTCAGATAAACCGATAACATATTTAATACATATATATACACTCTGTATATGTATATATACAAATATATTTATGTGTGCATGTATATATCTATGTGTATTATATATATATAATTTTTTTTTCCATTGACAAGTATAAAAATACCTTTTGTCTTAGGTGGCATATTTTTCTGTACCCTTGGTGATACCAAAGAATGAATTTTTCAATTCAGTTCAATTCAATTCAGTTCAATTCAATTTATTTTTATAGAGTGCTCTTCTGACGCAGTGACACAGAGCGACTGAACACAAGAATAGAGCAAAGAAACAAATACATCAAACAAAGAAATAAAGAAGACAGTTGACTACAGACTGGCATAATACGTTCTCAATGCTTTTATAAAGCTATAAGTATGCCTAATGGCCATGGAGGAAAAGAACAAAAAACTCCAGACTGAAAGTCAAAGGAGAAAAAAACCTTTGGCGGTCCATGGAATTGCTGCTGAATGGTAGCTTGATTTCCCAGTTCAACAAGTTATGTGTCATCCATTATGGCAGTTGCTCATCATCTTCAGTCAACATGGGGTGCAACTGTAACGGCCGGACGGCCTCCTCAGTCTTATTATAGGGAAACAATGCTCTATAAGAAGAAATTGTTTGTAATTCATAACTTAAAGAAATAAAAGTTTAATACGTTTTAACACAGGTGGGAAAAACTGAAACACAGCCAAGTGGAATTCAATTTGGTGATATGCTTGAGTGAACATGTAATTCTTTAGTCTGGATTTGAAGACAGAGACAGACGGGGCATTTCTGACATTAACTGGTAGACTATTGCACAGTTTAGGTTCTTTATAGCTAAAGGCGTGACCTACTGAGGTCTTATTGGTCACAGGTACTTTAAGGTAACCTGTATACAATGAACGAAGATATCATCCTGAGATATAAGACCCAATAATCTCACAAAGATAGACCGGAGCAATGCCGTGTACTGCCTTATCCGTTCAGAAATAGGATTTTATAATCAACTCTAAATGCAACCAGGAGCCAATGCAGCGATTTCAGTACCGGTGTTATATGGTCGTACTTGCTGGTTCTACTGACAATTCTCACTGCAGAATTCTGTACAAACTGTAGCCTGGATACAGTCTGGTATGGACAACCTGATAGCGAAGCATTACAATAGTCCAGCCTGCTTGAAACAATAGCAAGAACCAGTTTCTCAGCATCCTGCCTACGTAGGAATCATCTTAATTTAGCTGTTTCTCAACCGAAGGAAGCACGACCCAGTCAAAGCATTAATATAAGACACAAATGACAGCTTTCCATCCAACAAGACACCCAATTCCTTAACGCAATCTGTACGCTTGAAGCTTATACCATTTGTGGTAAAGACTGGTGTGATTGTGTCAAGAGTTTTGGCATCACCACCTACCACAAGTACCTCTGTTTTGTTGTCATTTAGAGATAAATTTACTCATCCATAGTTTTATATTGCTAAAACAATTAGCTAAAGACACCACATGTGATGGGTCATCACGCTTAAATGAAACATATAGCTGTTTGTCATCAGCACATGAGTGGAAACTTACATTGTGTTTGTGAATGATGTCACCTATTGGTAATTAACTTTGTTAATGGGTGTATTATTACTATTATTATTATTGTTGTTATTATTACAACCTAAAAAGTCACTTTATACTGGGGTCACTTGTAACATTCATCCTCACTCCACCAAGCAATTCGTAAAGCACTATTTCTCATAAATAATTAATAAATCTAGTCGCACAGTCTCATTTCTAATAAAACTGCCTTTCAGGAGCATTCTGTGTATTTTATAATTATAGTTTATATGTAAGGCTTTTTTTTGCCTTTTCCACTTTTAGCACTTTCTTTGAAATTAGTTTTCTTTACTGCTCATTTTTATAGATGGTAAAGAGTCACGAGATTTCTGAGAGAGGCTTGTGAGTAAGTGCACTGCTATCTGAGACATAGAGAGTTGAGATGTGTATGCTGAATTGAAATTTTTGTTCTCATACAGTATTTTTTACGCGAGAAAATAGCTTCTTTTGAGAATTTTAGAGCACAAGTTAAATTTGCTCTTAAGTTTGAAGTCTTATGAATTTTTACATTTATAGCGAAGTTAGCCTTTGCTATACGAACGTGCATTATTTTATTTTTAATTATGACACCAGATTGTCCTCTTTGTTGTATTCAATAAGAGAAGTACTTTTTTAACTAGAATTGACACAAATGTGTAAAAGATGCATCAGCACTTTAAATGCAGCTCATTAGTAACTCACTGGCAATAACAGACGGACCCATACAGGTTTAGTATTATGTTGCAAGTCTGACTCAGAAATTAATCTGATTCTTTATAGTCAAAAGCAGAGAAAGAAGGGTGACTACTGTGACACGCGGCCCTTTGACTATGGATTCAAACTGGGCATGTGACGTCTTCATGTCAGGCGATTATGAGACTAGAGATGACAGGTATGATCAGATGAGCCTGTGCAACCCAGGAATGCTGCAGAGACATTGTCACTACTATAAATTCGCTGGATCATGCCAGAAAATGATAGAATCCTACAGGAAGTGAGCAAAGAAGAGGTGAACAATGGCGCAGTTTTTTCAATTTATTTCCCGTCTTAATAATGTTGAATTCTCTTCCATTTTCCATGTGCATATAATTATGTTTATGAATCATCATGTGAAAGGTTCTAAAAATAGTCACGCTCCAAGCGCCACTTCCCTTGGGGCTCTGTGTGTGCGGAGCTGGGTGTTACAGTGCCACCTGCTAATTGTGACTCGGATTAAATGTCTAAAGTTAAACTAAACTGACAGCGTTTAGACAATTGTTTATTTCTTTCATTTTGTTAATGGATTTCTGCTGAAGTTAACATTTCTGTATATACGTATGTCCGTTTTTGCTTATGGGTGTAGTGTACTTCCACTGTGGCGGTGCACTGGGGTCACCTGCGCCGCTCAGCGGATGTGTTTTTACCTTGAACTAAGCAGTACGAGTGTGCCCCCTTAACTACCTGTACCAGGTGTAGGAAAGACTGCAATTCTGTGGTGTGGCGCAGCAACGGTAGGTAAGTAAAGCAAAGAAACAGCACAAAACTGTTGTTCGCACAGGTTTATAAGAGCAGCTTGTGGAAAAAAATGTCACGGGAGATGTTGACGTAGGACACGCACAGGACAGGAGCAGAAGTGTTCAGGGCTCAATCTGATGTGTTTTCAGAGCTTAATCCAAAAGTCCGAGAAGTCTTTTTTTCTTCATTAATCGCAAAAGCCCACAGCAAACCTGAGTTATTCCTAAGAGAATATGTGACTCTTCTGGACTCACTTTGACCATGACGTACTAAGTTCATGTAATGTGTAAACGTTCATGCACTATAACTTTGACCATGCCTATTAAACAATGGATATATCTTCATGCAACTGCTCCTGTAATTTAAATGTTTATATATATATTAAAAAAATTTACTAGTAAGGAATCGTTGATATTCGGTTAGGGTTTATACAGCTATTCGTGATGTACATCAATTCAGATGGTGGTGAGAAACAAAGAAACTGCACTTCGGTATGATGCGTCTCCCTTTCTGCTGATGTAATGCAGAAATTGTATTTTCTATGACACGTACGTCGCTTTGGAGAAAAGCGTCTGCTAACTGAATAAACGTAAATATATTGTAAATATACACCTGCATGTGGAACAGGAAAGGAACACGAAAAAGCCAACAGTTCCGAGACGAAACGACGGTAGTGCAGGGAACCGAAGTAGAAGCGTGAGCAATGAATCATTGTGATGACAGAGTAATGTACAATGCGTTGCTTTTCCTTTGGGGGGAGTGTCTTGTCAGTAAAAGGAGACTGAAAAGTGAGCGTACGTGTTGGCACTGCGCGTAGCTGGTTGGGATACCAAACGCATTCTGTCACCTGGGCTATCAGCCTTGTTTATGGAGCCAGCAGACTGATATCTCCGTTTCCACCCAGCTTCTAGACCCTTAATGTGAACCCTTGGCAAATGAGTTAAAATTCCTGTCTTATCCATCTACTCTGATTAATGCGCTATACTATGCTATACATGTCAGTGTATGTTTACATATATATAGAGTTTAACATCAAGTGCAGGAGTTGCATATTATGTAACTGATGGATTTGTACGCAGATCTACGGCAGCTAATGACGAGCAGGGGGACACAGATTTATTTGCATCCCGTCCGTGATGGTGCTCTGGTGTCATTTTGAGATAGACTAGTCTTGGTCACTAGGATCTCTAGTACACAATTATTATGTTCAGGTGTATGATTCATGAACGGAACAGTTAAGTCTGCCTACGGGGAGTCAGCTGAAGGCCAGGTCATATGTTGGAGATGCTAGAGAAGCTCCATCGATATTATCTCCCTGTCCCAGACATGTAGTGAGTCTTTCCGTAGGGTCATTCCTTATTGTGTTTTTACTATGCTTCGGTGTTAAGATCATACTTTTCTCTGGCCTTTAGAGACCTTGTACTGAATGACTGTCATGGTCACAACTGGAACGGTGTGTCTGATTTCAGGCATGGCACACGGGAGGCTGGGGTAAGAAGGGCTGTTTGTGGAGAGTGGGCGGAGGCTGTCTGGCATTCCCAGTCCCCCTATCACTCAGACATAGCTGTGTATCTCTCTAGAAGCAGAGGTAATGTTACAGGTCTGGCTAAAGCGCTGGTATCCACTCATGAAACAGAAGGTCAGAAGAGCCCTGACACACAGAAAAGAGTTTTCGCTAAGAGAGTTCCAAGCCCCACAAAACAATACATTTCATAATCCAGGGACAAACCTGCACTCATACATTGTCTGCGATTTAATTACGTGCTTATGACAATGCTATTGAAACAACTTCCAGTACTGAAGAAGTTTTCTTTTGAAAAGTACACGATGTATCTCACTGATGGTCTAAATGTAATATAGGTTTATTTACATTATTATTATTACTGTTACTGTTGTTGAAACTAGTCCATTACAGGGTAATCAAACACACTCATTCACTTGTACATACACAAACTAAGGGCAATTTAAAATCAACAATTTACCTGAAACACACGTACCTATATATACCCAATGTAAATACGCAAACTTCCAAATTGTGCAGTTTCAATTGTGAAAAAATGAATATAGACTACATATTTCATCTTTTCAAGCAAATTGTTTCTGGGTTATAAATATATAGTATGTTAACTTAATGTAGATGCATTATAGAATACTTATACTTTTTCAATGTAGTCCAAAGCTGACGTTTCAAATCTCATTTTCTACTGACTGGTAGTTACATAACGGGCCATGTCAAGAAAATAAAGAACAGACTTAACGACAAGAGAATGACTATTTCTTGGTAACCATAATTCGCACCACCTGTTTTATATTGAATCATTGCTGACATTTATTCATTTAGCTGACACTTTCTCCAAAGCAACTTACAACATAAAGGTTACACTTATTTACCCATTTATACAGCTGGGTTTTTTTTATTTTAACTGGAGTAATTTAGGGTGGGTACCTTGCTAAAGGGTTTACAGCCAGAGGTGTGGATTGAGCCTACAAGCTTTAGATCCAAAAGCAGCAGCTCTAACCACTACACTACCAGCTCTCCCCTAATGGTTCTCTGTTACATCATCATAGTTTCTGCATTTATTCCTTCAGGTAACACATACACAGAAGCTGCTTGTCCCAGCAAACCAGAGTCTAACCTGGCAACACAGGAGGGGGAGGGGACACACCCAGGATGGGACGCCAGTCCATCGCAGGGCACCCCAAGCAGGACTCAAACCCCAGACCCACCAGAAAGCAGGACTAAGCCAAGCCCACTGCACCACCGCCGCCCCCCCTTCAGCTAAATCACACCTCCATTTATTAAACGTACCTCTAGGGAAATTTGTTATTTTTGTTTATATACCTACAGGTAAACCACACCTTCATCTGATTCACTGCAGATTAAAACACACATCATCGTCTGAACCGTTTGTCCCATACGGGGCCACGGGGAGCCGGAGCCTAACCGGGTAACACAGGGCGTAAGGCTGGAGGGGGAGGGGACACACCCAGGACGGGACGCCAGTCCATCGCAAAGCACCTCAAGCAAGACTTGAATCCCAAACCCACCCAAGAGCAGGACCCAGTCCAACCCACTGCACCACCGCACCCCCCAGATTAAAACACACACACACACTTTCAGAACCGCTCGTCCCATACGGGGTCACGGGGAACCGGAGCCTACCCGGCAACACAGGGCGTTAGGCCGGAGGGGGAGGGGACGCACCCAGGACAGGACGCCAGTCCGTCGCAAGGCACCCCAAGCGGGACTCGAACCCCAGACCCACCGGAAAGCAGGACCATGGTCCAACCCACTGCGCCACTGCACCCCCGTCAGATTAAAACACTGTTGTCTAATTTTTTATGCTGGTAAATTTTTACAGCTTACATTTTTTCCTGCAGGTAAAGCTTACATTCATCTTTGATGATGCAGGCAAAATACTTTGTCTCCCGTGAAACCGCCTTCGGATGCTCTGGTTCCTGCCACAGTCTGTAACAGAGCTATCGAACACAACTGCCAGTGCACAGCTGTGGATTTAAATGTTATACCAACCTCAGTTGGGTCACTGCTGTACAGTCTGAATCAAGATGCTTCAATAAAACTAGTTTCTAAATCAGTTATTAAGTGCTATTTATGAAATTTCACATGTTGCACAAATAATTACTGTAATCATATCTGTTCCTGCAATTGCTGTGTGCAGTATAAGCTTGAACTACCAGTTTGAATGGTCTGAATTGCAACGGACTAACTTTTTTCTGATAGTGCCAGATATTTACCATAGCACTTAAGTATTCAGTTATGGTCATTCCCATCGCTCCCATGATTCACTTACTGAAGCACATTGCTGGACCACACATAGTAAAATTTCATCTGTTGTATATTTGATCCTTATTTCCCTCCTGCTGCTTGCACTCTATTGAATCATTGCTACTTTATTTGTGCTCGGAGTATGGTGTTAGACTGAGATCAGACCCTAATTGGACACCATAATGGTCATATTGCAACCTAACATTTGGCCGGAATGGATGAGCTTCTCTCATGGATGGAGGACCAAGGAAGGCAAGGCTTTGCACAGTTGACACATGACGAAAACAAAGCAAAGATGCACTGTGAGAAACAGGACGCTTGGGATGCGGTCTAATAAGTACTGGCCTTTGAGGAAGGAGTTGTTTCATTTTTCTTCTCAGGCAGGTATCAAAAAAGCAGCTAAAGTGACACAACCAGCAGCCTTTTCATTTATTATTGTATACCTGACAGTGGCTGGTGTCATGACCTCAAGTACACACACACAATCTGAAACCACTCCCAAGTGGGGTGGCAGCAAACCAGAGCCTAACCCAGCAACACAGGGCACAAGGCTAGATGGGGAGGGGACACACCCAGGACAGGACACCAGTCCATCACAAGCCACTCCAAGTGGGACTCAAACTCCCGATCCACTGGAGAGCAGGACCCGGTCAAAGTTGCTGCGCCACCGTACCCCACATGTTGACCTCAAGCAGAACTGGAAAAAATCCTGTCGTTTTGGATAGGGGTGTTTGTCCCCACTCAGGCAAATATTTTCCTACTTTATGGTGGGAAAGACGAACCATCACCGATGTGGATTACCCAGCACTGTGGTGCAGCAGGTAGTGCTGCCACCAACATTGTGGGTTTAGATGCAGGTTCAAATTCTGTTCAGCCGTTGTTGGGTTTCCATATTCTCCTGCTGTTCTTGTAGGTTTTTCCCCGCAATAGAAAGATATGTGTTTCAGGTAAACTGATTACTCTGCTTGTACTGTGTGGATCTATGAGTGTGATTGCCTTGTGATGAGCTGTTACTTGGTTTTCTGGATAGACTCCGGAAGACCAGAACTTTGCAATCGAGTTAGTGGTTAACAGAATGAAAGCTTTAAAACACACACACACACACACACACACACTTTCTGAACCGCTTGTCCCATACAGGGTCTCAGGGAACCAGACTCTAACCCAGCAACACAGGGCATAAGGCCGGAGGGGGAAGGGGACACACCCAGGACAGGGCACCAGTCCGTCACAAGGCACCCCAAGCAGGACTCGAACCCCAGACCCACCGGAGAGCAGCACCCAGTCCAACCCACTGCACCACTGCCCCCCCGCTTTAAAACTGTTTTTGTTAATCTATGGCAAAAACCATGGTACTGCTACACAGCACAGTGGTTTTAGATGAGCGACCCTCCCAGAAGCTTCACCTATGTCTTTCATCATATGTATAAAGTCATTACAAGAGTATTTGCCTCATGCAGTGAAGTGCATAATGATCAGTGAAATGAACTGATCAGTCGTCCTTCCTGAGAATTTGCGCCATGAGATTTAAAAGACCTACATTTCCTGGAAAAGAACTATTTGTTGTTTTCTTTGAGCTTCTGTGCTGTCGCCCAGAGCACAGTGATGAAAACAGCTTGAGGGAAGTGCTCCAATATGTACTCCAATATGGAGCTCCTCCTTTAAGTACAATGTCACAGCACAGTGTTCACTCTTTTTCCCAGCCGGTTTGCTACTGTTAGTCAGCCAGTGTTTTTCTGTTGCTGTCTCTTTTGATGGGGGGGGAGGGGGGTTTGGCCTGTGCCTGCTCTGTGCTGGGTCTGGGGTTCGAGTCCCGCTTGGGGTGCCTTGTGACAGATTGGCGTCCCGCCCTGGGTGTGTCCCCTCCCCTTCCAGCCTTACGTTCTGTGTTGCCGGGTTAGGCTCCGGCTCCCCACGACCCCGAATGGGACGAGCGGTTCAGAAAATGTGTTGTGTGTGTGTGTATTTCCATTTATTCATTTAGCACGTTTTCCTCTGAAGTGACAAACATCTCAGAATAAATACAAAAAGTGGATTACACCAAGTGATATAATTATAATCTTAATTATTGTACATTTCCTTCTGCAACTTTCGCAGACACCAACAATCAGGCCTGTAGACATCTGCTGAGTGGCAATTCTATGTACTGTATAATAAGCTGTCAAGTCCAGCAGCAACCTCCAGGGCAAATCCTGAACCTGGACATTCAAGTGCTCTTTCACACCGCTTTCATTTAAGGGTAAATGCTGAATGATTTCTGTGCAGGAAAGCTGATGTGGAAATGTTGAATGCTGTGTTATACAATGATTCAGGGTAAGACATCTGGGTGGCCTAGACTTTTGTTAATCAAACATGTGAAGATGAGAAAGCTGTTCAGAGCATGAAAATGTCCTAAAAATGCTAGTATTTCTCCTGCTGCAAACCTACTGTCATTCATATCACAGGTGACACGGGCTTTGGACTAAAACGTCAAAAGATTGGACTTCCCGCATGGCTAGCTAGCTAATGCTTCCATCGAAGCAGTTGATAAGTGGAGCAGGACCGTCAAGGACAAATTTAGAGTTTTTAAAATAGACAGGGCAAAAATAGCTATGAGAATTTGATGTTTGCAGCTGCATTGCAATTTGTCTAGTTTTGAGAAAATTGTTTATTGATGTTGTGCTTTAAGAGGATAAAACGTTTTCTGAAGAACTATTGACCAGGACTGAAGAAAACTGGGTATTACGTGGTGTTGGGTATTTCATGCCGTGTTCACTTGGTTTGCCTACACACCTCACCTACAGTAGGTTCTATACTCATTCAGCAGGCTACAAAAAAGTCTTTTTCTGGGAAACTGTTTTCAGCAAAGGTCTACATGTTTGTTGTACAAATGGTAGCTCACATCAGTCCATGTGTCTTTCTAATTTCTTCATGAATATGTTAGTAGTCCCAAATATAAATGGTCCCATCTTAATACCCCCATGGTGTGTTTGAGTAGCTATGCAGAATAACTGTGTAAACCTGTGCTTCCAGCAAGTCTTAACCCTATGATACAGTTAGATCAACAGAATAACATTATTTTATCGATATTCCAGTTACAGCTCAGCTTCTACAGAGTTTCTATTATTGGCTGCTTTTCTCAGATTTTGAAGGCCGTATAAACACTGTTAAATTTAAGAATAAAAGGTGTACTTTTAATAATAGTCCTTCAATCTCCACACACTATGTATTAAATCGCTTGTCATCCTCATGCGTGAAACCACTGTCTTTCATGAAACCTCATTACTTTACCTAAGAAACATAAGACATATTTGCTTGGTCGCCTCCACATGGCTTTATGTAACAGCTGTGTGACAATAGCCCTCTGGAAATTGGCATGTACTGAACCCTTAAACAAAGTGGCTAAGGACCCCTATGAAACGGGAAAATAGTTCAAGCATGTGTACTTGCATGGTTGGACAAGGTAAGGTTTGAGTTTGTTTCATAAGCATCAGCAGAGATATCCACAAGGACCTTCTTTAAATCTATCAGGTGTGTTAAACCTCTTATGTACACTGATCTGCCTCAGTAAATCTGGCAAGGTGAGGACACAGAGCATCTTGTTATTATTACAGCTCTTTTTTATTTTGCTTCTTTCTTTTTCTGTCACTTTTCTCACGTACACGTGGCTTATATAGTTTGTCCTACAATGCCTGTAGTCAAACTCCATCAGATCAAGGTCTCATACTTTCAGTTAAACCATTTCACCACCAGTTCACATTTACTATGTGTTTCTTTGACTCTGCTATTTCACAAGTGAAAAATCAAAGAGCATTGCACGCATGAAAAGAAAGTGTATTGCCAGTGGAGTGTATTATAAAATCACAAAATACAGTAAAGTGCAGTTTCCACAACACACACAGAAAAAAAAAATCAGTAATGAATAAAGTGATAATTATATTCCTTACAGTGGGGGCGTGGTGGTGCAGTGGGTTGGACCGGGTCCTGCTCTCCGGTGGGTCTGGGGTTCGAGTCCCGCTTGGGGTGCCTTGCGGCGGACTGGCGTCCCGTCCTGGGTGTGTGTCCCCCCCCCCCTACCTTACGCCCTGTGTTGCTGTGTTAGGCTCCAGTTCCCCGTGACCCCATCTGGGACAAGCGGTTCTGAAGATGTGTGTGTGTGTGTGTGTGTGTATATTCCTTATTATATCTTTTTTATATAGGGTAGATGTTAATTTGCTTTTTTAAGTGCAAAGCAAGCAATTCTATCAGAACATTGTGAAGCTGTGAAAAATTCTGGTAATGCCTAGAGTATTTAATATAATAATTAAAGCAATGAGTCTCCTGATAATGTGGACCAACTTTGCTGGTTACTGGTGGTTTCTGAAACACCTACTACTGCTCTGTTACAGCTAGTACAGCTACTACTACTTCTGATATTTGAAACATTTGATATTGTGTAAAGATAGATAGATAGATAGATAGATGTTGGAGCTGGATGTAATTCATGTTGAAAGGTTGTTTGTACATGATCTTAATGTAAACTCAGTTTAAAATAACAGTCCTTACACAGTTTGGGGGAAATTCAATTCACATTGATTGAACTCTAAATTGAGGTGTTAAATCAATGCTGCCTATTTTATATGCACAGGAAAACTATCGCCCACGGCTAAGACTGGACACTGAGAAACAGGGCTGAAATCACCCACTCCTTCTCAAAGGATCCATCCCATTTCCAGCGAGGACAGTGTATTCTCAGCTGTATGGCTCATTTTCTTGTCCCACAGAAGCTGAAAGCATGGAATTTCAGTGGTCTATGAAAAAAATTATCTTGATAAAATATTTTTGTGGAAGATACATGGGCACACATGAAGGTGTGTTCACAGGGCTTTGGAGGAAAGGGAAAAGTTGGGGCTGCTGTCTTGAGGGGGTAGATGGAGGAAGAGTGCTCTCACTACAGAGGGGTAGAATAGGGTGCCTTTCCTTGTGGCTGAATCACCCTAACCCCCCTACCCTTCACCCAAGCCCACCAGCAAAAGGACAAAAAAAATCTGACTTTGCTACCTTGGGCATTTGCACATCATGAATTAGTCATGGGGACAGATCTAGTGGCGGAATACTCCGGGCTCCGGCGATGGCGTCTCACAGCGGGCGGCCATCTGCCGCAACTGGCACTTGGCTCTGTTGCTGGGGCGAAGACAGCACAGCATGGAGATGGACCGGTAAAAATAACGCGGCCCCATTTCCGTGGCGGGTCTTTGAGGTGGGGCGAGTCAGCCCCTTCACCGTTGTAACATGTCAAATCCAGTGTCGCTCACCTTGAAGTGCCTCCTTACGCAGGTGCATTAGAGCTGAGTCGGTCACCTATGCTCACTGTCAGTTTATTTACACATGGTTGCTAGTTTTAGCCTGAACAGCCATGAATATGGATGGGAAAAATCTCCTGAACTAATGAACGACTATATGCAAATAATTCATTAAAATGCAAACCTAACAAAGCAGGTGGGATCAGAGATTTCAGAATAAATACAGGTATGGCATTTAATCCTTCAACAAGGCATGTTGAATAAAAATCGTGTTATCACTCACCGTTTCACCTAGCTCAAGGTTCCTTAATCACGGCTCTTTTCGAGGTTGTGGTTTTTTTAAACTAATTAATTACCGGTCTCATTACCTGCACAAGACAGGTGCCATGATGACTGCGACTAAATATTTGTCCTCTACACGGAAAAACTTGCAGCATTACATCAACTGCCACTGAGAAAAAAAAAACTACAAAGGGTGTTCACTTGAATACGCAGAAAGAACAGACATCTCACCCGATATACTTAACACTGCTGATTTTACTGTGGTACTGGAATGATGCTCACTGAAACGTGGCATGTCAAACAATGATAGCGACATGCTGAAATGATGACACATATTACAACATGCTAATATGGATAGAAACTCGGGATAAAGTGGCTGATATTGGCATGACCCGCGCGCTTTTGAGAAGAGGAAGATTTGTATGATACCTTCTTGAGAGCAGCACCTTAGGGACACAGAGCTACCTTGTGGGTCTGAAAGACAACGGTAGTCCATGTGTCTTCCGTGGAAAAGGCCCGCCATGACATATCTAAAATACCTGTGGCTTTACCTTAGCTATATCCCTTCCCATCGAATCCCTGTCTGCATGATAACTAGAGACTCTCATTAGCTCCTTCAGGGTCTTCTGCCACCACACACCTCCCACATCTGCAATCTTTCAGTCAGATGTGTCTTAGGGTCATGCAGTGAAGCAGATTTCTGGCAAAAAAAGAGAAGTGTTGATGAGATTGTGAGAACAGGATTAATAGAAAGTAATGAAACCTGCGTGACATAACGCCGCCTTCGCCTTGCGAAAGTGCACGCTCGTTCAGTTTCGCCTTCTTTCCCTTAGATGGCTCAGAATTAGCCCAATCTGCCCTTGTTGTAGTCTGTCTTGGAGGCTCAAGTTAACGACTGGGTAAATCCTTAAGCTTTATCCCCGCCAGCCAATATGGTTTTCTGTGATAACCGCTACAACAAGCCCGAAGCCTCTGCTCCTTTACCACAAAAGTGCACAGTTTCCGTTTGAGCTAAATCTCCTTTTGCAAACACGCCAGCGAGGCGATTTGAGCTCTGAAAGCAGCGGCGGCAAATTAGGTGTGCCCGCCTGTAAGTGACACCACATGACAGGCTCCAGAGTAAGCAGAACGACCACACTGTCTTCTCATTGGCCAGAGTCATTGTCGCGTGACGTTTCATTGGTCAGAAGAGCATTTCCATCGTCTTCTTATTGGTCAGCTGAATGTCGGCATCATCTTCTCGTGAATGATGGGACAAGTGGATACCTTGGATAAGCATTTTTATACATGACTGTCGCTCACCTGCAAATACAGATGTATTCAGAGCCCCTTTGTCATATCCATAAAAGTATTAAAGCATCATATGCACAGCCTGAAGGATTAAAGAAGCATTTACATAAAGATTAAGGGAATGTTGACATCGTCAAAAAGTTGAATGTTCATGGGATATCAGGCTTAGGCTTAGACAGAGTTACTTCAAGCTATCTTTGTTGTTTTGATCATTGACTCTTCTGCTACTAAGTCGCGGAGCTGGATCATCATATCACTTTGGTCACCAGACACTTGTATTTCAGCAGTTAGAACTTTGCACTCTGAAAATCGATTCCATGGGCGCCGTGGGATCAGAACAAAGAGGCGAATTGAAAAGATAGAACAGAACTTTGCATATTTTACAAATTTCCCAAACGTGAACCCTCCGGAATAGCGTGTAGCTATCACCAAACTGACGCATGTGTGAACACGTCAAAACGGTTCTTTTTGTTTGAATTTTTAAAAACTTAAGCTTTTGTAGAAGAGGAACGGAACATTCTCAGAAACAGATGCTCTGTCGTTGCCACAAAATGCTGTTTGGATGACTGGTTTGATGACTGGCTTGTCGTGGCCCAGCGATGACCCTCCCAAAAGAAGGGATGAACATCACTTTGTGCCAGTCTGTGCTGTGTATTAGCCCTTAAGTGTAAGATGATTTTTTTTATTGCTATTCAGTATTGATTAACTAACATGTTCGGTTTCTAACTGCTCTTCATATAGCTCATGTATCTTTATACATACTTTACCAGATGTCCGGAGAAGTTGAGCTGTAAATATATTCTCTTTAATTGTGTTATGACACAATAAGAAAAAAACATTTTCTATTGTCTCTTCTTTTGTTTTTGCATTACTACATTATTGCCCTTTAACACTGGGCAAAACTGTAAAATCTATGTTATGAGTGTATTGTGCTGCTAAAATAAAAATGAATTGTCTGTTTTAATAATTCGTCTACGCGGGCAGTAGGAATACTGACTGATTAAAAGGTTACTATGACTTTGGTTATTTATAGGGAAAGGGGTTCTCGCCAAGCACAATTTGCCGCTAATCCTTTAATTCCAATGGCAGATAAGGAAAGTTATAAGTAACCGATCCTTCGCCCTCTTTTCTTCCCTCCGTTTATTAATCTTGCGCCTTCCCTTCATTCTCATTCCTGCTTTCTGGTCTCACACAGCCTCTCAACTTTTCCCCCTGCTCTCGGGTTTTGTTCAGCCTTTCGAAAGCAAATGACAAGTCCAGACACGGTCATGTACTGACCAGCACTGCGGTTTGCCTTGTACTTCTCTTCGTGTCGTAGACCTGACTCCAGGTGAATCCATCCTTGAGCTGTTTACCTTGCTCACAGCTGAAGCTCATCCCACACCAGGATTCTGCACTGTGACCTCCCCCTGTCCTGCACACCAGCGTGGAAGCTGATAGACTCCCTCCCAGTCATTCCAAACAGATATATCCAGCCAACTGTATGTACTGTCACGCAAGCACACTCCGGAATACATTAAGTCAAAACACAGCCGAGATTCAAATGATCTAATCATATCATTTATAACTGGTGCACCCTGATCATTTTTCTTTGGACGATATTTCTTTCCCTCATGTTGTTTGAAAATAAATGATGTATGGGGGAGTGTAGGATCTGTTCTGCATGCGTTCATTGCTGTAGGACACATTCTCTGTTTCTCGCCTTTTCCATCGAGCGTGTCTGTGCCAGTGTGTCCCATTAGCGGGCTTTGCCGTGACAATTCCTCCTCCATTGCCTTCCCAGCGAAGTGCCCCCAAGTCAGGCAATTACATTTGTTAAGGGTGGATATTATTGCGGCTGGCTGAACATGGCGCCCTGTCTTTCCTCTCCGACTTGGCGAAAAACAAATCCTCAAAGCCTTCGCAAACGCGTGCATTATTCATCTGCTGAAAATTGTGCACTTTGGAGGTTCAGACTTCAATGTTGCGTTACCACTAGGTCGGACACGGGAGATTCGCCTTGCTTTGCCCTACAGGGGTTTCACATTTTCGTCCTGGAATAAATGAATGTTGATTCAAGCAGCCCCGCTGCCATGCTGCAGGGGTGAAGGGTTCGAAGTCGCATGCCACTTACATGCACAATGACGAGGCACCTTTACTCCACCATTGCACTGTGAGAAGATAACAGGACAGCCTCTTTGTGTGCGTTGTTAAATATTGAAGAACACGGTAGATTATAATCAGTCATGCAGTATACTGTGAAGTATACAGCATTTGCCTTCACTCAGCTGGTGCCCCTTGTCCCTTGTTATTTTTACGAGGGTATTTTTTCAGCAAGTGTCCCTCAAAAAGATGCACCATCCTTCGAATGGAAACCGATCGCATCTGACTTCAGCCTCACTTACGTTGAAAAATTCCTCTTTTAATGTTTGAGCTTGTGTGATTGATGCGGTACTTTGCGCCCTCTGGAGCACTGAAACGGAGAATGACCGTTGCCTTCTTCCCCTTCGTGTTTGTCCATTAAGTCTAATTGGCTCGTTGAGCAGAGTCATTAGTGTTGCAGGCCGGCCTTTAGAATAGTGATAGATGTTTGCTTTCCAGACATAGTCATTGTATATGGAGCTTTTCTGTGACCTTCTCGCCTGGGGGCCGTGCTCTTCCCCCCAGCCATGAGGCCATCTGCCTGGGCGTTCTGTTGGACTTCACATCCGTGAGAGGTGTGAGCCACCCTAGCTCTCTCCCTGAGTCCCTCTCCATCTATAAATACCCCTTTTATGACACAAGGGCCCATCCCCAGTTACCTTTTGATCCACTGGTTTCAGCTGGCACGGAGCGGGAGGCCTGAACTGTCACCAAGTCTACTATGTTAAACACACACACACACACACACAGAAAGGTGCACAATTCACATATACAAATAAACCTACTTTTGCTCATTTAAAACACACACACAGACTCACAGGCCACTGTTCTGGGCTGTTCGGATTGAAGGAGGTACATGAGGCAGAAGTTAAAAATGGGAAATCAACGTTTATTCTTCATTGGTATATCTGAATCAAAATCAACACCTTTCAAGGCAAGTGTCAGGGATTCCTACACTCTGATCGCCTTCAAACTTTGGGCTGGAAAATTACTGGAGGGGTCGGTTTGTCCCACAGTCAACTGGATAATAACAGCCCAAGCAAGGTTCAATCTGACAAGCTTCACACATGGCAGGGGTGCCTGTAATTTATTCTTATCATACCATCTCATTCAGTCTGTTCACATTGCATCTCGGATGGGGTCAAGTGACTGGAATTTCAGAGTGCTCAGTAATTTGGATATACATATAATTCATTACTGATTATCAATTCAGTTGCACTGTAGACTTATCTGAACAACATATACAGCATAGGCACTAGCAATCTCTGAAAGCTTCCATTTCCTTGAAATTCAGGTTATATTTCTGTTGTTTGAGTCTGTCACCTTCTGCACTCTCAGTAAATCCTTTACATGTTATATAATGATTAGATGTAATGAATTTAAGATGACCTTTGGCTGGTAATAGATACAACAGATGAAGCTGTGACACATCTTGGCCCACATACGTTGAGCTTCTGTACTGGCTCACTAAGGGCAATTGTCACTCAAGCCTCCAAGGCACTATCAACCCACTCACCCATTACTCTTACACTCACTCCCAAAACTGCCATTGTGCACTCCCACACTATCTTCACCCATCTCATAGTAGGATGCCAATCTACATTTACAGTTACATTTATATTTATTAATTCAGCAGATACTTTTCTCCGTTATGTATGTTTCCAAGGACAGTACAACAGTGCATGACACCAACAGATAACACAATATATATATTTTAGAGCACATAGGAGATCAGGGGAGAAGTGAATCTAAAAGAGATGTGTTTTTGAGACCCTTCCTGAATGCTGAGAGAGATTCAGCAGTTCTCAGGGACAGCAGGAGGTTATTCCACCACAACAGAGCCAGAACCAAAAACCACTGAGTTTTGGGATCTCTTTTGCCTGGGACCACCAAGCGGGCAGAGGTGGGGGAGCGTAGTAGTCTGGCTGGGGTGCAGCAAGTGTCAGGTCTTGTAGATGTTGGGGAGCAGATCTGTTGATGGTTTTGTCGACCATAACCAGAGTCTTGAATTTAATTTGATGCTGGCAGCTACAAGAAGCTAATGAGAGACAAGGAGGTGGGGGGGATGTTCATGGGAACGGTTTGGAAGGTGAAACATAACTACAGCAGCGTTCTGTACCAGATGGAGAGATTTGATGGCGAAGGCCGGTAGACTAGACTTCACTTCTGTGTTTTGTCTACATTGCATTGTCCCTCCCACTGCTCTTACTGCCATCAATCAGTAACTTTCTCTCATCAAGAAGCAGCTGGGACTTGTTGCAAGAAAATATACTAGGGCATTGATTTTGACTGGGTTCCCATTAGGTCCTACACACTCATTTGCATTTCTGCGTCTTAAAGCCATCTTACCTAATGGCGAGAGTAAGGTGTATTGATGCATTTTCTTGTTCTTTAAATTTCTATTTGGAATGTTGCTGGATATTTGTAAGCGTTCCTGTGACTTAAAGATTGTTTAAGTCTTTATTTTGCCTCTGAATGAGTGACTCAGCATCTAGTAAAAGTTTTAACTTATTTCTGTTCTCTTTTCTATAGCATCACAGAAAAAGGGAAAAACAATGACTTCACTGGTGAGAAATTCAGAGTCAAAAGCACTATTTCCTTAGTCAGGGTGCTAGGGTGCTTTGATGTAGGAGCAGGAAGTGATGCCACAGCTAACAATGGCCTGCACTGTAGTCAGGAGTCCTGGGCTTCATTCAGCACTGGTGCTCATCCTGGCCAGGTGGGAATGTGTCATAGACTCTGATGTGAGACCTCGTCCCCGGCGCACCCCATCAGTCCCAGGGTAGAGCAACAGTCTCCAGCATGACACCTGTGATTCTGACTTCTGATGCTTTTGCATTTGACTAGGTGGCCTGGGAGCACTCATTCACCCCCCAGCCACCTGCATGGGGGCTCATCCCCTCACCTCACCTCCTCCCGAGTGCTGACATAGCGTTGATTCGGGTTTGACCACAAGGAACAGGCAGCTGGAGAGGTGTCTTTCAGGATAAAATTTGAAGGCAAAAACAGAATAATAAAAAAAGACATAACTACAGAGTAATTTCCTGTTGCAACAGAAAAAGATGTGGACATATTAATATATACATACTATATGTGTACATACACACTCCTCATCAGCTGATATTTGAAAGACTCCACATGTTCTCATAAAAAGAATTATATTTATTTATTTTATTTTATTAATAACATTCTGAGATTTTGATGACCATCCCAGGCACCACATACTATATACATTTCACGATATGACTGAAACATCTGTCTTGTGGTTCTCCTTATTCCTGGGTAAGAAGGCCATATGTCTGAT
The DNA here is from genome assembly GCF_900964775.1 of Scleropages formosus. NCBI lineage: Eukaryota > Metazoa > Chordata > Actinopteri > Osteoglossiformes > Osteoglossidae > Scleropages > Scleropages formosus. The sequence continues at coordinate 30,454,267 of NC_041806.1, forward strand.
ACGCAAGATTAATATCTACTTCAAAAGAAATCTGATTTGGGCTGCAACAACCGGGACTGCAACTGCCCCACTACACTCAAGGGAGAGAAGCAGATTTAGCCCTTACTCAAGCATTCCATTACTGAGTTCAATTCAGGAGAATCTCTGGATTGCCTGTTACGGAAAGTAAACATTATCAGGGGTAATGAAAAATGAAATGCAAATCCACACGCAAGGAAGAAAAAAAAGACTTCTTCTTACACAGTCATTGCTGTAAAACTGTTTGGTGTTCCTGGAAACCCCAATTCATCACATTTGCATGTTAAATAGCCACATATCTTCAATAATCCTTTGTTGTCGGAAACTGACTCAATACCTATCTACCATTTTCTGCATAAAATATCGTGTGCTAAAGAACTCTGAAATACCTAAGCGGAATTTTCCCTGAAGTATCTTACTGAATGTATATTGTGTCTCAGACAGCTATGCATTTGCAAATTAAGCTATTTAAATATGGCTTCATGAATATTTCACTTTTTTATATTTCAAAGCACTGCTTAACCTCATTTTCCACTCTCTTTATTGAATGACATGGAATCCTTTTAAATGTCAGGTCTTGAGCTTTCCAAATTGCTTTGAAATATGGCTTTGTCCCAAGTCGTCAAGTGCAGTATTTGTATGACTTCCATACGAGTCCTAGTTTTGGTGTCTTTCAACTAGACCCAACTCTGTTCCCAAATGTCCTAGGGGGCCAAAGCTGAGCGCCAGTATTGGCCCCCCACCAGTGGCACAGACAGGACAAGTGATGTGTATAAATATTTCATCTGGCTATGATATCGGGAATGGAAAGGGCCAGAAAGCTTTCCTCGGTCACAGTGTGGGAGGCCACGACAGAGGATATCCAGTTAATTGCACCTTGCTATTTAATTTCACTCTTATGCACTCTGCTGGAGGTTTAGCCTCCATATAGGTCATCTGTGGTATTTTTGGGTTATTCGCCATTAAAACGAGAGGCAGGGAAATGGTACATAGCCAGGGTCTCTCTCACGTGCTTGGTAGCATAACACATGAAACGGGGCGGAACTAAGCAACCAATAGGGGAGGAGTCGGCTACATATATTGTGTGTGTGTGTGTGTGTGTGTGTGTGTGTGTGTGTGAGAAAGAGAGAGAGAGAGAGAGAGAGAGAGAAGAGTTACTGTGTGTAGCATCTGTCCACTGGGAAGACAGTCTACACACTCTAGCTTGCTGCTTGGCTTCTAAGAAACACAGACCCCACACATATGTATCATACATGCCAGCCAGTCCTCATATAAACCATAGACTAATATCACACATGCAAGACATGCGAGAGCAGATGGTTTCTAATAATGTAGGCAGACAAAAACAGGCAGGTGATGCAGAGGCAGGCTGTAGGAAACCAGAGCAAATCCTGGAGGGGGTCAGTGGGCCCGTGCAGTGTCAGCTGTTCAAAAAGAAGAATACAGACACTTGTACAACCTCACATTTTAGAGGGCTGGCCTCTTCCACGTGTCTCCAGCAGTGTGACACATTAATTTTGTCAGGTATATTAGTTTACAGCACCTTTCCCATACTGCTTCCTCATCTCTGTGATTCATTCATTTTTTCTGCCCTAAATTTTCACTGATGTTGCCAGACATATTGGTACTGTAAAGAAGTCCCAAGGAGATGCAGCCACAGCTCATCAGGGACATTTTGTGAATGAGAAAACAAGAACAGTATAGTATTTCTCATGTTTCTTTTGGTGCATCATTACTGGTTCAGCATCTTTTTCTGTTATGTTCCATTTCATTACATGATTATATTATTGAATCTGATTAATTCATTAATGTGGTTTAGTTCATTATGTTTGTTAACAAACCTTAATTTATATAAACCTTAGTTATAAATAACAACCTTAGTTTGTTCTGTCCCTGGGGGATGTGGTGGTGCAGTGGGTTTGGCTAGGTCTTGCTGTTGGGTAGATCTGGGGTTCAAGTCCTGGTTGGGGTGCCTTACAGTGGACTGGTGTCCTATCCTGGGTGTGTCCCCTCTCCCTCCCCCTCCAGCTGTCTGTCCTGTGCTGCTGGGTTAGGCTCTGGTTTGCTGCAACCCTGCTTAGGACAAGCGGTTTCAGACTCTGTGTGTATTCTCTCCCTTCCTTGTGCATTAAGTCACACAGGGCATTAAATCTTATTTGGATGTTTAATCAAGCTGAAACAGGTGGTGTTACACATGTCCTACATCTTGGGGCAGTAGGGAATCTGTGTGTTTGTACTCAATGTTTTTTTTTTTTTTTAAAAAAGCACTGAACTATCTGGTAAAAAAAAAAGAAGCTTAACCATCTCAAATTCAACATATTTGCATTCTACTGGAAGCGACATTTTGAGTGGAAGACCGGGGAGGTAAAATAGTTTCCATACGCAAACAAGATAAAACGTAAACTAAAAGAGGAAATACAGTGTAAACTCAAAGTACATACTTACTTAAACTGCTACTTCATTGTCAAAACATTAAAAAGTACACAAGTGCAGAAAATAAACGTCAGTAATGTTGGTTTTTGCCAGTAGCTTATAATAAATGAGGCATTATGTAGCACAGATCATCTTCAAGTTATGCTGAAATCACATGTGCATTTATTCATTTATCTGACACTTTTCTCCAAAGCAACTTACAATGTTAAACTACTTACAATTACTTACCCATCTACAGAGCTGGGTCATTTTACTGGAGCAATTTAGGGTAAGTACTTTCCTCAAGGGTATTACAGCTGGAGGTGGGATTCAATCCTGCAAGATTAGGGTCCAACAGCAGCAGGTCAACCCACTATGCTGCCAGCTGCCCCTTACACAGTATTAGGTAATGTTTTAAAGCTGTTTGCTGTATTTGATCTGAGTTGCTGCATTTGATATAATGCAGCCATGGTATTTTTCTCTTAAATATACATCGCTTCGGAGAAAAGCATCTGTTAAATGAAATGCATGTAAATGTAAATGTAAAAGAGTTCCTCATCTCCCTGTAATAGTTTTTAAAGAATGAAGCACATTCTACTATTCTATACATTAATGCAGAACTTTGTTAATGGGTCATTAACGTGATACTCAGTTTCATATGTATAGGTTCAAATCTGGCTTGGTCTGTGCAGAGTTTGCATACTCTGCCCATGTCTGTGGGGGTTTCTTCCCAAAGACATGCAGTCCGATTGAACTGGACACTCTACATTGCTCTGTGTGTGTGTGTGTGTGTGTGTGTGTGTGTGTGTGTGTGTGTGTGTGTGTGTGTGTGTGTGTGTGTGTGTGTTGGCCTGTCCAGGGTGTTACCCTCTTGCCTTGCACTCCGTTACTCCAGAATATGCTCTGTACCACAGTGACCCTTAGCACAACAAGAAGTAATAGAAAGCAATTTAGTGTACAAATCTACCACTGCAAGTCAACTTGGACAATGATTTCAGATAAATTAATTATTAATCTCATGCTACAGCTAAGCTTCTACTTTCCCTTTTGTATCGAAGACAACGTAATTAATTCCAGTTCCGATAAATCTTTTGTTTGTTACAATGATATGCAGCTGTGTAAACTGGTAAAATTAAAAATTGGAAGCCATTTTGAAACAAAGTGGTGACATATTAAATATCATATGCTGTAAATTGAGGGAGTTCTCATCACTGCTTCTCCCCTCAGCCTGGTCCATTATTATGATTACAAAACACAGCACACTGTCCACTTCTAGCTAAGGGTTGAAGAGGTGAAACTGCCTAAATGTGCCATGCATGAGATGAGAAAGTAAAACATGTGAAGGGGTTTGCAATTCAAATCCAGCCTTATAATTCTCTGTGTAAAGAACAACTGTGTGAACAGCCATTTTCTTTTCTTTTCTTTTCTTTTCTTTTCTTTTCTCGCGTGCACCTGGGCTCCACGCGCTCACCCGCCTGGCTCGGAGCCCTTCCTTACATGGACTGGGGGGTCCTCGGCGGCCCTCGCGCAGCCTCCGCTCTCGCGCTATTCCATTAATGGCCTCACGCGCGCAATGGCGCGCGGGCGACCAAAAAAGGACAAGGTGCAGGGCGCGCGAGCTATAAAAATGGCGTTGGACCTGCGGTGCTCCACTGCTGTTCTGAGGCAGGATCCGGCTCCTGGTGCTGATCTGGTGAGTCAACCACACGACGCCCGGCCGAGACCACGCAACTTGTCCCGAAGGACTTTTTACAACAGACATACACTCTGCTCCGTCGTGTAGGTTTGAAGTTTGACGCGAAGGAGTTCTGCCTATTTTACATCTTATTTTATCACGTTATAATATCTCTTCAGACGTGGATCGTGCTTAACTTCATTTGTACAAGAGAAATGAAGCCGGTAAAACAATCAATGTGAAGTTGTGAACACATCACACGACTATAATCATCTAATCATCATCATTGTCTTCCACTGTCTAACTCAGCTGTAGTTCATCCACAGCTGAGATAAAACTGTGCACTTAACTTTAAACAAGTTTACATGTATCTTGGGGGTTTTTTAATGCATTTGTCAGTGATGTGATTTTAAGTAGAAAACTTGTTGGCAATTTCATTTAGCAGACACTTTTGTCCAAAGCAACATTGATACATCTCAGCAAAAGTACAATTTATGCATTACATCAAGAGAAAGCCTCAAAGAGACATAGCTGCAGACACAACATGTGACTCAAGTAAACCTAGTTCGTTACCTACCACTTGCTGCGCCGAGGTTCAACGTTAAAGTAGGTGCATAAAACACAGGACAGACAAATCCTGAATTTAAACACCACACCTGAATGGAATTTTTAAAAGCTTAAATGCTCTAAGCTTAAAACATGAAAGATGCAACACTTAAGCGTACATTTACATGCTGCCTGCTACTGTGTTTTGTGGGTGGTTCCATCCAGTTTGTTTTTTGCAATACACAAAGCGTTGCACTTGCTGTTTTTATGGATGTATGTTTTCTAAATGTCAGATCTTCACTGTGCGCCATGTGTGACGACGAGGAGACTACCGCCTTGGTGTGTGACAATGGCTCCGGCCTGGTGAAGGCAGGCTTTGCCGGAGATGATGCACCTAGAGCCGTCTTCCCTTCCATCGTGGGTCGCCCACGTCATCAGGTGTGCTATTGTGCATCCTCCGCATGGACATAAGTGACATCTCATTCAAAATAAGTTCGCCTTAGTATTGATAAATGTTTCTTCCGGGGCATCTAAGGGTCTTCAGTTTCAGATTTAATGTCAGTGCTGCAGGTGGTATAGAGGTTAAGGAAATGTCATTGTTGTCTAGAGGTTGCAGGGGTCTTCCTGAAGTACCCTTTAGGAAGGTCAGAAAAATACTGCACTGGTAAAACTGTCACTTTCAGTTTATTAAACTTTAAATTTCAGCTTTTGCATGGACAGTGAACAGTTACATGATGCATTTATAAAACTAAAGAAATTATGGCTATGGGCTATTATCTCTTGATCGATTTCATCTTTTCTCCTTTGTTTCCACAGGGTGTCATGGTTGGCATGGGTCAGAAGGATTCCTACGTAGGGGATGAGGCTCAGAGCAAGAGGGGTATCCTGACCCTGAAGTACCCCATTGAGCATGGCATCATCACCAACTGGGATGACATGGAGAAGATCTGGCACCACACATTTTACAATGAGCTTCGTGTAGCCCCTGAGGAGCACCCCACCCTGCTCACTGAGGCCCCACTCAACCCCAAGGCCAACCGTGAAAAGATGACTCAGATCATGTTCGAGACCTTCAACGTTCCTGCCATGTATGTTGCCATCCAAGCCGTCCTGTCTCTCTATGCCTCCGGTCGTACCACAGGTGAGATTCTCATGAGTGATCTTGAGGAATTGAACTGACTTTTTGTATCAGACAGCATGGACCAAAGCATTTTAAATGGGTGGCCTGGTGCTTTAAAGTTGTAAGGGTGCCCTTACTATTCCCTTGTGCAAAGTTCTTAAACCAGGATTGGCACAAGGAGTTTTGGCAACCCCTAGATCATAAAGATGGGGGGGGGGGGGGGGGGGGGGGGGGGAAATAAAATATGAATTTATAAATGTTACCTTTTCATGTAACCATTTATAAGGGTGTGTGGTGCAGCAGGTTTGGTCTGTCTGCTTTCTGGGTCTGGGGTTCAAGTCTTGCTTGGGTTACTTTGCAACAGACTGGTGTCCTGTCCTGGGTGTGTCCCCTCCCCCTCTAACCTTATACCCTGTGTTGCCGGGTTAGGCTCCAGCTCGCAGCAGCTCCGCTTGGGACAAGCAGTTTGAGACAGCGTGTGTGTCTGTGTGTGTTTGATAACTTGTATGTGAACACTATATATGCACAGAACACAAATTTTATACCTTAAACTGAAATCGGACCAGGAACTAATTTTCCAGACTTCCCTTTGTTGAGGGAACAAATGAACATACTGTATACTACTTACTGCCACAGGTCAACAGTTTAATAGATGCTACCTGAGAAGTTGTAGTGTTTAAAATATGAGGCAACAATGTACCATACAGTGTTCACATAATCTATAAAGTGTCTGCAAAATGAGTAAATGAAAATGTAAGGCAGCAGATACTCAGTTTAATAGAGTACTTCAAGGTTTATTTTGAGTTTAGTAGCAAAATCTGGTACCCTCCATCTTATACAGTTGTATCTGTACAATATAAAGCTTTATATGGTAGCTAGCTACAATTTCAAGCTGTGTTAAACAAATGTGTTGATGAATATATTCTTTCTTGGTAGGTATTGTGCTGGACTCTGGTGATGGCGTGACCCACAATGTACCCATCTATGAGGGTTATGCCCTGCCACATGCTATCATGCGTCTGGATCTGGCTGGTCGTGACCTGACGGACTACCTCATGAAGATCTTGACAGAGCGTGGCTACTCCTTTGTTACAACAGGTACATTACTGAAGGGGGGCTGTGGTGGTGCAGTAGGCTTGGCAAGGGACTGCTATGTGGCAGGTCTGGGGTTCAAGTTCTGCTTGGGGTGCCCTGTGACAGACTGGCATCCTGTCTGGGGCGAACTCCACCCCGCACTGCCAAACTAGGCCCCGGCTCACTGTGTCCCCTGCTTGGGACAAGCAGCTGTAGACATTGTGCATGTGTGTTTAACGAGGGAATCTCTTAAATGCACATCAAAAGTGTTTTTTCTTACAAAGCACGAGTACAAATGTTTATCATTGACTATTGATCATTTGCCTAACAGCTGAGCGTGAGATTGTACGTGACATCAAGGAGAAGCTCTGCTATGTGGCTCTCGACTTTGAGAATGAGATGGCCACCGCTGCTTCCTCCTCTTCCCTTGAGAAGAGCTATGAGCTGCCTGATGGCCAGGTCATCACCATTGGCAACGAGAGGTTCCGTTGCCCTGAGACCCTCTTCCAACCCTCCTTCATTGGTAAGTACTTGGTTAGCTACTGTGGATGATTCCAGGAACAGAGAATGCTTGGACTACTCATTGAAGGGCTTCCATTAGTTGCTGCATGAATATGCTTCATTATCAGCATACCAGGCATTAGCATTTCACTCTGTGAATAATGTACAGATAGGTCAGCTACGAGCTCACATTTTCTGTTTATGCAGCTGCCGGGGGGGCTGTCTGCTTCACCACCTGGCAGCCCCCTCGGCATGTGGCCATCTGGTCTTCTATTATGTGTTATTTTTATTTAGTTTCACCACAGGAAGCTACATCTGACATCCTTTTGTGTATTACCACAGGTATGGAATCGGCTGGCATTCATGAAACTACCTACAACAGCATCATGAAGTGCGACATCGACATCCGCAAGGACTTGTATGCCAACAATGTGATGTCTGGTGGCACCACCATGTACCCTGGTATCGCTGACCGCATGCAGAAGGAGATCACTGCCTTGGCCCCCAGTACCATGAAGATCAAGGTGACTTGCAGGGCTCAGTTTTGGTTTTCTAAGATGCATGAGCATGCACAGACATAGATGAAGCAATTGCTCAAGAGCTGGATGCATCCAGAACAGAATGATTATTCATTTTTGGGTTCTCACCTCAGACTTTGTGTTTGATCTTGCTTAGATCATTGCCCCCCCAGAGCGTAAGTACTCTGTCTGGATTGGTGGCTCCATCCTGGCCTCCTTGTCCACCTTCCAGCAGATGTGGATCAGCAAACAGGAGTACGACGAAGCGGGCCCCTCTATCGTCCACAGGAAATGCTTTTAAGAGACATCAAGTTTTGTCTACTGCTTGGGAGCCCATCACGCCAACATTACTTCCACCTATGAATGCCAAAGTTACAAAATCTGGAATTCCCCAAGAAATGTTATTGATGTACAGTTTGTTTACACACAAGTGCAATTTGTATGTAGATTTATTTTGGTTTATAAATAAAACAATACTTCGCAAGTCTTGGGCCTTATCATTCATTATAGCATTTATGTTTCACTGAGTACACGTTACTATTAACACAATTTTGAAGAGATTAACTTGCCATGATTAAAAACTGTTTTGTATTAGCATCACCTTCATTTTCAGGTCTTTGTAGAGTCAGTCTCATCTATTGATTCTAGATGGTGCTAGGAAGCAGATACCTGCATTATTTAGACCTGTTTCCAGTTCACTGAAAATATTGCCACACAAATTTTCACTTCAACTACAGCAGATAATATAGTCACCCCTTAAAATACTTAAGTATGGGGAGAGATGATGTATTAAATCTGAGAGGGCTGTGTTTGTCAAAAGAAATGTATAGATTTTAATTTCAACATATTGCTCAAAATCACTAGTGGTCCTTAAAGATAAAATCATTTAGCTGGCAACCAAATGATAATACAGAGTACAACACAATAATGCAGAGTGGCTAGAAGCATTGTGGTATAGTAGAGTTACTGCCTTTGGATCCAAAGGTTGTAGGTTCCATCCCTACTTATGGCTGTAGTACCCTTGAGCAAGGTACTTACCCTAAATTTTTCTAGTAAAATTGCCAAGCTATGTAAAGGGGTAAATAATGGTAACCTTAATGTAAGTTGCTTTGGCAGAAAGTGTCAGGCAAACAAGCAGGTTTCTTTAAACTTCAAACATGAATATTAGAATGCCTCAATGATAGAATACATTCCTCACAAATCTTTGCATAGACCATCTAAATGCATTGAGGCAACAACACAAATCCACTGAAAAATCTTTTAAAGGTATACCTTTCAATATGTGATTCTGGTGTTTCGCTGCTATGCCACCAAATTGAATCTGTTGTGTTTGATGGGTTTTTATTCTTGGAAACATAAACATATTAGCACCTAGTGTAGCCTTTAGGTTTAATTATTCAAAAGTCATTCACAAAATGCTTTTTAACAAGGACTGCATGCAATTCTTCAAATTTTCCTCTCACAAAAAGTATGCTGATGACCTATTCCACAGGGTTGCCGTAACTCATGCTGCCCTGGTTTGATTGCCAGTAATTTTATGTATATTTTATGTGGTAATAAATCTTAGATTATGGGCAGTTAATTACCCGCACCCCAAATGCCTTGCGGTTTCTTTAGACTCAGTTGTGTGATGCATTTCAGGTTAGCGGCAACATGCAGTGCATCATTGTGGATAAGGACATGGGTATGTAATCTCAAGTTTGTGTTTCAAGTCCCAGGAGACACCCTGCTGTTGCACATGGGTGAGCCACTTAACCTGAACTGTCCAGTAAAAAACAGCCAATTGTACATCCAGTCAATTTTCTTTGAATGTGTCAAAAATGAAATCATTTAATATAATGATTGTATAATCAGCATCAAAGAAAAATTACCATGAGCATGTCTTAACTCACTAGACATGTGGAACTTCAAGGAAATATATTATTGATAATGTCTACAAATGAAGTTCCCTAATATATATTTGCTCCTTTGGTGATCAAAGTTTTTAATGTTCATCTGCTAGAAAAATTGACATTTGAATTAAAATGAATGTTGGAATGTCTGGACAATGTTCTGGAACTTATTAGATTGTGCTACTCAATGACAGAGTGGCGATCGGGAGAGTCGAAACTTTTCCCAGTGGACCATTTAGGAGTTCACTGAGTGGACAGAAAACTGATGGGCTATTCCAGCTGGACAACCTAAGCAAACAGGTTTCCCTGCACACACACACCCACGAGTCATTCACAGCCAAAATTCATGAGACTGCCAGGTCTATGAATTTAAGCAAGTGAGAAGGGACACCTCTTGATTTGGTACAGCTGAAATTGAATCCTGATTGGTCAGTTAGTGGACAAGTTGGAAACTATCACAATTTCATATTCGGAGGACATGTTTTGCAGTCGTCCGCTAAAATAGAGATTAAGGGGTATCAACCATGTGGATCTGAGCCTGTGACATATCTTGTTCCTCTCTCTGAAGCTTTGAAACTAATAGAGGATGTTTGAGAAGTTTGACGTCTTTGAGATGTTTCACACATCATCTGGAACCTCTTGTCCCATGTGGGGTCGCAGGGAGCCAGAGCCTAACCTGGCAGCACAGGGCATAAGGCTGGAGGGGAGACATCCAGGACAGGATGCCAGTCTGTCTCAAGGCACTCCAAGCAGGCCAAGTTCCCCTTTCTAGTGGGTCTGGGGTTCGAGTCCTGCTTGGGGTGCCTTGCGATGGAATGGTGTCCTGTCCTGGGTGTGTCCCCGCCCCCTCCAGCCATGTGCCCTGTGTTGCTGGGTTAGGTTCCGGCTCGCCACGACCCCTGCTTGGGACAAGCAGTTTCAAACTATGTATGTGTATTATACGCTAAGAGGCATCTATGCGATATGCTAGTTTATTGTTTTTGTGAAAAAATACATATGTCATTTTCATTTTAGTAAACAGTGGCATAGCAGGTAACACCAGTGTCTCACAGCTCATGAGTTGCTCAGCTGGGTGTATATTTGGGCCCTTTTCAAGATGAGTGGAGTTTGAATGATCTCCCAGTGTTCACAATGTAAAGATGAATAAGGTCATAGTAAATCATTTCCATAATCTCCTTTACCAAGGAAACATGAGAGTGGTCCCTATTAGTCAAATTTTATTCCATAGAACTTTCCCTGACCCTGAAAGGAAGCTTAAATTCCAGTTTTCCATAGTTATACCATTGAACCAAATATGATAATAAATGCATAATAAATTGATTTAACAATGGCATATGATGCATTTTCTTGATATGCTGCTAATTAAAAGCTAGTCCGCATTGATTTAAAAAATCATATTACAAGTATATAAAATGACAAGACAGCTTTAGATGTGCACAGTGTTATTAAAAGTGCAAATGAAAATGAGATATGCAATAATGTATTATGTACTCTTTTTTTCAAATTTTATTAGGTGTTTTAGTACACATAGGTTAGTGCACCAGTACTGTTACTAGTTTCCTAGAGTCAAGTCTGTAAAGAACAAAAGAAGGACCAAGCATGAGGGATCATTTTGAAGTAACTATGTTTTTGTCAGCAGTGAAAGAGTCTTTTTGTTTTTGGACTATTATGATGTGATGAACAAGGTGGGAGAGAACAGTAGGCTACTGAGGAGACTACTTATCTTTTAGTTTGGGACAGTGTCTATTTGTCAAAATATTCCTTAGAAAATCTTTCTTTTTCCGAACCGCTTGTCCCATACGGGGTCAACGGCAGCCAGAGCCCAACCTGGCAACACAGAGCGTAAGGCTGGAGGGGGAGGGGACACACCCAGGACAGGACACCAGTCCATCACAAGGTACCCCAAACAGGACTCGAACCCCAGACCCACCGGAGAGCAGGACCCGGTTCAACCCACTGCACCACCACGCCCCACTTCCTTAGAAAATGATATTGTAAAATAAGACTCCATATAATCTCAGGGTTTTTTTTTAGATAAAATTGCTTGTTATTGTTTGATGTTTCTCTTGTGTTAATTTTTGGTTTTAGGCATCATAGTTTATTTGCCACATGAAACGTAACTATATTTACATGACAGCTAGTTACAGTATTTCATTGCTTATTAGCCAAAACTGCTAAGAGCTGATTTACAACATGTCTACTGGTACAGATCCCTCCCGAGAAATGTCATAACCTTTTGATCTCTTGCTCTTGTTTTACATATGTAGGAATATTTTCAGTTTTGTGAAATATCGTGATTTTTTTTTCTGGATATGAGGAACTATGCCAAGCATCATGAAGTGGACAAGCCTGTGTATAACCTCACTCAGCATTACTCCTAAAAATTGTTGGTCCCACACAATACCGACAAGATGTTGCTAGGCATAATCCTTCGCATCAACCAGTAGATTCGATAACACTACATAGAGTTCGTTGGAAGGTGCTTTGGACAAAAGCGTCTGTTAAATAAATGTAAAGGTAAAGGTGAAGGTAGACCCCATCTATACAGTTTCATTGTTCAAAGATCAGGTATCTCATTGTCTAAAGATCTGCCTTCCAGAACAAAACTTCAGATTCCCTTTCAGTCCATGGCAAGGTTTGAAATCCACTTGTTATGAGACCACACCTGTTCACGTGTCTTGTCTAGCATTAATGTGCATCTGATTGTTGTAGAGTCATGTATGCACTTCAGATGAATTGTTCTCATTTTTCTGGTAAACTGAATATTGTATTTGGTACTTCTAGGATGCTAGATTTGTGAAGCTGTGAGAGGGAAATATGGACCTTAGGAGGAGCCTCTAACCTACAACCTTGTTCAGATTTTCTGACCTTGAAAACACGACCACTAAGAAAGATCTCAGCTCATCCGCAAATAAACACGGGAAATACAGAGTTGTAGGGGGTTAAAAATACTGGCTGGTTTTCATTTCCACGGTCGTCAGAATATTTCTGAAAATCATTTTTCACAAACGTATTTCCGAAAATGTATATTTTTTTGCACATCTCTCGTTCCGCGGTAAAAAAAGCAAGGAATAGCATCGCTATTTTGGAAACTGAGACACGTCTTTGAAAAGATTTTCCGCGTTGAGCTTCTGTGCGCGCAGTGTGCCGCACGGTTTTTACACTCTTGTCCAAATTGTTTCTATTTTAAACAGTCGCAAGCAGTCCTGTAAAGCGATTACTCACTCGGGGCTCTACTTTCGCTCGGTGAACTTGATCTAAGGCAATACTGGTGCCTTAACCACAAACGCAGCGCTCGCTCACTGTCCCCGCTACCGCACGGCTCCACCAGTAGCTCCAAAGTCATGAGTCGAGGACGAGCTCCTGCTCATCATCACCTTTCATCTCGCACCAATTACATCCCCATCATTAGAAAGTAATCTGATCAGGGGCAAAAATGTTTCTATATGACATAATCTCAGTTTTTTTTTTTATTAAAATGGATTGAAATTACTTGATTTTTCTTTTGTGTTCATTTTTGTTTTTTAGGCATCGTGGCTGATTTGCCACGTGAAACATCAGCCTAGTTACTTTTTTTTTTTTCATTGAAAATAACACTTATTTTCACTGACACTGAAAACAAGGAGCAGCACGTGGGACCCCCCCCCTGGCATTCCAGCTAGGGTCCACGGTATGTGTCACTCCCTTAAGCATCAGGCTGTATTTAATGCATAATTTCTTTACATTTACATTTACATTTATTCATTTAGCAGACACTTTTCTCCAAAGCGACATACATTTCATAGAAAATACAGTTTGTGCATTACATGAGCAGAAGTCACATAGTGGCAGACGTGTGATTCTTAAGTAAACTTGGTTTGTTTCTTTCCACTTTATCCACCGATGTTCATCGCGCGAGTAGGTGCACAAAAATCAGGACAGATGAATCCTGATCGGCTTCCTACAATTTTTTTAAGGCACACAAAGATTTAAGTACAATAAATCTCTACAAGGATTTTACCTACACTGTACAGTAAGGACACGTTCTGTGCCAGTTTGAGGTAAGGACCCTGACAAGAGATCCGAAGGGTCGAACACGCAACCTTCAGGTGACAAGGACAGAGTCCCAGCCACTACGCCACCTGCCACCCCTTCGCTCTAGAAAAATCGGGCGATCGGACGTCGCCCTGCCTGGACGAGTCCTTTTTAATGTGTTGCAAATTGGAGACACCCCGGGTACTTTGAGCTTATCGCCAATGATTTTATTACGGATTAATCCGGGGCTCGCGGTGCTTTCGGGGGAATGATGAGAGGGAGAAATCCGCGTGTTTTCTGGCCGCTCTCCACCGACCTGTCTGCGCGTGACGCAGGAGGACACTACTTAAAGCGGGATTAGCGCCGGCGACACGTCCAACCTCCGTCCATTCAGACTTGGCGCCCGACCCCCTCATCCTCCGTTCCTGAGATCGGCAATAGGAGCGCCCTCCATGTAGAGACCAGTCAGCACTTCAGAGCCAAGCGCTCGAGCGCCTTCTTGGATTCTTCGGAGAAGCGGACCTCGCCTGCGATCGGCACCCTCCCCAAAGAAGACCGAACCGCGCCGTGGAGAGTAAAACGCCAGGAAGACATCCACATTCTATAGGTATTCGCAAAGTCTTCTGTGAGCTTTCTCGCATCCGGATGAACAGACATGGGGGAATGGACCATCTTGGAGAGGCTACTGGAGGCGGCTGTCCAGCAGCACTCCACTATGATAGGAAGGTAAGAGGGACACCCAGCCTTTGCGTTACGATGCTCCTCCGCGGAGCGTGTGAAGTGTAACCCAAGCATTTAAGAAGATGCTGCACACACACACTCGCGATCAGATGCGTCGCGACCACTTGCACTGGAACCAACTTTTACATTCATCACCGTTATTCGGTGGCGATCTGCAGCACCCACTACCTCGGCGGACAAACACACTTTCTTAGAATCAATTGAAAGGCGGCTCGCTCCTCTTTCAGCACTGGACAGCTACTGTACCGCGCACATGTTAGCGCTCACCGCGTCCCCGAGCTCCTTGGCCCTCAGAATATTATAAGCGCCCTTTCATTCTAGACCACGTCGCGTCTACATACTCATTGCTCGTTTTCCTTCCTTTTAGGATCCTGTTAACAGTGGTGGTGATCTTCCGGATCCTGATCGTGGCGATCGTGGGAGAGACGGTCTATGATGACGAGCAGACCATGTTCGTTTGTAACACCTTGCAGCCGGGCTGCAACCAGGCTTGCTACGACCAGGCGTTCCCCATCTCGCACATCAGATACTGGGTGTTTCAGATCATCATGGTGTGCACCCCCAGCCTTTGCTTCATCACCTACTCGGTGCACCAGTCCGCCAAACAGAAGGAGCGGAGGTACTCGACCGTGTTCCTCTCGCTGGACAAGGACCAGGATCCCATAAAGCGAGACGACAGCAAGAAGATCAAGAACACCATCGTGAACGGAGTACTGCAGAACACGGAGAACTCGACGAAGGAAGCGGAGCCCGACTGCTTGGAGGTGAAGGAGATCCCCTGCTCAGCCCTCAGAACTACAAAGTCCAAAATGAGGCGACAAGAAGGTATCTCGAGGTTCTACATTATCCAGGTGGTGTTCAGAAACGCGCTGGAGATTGGCTTTCTAGTGGGTCAGTACTTCCTCTATGGATTTAATGTGCCCGCGGTGTACGAATGTGATCGATACCCGTGCATCAAAGATGTCGAGTGCTACGTGTCGAGACCCACGGAGAAGACTGTCTTTCTGGTCTTCATGTTCGCCGTGAGCGGGATTTGCGTGGTGCTCAACTTAGCGGAACTGAACCACCTGGGTTGGAGGAAGATCAAAACGGCCGTGCGTGGGGTGCAGGCCAGGAGGAAGTCCATCTACGAGATCAGGAACAAAGACCTGCCCCGCATGAGCATGCCCAACTTCGGCCGCACGCAGTCCAGCGACTCCGCGTACGTGTAGGGTGCTGCGCGTACGTGTGGGGTCCTGCGCGTGCCCGCCGAGAGTCGGGCGGAGCGGCGCGCGGGCGGGCGGGCGGCAGGCATCGTGTATAAAGGTTACAAGTTGAAATATTGAGATTTTGAAATATTCCGCTTGCCGCTGATATTCGTGAGTCGGGCGGGGTGGATGGATTTTTAATTTGTCTTTTCCAGACAAGCGTCAACGTGGATTCTACGTGTACCTTTCTCTTATTTAACAGACGACGACAGCGGAACAGCAGCACTGATGCAACTTTTTAGTAAGGTTTATATTTTGTAAAAAAAAAAACAAAAACAAAAAGTGCTAGATGAGAAAGGAGCAGCTCTTGGGCACAACATCGGCAGAGTTTAAAAGAGGGGAAAGTGTG
This sequence comes from Scleropages formosus, assembly GCF_900964775.1. Classification (NCBI taxonomy): domain Eukaryota; kingdom Metazoa; phylum Chordata; class Actinopteri; order Osteoglossiformes; family Osteoglossidae; genus Scleropages; species Scleropages formosus. Next base: position 30,470,374 of record NC_041806.1, read on the forward strand.
AAAAAAAGTGATTTCCACTAGTGAACACCTGGCTGAAGCCAAGCGCATCCGATGAGTGCTGATGGGGTCTTTTGAAATGTTTTCCACCGATTTTAGACACCTTACACCATAGCAACAACACACACATACACACTCTAGCTGGTTCTACCCGACAGTTTAAAAGACAAAGATTTATACTTAGACTATATATGAATATACCAGTAAACCAAGACTACGGATCAAACTATATTAAGTACATTAGCATTCTATTGTATGATTATTTTTAGTTGCCTGTGCGCACACCATTGACCTTAACGTGAGTACTCATTTCATTGCTTTAAACTGAGATTGCAGTGCCAGGTGGGTTCTTGAGCAAATGCAAACGTCTGTGACTTCCTTAATTTAAAGCACACCAAAGCACCCACTGCTTTCATTTGTGACAGTGTTTTTTTTTTTTTTTTTTTTGCTTTCGTGTAATCAAGTGCCATACATGTACATAGAGATATATATAAATACATATAATATACATATATACTGTATATACATACACAGAATCATCATAAAATGCTAAATTCCATGTTTGCATTATAGTGAACGCAGCTGCCCTTTTGCTTTTGTTTGATTTGTTGTGACTTTTATATTTTTATTTCACAAATATTTGGAAATAATACGTCTCTATACAGTTTTATGCATAAGAACGGTGGGGGGGTAAATATATACGGTCGAGCATTACGGATCATTATAGCACAATGTCTAATTTGAATCAAATGAAGGAAGGGCAATGACTATCTGCTCTGGTGCTATCTTTTCTTTACATAATGATTCAAACTGTCCATGTAAGACAAACCCAGAAGATACTGAAAATAAAATATGGAATGAACACTGGCTGTGTGTGAAGTGTAGTGTTTAAGTATCCCAAGTGCTGAAAATCAAAGCGATGTCTTTATGAAGCAAACAGTTCCCTCGGGATGCTTTAATGGAATACGTTTCTTGTGCAGGATTTTTTTCTAAATTGCAGGTTAACACCAGTGTTTAAAGAAAATGTCCTCCATTTTCATCAGGTTCAGAAGATATAACGTCCAGCAGGAAGAACATACTCCAGCGCACAGCTGGTGATTGCAGAATGTTTTATTAGTATATGAACAGAACAGAAGAGTGTCAGGACAAAATTAAGGGAAAAGGCACTTAAAAATTCAGTGTATTGTGTATGTTAATGGATGCCACATGAGCCACCTCTTGGTTACTGTCAGTACATTTGCTGTTTAAACTGACACACACACACATCGTCCTTTGATCTGAGCTTCACTTCCTTTTTGTTACCTGTTTTAGCACCGCTGGAGAAAGAAGTGCACGTGCTTTGATGTGTCAGAAAGGTGCCGGCAGGGCCGGGGGCAGGAGCACCCAGAGCCATTGTAGCACGCCTTGTGCATGTGCTGAGCCTGCTCTGGAGATCTTTCTTTAGCCTGCTTTCACAGCCAGCACACTTCGCAACAAAGCTGCGATTAGGTCATGAGAATCCACATCACTGCAACAAAGTCGTGAAATGTAATCTGAATGCAGCTTTTGAGAGGTTAGATGTGAAAAGTTGCTAGGTTTGAAAAAAATGAACCAAAAACACATATTCAAAGAACTTTTTTGAGACTAAAAATGCTGCAGCAATATAATCTGGCTCACTGGTTTCTTGCTCTCCAGCTGGGGGAAGACTGAAGGAAGAGAAGAGCGATCCCCTGCAGAGCGGTAGGTAGTCTGTTCTTTATGAAGGTCACCAAGAAAGTGCTGAATCCAGCCCCCTCCCCATCCCTTCCCCTCCCCTCCCCTCCCCTCCCCTCCCACTCCACCCCAACCTCCTGTCCCAGCGAGAGACTTCACGCTGACCATCCAGGATGCATTAGGGCGGGGGGATGCTTGCAGGCACAGCAGCAGCCAAGATGACTCGGCATGTCAAAGCAGGAAATCGAACAGCGAGTGCTAAAACACATCAATTTTATATTCAGTCTGGAACCAGGAAATCCTCCCAAAGACAGATAATTAAAAATTCCTTTTCTGTATCGCTTCATGGCTGGTCTAGTACCACCTTCATTTTGCTTTTCTCTCTGTTTCTTTTTTCTCTCCCTTACCTTCACTCTGTTTCTTCCACTCTTCTTTCAACCCAAATTTAAACAATTTCAGTTCCATTTCCACAGATTGTCACTGCTTTGAAATCATGCATATAACTGACAAAATCAGAACCTGTGAACCAAACAGCTAAAGCAATGATTGTCCGGAGAAAATGAGACTTCACAGTCTTGTTTTGTTTTTGAAAAAAAATTGCATTTGATCTGGGGTGTGTCACTGATTGCGTTCTTCTTTCTTTGCTGCAGTATAATTGTGGAGCCAGCGGCGCATTGCCATCATGCTCCCCAAAGAATAATGGAAAATTTCCTAGATCCAGCCAATCTGTAAAACTTTTGTTGAGCTATTATATTCTGGGGGAAAAGGTCTGGCTGTGATCTCTTGATGCAACTTTCCTTCAACCTCTTGGGAGAGAAGAGCATGAGCAGTTTTCTTGAAATAGTGCTTATTTTCCACTAAATCTCCCTGATTACCCAGTGACTATGAGTCAATCTCCATATGAAGGGAAAATAACACATTTTTTTTCTGGTTTTGCAAGGGTCCAGAATAGTTCTACTGAAATAAAGGTGTAATGTTAAATTGTAAATTCAGCTATCAGCTCTCAAACACATAACGCAAATGAAGAATACTGAGCTCCAGAGAAAAACTAACACTTTGGATCAAGCGCAGATGATTTCTGAATTGTTTTTCCAGGGAAGCAATTTTTCAGAATTATCATAATTTGTCAACCACTGCAGCAATTTGACTCTTTCTGACAGTCAGACTTAAACATAATTTCAGTCATAGTTCAAGCAACCCTAGGGATGCATTCTGTCTAAACTTACCCAGCCCTGTTACTTTATGAGTTCATGATGTTTAACACAAAATGTACTGTGTTTGCCTTCTGAAGGCCAAATATGCCAAATAAAAACACATAGATAAACATGGTAAGAAGGTAGGGTGATATTCTTCTCATATCCTGTTCAATTATTCATTCATTAATTTACCTGACACTTTTCTCCAAAGTAACTTGCAATGTTAATATGCTTACAATGATTTATTCTTCTATACAGCTAGATAATTTTTTTACTGTGGCAATTGATGGCATGTACCTCCATAGTCAAGTGTACACTATAGGTGGGATTTGCATTTCAAGTGGTCCTCGCTGTCTCACAATGATAACTTTCCTATTTAGGACGGCTATAAAATGTCTAGGGCAGCACGGTGGTGCAGTGGACAGCACTGGAGCCTCAATGCTCCTGGGTTCCTGGGCACCTTGGCTCCTCCTGGGACGTGTCTGAGTAGAGCTCTTCCAGGTGTTCATTTTACTCCAACAATCAAAGGAGATCTGTTTCTGGTGAATTGGTAACATTGAATTGCCTGTAGAATGTGAATGTGTTAGTCAACGGGTGTGTGTTTTATTGCTTTACACTCTATGTTTAAGAAGAAAAGGCAGTAAGTGTGGATGGATGTAGATGGATAATAGAATCAACAATGGCGCTGTACATTAGGATTTCACACTGAGCTGAATTCTGTCACATAAGAAAATAAAGTGTGGAGCTCATCACTATATTGCACAATTCATTAGCCATTCTGCAGGGAGAAAGAAGCAATTTATGCTAAAATCACATATCCTAAATGAAGCGGAATTACTCTTAAAGTGAGCACCCCTTGTGGGTTGGTCAGGGGCTCAAAGATGTAAAGGAGCCAATGAGTTGCAACCCTGTCCTCAGGGTGCTGATTCAACAAGGCAGAGAGAAATGTGCTGCTTTTGCTGATAGACACGTTCAACTTGCAAAAATTAAATGTTAAGTGGACTTTCTCATTATGCAAACTGAGTACATTATATTCAATTTAGAAAATTCACATTCAGGGCACATACTCAGAGATCTGACTGATCTCACTGGGTCCATGTACTACTGGGTCTGTTGGGTCCATTTATTGGCTCTTCCCAGAGATTCAACCTGGAAACTCAGCAGGTACATTCTTTGAGGACACGGTGGGCAGTTTCTAGCTGTTCGGCCTCTGATGGTACAACCAGAAGGTGAAAAAAAAGAAGATATTGAGAACAACGTTGAGCTCCTACCTCATCAACCAATCCAACAGACATCAGGAATCCAAAACTCCAAAACTCTAAAATGCAGTCTGGAAATATGATAAAAGGACTGCAAAATATATTTCCTCTTGTAGACCCATACTTTTAATTTTTAATAACCTCTTATTGAATTAGGGTTATGATGCACTTGAGCTGGTCCTCAGGAAGCAAAGAGCCTGCCCTACTAACAGGGCACCAAAGACTTATTTATTTTAAAAGCTGCAGATTCAGGCAAAAGCTAAACTAAGAGAAAAGGTAGGTATGACAAAGAGTGTTTTCCTCCCTTGTGAAAACTTTCCCAGGAATTCTGTGCTCGTCAAATGGTTCTGTTCAAGTTCACCACTTGTGCAAAGTGACCCACCAGCAGAGTGCTGGCTGGAAAAGGCTTTCTCCAGAACGTGCGCTGTCCATATGCTTCTTCCACTCTAAAACACAGGACCAGCTGGAAACACTCAGTACTCTTCACATCAGACGGGTTGTACCCCTTAAAACTAAAACTGCTGCTAAAAATAGCTCCAAAAACTGAGCTAGGGGCAACAGCAAGCCAGTGGAAAACTAAAGTCAGGATTAATTTCCACCTCCTGCTTTCTTTGTTTGTTGGAAATGTTCAGTTTTATAGACAATTTTTAATAAATTTTGAATGCAGTTTGCGTTAAATAATACATGTGAAAAGTTTATCTACAATTTCTGAGACAATTTTTTACCGAAAGGATTTATATTTTCTTTTTTTTAAATCTGAGCATCTATATTCCTGTGTTCTTCCACTGCTGGGTGTTTTCTCGTCGAGGGAGGGGCAAATGCATTTAAATAATGAATGAAGAAACAAACAAAAACTTTACTCATTCCAGAGGTAAATTCACTTTGGCTGCAGCATACAATGCACAAAATACATACCTACATGTATACACATACAACACAATAAATGCACATGCGCACACATGTCAATTAACCAAACACATAAATAAGCGGAAAAATAGGTTAGCAAGTGAAAAAAAGTAGAAAGATAAATAAATCAGTTAAGTGAATGAACAGGGAAAGATATTTAATTGCAAAAGAGAGGGGTGGAGTGGACTGAAGTGAGATGATGAGTGAGGTGAGGTGGTGCAGGGACACAGAAAAAGCTCAATGCCTAAACACACACACTTTCTGAACCGCCTGTCCCATACGGGGTCGCGGGGAACCGGAGCCTAACCCAGCAACTCAGGGCGTAAGGCTGGAGGGGGAGGGGATACACCCAGGACGGGACGCCAGTCCATCGCAAGGCACCCCAAGTGGGACTCAAAGCCCAGACCCACCAGATAGCAGGACCCGGTCCAACCCACTGCGCCACCACACCCCCTCTAAATGCCTAAACATATATCTAAAGGTACCTAAAATAAAATAAACGGATTATTGTGATAAATACTAACAAGAAATGAGGCATCTTACTGCTTCACAAACAGTGCACTCCAACAAAAAATGGGCCAGCTTGGCACTTTTTGTGCAGCATAATACCCTGTCCAAATAAGTGGTTCACTTCGTATTTGCAATCCAGACAAAGAAGAAACTGAGCAGACGAGTGGTGAAAAACAGAACACAACGGGAAGGATCTCGCTTGGTATGTACTGCGCAAACAGTGCAATAAGAAATAAACTGCTTGGCCTTTTACTGTACATATAGTGCCGTCCGGTGAGGAGTGAATTTGTGTGATACTGTGCAAAGTGTGCACCGCGCTGTCAGATGAGCCTGGTGAGTCATACAGTAAACTCCAGAGAGGAATAAGCCTCGTTAGCATCAATCATACAGTTCACTGCACATGCAGAAACATAACACAGGCTCGCAGAATTAGCATGAAGTCACTAACATTTCTACAGCAAAAGCGGGCGGATAATGTCAGTGCTCCAGCAATCACTGGAAGGAGAAGAAGTGAGTACAGAGTTTTAACAAACGGGTTCAACACCAAATCCTGTGCGGTGACAGTTGTCCTTGTGGCCATCAGAATGAAGCCCAGCCATTTAAATCCCGCATGTCCTAGGATGACATGGCCATGAGCTGAACCTGGCCATCCTGAACGCAGGGTTAAAGCCGGCACGTGACCGACCTCACATCGGGCTTTAGAACTGCATGCCGCTGCAACTGTAAGGACAAAAGTGTAGCTTGGGTCCATTCCTGTTGCCCCTAACTGTAAGAACTGCCATCATTTCGATCCTGTTAAACATCGATCTGATGTCTGGTCTCAAACTGGGGGGATTCTTTCCTAAGCAACTCTATCACAAAGTCATTAAACACAATTAAAAGTCGTGGAACCCTGTAAATTCACATACTGTAAATCTCTTTTAGGTTCAAGAAACACACACCTTTCCATAAATAGTTTGCAGTTATACAGCGGGATCTGTATGTTATATGTTTAATTGGATTGTTGTCATGTCATCACCATAGGATAGGATATTACATGCAAAGAAAATGATGATTTATGCTTTTGTGCACACACCTGTGGAAATTTTCAGTGTTGGCAATTTAGTGCCATGTGACTACAGCATACAACTCCACAACAGCAGAACTTAATTATCTTTCACATCCCCATATGAAAACTGAGCATCCTTTGAAATGCGAACTTAAGACTAGCACATGTATGCTGCCCCCCCCCATATACCAGCCCAGTGCCATGCAACGCAGTGTGTCTAACAGTCATTCACAAGCATGGTGAGAATCAGAGGAGAAAAGACTCTATGCCATTCAGATCCTTGATAGATTTTATTGTTTCATACATTGTTTTATTGAAAACTCCCAATTTAATTCCTACGAACTGGAATATTGCAGTTACCCACCACTGAAATGTCATCATTTTAAGTGTTTGTTTTATTTTGACTATTCACTTGTATTCATGGTTTTTTTAATTCATGTCTGCTCTGATTTTTCCTTTAATGAAAATATAGATTCCACTCAAAAACACACAGATTCGGTCACGTTATGTATCATTCTCTTTAGCGTTGTTCGTGAAAAGGCTGTATAAATATTTCAATGACACTCTTAAATGGACTGAGGATCTCATGAGGGATTAAAACGGTGACAAAGTAGATCAGAATGATCTACAGGGTCTGGTTCATAGCTAGAATGTGTGCAATTACAAGCCATAGATTTAATTTAAATAGCTTGCAGTTTTTTTAAGGTTAGCCCATTAGCTTTTAAAAAAGGATCGAGAACAAAGAGCCAGTGTCAAGACAGATGCGAAGGGACAAGCGATTAACAAGTACAGCAGTAAAACAAGCTGTTAGGAAGACATCCAGTGGGCATCTCAGGGTTATGTAGGGCCCTTCCTTAGGGTGGGCAGTGTGCCACAGGGCCAAACAAATTGACCAAGACATAACATAGTTCTGAGGCCAGAAAGGGCTGTGTATTGATGGCCCAGTACTATAGTGCAGATGAGTAATTTGCGCCATCTCTGGAAACTGGACTGATGCCCGCAGCCTCTGCCAGGCAGACCGCGTCGTGTCAACAGTTCCGGACGGTTTGGTGGTCATTGAATTTAGCAGGGGCTCTTTGCAATCAGCACGCTATTGCTCCTTGTCTTGTTACATTAGTCAGTTCACAGTGTAGGCGGAAGCGTGACTTTGTCAGGCCCCCCACAACTGCAGCAGAGTATTATTCGGCAGCCTGTGCCAGTCCCCGCCCACCTTTACACAGACACAAAAAGACACATGGGAAGATAGTGTGTGAATGACAGAGAGTGTGTGTTCCAGTGATATACGGATGAGTGACCCATTGTAAGTAGTGTATTTAACAGTGTAAGTCACCTTGGTGAATATGGTGTGTGGGCTCATAATACTGCATTAGAGTTCATTGGAAGTCACTTTGGAGAAAAGTGTCTGCTAAATAACTAAATGTAATGTAAATGTAAGACCTAGAGGAAAGGTCATGTCCACTAGTAGATTACCTGACCTTACCTCTCCATTTAGAATCAGAATCAGAATCAGAATCAGAACGAGCTTTATTGCCAAGTATGTTCACACATACAAGGAATTTGTCTTGGTGACAGAAACTTCCACAGCACAGACAGAATGACAGTGACAAGACAGGTGAGAAGATAGAGTATGTGAACAAGGGATAAAAAATATTTAAAAATATAAAGTACCCAATATACAAAAGTAGTCACTAGATACAAATGCAAGGGAGTGTGAGTAAGAGACATGATGTGATAAAAAGTTATAAATATAAATATAAATAGCATTATGTATTGCACTGGTTTACTCTCTAGGGGAGAGATTTAGGTGTTCATGAGGTAGATGGCCTGAGGAAAGAAACTTTTCTTATGCCTGGCTGTCCTGGTGCTCAGTGCTCTGTAGCGCCGGCCAGATGGCAAGGGTTCGAAGAGGAAGTGGCCTGGATCTGAGGGGTCTAGAATGATTTTGCTAGCCCTTTTACTGACTCTGGATGAGTGCAGTTCTTGGAGAGCTGGGGGGGATGTGCCGATGATTCTTCCAGCAGTCCGAACTATCTGCGGCAGTCTTCTGATGTCTGACTTCGTAGCTGAGCCGAACCAGGCAGTTATAAAGGTGCAGAGGACGGACTCGATGACTGCGGAGTAGAATTGCATCAGTAGCTCCTGTGGCAGGTTGAACTTCCTCAACTGGCGAAGGAAGTACAACCTCTGCTGGGCCTTCTTCACAATGGAGTCTATGTGCGGCTCCCACTTCAGGTCCTGTGAGATGGTGGTGCCCAGGAACCTGAATGACTCCACTGTTGCCACAGTGCTGTTCATGATGGTGATTATCCCAATGCTGAGGTGTTTCTCCTGAAGTCTACGATCATCTCCACTGTTTTGAGCGTGTTCAGCTCCAGGTTGTTATGACTGCACCAGACAGCCAGCTCTTAGACCTTCTGTCTGTAAGCAGACTCGTCACCATCCCGGATGAGGCCGATGAATGTGGTGTCGTCTGCAAACTTCAGGAGTTTGACAGAGGGGTCTTTTGCGGTGCAGTCGTTGGTGTACAGGGAGAAGAGCAGTGGGGAGAGCACACATCCCTGGGGGGCTCCAGTACTGATCGTGCGAGTATTGGATGAGAATTTTCCCAGCCTCACTATCTGCTGCCTGTCTGTCAGAAAGTTGGTGATCCACTGACAGATGGAGGTGGGCACAGAGAGTTGGGTTAATTTGGACAGGAGGAGGTGTGGGATGATGGTGTTGAAGGCTGAGCTGAAGTCCACGAACAGGATTCTCGCATAAGTCCCTGGTTTGTCCAGATGTTGCAGAATGTAGTGCAGTCCCATGTTGACTGCATCATCCACAGACCTGTTTGCTCGGTAAGCAAACTGCAGGGGGTCCAGCAAGGGTCCAGTGATGTCCTTCAGGTAGTCCAACACCAGTTTTTCAAGTGACTTCATGACCACAGACATTAAGGTGACAGGTCTGTAGTCATTAAGTCCTGTGATTTTGGGTTTCTTTGGGATGGGGATGATGGTGGAGCATTTGAAGCAGGAAGGAACTTCACACATCTCCAGTGATCTGTTGAAGATCTTTGTGAAGATAGGGGCCAGCTGGTCAGCACAGGTTTTTAGGCAGGCCGGTGAGACACCGTCTGGGCCTGGTGCTTTCCTTGTCTTCTGTTTAACAAAGACCCGACGCACCTCCTCTTCGCAAATCAAAGGTGCATTTAAAGCCTTGATCTACAGTGAAGTATGTCTTGTGTCCTCAAAAAGCTTCATTCATATAACAGTAGAGAAAAGACTTGATGTCACACCCTTTGTTCAGTAAATTTGGTCCTTTACTCAAAAATGATGTTCAAGTTCAAGGTTTATTGTCATAAGTACAAATACGGTGTACAAAGTACTATGAAATTCTTGCTTGAATGCTTCTCCACAGACTATAGACAACACAATAGATAGCACTATACAAAAAAAGAAATAATGTCAATAACAATAGTCAAAATGCTTAAAATTGACTATGAAAGTGATGTGTTTGGAGGGATCAGTGCAAATTCTAGTTGCAAAAAGTGGCAATGTAAAGTCCAGTATTGCTGTTAATATTGCATATTAGTGTGTGTTAACACTCACACAAATGATGGACTATTCATTAAATCTAGTTCAAGGGGTACTAGACCAGGGGTTGTCCAGTAAAAGTTCAATAACGTCATAGTGTGCACCATTAAATCTTGTTTTGAAAAATGTCCTCGAGAGCATGTGATACTTAACACTGCATGTTTAAACCCCTGGCATCAAGGCTGGATTGAAGGTGCTAATTAGACTGAGACATCTCATGGAGTGCGTATCTTCAGCCCACCGTACTACAGGCTGCTTAGTGAGCTAAGCTGCTTGAAACTTGCACTTGGTTCGGGTGATCTGAAGATTCAGAAGCTTGGGCTTAAGGGTGCCGCAGCGTCTTGCTGCAGCAGTCTCTAGAATATGAGGTGAGGAGAGCACCCACCCTGTGAGCTCCATCCCTCACCGGCTCCCTGGCACCAATAGAGGAGTTTATCCCATCAGCATAGAAGCCATCTGCTTAGATGGTTCAGCTATATATCTGGTGTATGGGTGTGTAGGGGAATCAACGCTTTCATATTTGTGTTTTGGTTTGGCAGATGATGGTTACATCTGAGTATGGCACAAATAAGTGTGCATGTGTCTTTCTAGGTGTTACAAAAACAAATAACTGCATAGCGCAATGTTGCTTTGGCCATGCCAAGAAGTGGAAAAATGTGCTTTCTTTCCAGTGTTTCATGCTAGCTTTGTTACAACAAATCTTATTTGGTGCAGACCTTTTCCATTTGTCTTTTGCTTTGTCACTGTTTGCAGTCGATGGGGTTTCCCTCATCTGTTGTGTAGTCTCTCCACGTACCCACTAAGCCCATAAATTATATGATCTTGAACTGTTTCCAAAGACTGAGTCAGATTCAGCCTCACACAGCAAGAACCTGTAATCCAGATCTTCATGCCCAATCACCATATTCTACAGAGAGAGAATAAGAAGGAGATTTCCTCTGGTGCTCAGCCTGTCCAGAACAAGCTAATTTCCACTGGAATCTGCTGCAGTCAGTGAAGCTAGAGAGAGCAGAGCAAGTGCATCACCACCCTGATTCTCGATGCAGAATGATGACATGTCCATTCAGACAACGGACACTCACCCACATCGGCAGCGCGCAAACCACACCAGTCTTGTCCCGCTTTCCTCTGAAGCAAATAATTCAAACCCAGGGCGGATGGGGGAATAGATGCTGCACATCTGGCAAGGGCGACGTTGCCTCTCAGACTGGGTTAGTGGATTAGCACTCCTCATCACGCTTCACCTCCTGAGCACCCTACGGTATCTCACACATGTGACCTGGTTTCTGCAAATAACGCAAAGTTCTTCCCTTAAATTTAACGTACATGTAAACCACCTACACTACTGAGACTGTTGACCAGTTCACTGTGGTACAGATATGTTTCCTGAGCTGAACAGTGGACAAGTCCAGTCTCAGCCAGCTATTCTTATCCATCTGCTATGCTGGCATCCCACAGGAAGACCCTCAAAGCCACACACAATAAAAAAGACAGGTGTGCTGTTATTGTTACCCTGTTATTGCAAAAATCACCGTAAGGTAACAATTATTCATGTTTTCTCCAGTTTTCTCCATTACTCTCCATTACTCTATGAGAAGACATGCATTGATCTTTACATACAAAGTATTATACCGGAATTATAGATTGCACCATTATGTCCTTCATTCAGTAAATACCGTTGTTTACTGCAATAATTCTCACAGTATACTTACTGGATTCACTAGGTGAGCAGAATGGGCTGTAAAGGAATCCAGCATAAACATGACATTAACTAAATTCTCTTTTGTTTTGGTCACAAACCAAAGAGCAGTGACAGTGAGATCAGGAGTCGCAAGGCAACTATAAGAACAGGAGGACTCGCGAGGGCTGAAATTCCAGACAGCACCACTGGAGTCAGACATGACCTTTTCCGTCAGTCTCTTACTTTGCAAAACTGCAGTCTGTAAAGCTGGCATCGCCCCAGCCCACACCCCCAGAGGACCTCCTGGACGCTGCTGCCAGACAGGATGCAGCCCAGTGTCAGTCCTCTCCCTGCCGACAAGCTGCCAGCAGACCCGAGAGCCTCAGCTGGCCAGACCCCCCACCAGACCAGAGTCCTTCAGGTTCTGCCGAGGGTTCTGACAAACAAATTTAAGGCAGGTGGGGGGATGCAAACCCACGGCTGAGCCATCATGCTGGTGCTCTGCGGTCTCACTTCTTAGCGGGAGCCTTCTGTGAAAGTAGGTGGTGTGTGAGATGCGGTGAGGGACTGGATGGATGTGACGCTTGGCCTCGTCTTCATTCTGTCAGCCTGATTTCTACCAACCAGCCAAGTGTCCCACATCATACCCGTGGTACATCATCTTTTCCCCAGCGCATCTACCACGTCCCTGCTTTGTTTTGTCCTTTACCAACCTCCCCATTGAGAGTCAGCAGTGATCTTTATTACAGTGTCAGTACACAAAGCCAAGGCACCAAGATGAGCCAAAGAGCAGCCCGTCCGAATGCCAGGCCACTCCTCCACATGTGAATGGAACAGCTGCCATCTTGGTGGGTGGTGAAAATGTAGGAGCAGTCACCCTTGATTTGTCTTGCTAGTGGTCACTTAGGCATGACAGAAACACTGATCTGCATAACATCATGAACATGTTCATGTGGAAGCATGAAGAGAAATCCCACCCATGTGCTTCAACAGGCTCAAAAAGCAAACCTTTTTAAATATAAAAGTGACCGTTTATAACAACTGGTTAACTTCTGACTTTTTTAAAGGTCACAAGAAACATTTTTTACAAATTACTTAAATTGGTTTATTTCATCTGTGACCTGTTAACTTGTAACCTTCCAATGCTGGTCCGTTCAGCCTCAGTCACTCTCTACACGGATGAAAGTACATTTGGTTCACCACGTGTGGAAGACGCTACTACGACAACTCTGTGTCAAAATGTCAGAGTTCCAAAACACTGCTGCATAAACAATATACTATTTTTACCAGTATTTTCATTTACATGAAGTAAATGATCTGTTTTATTCTTAGAAATTAAATTTGCAGTTCACTGTCATTTATTTTATCACAGCATTTCTAAACCAATTACTACATAAAAATAATGCTATATTTAACAAATGCAGCTATTACTTTCTGCCCTTTATGAATGTAATTTGGCATTGGACTGTCATTTCTCTATTAGTCTTTAATCAGTGTAAAACATAGTGGCTAGAGCTGCTGCCTTTGGACCCACAGGTTCAAATCCCATCTCCAGGTGTAGCCTTGAGCAAGGTTCTCACCCTAGAATTGCTCTAGTAAAATTACCCAGCTGTGTAAACTGGTAAATAATTGTAAGTAGCTTAACATTGCAAGTCACTTTGGAGAAAAGTTTCAGGTAAAAGAATAACTGTTAGCCACTACCAGCAGAACAGGCTGCAATAAATTCACAGTGGCTTCTTGCTGTCCTTTATAGGGGACATATCCACTTCTGAACTTTGCTTCTTTACCTCACCACCCATAGCAAAGCCCTTATATTTTTGGGCGCTTCACAAGCTACTCGGAGTCCCAGTTCTCATCAGTGATGCCTTCACTTGGTTGTCCATTGTGCCCTATTGAAAGGAGCTGGATACTCTATTGTATAGCAAAAACTACTGAAAAAGGAGAAGGGTGTCATTTTCTCATAGACACATATTTCTACAGTTTCTGCAGTATCTGCAAAAAATAAAAAATAAAAATAATAAAATTTCTATAGCACACATAAATATCTGTTCAGATTATGTAATAATTACAAGTGAATGAAGATGAAATTTAAAACATGCCAACAAATGTTAGGCCTTTTTTATAACAGTTTTGCAATCTTTCATGTCATTAATCATTTTTAGTATGTATTTTAATCATTGCGATTTATTATGATGATAATTTTAGATCATTTTTGCTTGATGATTATACTCAGTTTGAGGTTAAGGGTCATAAAATAGTAAGTCAAGCGTAAGTACCATGCCACTGTGGTCTGTATATCTGAATGTAAAGTGTTTCTTGATCATTCAGTATACAGTAACACTAACATTTACTATACCGTAAGAGTGGATGAGTGCATACACAGAATAGCTATTTGCTGCCACACTTAAGATCCACCAGTGGAATGAATGCAACAAAAAGTTGCATATTTAATCTACTGTCATTGACAGCATCCTCATTTTTGCTAACGATTTGTATCAGCCAAAGTCAAAATGCATTCCCTGCTGTACTTTTAGATATAACCCTCACAAACTGAAGCTAAAATGAAAACAGGCTGACACATAACATTGCAGAAAGGCAAAAAGATGTAAGCACACTGAAGGTACCCAGTATGCTTTGCAACACAACAGCTTATTAGAAAATACAGCAATCATTGCTCAGCCCTAGGCTGACCTTGTTTCTTCAGCTTCCCATTGAACTTGACTGCAGTCTGATTGAGAAAAGCCATAGCCATAGCTTGGGGGTAAGAAAAATGTATCTGACAGTGATGCATGTGGAAGGCAGGTCAACACAAGATGCAAAGTAATGAGAGATCCTCGGTTCTGAGACCACTGAAACCACTGCTTTTTTTCTGGTCTCGGAGTCCAGATCACAAAAAAAATCATCTCTTAGACTATAAGGTAGTCTCCTGTATGCTTGCACACATAACACACCAATGGTTGTCAGGCTTCATTGCATTACAAATTCACAGCCAACATGTTGCCTGGGGTGCCGTGAGGTACACGGAGGACAAATTATGGGAAAGCCTTTTCATTTCGGGAAAATCCCAGTAGGCAAGACCTCTTTTGGTCGCAGCTTTGTGGTAAATGGTGTTTTTTACTTTCAGTCATGTATGAACAGTGTACATAAAGCAAGAACAGATTTTCTTATCCTCTGAATCATTGGGTGATTGGTTATTTGCACATTTAATTCTATGTTAAAGAGGAGATTTTTTGTCAAAGTTGGAAGTCCCCCTTCCTCCTCCCACAAACGCACATAGGACCGCAACACTGCAGTCTTTGCTGTGGTGACAAACACTCCCTTGCACACATATCTGCCATCTTTTCCCTTCTACACATATGTAGTTTTGACCTCCATGCATCTGACCTGCTGTGTTGGCATTCTGCTCTATGACAGATGCTTCAAAGATGTGGGCTGAAATAAATACACAAATAAACACCTTACTGTATTACAGCACTGTATGATGCAGTGTAGAGAATGTATATAAGTGAAATCCTGGGAATTCCTCAGGGAATAATGCCAATGTCACCATTCTTTATTTTAGCAGTAGTTATTCAATGAAAACGGGGGTGCGGTGGCGCAGTGGGTTGGACCACAGTCCTGCTGTCCGGTGGGTCTGGGGTTCGAGTCCCGCTTGGGGTGCCTTGCGACGGACTGGCGTCCCGTCCTGGGTGTGTCCCCTCCCCCTCCGGCCTTACGCCCTGTGTTGCCGGGTAGGCTCCGGTTCCCCCGTGACCCCGTATGGGACAAGCGGCTCTGAAAATGTGTGTGTGTGTGTGTGTGTGTGTGTATTACAGCACTGTATGATGCAGTGTAGAGAATGTATATAAGTGAAATCCTGGGAATTCCTCAGGGAATAATGCCAATGTCACCATTCTTTATTTTAGCAGTAGTTATTCAATGAAAACGGGGGTGCGGTGGCGCAGTGGGTTGGACCACAGTCCTGCTGTCCGGTGGGTCTGGGGTTCGAGTCCCGCTTGGGGTGCCTTGCGACGGACTGGCGTCCCGTCCTGGGTGTGTCCCCTCCCCTTCCGGCCTTACACCCTGTGTTGCCGGGTAGGCTCCGGTTCCCCCGTGACCCCGTATGGGACAAGCGGCTCTGAAAATGTGTGTGTGTGTGTGTGTATTCAATGAAAATATCACATTCCCTGTACATGGGTGTATTTCTGAGATTTTTATTAATGTATGTTTACATTCCCTCGTTTAGTAGACACTTTTCTCCAAAGAAACTTCCAATGAACTCTATATAGTGTTATCAGCCCACACCTTATTCACCAAGGTGACTTACACTGCGAGATACACTACTTACAACAAGCCACTCATCTACATACCAGTAAAATACACTTTCTCTCTGTCTGTCACACACTATGGGTGATTCTTAGAGTCACCAATCCACGTAGACAGCATGTCTTTCAACTGTTGGAGGAAACCCACGCAGACACCAGGAGAACATGCAAACATCAGACAGGCTGAGCAGAGATTGAACTCATGCCATTTTGCACCACTGAGGTGCTGTGAGACAGCAGTGCTACTTGCTGTGTCACCATGCCATCCAATTCAGCATAAAAAGACCCCTCTAAGTTGACACTGAAAAGAATTACAAGATGCAAGCTCAAATCCTGCTGTCAACTACCGACCACAAAACATATCAAACTTACCATCGTAAGGAGCTTTGGCCCCAAGAGATTAGATTCTGTCAGCACATCGGCAGTGATACAGTGAGATGTTAATCCATATCACCCCACAATCTGCCGGAGTGTCCCAATTCCCTCCATTTGGATCAATGGAGACATGACGGCAGGATGGTCCAAAACAAATACTTTGAGGTTAAATCATCTATCATTCTCGGGCTTGGCACTGGCAAGACCCACAAGTGAGAGCTTTATAATGCATGATGTAAATGAACCGAGCATCCCTCCTTCAGAGACCTGCTGATAACCCTGCTGGCCAGTTCCTCATCACTATTAGTAGTAAATAACTTATCAAAGTCATCTGCTGAGGAGATAAATAAGCTCCTTAATATCAACACAAGGAGGTTGGGACAAGGGGTCTGTCGGACACGCTGTCAGCTGCATCAGCAAGACATCTCCATGGAAATCCAAACAATCTAACCATGTCAGCTGGTGCCTTTACAGAAGGTCCAAATGCTCTTTCAACTTATATTTGGAGACCATTGGACCCTCAGCCTAGGAAGATGACATAATCGGCAGAACTGTGACAGCCAGTGCAGCTCCCTGAATCAAAAAGGCTTAAGATGCCTGATGTACTCCTGAAGCAGCAATCTCAGGAGCTTAATGTAGGAATAGCCGTAGCTGCCCAAAGTCACATGAAGCTCTCTGCATTCATTGTGTCCTATTATTTACAAATTCCTCAAGAAATCACATCAAAAGAGTTTAAAAGTGGTCAAACGTGTACAGATTTTGTGGAATTTAAGGGAAGGCTACACCTGGCAAAAGAGAGAGAGAGCAGAACTGCTTAAATAATAGATGAAGCAACAGCCAGGCAGTTCAGGAAAGGTCAGTGCAGTATATGCAGCATGCATTCAAAATGACTGGACATAGCATTAATATTCTATACATAGACGTGTACAAACACACCCCGCCCCCCCCCCCCCCCCCCCCCCCCACACACACACACACAGAAGCTTGGGTCCCCCAATTACACTGCTGCAGTCACCAGGCCAGTGAAGCATGTAAAGGTAACAATGCCACAGGCTGGAGCCAGGCTCCGCACTCCTGCATCCGCCTCCCTCAGTCTGTCTCCAGGCCTGCCGGTAACCCACAAGTCCAGAGCCCTGATCAGATTACTTCCTGGCCCTGTCCTTCTGCACTGGAATATCTTATTTCCAGGGGGAGTGCAGCCCACAGGAAGCACTTGCTGCGCAGATGTATTTATGGTACTGTTGTTTTTATGCTGAAACTGCCACTTGGAATGGAGGTGACTCCCTTGTGAGGTATTGTGATATATATATATGTGCATAATTTAAACTAGGTCTTTCATCAAAAACCATTCCATATGTCTACACATAGGCAGGCGCAGGCAAGTGCATGAATATACATCTGTTTGTACAGGTTTGCCGGCTGTAGGATGTTTCTGTGTGTTAGTTTCTATGAGAAAGAGTGATGAAGTTCTTCATCTCTGTTTTCTAAAGATGATGCACGCATTTCATTTTAGAAAGGATTCTGACCCTGACTCCTAGGCCCTTTATAACCAGAACTGGCCACGTAAGGGCTGAGTTTTCAAAAATAAATCTGACCTACAGAAGGCAATAAACCTGTAAAAAAAAATCTTTGGGTTTTAGGGTAGAAAAGAGAAGAAAAAAACTGTTGCTGTGCTAAAGACCTACAGCTGGAAAGAAGCACACTTGGAAAACAAAGGCTATAATCTGAAGATCTGCTATTTTTACACGGTAAGAAGATTACTTCATATAATTTTGTGTTTTCCTCCTGATTTTGTGTGTAGAAAAAAAATCATCTTAAAGAGTAATCTAAAAGCTTGTCGATGGCTGTCATCAGGCAGCCTCAGGAGATTATTTAATGCTTTGTGATTCGGGACAGGCTTACGTTTGGTAGCCATTCACTGGGTGGTCTGTAAGATTCAACCAGTGAATGTTCATAATGACCCATATTCATATTGACCTCCCTCAAGGAAACAGAACCATTTCAAGGAAGAAAAATAGCAATTGTACTGACTTTGCTGCAAATCAAGCATAGAGCTCTATTCTGCAAACCCAAATGGTATTGTATTCAGGTGTGATTTTTCAGTGCTGTTACATGAGCTATGTGTAGTTGTGTTTTGAGATATCTCACTAGCATTATCCTAAAGGAGGATTACCATCAGCATGGGTCTTGACTAATTCCAGCTGATCACCATCCCCCATGCCTGTGGAGAGCCAACGCCTCTGAGCAAATGCGCACTGACATAGGGAGACACCTCGTTGGCAGTTTCCATGGAAACGGTCAATACCAACAACATTTTCTTTGGCTATTGATCTAATCAAGCCTCGGTTGGATGGGAGCGTAGACGGAGTAGTTACTTTAAAGTTTAAAGAATTTTTTACTCAACAATCAATCAGCCAAAATATTACTAATATTGTAATCCTATAAAATCCTGCACTTTAGGAAAGGTCTATTTAAAAACTCTCAACTTGATGATATGTTTTAAAACCATAAAACTTCCTTTAGTGTCAGTTTCCTCAAACAAGCAATTTTGAATTGCAATGCGCATTCACTAATTCAATACACACACTTTCAGAGCCGCTTGTCCCATAAAGGGTTGCGGAGCCTCCCCTGCAACACAGAGCATAAGGCCGGAGAGGGAGGGGACACACCCAGGACGGGACACCAGTCCGCCCCAAGGCACCCCAAGCGGGACTTGAACCCCAGACCCACTAGGGAGGAGGAGGACCTGGTCCAACCCACAGCACCACAGCACCACTGCACCACCACACCTCCTAATTCAATACATTTTTACTAAAATATCAACAGGCTACCTTTCCTGCTTATCATTCCTCTAAAATTCATTCTGTTGTCATTTTTTTCTGCCCTTCATTATTTTTTGATGTTGGAATTCGTCGCTACAGTCAGCCGACTATTTCATTCCGATTGCAGTTCAAAACAGAATGGCAGCAGGTTTGCAGGACTTTATTATTCTTCTATTATTCTTTTCAGTTAAGCACAGCTCTGCTCATACTAATCATACAATCAATATCAGCAATGCTATGCTGAGTTATGGAGAAATTCTGATAAAGTAATCATGCTTTTCCAATAGTCATAAACTTCAAGTCGCCTCCAGGCAGCAACTTTCTACAGTTTGCATAGATATCTTGCAACTAAACATAGCACTGAAACAAACTGGAATAACATAAAAATTGAATCCTGATGTAGGAGACAAACCTTAGGCCAAATTATTTTCCTAAATATTAAATATGTAAAGTGCACGCTAGAAACCCGAACTTTCCACTCAGTTAGTGCAATTTAATTTTATTTAATTTATCAAAGTGCTGGGAATGGGACTGACAAAAAGTCAGAAAGTCTGTAAAAGAAATCATTTTAAATTTGTGTCAATATGGATAGATTTTTTGTAGAACTGTTTGCACACGGTGGGTGTGGTGGCGCAGTGGGTTGGACCACGGTCCTCCTCTCGGGTGGGCCTGGGGTTCGAATCCCGCTTGGGGTGCCTTGCGACGGACTGGTGTCCCGTCCTGGGTGTGTCCCCTCCCCCTCCGGTCTTACGCCCTGTGTTATCGAGTAGGCTCTGGTTCCCCGCGACCCTGTATGGGGGAAGCGGTTCAGAAAATGTGTGTGTTTGCACATGTTTATGGCCACATGCATTTTTTCTGCATCCTATTTTGCACAAAATGAGTATACTGTATGTAATGAATGACATAGGGACAGCTATGGGAAAGCTGGTAGCTGAGTGGTTAAAGCTGCTGCCTTTGGACCCACAGGGTGCAGCTTTGATTCCCACCTCCAGCTGGTGGAATCCTAAAGTGCTCCATATGAATTAACTACCTCTTCAATGGTTAAGCAATTCTAAGCTCTTTTACAGAAAAGCCTCAGCTAAATTAATAAATGTAAATATGCGGTTAATGCAGACGTAACACACAGTAGTAGGTATCAATGTGGCAAAGTAGTTGAAGGTGTGCCAGAATGAAAAGCGCTGGAGTCCTTTTCTTGATAAAGTTACTTAAAGGAAATTGATACCGTAGAAGTACCCAGATGTATAAAGGGATAAAATGAAAAGCTGCTTTGGCTGAACGACTCAGCAAAACATTTTTACTGAAACTAACAACAAAGATGTAAGGACAACTGAAGCAAGAACACCGCTGTAGTGAGTGAATTTTCTGTGCTTCCCTGTGTGACTCAGAGAGGACCTTTGCAATTGTCAGCAGAAACCTGACTCCCTGTTGTTGTGAATGAGTACGGCATTCATCTTGGCACCGTTTGGGGGATTAGCAGAACTGTCATAGCTGACTGGTTGTTTGTCTTCATCAGCACCACCACTTGGCTGGTAAGAATGGAACAAGAGGGGTGGGCAGTTTGTCACGGACGGAAAATCCCATCAGATGAATCCCTGGTCCGGAATACTACGAATAGATGCATGAGATAGGGCTGGAATCTGGACTGTGCAAGTGCTTGCTTCAGAGTTGGAAAGTATAAGACAAGCTTGGGATGTGGTCAGGATGATGTAGACCTGCACATAACCTGCAGTGATCTCGGCAATGTAACATCAGCATGGGATCTACAACAGGTGACTGATCACACACACACACACACACACATCATCTGAAACCGCTTATCCCATACAGGGTCGCAGGGAGCTGGAGCCTAACCCGGCAACACAGGGCATAAGGCTGGAGGGGGAGGATGGGACACCAGTCCGCCGCAAGGCACCCCAAGCAGGACTCAAATCCCAGACCCACAGGAGAGCAAGACCCGGGCAAACCTACCGCGCCCCCCTGCTCAGGTGACTGATGTAAACCCTTAAATTTTGCAGTTCTGAAGCACAGGCCAGTTTACACAGCACAAGTATTGTTGAGCTCACTGGAACATGAATCTGTGCTCACATCAAATCAGCCATTCAGTAACACAGTGCTGCTGTAGGTCCCTTTTAGAAAACTTTGCTGGCCTGAATGGACGTGAAAACAGGATAAAATAAAACATTCTATGTTCAGATGTGCTTTTTATGCTCAACTGCAGTACTAGCCTGATAGTTGAATTTGCTTCTTTTTGTCCATTTCTTACCCAACATTTATTATTATTTAGTTGCTTAATTGCTTATTTTATAATATTTCATGACTACAGGGCAGCTAATGGCGTAGTGGTTAGAGCTGTTGCCTTTGGATCCAAAGATTGCTCCTTTGAATATCACCTTTTTCTGTAGTACCCCTAAGCAAGGTGCTTACCCTGAATTGCTGCAGCAAAAATTACTCAGCTGTATGTATGGATAACTAACTAATTGTAGGTAGCTTAACATTATAAGTAGCTTTGGAGAAAAATGTCACCAAAATGTATGAATGCTATAAAAAGCAATTTGTTATATGAGCAATTTTTGGAAACTGGACATTTAACAGGAAGAATTTAGAATAAGTACTTTGCTCATAAAGCACTGCAGCAAGGCTATGTTCACAACCACTGTGCTTCCTGCAGCTCATCGGATGAGCTTATTATCATCAGGCTCCACAACGAATCCTCACGCTGCCAGCGGGTGAATGACCTCTTAATGAGTGAGTTGTACTGAGCTGCCCTGTGTCCTACCACACCATGCACCACCTCCCTGCACTCATCATCTCACTTCAATGTACTCCTCCTCGGTTGCATTTGAATATATTTGCGTGGCCATTCATTTGTTAACTTGAAGCAGCATAAAAATAAACCTTAAATAATATCCTCAAGATAAACGCTCAAATCTGAACTTTTGAGCAGTCGCACACATGTACACTTTCAAAGTAACTCTCTCTAAAACTTTCTCCACTTTCTTCCAATGTCCAGACCTTTATATTGTGCTTAAGTGAAGAAGTGGCTGCATCTGGTGCTCACTTTCCTGCTAAAAAGCCATCCCCAGGTGCAGCTGTCAGTCTCAGAGGCCGAGGTGTGCTAGTAACTTTTTGTTGTGCGATTCGGCTTCAAACAGTCAGTAAGCCCACTACGGTGAAAACAGACTCTCTAAGTGTTATGGTGATGCCATATTGAACTGAAATGATAATATATTTTCATCACACAGGCTGGTAACTGATACAATAGTATTGTTTCCCAACTAGAATTCAGAGCTACGTGCTTCTGGAGAGACGTCTTCTGTGAAACCCACAGAGAGCCGAGCCACGAAGTCACAAAGCGGTCTTAGAGTAAAAGGATTACGAGAGAAGCAGTGTGTTGGCATTTGAGAGGGAGATTAAAGTGGATTAAAATGCATGATTCCTTATGCTTTCAGTATCTTCAGCAAGAGGGCTTCCCCTTCATCTATACCATTTCACCCTCAAGCAATGCTGCAACAAAACACACAACATTTGTTCCAACAGCAACCGTCATACTGTTTGATGAAAGATGAAACATGAAAGATGCAATGAAAAAGCATATGCTACAGGTCTGACAAGCAACCCAAAAGCACCCTGGTCTTAACCAGTAAGTAAAAGCTTAGAAGTAATAAATTCGGTAGACTTCATATCTGAAAGAAAAATTGTAGTGTGCTGTAGTCATTTTTTCCTCATCTTTGAATTGGTTGCACTTGGGGAGCAACATGTCCCTTAATGCAATATTCCTGCTCATACATAAAAGCATTCAGTTCTGACAAAATGCAATGAGCAAGCCCTCCTTACTAAAGTACACAGTAAGTTCCAACTCCTCCTGCCACATCTGGATGAAGTGCATTAATTCAACATGAAGCCTCATGAGGAACGCTGGCTACTTAGGCAGTCAGCTCACAGAACCACGCAGCCTTGTTCTGCCGCCGGGGATCTCTTCTTCGTTTCCTAGTCAGCAGTAATTTAAATCAGTCAATATCTTAGCAGATTTTTTAGGATATCGCAAAGAATTAACTGCTGCTATTTTAATTAATAGCTCCTCAGAACGATATGATTTTGTACAGGGGATGGTGGCAGTTTGCAGTACGGCCTATACTCTACAAGATGCTCTGAAGTTTTGAGCTTAATTTAAAGTTTCTGACAAAGTTTCTTTTTTAATAAAAAAGAGAAAACTGCGAGTTCATCAGTTTTATCTGTGTATGGTTAGCATACAGTGAAACGCTGTCGGACTGCCTTGTCAGGACAGGAACACGTGTACTTCCAGTGACTGAATGATAATGTATGACAGTTGTAGGTCTCATTATTGTTTGGGGTCGTGGAGGAACAGAACAGTGTAGACTCTGGAGAAAGGTAAAGGAAAGAGGGTCTAACTTTGGAAGATCATAGCCATGTACTTGTCTACACACCCATACCCTCCTTGAGATCCATCCACTTTGAGGGCAGAATAGGTTAAGGCTGAGGTCTGAAGGCAAGGGGTGTTGGAAATGCTGTCATACTCTTGAATTATTGCCAGCAGGATGTTTGTTCCAGGACTTACACAGAAATCTCGGGTATCCTTGACTACTTCGGTTAGATAAAAAGGTCTAATCGATAAGCTAATAGTGGTCACATTGTGACACAAGCGGCCAAATTTGTCGACATGCCACAAATTTCATCAGTGACAGGTGAACTGTCACTTTCCTAACTTGGAGCTGGGCCTTGAAAAAGATGTCTACGTGCTTATTTAGTCCCATATCCTTGACTAGGCTCTATCCTCCAACATCATGCACCAACTGAGTGAAAGACCAGCTCATTTTTGCATGTTCAGTATCATAATTAATATTTTAATTTCACCTAAAGGGAATTTTGTAATGCAGGTCATATATAAAGCTGGGTATGAGTTCACTGTTATAGGTTTACCACAGAAAGCCCCAGGCCAGAGATTTTCAATCAGAAGGTCAGTTGCCTAAAAGCCAGGCTACCTCTTTCTACTTTGGTTTTTAAGGTAAAAATAAAGGCAAATAATTACCTGTTATTACGCTGCTGTTTCCCTTTCCTATATTTCATTGTGTGTCTATGTCAAAAACAAAGGCAACACAAGAGCATTCTGGTCCGATAATGCTGATTATGAAGTATTTTGTAGTTTTTTCCCTCGGCAGTGGTGAAGGGATTGATTAAATCAACCAGTTTCTCGCACGAGATAACTGCTGGGGTCTTGCAACTAAATCAGGGCTCTGTGGAAAGGTTCATGTGAAGGCACAGCGAACAATCACAGAAAATGTTTCTATGCGCTAAGACAGACACGTGCCGGATCCTGGACAGTCCTGGCCATGGTTTGCAGCGGGAGGCACCAAGTGCATCTGACACCTTCATCTCCATGTCATGAGCTCTCCACCTAGACGCCTTCTCAGGGGATTGCCAAGCTCCAGCCATGTCGAATCATAGCCAGGTCATGGCTGACAGATTAGTCATGACTCGTCCGAAGATGCAGCCAGCCCCAGGAATAGGGACTGGAGTAGTTAAAATGTCCATTGTGACTGCATGGAAACTGCAACCTGAGAACAGGCACAGAGGCAACAACAATAACACTACTGCTACTACTATAGGCAGGTGCTATTACCTTATTTTTTTAATCATTATTAGGGTACATGCTCTCATGTATTTAACAAACAGCTGTTTTTTAAGAGTCTATACAGATTGCCATCTTAGAGCACATACAGTGCTGTGAAGAAGTATTTGCTTGAAAAGGTAATTGCCACTTTAAGGTGAAAAGCTGGCTGTTTCAGTTTTAGCTGCAATGACTGCAACTAAATGCTTATGGTTCACATCACCGTGGAGGAATTTTACTTTAGCTCAGCAATATTTGCAGGCTTTTGAGCATAAACAGCACTTTTCAGATCTTGACACAACATCATAATCAGATTCTTTTTTTTCCCTGCCATTTTCATGTTGACTTGCTTGTATGTTTGGGATCATTGTCTTGCTGCATAACCCAGTTGCACTTCAGTTTCTGCTCACAGACTGATAGCTTGATATCCTCCTTTATAATTTTTCCTGATACAAAGTGCAAATCATGCATCGTATTTTTCAACAATGTCTTTCATATTAATACATAATTTCACACTGACTTCAGCTGAGGAAGAGAGGGGTTGCAATTCCATGTATGTTATTCTGGGGTTATTTTTGAGCTCCTTAATGATTTTGCACCTTGTTCAAGAAGAGATTTTGGCAGGACAACCACTCCTGTCTCAAATTTCCCCATTTCATAAATATAATTCTGACCAAAGTTTGACTGAGGTTCAGAACTGTCCGAGTCTTATAAATGGCTCTGTAACAATGTTCAGAATGGCTGGCTACAGTAACTTTTTACCAGAGGTCTTCAGAAATTAGTCTCTGAACATGGCATGATGGACCTCCATGAATCTCAGTCGAGATAAAAAAATGTGTTGCTGCGGTAGGTGATGTAGATGATCAGTTTGTCCTGTGGAATTTCTCCAACTGAATTATCACTTTGTTTTACATGGTTCTGCTGCTCAGACTGTGTACATGTTCAGGCAGATCACACATTATCTCCTACCACCAGATCCAATGTATACTGGTTAATGTGGTGTATTGTGATAAATTAACTGTATTCTAGAATCATGTGTCTGCATCCAAATCTCTACTTCCGTTGATGAAATGCACTCATTGTATTTTCTCTGAGATGTACGCTGCTTTGGAGAAAAACATCTGCTAAATTAATGTAAATGTAAATGCATAACTATCATTTCACTGCACATATTTTTGAATTTCTGTGAATATATGTGCATATATTAGTATCAGAAATTAAAATTCTTCAGGATAACACATCTGTGATTCCAGTACAGTGCAGTAAAGCCAAACCATTGTAAATATGCCTATTCCTTCAAATAGTGCTTTACACATAAAACTTGAATTACCACCACATGAAAACTACATACAATAAAAATGTCTCTAAAAAGTTTAGAAAACTGTACTTTGTGTAAACATTCTATAAATGCACCCAGGTTCAGTAAGTCAGAACAACATCATTCATTTGCCAAATTGTTTATGGAACAGCAACAAATAGCATGTACATTGATCCCTTATGTCTCTCTAATTAAAATGCAAAGATCTTCTTACATCTTCATTGGGTACCATCTAGAATTCCTTAAGGTATTTTTAAAGAATATATGCATCATAAAGCAAGATGAATGATAGTGTTTCTAATAATATCTTGCAATGGAAATACTGTAGTATTGAATAAATAATTCATTTTCTCTTACAGGGAGGTCTTTGGTAGTGGTGGCATATTCTTTCAGTCAATACTGAACCATGACGCTTGTATGAATTTATTTATAAAATAATTATACGAAGAGTGACTTGACCAAGATGGATGACAGACTTTTCCTCCACCTCCTTAGCAGGCTTACTGTCATGCAGCTGCCAGCCAGCTGAAATATCAATATAGTGGATATATGATTCTAGTCACGTTCTGTGTATTAACATGGTATACAGGGGTATGCAAATCTACAGCCCACGGGCCTCACACCATCTGGCCACTTAACTGAAATTACAAGTTTTATTAATTATTATTAAACCTTAAGTACTTAAAAGTCTTAAGAGAAATGTAGGTAGGTCCAGGGGAAAGTAGCGTGTACAACAGCAATAAACATTAATAAAAGGCATAGTAATAAACCATGACCGATATTAAATAAATTATTTTGGAGTATTTGTTACATTTTCTTAAAAGGGTTATCAATAAAGCTAAAGTCAGAGAAAGTAAGATTCGTACTTTAATGCAAAAAGCAGGTGGTGCTCAATAGCAGCACATGATAAAGGTAGTGTTATTAGTGGAGGGTGTCTCTCATCAGGATGAGGGCTGCTGATGTCTTCATTTAAAGCCAGCCGCGTTCACGTAGACTGACATCCTGCTGATTCTGGGGTTTGGAGAGCATGGAGCGATAGGAGCTCCCTTTGTGACATGACAGATCAGCCTTGACATCCCTGGGGCGCAAAAGGATGCAATAAAGCAATCCGCTGACGTCTGATGAGTGCCTGCTGCCATTACCCAACATGCATCATGACACTGGGTGGGGTAAGGTTTACGTTGTTGCAAGTCAGCATCTGCATGAGGGCACAGCGGGGGTCCATGAGTACATACCAGCGTGTGCCACCCCAGCCGTTTGCTCACAGTCCTCAACACTGTTCGCCAGTAGACAGAGGCTGTTTCAATAAACATGTTCTCTGTGTATGGTCACTCAATACGACCGTGTGATTGAGTTTGAAAAAAATTCTGTTTCTCCATAACCAGATTTCCTATCAGTAGTCTTTGGAGATGGATAAATTGCTTTATAGATTTCACAAGCAATCTCACCAACTGTCAATCACCCAGTAGCTACCAGTCTTTCTTATTGCATGTCTGATCCATGTTATTTTTTTTAGAAACATTTTGTTTTCTGTGTACTGATTATCAACTGCATATCTTGTGTATGACGATGTATGCATACATCACATGCATTAAATATATTACTGCTTTTTCAGTTTACTTTGCAAATGTGGAATTAGACAAACTGGAAATTTGAACATGCAAATATACAAAATAGGCATTTCTTCAAATATATATTTTTTGTCAAACATATTCTTAGTGAATTGACAACTTCACCACAGCAGTTGCGCCACACATACTGTATACAGGAAGTCATGTTGTTTGTAAGAGTATGTATAAGGTAGGTTAATGTTATAGAAAAGAGGTTAGACGACAAATATTTTGCAATTGTAACTGTCTATAAAATATGCTGTTTATACGATAGAAACAAGTGCATTTTGTGTACGATGCAGACTGTTGGCCAGGATGGCAAAAGAAGAATTGTGGGATATGGAGTGTCGTAAGCACTGCTGCGAAGAGTCAACTTGAAAATGAATGGTATGAACAAACACGTTGATTTCGGTTCTTATTTGAATTAGGCCAAAGAAACTGAGAAATACTGTGTTTGTAAAATATTGTGATGTTGAACTGTTGTTTTGTTGTATAACACACTGGCATGTGCTAAGTCAACACATTAATGGAATGTCTGAGGACCGATATTACAGTATTTAGCTGGTTCGTTTTAGCGGTGAGGGAAGAGAAGGAAGAGACAACAGGGAAGAGTGTTACTGTTCAGACTGATGTGCTTATTCACTACAAAAAATCTTAAGTTATTAAATAGCTATTGTTGGAACATTTGCACCTGCAAGTAGATTATCGAAGAAAATAAACCTTGTGTGGATCCACGCTAACTTTGTATTCAGCATATTGCTCAACCAGCCAGATCACAAACACATCCACATTCTGTGGAAATATGGAATGTGCATTTTGTGCAGATGTGAAATGGGTGTTTTTTTTTTTTGATGGAAGTGCAGTCACTGCTGTGTCTTTGCTACCTGTGCTGTTGCCATGGTTCACAATTTTTAACGGGTGAAGTGGTAGCTACTATGTTCCGCCCTACACAATAAAGACAGCCAAGTGTAGACTTCAGTTGACAGAGGTGAAAGTGGGAATGACCAGTGACAGAAGTTATACATCTTGACTTTAGTAACCCTGACTTCTCTTGGTGCTACCATAGTCCCATGTTTCTACTGGCAGCCATTTTGTAAAGCTTCCTCTTTCGGTCTTTCAGAGTATTTACACTACAAATGCTTCGTTAGCAGAAAAGAATTATCTGACACTTTGCTCTACAGAATCTTAATCTACCTACAATTATTTACCTATCTGGGTAGTTCATTGAACCAGTTTAAGATAAGTACCTTGTTTAGGGGTACTACATCAGGAAGTGGGAATCAAACCGGTGATCTTTGGGATTAGAAACAGCAGCTCCAACCACTATGCTACCAGCTGAAGGAACACATCACAAGTAGAAACTGAAGAGCAACACAGGTTTCTGCACTGTCTTATTGGTCCATATCACATCTCAGTTTAACCTGTATTTTACAGGGGAAAATGACTACAACAATGAAAAACAGTTATATTTTGATAAAGCACTTTTTAGCCTGTGAATGGGATTCATTGTGTTTTGAGTGTGTGTACCCGTGTGAGGTTTCATGCTTACATGCTTGCACAGTTTTCATGCAAGATCTTTGGCTTGTCCGAGAGTGTGTGTCTCATCCCCATATATATGTACATATACAGTATATCAATGCACACACTCAAACATATATATGTTTGTGTGTGTGGGTATATATATGTATATATCCCTCCCACCCCCACATGGGGTAGTGTGTGTGTGTCTTCCTCTGTCAGAAACTTTGGATTTTGAAGGTTCTGCGCAGTATCTTAGCTGTTCCTAGGACTGCACTCTTCTGGATGGAGACTTCAGATGTTGTTCCTGTAATTTGCTGGAGCTACTTTCCCAGTTTGGGGATCATAGCCCCGAGTGCTCCTGGGACCACTCTGGCCTTCACCTTCCACATCCGTTCCAATTCTTCCTTCAGCCCTTGGTACTTCTCAAACTTGTCATGCTCCTTCTTTCTGATATTGCTATCACTTGGGATTGCTGCATCTATCACAATTGCCCTATTCTCGTCCTTGTCGACCATTACTATTTCAGGTTGGTTGGCCAGCAACTGCTTGCCACTCTGGAACTTGAAGTCCCACAGGATGTTAGCTCTGCTGGTTTCAGTCACCTTTGGTGGTGTCTTCCATTTGAACTTAGAGATTTCCAGTCCATATTCTGCACAGATGTTCTTGTACACTATCCCAGCCACTTGGTCATGCCTCTCAGTGTACGTTGTCCCAGCTTGCATCTTACACCCTGCTACTATGTGCTGGACTGTTTCAGGGGCGTCTGAGCACAGCCTGCACCTTGGGTCCTGTCTGCTATAATAGATCCCAGCCTCTATGAATCTGGTGCTTAGAGCCTGTTCTTGTGCTGTCATCATCAGAGCCTCTGTGCTGTCCTTCAGACCGGCCTTTTCCAGCCACTGGCAGTATTACTTGATGTCTGTCACTCCTTTATCTGTCAATGGTAGAGCCCGTGGAGGGGCTTGGTCTTCCACGATGTCTCCTCTTCTTCCTCATCCCCCCTCTGTCTTCTGCTGCCTGAGGTACTCACTTAATGGTTTGTCCTGCGGGACCATCTTCCTGATGTACTCTTGGATCCTCCTTGTTTCATCTTGGATAGTGGATCTAACACTCACTAACCCTCGGCCCCCTTCTTTTTGCTTCTCATACAGTCTCAGGGTGTTGGACTTCAGGTGGAACCCTCCGTGCATTGTGAAGAGTTTTGTGTCTTGACATCTGTGGCATCTATCTCCTCCTGTGGCCAACTTATTATTCCTGCTGGGTGTCTGATGACTGGTAGGGCATACATGTTGATGGCTTGGATCTTATGTCTACCATTCAGCTGGCATCTCAGGACCTGTCTTACTCTCTGGAGGTATTTGGTTGTGGCTGACCTCCTTGCTGCCTTGTCATGGTTCCCATTGACCTGTGGGATACCCAGGTACTTGTGGCTGTCCTGTATGTCTGCAGTTCTATCTTCTGGTAACTCCGCTCCTTCAATCCTGATCACCTTCCCTGTTCCTGCTACTATTTGACCACGCTTGTCCAGTGTGAATGACATCCCAATGTCATCACTGTTGAGGTGGATCGATGTTCACTCCTGGCATACAGTTGGATGTCATCCATGTATAGAAGGTGGCTTATGGTTACTCCACTTCTGAACTTGTATCCATATCCACTCTTTGTGATGATCTGACAGAGGGGGTTCAGGCCTATGCAGAACAGCAGCAGGGACAGTGCATCACCTTGGTATATGCCGCACTTGATGGTGACTTGTGTGATGGCCTTGGAATTGGCTTCTAATGTTGTTTTCCAGAGCCACATTGAGTTCTTGAAGAAGGCTATCAGTGTCCTGTTGGCCTTGTATAGTGTCAAGGACTCCAATATCCATGTGTGGGGCATTGAGTCGTTGGCTATCTTGTCAATCCGAGTGGTGCTCAGGTTGGTCTGTCTGGTTT
The DNA here is from genome assembly GCF_900964775.1 of Scleropages formosus. NCBI lineage: Eukaryota > Metazoa > Chordata > Actinopteri > Osteoglossiformes > Osteoglossidae > Scleropages > Scleropages formosus. Next base: position 30,501,748 of record NC_041806.1, read on the forward strand.
TAGAGTCTTGGGTGATTGCTCTATTGACTGATAGTTGGTGCTTTGACCCCCTGCTGTTGTTTCCAATGCCCTTCTGCGCTTCACTCATATACTGACTCATGTGCCTGTTCAACTTAGCCACTGTGATGCTTGAGAGGAGCTTCCATGTTGTGGAAAGTTAGGTTATTGGCTGATAGTTGTTGTACCCTTGTGGGGATCCTTCATGATCAGAATTGTACTGACCTGTGTTAGCCAGTCTGGGTGAGATCCTGATGTTAGCAGCTCATTCATTTGTGCTGCCAGGTGTTCATGGAGTGTAGTTAGTTTCATCAACCAATTGCTGTGGATCATGTCAGTTCCTGGTCCTGCTCAGCTCTTCAAATTTGAGACTTGCTGTTGGATGTCTGCCTTTGTGACAATAAGTGGTTCTTGATCTGGGAGGTTGCTGTGGTCTGCTCTCAGGTCCACCAGCCACTGGGCATTGACATTGTGGGATGCCTCCTTCTCTCATATATCCTTCCAGTATCGCTCAGTCTCAGCCTTGGGTGGGTCTACTCTTGTGATGTTGTTCCCTCTTAGCTAGGAGTACACTCTAGATGGTTCTTTGGAGAACAGACCATTTATTTTTCTGGCCTCTGCTTCTCTAATGTGTCTCTTCAGTCTAGCAGACAGAGCTGTGAATCTTTGTTTAGCAGTTTCCAGGACCTCACTTATGGACATCTTGCTGTACTTCTTTCATATCCAGGATCTGTCTTTTATCGCACACTTCTGCACCTCTGTTAGCTGGCTAATGTTTCTCCGGGATTTTTTGAGCTAAGCCTCCAGCCTTCTTCTCCGTGGGGGTATTCTCCGCATCTTGCAATCTTGATCTTATAGCCCAGCATCTCCAAGATTACGCTTGCACTGGCATATACAAGTTCATTGGTTTCTGTGATGCTGGTAGTGGGGATAGTGAGCAGAGTGGTGTTGACATCTGCAATCATCTGTTCTGGTGGGAGTTTTTCAGTGAGCCGAGGAAGTCAGATCCGGGGATTGACTGTATTCAGTCTGGCCATGATTCTCGTGGTCAGCTCGGAGGATGTCATGGTCAGTAGGGTTGTGTCAGCTGGTTCTGTGACCCTGCTCTCCTCCATCAGGGGTAGCCCTTAATTTCCATCCTGCTGAGTGCCATGGCCATTCTGTTGGAGCCTCTCAATATTTAGCTGTGACAGTAGCTTCTTTCTACTGATGTTTGAGCACTGAGCTACCAGGTGCTTCTTGGTTAGTGTGGATGTTGGTCTTCTGCTCATCTGTAGTTCCCACATACGGTGGACATAACCCCTTTCCTTTGATCTGCTGTGATAGTAACACTCCATTAATTCCATGTTCTCAGTCCGTGTCCATGAATGCCTTGTTCCAGTAGTCCATTTGTCATCAGGTTGTCCTGGTTCCTCAACACCTGATGCAGACCTTGTCAATCCGGGCAACATCCAAGCCGGTATGGCTTCAGTTATATTACTTTTTACTTTTAGTTAAGTGAGTTTAAAAATTACTTACTATTAGTTGTATATGTATGTATAATACATATATGCACATGTATACAAATATATATGGAAATATATAGATATACACACACACAGTTTCTGAACCGCTTGTCCCATACGGGGTCACGGGGAACCGGAGCCTACCCGGCAACACAGGGCGTAAGGCTGGAGGGGGAGGGGACACACCCAGGACAGGATGCCAGTCCATCGCAAGGCACCCCAAGCGGGACTCGAACTCCAGACCCACCGGAGAGCAGGACCAGGTTCAACCTGCTGCGCCCCCACATAGATATATATAAAAATAAATGTAATATATTAATATATTCTGGTTTGTCATATATTATGAGAAGATAAAAAGTGGATGGATGAGATGGATAAGCTTTCACTATGGTGCTGATTTAAAATGTGGATGTTATCAGTTGTCCACTGATTGCTGTACCTGCATTGTTGCCTTTGCCTCTGTCTTTCTGTTTCACACACACACATATCCAGACCCACTCATACTCATGAATGTGTGAGAAGCTAACATCCAGATTTAACCACACTGATTACAATAACGGTTGAGTTTAGTCATGCCTCCCCCTCCCCAGGCTAACTGAACCAAAAAAAATCAGTGCCACAAGATTTCAACGGCTACAATGGGAGCCAAAGTTTAACGGTACTGTCAGTTGCCACATGCATGTCATGTCTGACTTCCTGAATTATCCCCATGTTCTTTTGTCTTACAGCATGTAAAATGATGATAGAAGAAGGACGCAAACAGCCAACAAAATTCTAAACTTTGCTTTGACATCTTATCTGTCTGCCTGACCACCCTGTCCATAATACAGCGTTGTGTTATTACAGCTCTTTGCTCCTATTTTCATTGCTTAATTTTTTTATTTCTGTCCATTTGGAGTATTTAGGGTTTGTGTTATTTAAAACGGGGCACATTATTCCGGCTCGAATTTTAATCATCCTGTGACCAAAATATGTGGATTATGGGATTTGCAGCAGTATCTTTCTCACATTGTTTCAAGGTGAAGTAGGCCAGAGCCCAGGGACACAGGAGCTGAGGACAATAAAAAAAAAAACAGTGAAATCAGGTTATCACACTGGATGTAGTATATATCATTACGTCTCACTGCATCACGTCAGGCTGGAGCAACATGACATCTCCCTCTGTGATCCTCTTCCATTGGTTCTCAAAGCCGAACACCTTCAGATTTATGCTACTGATTGGACCAGATCCTTTATGCTCAACTGAATGGACAGTGATGAATGACCAATAATGGACAGTGAGTGGCATGTCAAAATCTTGAACGATGTATGTTTTTTCATGTTAAACACAGATTTATTTTTTTATTTATTTATTTATTTGCATTTTTAATACAAGAACTCACACAAACTCCAACAAAAATCCATAAAGACATAACCCCAGCTCTTTCAATGCCATCTTTCAACACAGATACCGAAAAGACAAAAAAGTGAACATGGGACGACATGTAAATGACAAGAAAGAAAGGACATCAAAAAAGACATAACAGTAAGAGCCCTTTTTAATTAATAAAATTAGCCATTTTAAAGTATTAAAGTAATGCAAGTTTTACAAGAGCAGATGCTGCTACAGAATATTTCTGGATTCAGCAGGGAACAGAAAGCGAGAGACTGAGCACAAGACAAATGGATCTTAGAGGTGAATTTGTAGCCCTTTCTGAGATCATGTGTGGCATGTGAAGATCCCATTAAAGTGCAGGGACAGATCTCAGAAAAAGACTTCTGTTGTACCCTTGAGAAGAGCAGTCATTTCCACTTGTTTCCACAATCGGTGAGCACCATTTAAAAGTGTAATCCATATTTGACGAAGTGTCCACAATACATGTGTGTGTAATCAGTAGTGTAAAAAGTAAAAAAAAATAAATAAATAAAAAAAAGAAAAACAGGCTTGTTTGCATTATCCCTGGGCTCAGGGCATAAGACACAAGACCTTCATCCCAACAAAGCAGCCAGGACACCTCTGTCTCTCCCACTCACGGGGGGGGCAGCTCCTAGGGGATTCACTGCGCATCTCTGGGTTTGACAGCGCTATTTCTGGACAGGCTGCTTGGCCCAATCAATGAGATGTTGCTCATGCTGCAATGCGCAGGGTGGGAGAGGGGGGTTGGGAGGAAGGAGAATGTGTCAACCCCAGAGAAAAGCCTTGCACTGTCAGGAGATGCAAACTTGGGGCAAACAGAGTGCCTCACGAGGAGCATGCGAGCACCTGCCAAGGATGACCTGAGAACTTCAGCAAGGGAACAATACTGTCCCTAATGTAAGATGGTACACACAGATCGGGCAACGTCCCAGACACAGTAGCACTGTAGTGTACTCCCATAAATACATTGTGGAATGCATACAATTTAATGAGCCATTATGAGACAGTTGGCAGTGTTGGAATTAAGAACAATGACTTGTAACATAAAGGTTTTCGGTTTGATTCTTCTCCAGCCAGGTGCGAGTTCCCTTTGAAATTGGTGTCAGCGTAAAGGCGAAAGAATAACTGAACTGATTGTTTGGGGCACTGGGTAGTATAGCAGTTATAGTCAATATCAAAGATGGACAGTTGGTAGCATAATGGTTACAGCTACTGCCTTTGGATGCACAGGTTGCTCTAGTACCCTTAAGTAAGGTACTTACCCTAAAAATTACTCCAGTAAAATTACCCAGCTGTATAAATGGGTAAATAACTGTAAGCTTGTGATAATTGTAAGTAGATTTGGAGAAAAGAATCAGCAAAATGAATAAATGTAATCTAAGTTCATCGAGACAGCAGATATAATTTACTGAGAAGACACAAAAATGTTTCAAATGAGTTAAAAATATTGACACTGTTTCGTGCGTTCAGAATATGAAAAAGCCTATTTTAAATCAAAGTCACTGGACACCTGAGTAGTTGTTTTTAACTTTTACTTTAATAATTTTCGTGTTTTTACTGAGTTTTATTAAGCAGTGTATAAAAGTGTGTCTCTTAGCGTGAAACTGAAATGCTGTTGATGTGTTCACTGCTGGAAAGGTAAATTGGATGCCCCACTTGGACAAACACTCCTGCACACATACCTACATGCTCATACTTTTATTCTGAGATTATTACTACTCATATATGAGTGCTTTTCACTTTGTAAAACAGCTGTGCAACTAGCAGTTTGGCGGTCATGTTTCTTCTCCCTACCCGCACTATAATTTCTCACTGTAGGGCTCCAAACGGTCACAGCTACTATCGTGGTGTTTTCCTGCAACCCATTTGCTGTATGATCACACTGCAGTCTGCTTGAAACCTACTTACCCCTGAATTTAAAAAAAAAAAAAAAATCAGTTACTATTTCAAATACTTATTCTGTTTATCTATCCCCCCCTTCACACTCATCACTGCATACAGTTGAGACATGACATATGAGGATACATGACAGATGTTAAACTACATTAACCAGCTAAACAGAAAGCCCATATGTTTTAATGGGTCTGTTTTTCAAATCACATTCCTCTGGGTTATCATTATATCGATAGCTAGCGGGGAAGCTATGGCTGATGAATTCTGCCTGGGCTTCAAGCTGAGAAGGCAAAGTTAATGACAGGCTGAAGAAGAGGATTTCAGGATATTAAAAACAGAATAAACGAGGGGATGGCAACTTTAATTAGTATAGAACCCTTGTGTAACCCACAGCCGGCATCTGAGGTTGGCCTGGGCCTTTTGCACGTCCTCGATTCTTCGGACTTCCAGAATCCCTTTATTTTACTGTTTTCTTTGTTAAGGCTGACTGACCGTTAGCTACAAGGTTACCGGCGACCTTCGTTCAAAACTAAAAATGCATTCACGGCATGCTCCGGTGCTTGTTACATGCCCATTCATGAATCAAGGTCAGAGTTGACGCAGGCTGTGGCTGTCCTCAGTAGAGTTGTATGGCCATTCCTCCCTCTCCCAAGGGAACGAGGACTGCCGTGACATCAACACTTTCTGGGAACTAGGCCTTTCCCTCTGGTGTTGACCCTGATGGTTTCTTAAAGAACTGTTCCAAGCAAGTGGTTCAGAAGTCACATGGCCGAGCAGAAACCACGTAACCTCACGAAAAACAATGTGAGTACGCTGTCACGTGCGGTCAACATGTACATCCGCATTCGCCGTGCGTTTCAGACAGCAGAGCCACACTGTTGCAGTCAGTTGACGTAAAGGAAAAAAAAGCAGCTCTCCTACTCTGCTGTGAGGACGCAATCCATCCGCAGTTTTTTTTTACCGGCCGTTTGCTCGCCTGGGAGAGTTTCAAGGTCACCAGAGCCTCAGCGCAATGCTGGGGAACGAAGCTAACACAAACGAAACAGGACATTTTGCCCGACCAACAGCATAGGCTGATCGCGAACAAGTGAAAACATTCATTGGAAATAGTTTTAGTGAAACATAATACAGGAAAATTACACACACACACACACACACACATCGTCTGAAACCGGAGCCTAACCCGGCAACACAGGGAGCAAGGCTGGAGGGGGAGGGGACACACCCTGGATGGGACGCCAGTCCATTGCAAGGCGCCCCAAGCGGGACTCAAACACCAGACCCACCAGAGAGCAGGCACAGGCCAAACCCACTGCGCCACCATGCCCCCATACAGGAAAATCAACCATTTAAAAATTAAATGTACTAATTACGCGGGTCTGGGGTTTGAGCCCTGTTTGGGTGCCTTCTTTGGATAGGTGTAGCACAGCAATAGGTTTTGCTTGGGTCTTATTTGCACCAGCAAAGATTTTTTTTTAACCAGAAGCCCTGAAGTTCACACACACACACACACACACACACATAAACACTGACTAAAACCGCTTGTTCCAAGTGAGCGGGGGTGGGGGGAGTCACAGCGAACCGGAGCCTAACCAGGCAACACAGGTTGTAAGGCTGGAGGAGGACGGGACGCCAGTCCATCAGAAGGCACCCCAAGCAGAACTTGAATCCCAGACCCACCAGAGAGCAGGACCCAGCCAAACCCACTGCACCACCGCACCTCCGCCCTGAAGTTCTTCAAGGAAAAATCAGAAATGTTCAAGTCGTGGTGATTGTTCTTTCACTGCATGAAGCACCCTACAGCACCTCCACTCATTTTCCTTATCACTGAAACCCCGGAGAGTGAAAGTGGCCTCCGCAGCTCCATCTTTCTATTTCCATATTCCTTGTAATAAACGGGGGTGCGGTGGCGCAGTGGGTTGGACCGGATCCTGCTCTCCAGTGGGTCTGGGGTTCGAGTCCCGCTTGGGGTGCCTTGCGACAGACTGGCGTCCCGTCCTGGGTGTGTCCCCTCCCCCTCCGGCCTTACGCCCTGTGTTGCCGGGTAGGCTCCGGTTCCCCGCGACCCCGTATGGGACAAGCGGTTCAGAAAATGTGTGTGTGTGTGTATTCCTTGTAATAATAACTTTTCCTATTTATTGATAAAAACCATGTCCTTAAATGGGGTGGGGTCATCTTACAAAAGACACACACTCTTGGACAAGACAAACATCCGACCTGAGAAATGCGCAAGCGTGTGAGCGTGAAACCACACTCGTGGGCACACGCACTCAAACACAGTGAAACCCATTCGCAGGTTAAAAAGTGCTTTTCGTGGTGAAAATAATAATACGTCACTATGGAACATTGCTAGTGAGTGAGAAAATGATGGGGGCGATTCCACGGACTGCCAGCCCTCCTCCTGCCCCCATACACGATCTCCCCCTGCCAGGTGGTATCTGCACCCCCCTTCAAGCCAGGTGGGAGCAGAGCCTTCTGTTCACATTTTCTGTCTACCTTTGTGACCAGTACTCTGGCCCAAGGCTGCTGATCCCTGACTAATTAATTTGAGCTGCTGTAGAAAACTAGAAAAGAATGGCCTCTGCACTTGGGTAAGTCTGCTAAATTGGCGTAGAGGAACTTAAGAAGCTCGGTCAGTGCTGACTGATCACTCTCCATCATCTGCTATGCTAAGGAGGGAAGTTATATATGTGCATGACCCTGCCTCATCTATATCAGCCCGTGAAAAAATGACAACGTAAGTGCTGATCCATATGAGAAAAAAAAATAGATCAATGAGGGCCATGTGGGAGGAGGAATTTCACTTGCATTCTCTTAGTTAGAGAAGGTGATGACCCCTCCTTACCATATTTGACATTCCTCAAGGGCTTAATTAATGCAGGCTTATACCCCTACTTTATTGGGTAGCGGTTAGTAGCTTCTCTTCTCTTTTCATTTGATTGACAGCACACATAGCAGGAAAAGTTATCATGCGGTCTGAGCAACATAAGGGAATGCGTGAGAGTATGTGAGGAGGCCAAGCATGCGAGCAGTGTGTGTTTTTGTGTATGTATGTATGCATGCTGTATTAACAGTGTGTTGTAAAAACATTTGACACTCACACAATCTCCCTTTGTTTAATTATGAACAAAAGTCAAATACAAAATTTTAACATGAACAGACTGACTGAAACTGCTTGCGGTAAACCGGAGTCTAACCCGGTAACACAGGGTGCAGAACCAGAGGGGGAGGGGACACACCCAGGACAGGACACCCGTCCATCACAAGGAACCTCAAGCGAGACTCGAATCCAAGACCCACCAGAGAGAAGAACCTGCTGCGCCACCACACCCCCTCCCAAAATTTTTAAGTGAAACAAAATACATTTCAGATAACATCATGGGAATAATGATCAATCGCAACTAGAATATGAGACCTGAGACAGTCAAATACGAAATGAAAATACATTTAATTGATTTTTTGCAAGGAACAAATGCATGGACAATAGGTTAGTGATCCATGCCATTAAACAGCAGTTTCATTTCAGTGAAATCAATCACTGTAAATTTCCGAATAGGTAGCCTTTAACATAGCCTGAAGTTTTGGGAGCCGCATGGAACTGGGCAGTTTTTTTTTTTTTTTTTTTCACATAGGGCATGGAGCCAGTATCCTAACAGATGACATCACATGGCTTGTTAGTTTACTTCCAGTTCTGCCTGCCGGTGGGCTGTTCTGAACACCTATTGATTAGTCGAAAATAAAGAAAAATCAATAGCTTGAGGATGATTGTGCCACAAGGAGCTCTACCCTATTTTGGAAAAACGATAGCCAACGTTTTCTACTCCCTCCCCACTCACACACACACGCACGCACACACACCCTAGAGACAGTCCCTAAATTCGAACTGTAAATTCAATCAGAGGAGCGGAATGTGTAACTTGCATCCTAATGAACACTGAATAAACTGTCCCTAGACAGTACTAGCAAGAGCTCAGTAAAAACTGCACAACGTGAGAGGAGCTCCTTGTCACCACCAACCTCCCATGTCATGCAGGGACAGGTATTTACACACCTTATACTTTATGATGGAGTTAAAAAAAAAAAAAGTTGACGGGCCGACCCATCTCAGGTCTAAATTAAAAAGGAGGATTAAACAGCAGTGTTTTGTTCCTTTTGAGAATTAGGGCTGACTGTGGCTTAGGCTGGGCGATACAGAGGTATTAAACCAAAATGCATTTCTGCCCAAAGCCTTTATCCTTTAGCCACTGTGACTTTGTAGTGACTTCCACAGCAATCCAATCAGAAGGCAGACAGATTAGGGTTGAATTACACATCATTACGGCTGACAAACAGAAAACAGCGCAGCGCACGCACCCACGGAAACACAGGCCACGTGCACACGCACACGCACGCACACACACCCTGCGTCTGACCCTCTCTGCCCAGCAGGCAGGTAATGCCAGAGCGTGGTGCTGCAGTGAACCAGAGGACAATGTGCCAACCCCCTGGGGGACACAGCGACTGGTCCATTCCCAGCATCTCAAACACTCTCACAGCAATTAGTGCAGAAACACACCTGTGTACCGAGTGGAAGAGGAGAATGATGAAAGAATAGCTCTCTGCTCGGTGAAAAGACACACACACACACACAGACCCTGTACACACATGTATAACATGTACGGTGCTGCTTGGAAGTGTGTGAACCCTGTAGGGATGGTCATTGGAATAAACTTATAAAATCTAAATCTTACATCTCACAATAAACTTATGAAGCGAACTGATTGATTTACTCACCTGATTCTGCTTATCCACAAGGTTTAACTAATACAACCTGAGGTTCACCCACCCCACCAGTGCACACAGAGCATGTACTACTCTATATGGTATGTTTGGTTTATGTACTTAGAGTGTGTTGAAGGTTTCCCATAATAATCATTATTTCTACATTTCACATGGGCATTCATATTAAGACATGTTTAATGCGCTGTGCCGCTCTGTCTTTCTTCCCTTATGTTCGAAATGACAAAGGTCAGGAAGAATCAGTCCATCTTTGCTGTTCCCACATTCGTGTGAAACACACACACATTTTCAGAACCGCTTGTCCCTTACGGGGTCACGGGGAACCGGAGCCTACCCGGCAACACAGGGCGTAAGGCCGGAGGGGGAAGGGGACACACCCAGGACGGGACGCCAGTCCGTCGTGTGAAACATTTAAGGGAAATGCATCGTGAGCTTCGTTCATTCACGTCTGTGTGTCGAGTTTATTTCAGAAGGTTTAGCGCGCTGAGCTGCATGTTCAGTGCTGTGAGGACACACACACGCACGCACGCACGCAAGCACACATTTTTGGAACCGCTTGTCCCATACGGGGTCACGGAGCCTACCCGGTAACACAGGGCACAGGGGGGACACACCGAGGACAGGACACCAGTCCATCGCAAGGTACCCCAAGCGGGACTCGAACCCCAGACCCACCAGAGAGCAGGACTGTGGTCCAACCCACTGCGCCACCGCACCCACTACTGTGAGGACAACCAAACGGAATTTAAAAAGACGAGGAGGAAGGCAAATACTTTTTGTGTTATTATAATAGTCCTGAGCGGAACGCTGTTCCATTTTTGTGTTGGCTTTCGGGGTGTGTGTTTGACTGTCACATATTGCTCCACTGAGCAGATGTTTGGTTCAGGAACGAAAACAAGGTGGCTCGGAACAGATGTCTGGCAGCAACGCAGGATTAGGATGCTCGATCTGCATCATATTATCACCTCCTAAACGCACCCCACCGCTTTGTTCCAAAAACACTTTTATTTCAGCCAGGAAAAAGGGGAAATAATAAAACAAGGGGGTGGCAAAATGGTGAAGAAGCTTTGCCTCCGGTTCGACCGCCGAACTCATCGTGGACAGAATTGTCGGCGACGTGACTCTGTCGCAGCAGCCCCGTCCGAGCCTCTTCTACCGGACGCAAACTCAGCGGCAGCATCCGGCCCGCTCACGTCCCTCTGGTACTCCAGGATCTTCAGGGATTTCCTCATCGGGAAAGGGCCGAGCTCCAAAGGCTGCCCGCAGCACCGAAACAAACCTTAGGCGTGTTGAACGAAACAGATAACTTTAGAAATTTCGAACGAATACATCAACAGCCCTGCACACATCAGCTGCCCCCAGCCAGCTGCTTACAGCACTGGGGCAATTATACCGCATGTTGCATATTCTCGTTCATTAGATCAGCCGTATCGCGCGCTCCGGTTCTCTCGGAGCCCGTTTGAATAATCGACCGGGCAGATCTCGGAACGGAAGCGGGGGCGCGAGAGGATGGCTGGGTTTCACGTGAAAGAATCGGACAGCCACTCTGGGGGCGCCAGTCTCTGGCATTCTCTGGAAAAGCCTCTGGAGCGCAGGGAGCTGCCCCTGTGAGGTGGTGGTGGTGGTGGTGGGGGGGGGGGGGGCGAGGTGATGCAGATCCGTGTCCTTGTGGAGACGCGTTCTCAATCCAGGCTGTGACAGCAGAGAGCTCACCCCCCCCACGGTGAGGAAGCACGTTCGGAGTTACACAAAGCCATGTGATACGGCAGAGGCAAGGAGGAGCCTTGCGAATTAACATCTTAATGAAACACCGCTTTAAAAGGGAGAGCGCATTTCCGTTGTAACCGCCCACAGCAGACCTCTTCGTGCAGACGTTCGATTCCTGGGCAGGCCAGAAAGGACAGATGTTCTATTACACAGATTTGGAAATTGCACCGAGGAAAAACTAAATAGCCGCACGTTCACCTCACATCCGATTGCTGTGCTTATGCGTTACAGAAATAGATGTTTGACGTGGAGCGCTGCCAGATGTGCGAAATATGTGCATCGAAACCTAAAATAGCTGAGAATTAAGACGCTTCTTTCGGTGGTTGCCTGCCAGGTGCGGCGTGGCATGGTGCCACCGCCGTTGCGTACCTTTGCCCGGATCGTGGGTGTGCAGCTGGCGTGTCACCGGTGAGGATCCCCCCTCGGCGCACAGCTCGCCCAGGGACTCCTTGGCACAGATGTGGTCTGCAGGACATCACTTTGTGTCGCAAATGCCGGAACCTCACCTGCCATTGGCCTCATCCACCCCTTGACCTTTCACAGGTCTTCCCACTAAACACAAAAAACGGTGCTCCTCTCTGGCTCCCTCTGACCCCGCAACACCCGCCAGCTCCTCACGTCTCCTCCTGCCGTGTCACTCGGCGGAAAGAAAGCTGCTTTCCGTCTTGGTCGTCCGCGGTGAAGGTCAGACCAGTCGCTTAATCACACAACCGGGAGCTGCATCGTAATGGGCCCCGGGTGTAGAGCGGCACAAGGGCTCTATGATGACCTCCCTTCAATGTCCAAAGCAATCACCGTGGAAACGCACAGACACAGTGTGCATGTGGTGTGAATAGATGGAATTACCTAAAGCGAGTGGTTACATGCATCAACGTAGCAAGGGGCAGAGGGAGGTGTCCCTCACAGTAATTCGTGTGTAACTCTTTAAAATACACACATGATCTGAAACCGCTTGTCCCATACGGGGTCACGGGGAGCCGGAGCCTAAGCGGACAACGTAGTGCGTAAGGCCGGAGGGGGAGGGGACACACCCAGGACGGGACGCCAGTCCGCCGCAAGGCACCCCAAGTGGGATTCGAACCCCAGACCCACTGGAGAGCAGGACTGTGGTCCAACCCACTGCGCCACCGCGCCACCGCACCACCGCGCCCCCCTCCTTAAAACACTTGTACTAATATTTTAATACTTAATACATAACACTAAGAAAACTGTATCCCTAACACTCGTTCTCCTATTTGTGGACCCCAATACCTGACGACTTGCTGTTTGAAGAAATGGTGTTACGCGCCATTGTTTCTTCCGCAAAACAACATGCAGATAACGATTTAAGCCGACGATATTGCGTTCGGAGGTGATGTTCGGTCGCTAAGGCCAGGTTAGTGAAACAGGTCAAAAGCTAATTTTCCAGCCCCTATATGAACAGGTTGCCTTCTGTTTTTTTCCAGGCAAGGCAATCGGATGATCCACGAGGCTGCTGATGGCAGTGCTGTATCTTCTTTCCGTGAGAATCTTCAGAACGCAGAGAGCGCTCGAAAGGCCTACCTGGCACACGTCGCCCCAAACGAGGAGGGGAAATCGGCTCGGTCGGCACCGCTCCTGCATTATTCTGAAAGCCTTCCCGGTGCAGACTCACGGGGTACGTGGGCAAGTGTCCGGACGCTGTTGCAGTTCAGCTGTCTGGACAACGGGTTTTGGCCAAAGCACTAGAACACACACACTAATGGTTGCGATGATTCACCGAGCAGGTTGAAGTCAGACTCACGTCATGCTGTACCTCCTACTCAACGCTGGCCTCCCCAGGGACTCCCAGCAGGGACGTAAAAGCGCACAACGGGGTGTGGTGAGCAGCAGCAGCGCAGGACGCCGCATTTGCCGTTGCCCTGCAGGAGCGGTTAGGGCACTCAGCTCCCTCCCAGGGGAGGGTCTAAAAGGCCCGTCTCACCTCTTCAGAATAACTACCAGAGGTCTGCGAAAATACTCAAGTCATACACTTGATCATCCACCACTTGGTTCCGGCTTTTGGAGCCTGGCTACATATTCAGCGTAGTGGAATCGGCATAAAAAAAATCTGTAAATAATAAGGGCACATTACTCTGCGTTTGGGGGGGGCGCGGTGGCGCAGTGGGTTGGACCGGGTCCTGCTTTCTGGTGGGTCTGGGGTTCGAGTCCCGCTTGGGGTGCCTTGCGATGGACTGGCGTCCCGTCCTGGGTGTGTCCCCTCCCCCTCCGGCCTTACGCCCTGTGTTGCCGGGTAGGCTCCAGTTCCCCGCGACCCCGTATGGGACAAGCGGCTCTGAAAATGTGTGTGTGTGTGTGTGTGTGTGTGTGTGTGTGTACTCTGCGTTCACACTGGAACTGCAGTATTATTTCAGTAATGACCAGAACTAACGTACGAGCAGCAAAGGAACACAGCTTCCCACCGTGGTCAGTGTTTGCACGCACAACAAGGAGGATGCGATGACCGTTCCGCATTTAATTTCGCAGATCCGCGCCGCGCTGTCACAAAAATGCAGGCACGCAGCGCTCGACCTCACATGCACGCGCGCCCTTCCGCTCATCTGTCTGAAACGCACGCCAACGTGTCTGTGTCACGCAAGCGTCGCGCCAGTTCGCGGAGTCCGTTTACCCCGAGCCCACGTGGAGATCATAAATCGGTGGGCCACACCGAGAGATTAAGGACATGTTCATGAAAGGAGCTTAAGATTTATTGTTATTTACCCAAAATGCCCCAGCAGTCCACAAGGACATGGAGGAATGAAGATGGTCCAGTTTGTTGGGTCAGCTGACCTCATAACCCCATCTGAACGCATGTGTTCCAACTGACAGATTACGGTCCTTGTCGTGGAAAGGCGAGCAGCTATCCCAGAATGCACTGCAGCACTCTACCGGGAAGGGGAACGAGTAGCTCAGACGGCCCTCCGACAGCGGTGGGAGCCAGATGACGACCATGGACTAGTACCCGAATGTACAAAGGGGATCACCCGCTACGAAGGCACAATAAATACAGGCTGAGTTAGCAGATCGCAACGTCACAAAGGAGAGGAAACAGGAAGCGCGCGACGGCACCTCATGTGAAGAATCATCCGCATCGAAATGGAACAGATGCAACATTGCAGGTCGCCCGATGAGAACCTTGATGTAGAGGTTTTACACAATGGGTGAAAGCGGAGAAAAATCACAAAATCGCTCGGTCCACTATTACTGGACCAGCAAGACCAGGAGAAAGAGCGGGTTACGTAGGAACAGGTGGGCGTCCGCAGCACCTTCGTGGACTTCGGAGCCTAAGAAGCCGACCCAGCATGAACATCTATGAAGTCACGGGGTCATCTTCGCATGCAACGTGGTCTCATTCCATTAGCTCTATCTGATGTCTTCTGGTGCCCCACCTTCCCTCCTCTGGGCTCAGCACCACCTTCACTCCTGCCTGCGGACAGGGCCTCGCCAACGTCACTTACTGTGACAATGACAGTGTGCTAATAATGTGCCACGGAAGCAGGAATGTAGAGTCATATGCGGGATGTACTTTGGGCACGAGGCCTGCGGGATGAAGAAGACAACAGCCGCTGCGTCACACCGTGTGTCTGTATGTGTGTGTGTGTGTGTGAGAGAGAGAGAGAGAGAGAGAGAAAGAGAGCAGCGGTGTGACTTCCCATGTCACCAAGTCCTTCGATCCACAGCCTGTTGAAGGCCATCCCAGAGCAGGCATCACTTCATCATGTTTGAGCGATTGGCTGCATTGAAGGGAGCCCTTCGCTGTCGCTGACACGCTCCCCGAGCCACCGCGACCAAGGTGCGGGAGAGGAGACGGAGCAGAGCTCTGAGCTCACACCTGGGGTATCACATCCTCTCTTTATCTACAAAGAGCACCTTTGAATGCTTGGTCTTCCAGGAGTGACAAAGGGCTCAAAGCAAGTGACCAAGACCCGCCTGCAATGGACCTTTAATCGTACGCAGTTATTATAATAATAATAATGACAATAATACATATTTGAATATGCTGGTTCCTGAAAGGTGGATAGATGGTCACAGACGTTCGTGCATAAATTGATTGGAGATTAAGGGATCATAGCTGCAGAAAGGCGGTGTGTGTTTTTGTACCGTACTCCGATATTCCGTCAGTCTCTCCCTTCCTTTTACCGCAGACACACACTTTCAGCTCCTCACTTTAGGCTCACCGTACATAAATTGTAGAGCGCTCTTCTTTCCATTCCGACGCTGAGGAGACGGAGGCCTGTTGCTCAGCGTTACCGCAGATACACAGCCCCAGCTCATTCTTTGGGATTTCTAGCACACACACTCTATACTTCTCATCATTACTATAAATTAGCTCCGCCCCCTCCCTGTAAAAGCAGACAGGCTCTTTGCACCACCCATCGTTGCAGCTGTGGGTAGGCCAAGTGCTGAGGTGTCTAACTTGTCGGCAGTCTTTGGACTGCACAGGGAGCGCATGCTATCTTTGCATACCATGAGCTGGACTCGAACCTACGGGCCGAATGCAAAGCTCCGGCATCGTGGGGCGCCAGTGTTACTCGTTCAAATTCAATCCCAAACTGAAGCAGACACACCCTTTGCTCCTTGCCTCAACAGATCTATGGACAGAGTCGAAGGCTAGCCCCACGTAGCTACTGCAGACATGCCCCCACGTTGTAGCCTCCTTCACTCTTACGTGAAGTGAAATGAGGCCGAGTACTTCATTAATGAAACATTCTATCATTCACTCATTCTCATTAACTGCTTGTCGTGCTGAGGGTCATGGTGGTCCAGAGTCTATCCCGGAATCACAGGACCCAAGACTGGGGGGGGCACAACCCTGGTGGGTCACCTATCCATCGCACCGTAGCCACACGTACATGACGGACAATTTATCTTCAACAATTCACCTGAACTGCATGTCTTTGGACTGTGGGAGGAAACCAGAGCACTCGGAGGAAACCCACACAGACACAGGTAGTACTTTCAACCTCCACACAGAGAGATGCCCAAATAGCCAAGGCACTGCAAGGCAGCAGCATTACCTGCTGCACCACTGTGCTGCCCCAAAAATAAAAGAATGCTAAATAAATACGTTAGAAAATGAGAATTGTACTTGTAAAAGCATCTGAAAGTACAAAAACAATAATGAAGTTGTTACTGACCATGTGAGCGAAAACCACTTGAGTTTCTGCATTCTTGCTGTTCTGCCACTGCTCACGCAGCATTTATTTCTTACCAGGAGTGTTTTTTAGGGTTTGCACAGAATAGGGCACCACAGCAGAGACATAAAAGCTAAAGAATTTCTCATTAGCCGTTGAAAAGGCGCTAATCAGCTGTCCCTCTTAACCCTGCAGCAGTCAATCGAGCTCCGCACCGCTAACAAGGCTGCGGCGCCTCTCGAAGGAACCTGCCCTCTGAAGTCACACACGCCGGCACGCCAGGGTGTTAATGACCCCTGTGTGGTGCATGGGCAACCCTCCGCAGAACAGCCCGGTCACCCTAACAGACTAATGAGCTGCTGTGGAGCCACTGAAGTGCTGGGGGTCTGGAGAAAGAATGGTGACACTGTCTCTCCTTCTCACACACACACACAAAGAGTCTATATGGACTTTGCATGTTCTCGCCATGTCTGCATGGGGGTCTCCTGGGTGCTCTGGTTTCCTCCCACAAGCCAGAAACATGCTGTTCAAGTGAATTAAATGATCTATTGTTTTTAGTCTGTGTGTGTGTGTGTTTGTGTGTGCCTACCCCGTAAAAGACCGGCATCCTGTGGAGTGTGTAACCCCCTCAGTCTTGCAGTAAGTGACTCCGGGATAGGCTCCGCACTACTGCGACCACAAAAGGCAGTTGATGAAAATTAATGAATGCATAACTTACATGCACAAGCCAACTGTGAACATATACAATTTCAGTACAAAGCGCATTGCTACACACAGACTCGGTAGGTTGCACACATTCACACCCAAATACACACACACACATTTTCAGAACCGCTTGTCCCATACAGGGTCACGGGGAACCGGAGCCTACCCGGCAACACAGGGCGTAAGGCTGGAGGGGGAAGGGGACACACCCAGGACGGGACGCCAGTCCGTCACAAGGCACCCTAAGCGGGACTCGAACCCCAGACCTACCGGACAGCAGGACCGTGGTCCAACCCACTGCGCCACCGCACCCCCGTAATCACACCCAAATACTTGCGTAAATTAATTTATACAAAGGGATGTACAAAGCCACTAAACTTACACACACCCAGACACATAAGCACATGTAAATGCATGATCTTACCGTATACATGCACCCAAACATGAAGAAAATCCAGTAGTTGAGGAACATGTGTGAGAACATTCAATTACTTTATACCTGCTGGAAAACATTTTTTATCATTTTAAATCTGAAAACAGCATAGCACTCCACAGGTAATGGTATGTGTGTGTGTGTGTATATAGGTAACTGTATGTTTATTCACCGCCTGCCCATGATATTAAATCTGGGGTACATGCGGCACATGAAAAACACTCCAAGGCAGTGCCACCATTAGCACACAGACCTTTAAAAATGCTCAACATATTAATTCATTCCACATAATAAGCTCTTGTTCATTTGTCCCTTTTCTGCTCCCATTGCCCATCGCTGATATGCTTTGTATCGTCGGATTCTTTTGCACGAACCTTGGAAATCAACCTTAACACTGACAATGCATCTCTGACGGATTCTTCCCTACCACCTTTTTCTCACACGCACACGCACGCGGACTGAAACATGCGGTCCCGCAACCCCGTGCACGGTGGCACAAAAGCATGCGGACATATAAACAAACACCTGCGAACTGCTACAATGATGTACACATATTTGGATAGTTGTCATATGCTAACCGATATGAATAAATCACACCATCAATGATTCAACATGTATGAAATATGAATAATACATAGATGCTGCTTGGGATTTGACAGAATGGGAGGCAGTCATGTTGAGCAATCAAAGATATCTCTATGGCAAGGTTTTTTTCAACAACTGATAAAGAGTGAAGAAACTCCACGAGTCATAGCCAGTGGAGGGAGACACACACACACACACACACACACACACACACAGACACAACCAGAAAGGGCATCGTTTGAGCACATCATTTATGTTCTGGAGAATCTTAGCAGCTCAAACGGGTCCCGATCACTGGCTCATCACAAGTCACTTGGATGCAAAGAGTAACAAGGCAGAGATTAGGTGGTGTGTACGGTATGTGTGAAGGGTTCACTAGCTGCGGCAGCAGGGATGTGTCGTGCTTCCACCTATGCGGTGCCCCCATTTCACTGTAGGAGCTGGAATGGAGCTGCAAGCGCTTAGACTATTGGCCAAAGCTGTGCACTTTCTTTTCCTGCAGGGGGGTGCTTGGTGGAAGGATCTTGACATCATGCTGTGGTTTCTATAAATATGACACTTGGTCCATCAGACATTCCCAGTAAAGCACCGCCCCTACCCCAACCCCCTACCTCTACCAGATTTCCCCACTGCAGTCCCACTTCCTGAAAGCTTCTATTTTAACCTCCCGCACGACGGACACGCCAGACAAACACCGCCATTCTCGTGGGGGGGCAGAGGGTTGAGACCGCATCCCGAAACTTGTCTCCTGGGGACCTGGTGCGCTGCAGCACATGCAAATGCGAACCCCAGAAAGGCCAGAGATGCACTTGTGGCCCATTTGGACACTGGCCCTAATCCTGTCCCAGACTGTACTGCTGGAGCCTGGGCCGTCCGTGTCGCCCTCCCTGACAAATTGGATTTTTCGCATCATTTTTGTTTTGAATCATGAAGCAATGAGGTCTGGGAAGGTGATCATTGGCTTGTACATGGCCTGTTCTTCAAAAGCCCCTTTCCCTGATTTGGTTTGCTCAAAAAAACAAAATAATCCACTGAAAAGAAATTATGGACAAGGAAAAAAAGGATATATTTCAAAAACTGATATCTGAAATGTAAAATCTCAGATACCCCACACAGACGGCTTGCAAAAACTTTGCTCGCCTGAAATGACATTTCTATCAGTGTCACATTTACTGGAAACGGCACACTGAATGTGTTTAAGTAAAGATGATTTAAGAAATAGATATTATTTAAGATTTTTTATGAGGAATTAATGTGCAATATTTTCCATTGCACCATTATGACATGAAATAAGACCGACTCCTTTTGCATGAATTGACAGACCATGGTCCAAGAGGAAAATGCTTTTGGTCTTTGTGTGGAAAACATGAAATGGGTGATTCTCTTTAGTTGTGTCATCGCACAGGAGCATCTTCTACCGCTCTTGACTTGTGTCGGAGACGCAGAAGACCGAGCACCGAGCAACATCCTGACATCACGCCGCACCGCAGCGCCTCTCGGTGGGCATAATGCCCCATCTCACTCCCACACGTTTGTCTCCGGTCTCAGCGGCGGCTCCTCTTGCCGAACACTTTGCGCTCTTTGCGATCAGGTACCTGTTCGAAAACAGCATTTCTGGAACGTGAAACAGTTTAAATGAAAAGAACACCCTGTTGGTGCAAACCAGTGTGTCACAGGCTCGTGTCAAAGCCCTAGAGCCACTGATGAGAAGAACTGATGCGAAAGATGTGCTTTAATCGATGCGTCAGACCTGCAGCGTCATGGCCTGAACCGCTTGCTGATACATAACCAATGTACAATAATAAGGCAGAAACCTCGTGTGTCGATGCGCAAGGTCCTCATAGCGTCAACTCTCAGCATACTCTATTTCATTCAGCATTTTGAACCTTCACCATTTTCACGTAACAGTGAATAACTGACCAGTCGCGTCGTGCCCCAGCTTGCGACGCTCATCACAAGGGTGTGTGGCAATGACTGCAATGAGTGCTCCGGAGCCCATCCCACCTCCACTCACAGCCCTTCCCTCTGGAGATCACACCGGCAGGGTACCCACGTTGCGGAGTTACTGGTAAGTGTACAGTGTTGAAATCAATGGCATAGCGAGGACCTCTACAGAGACTTCCTTGTTACTGTTTCGTTGTCCATTTTTCTGTGATGGATCCACTTGGTGTAAACTTAAAAGGACACGGAGAACGCAGAGAAGATATTTCTGCCAAGAAAAAACATCTGACTGTGCTTGGATCTTTCACACATCCAGTTATTTCTGCTGTAAACAACCAGCTCGGGTCAGTCGCTAAAGGTATAAGGCCTCTCCAAAGTGGGAATCAGTATTTGCCTCGTATAGCAGCAGTGGTGAACTCTGTCTCTGAGGGTTTCTATCCAAAAAGCAGATGTTACAGATGAAGACAATCCCATACATGATGATTTTCCATTAAGTTTACAGTGTATATGTAAGTCAAAGGTGTCCAATGTTTGGCCCAAGTGCTGCATACAACAAGAACATTTGTGAAATTACTTCTGTACTATATACACTATGAATACTTTAAAGTCTTCTGAATCATAAGTTCAACAGTCACCGCACCTGTGTCACGTCCACACCCACAACTCAACCGACAGCACCTGACTCTGCTCGCCCTTTTAAAGATCCTCCTCAGCTCCCATACCTTTGCAGAATCTCATCAGAGACAACCGCCCTCCTTCGTGACGTCCAGTTCACACGCAACCCTTGTTCTCAGTTCTTGTTCTCCGGTTTTCGCCCCTTCGCTTTGTCTCCCGACCACGTCCGCGGATCTTCATTTCAACGTCGACCGACTCTTCGCTTCGTCTCCTGACCTCACCCATGGATCCCCGCTCTGACCCCGACCGTCGATCAACCGACCATCCGCCTGTCCCCGACACCGAGAACTTGCCTGATCCCCTGAATCCAGACGAAGGACTCCGCGCTTGGGTCCTGCTGTCCCGGTTCTCTCGGCCACCCATGACAACCTAATACAAGAAATAATAATTCCACAGTTTGAATTTCCATACTCTTCCTGTGTCAGGATTGGTTTGTCCCAGGTGCTCTGGTTTCCTCCAACAGTGCAAAGACACGTGTTTCCAGTTGATTGGTGACTCTAAATTGCTTTTAGTACGCAAATAAATTGCGTGTATGTATCCTGTCCAGGGTTTAGCCCTCCTATCCTAGTTCCCATTGATTGCGGGAGGGGCTCTAGGGCACCGTGACTCTGACAGGAACCATGAATTATAGAAAGTGAACAACTGAATATTCACCAGGTCACTTGCGATGATTTTTACACGGGAGGCCCATGGAAACATGCACAGTAATGGTTGTGACCTTTGGACAAAAAAGAGAGACACCACTGATTTAACCAGTTCCACAAACAACACACCCAACCACTTAAGTATTTGGACAGCTTTCCTTCTGGAAAATGAAAATTCAACACAACACATCAATTCAGTATGTCACTTCAATAAGATTATCATCTCTAATGAAGAGGAAATTAAATTGTTAACCAAGAACATAGGCTGTTGATTTAATTCATACATTTATAATAACCCACCATAAATCACAGTATCATATTTCTCATAATAATATCATAGAAGATATTAAATTTTTAAAATGACATTTACAAATTATGCTTCCATGGCACATTTCTACATTTTTCACAGATATTGAGTAAAAGCCATTTTCTCGACATCACCTATTAATTCAGCACATGACAGGACCGGAGATATGCCATACAACTTATCCTTCATTAATATTTTAACATGCTATTTTCACAAGGGAGGATAATCCAATTAAAATGGTGTGCTGCCTACCATGCTGGTTAAGAAATACCCATAGTGATGTGTAAATGGTTTCATTTACGCCAGGGGTATTATGCATATGAAGCTGTCCATTGCGTCAATGTGTAATATACCCTTGTGAAGTTCTGAAACCAAGCTGGGCCAAGTGATGTTTGGAGAGCACTGAACTGCCAAAGCTTAGAGGAAGGTCAGTGATGGAAAAGTTAATGTAAACAATATATTCAAAGTTGTGTGCTGGGTGTCTTATTGAATCGAGCACAGTGCAAAACAAAAAAGGCAATCCAGAACTAATCATGTTTAAAAATGAGTACATTACATTACATTCATTCATTCATTCATTCACACACTGAAACCACTTGTCCCGAGGTGAACCGGAGCCTAACCCAGCCACACAGGTGCAGGGCTGGATGGGGAGGGGACACACCCAGGACAGGACGCCAGTCCATCGCAAGGCACCCCAAACATGACTCGATCCCCAAATCCTCCATAGAGCAGGACCTGGTCAAACCTGCTGTGCCACTACACCCCCCACTCCTTCAAAAGTATTACTGCATTATTTCATGAGCTAAGTAATGGATCCCATTCATACATCCTGATATTTCCAGGAAGCAATTCAGACCATGAGTCCTACTCTAGGGTACAACTTCAGGAGCTAAATTCCATACTTCATGAATTTTTGAATAGCATTCAAATCAGGCAGCGTACAATGGTGCAACCCTATATCCTTCCCCATGAGAGGGTGTGAGTGAAATGAGCACTCCAGTGTAAGGTATAAGGGGTTGGGGTTAGGGTCTAAAACACACCACCAAGGAAGAGGCTCAGTGTGAGGTTCAGACAGGACAGCTAACTAACTAAGAAGCAGTGCAAGGGACGGGTTAACCTGGCACGACTCATGCTCAGAGGAGCTCCACATGGTCCTCTCAAGACACTCCTTGGCATCGCCACGGTGGCTGCCCTCTCACGAATTCCACATTCCGGAAAACCTGACTGCAGCACAAAGCCGGGAGCTGCTGACCCCCTAAACCCATTCATCATGGTGGAAGGTGCTTATTGAAGCATAAATTATCTTGTACATTGTGGAACTCATCTACTTATACTAATTGTTGCCCATGAATCGGGGGAGCTGTGCCCTTCCCTCATACAATAGCTAAGTTCAATGTTACTCTAATGCCGTAAGGGTGAGGTCATATTACTCTGGTTTAATAATTTGATAAGCACTTGTAGGGTAGCTGATAACGTTGTGGTTATAGCTGCTGCCTTTGGAACCAAAGGTCACAGGTTTGAATGTAGCCTCTAGCTATAGTACCCTTGATCAATAGCTGTATAACTAGGTAAATAATTACAAGCAGAGCAAGTTGCTTTGGAGAAAAGTACTTCCTAAACAAACACATGTACTTGAAGCCACAATACCCAAGAGCAGTAAGAAGACCCAGGAAATATAAACAGAGGAGAAACAGGACTTGATCCTCCTTGTCAGTGATCTCAATAACACCAACAGGAGGTGGGTACCTGTGTTCCTAAGTATGGGTATTGGCCTCAATCTGGCACTGGTAACTTGCAAAATAAATATAGATATGTATTTTATGAACTCTTCAGAGGATCAGTAAAGAAGAAAATGATGCAACAGGTAATTCAATACACATCTACACTCTTTATTTTTACTGTTATATTCAATCAGTATGTTATATATAGCCGAGGTACTGTCTTTGATGGACTGGCCGGCACGATTGCTGCATCTCAAACCTTATCGAGCTCTTGTGGAAGGAGCTTCCCCGTAAGGTCAGACAAAAATGCCCTGCGATCCAGGCGCACCTCTGGGAGGCACTATAGAAGGCGTGGGCTAAAACAAACAAACACACACACACACACTGAAGCTGCTTGTCCCAAGTGGGGTTGCGGCGAGCCAGAGCCTAGCCCGGCAACACACGGCTCCCCGCGACCCCGTATGAGACAAGCGGTTCAGACAGTGTGTGTGTGTGTGTGTGTGTGTTATGACATTGTCAATGTGTTGACTTATTTCTGATCAATTTAATGCTACCTAGTAGCATTAAATAATTAAGTATGGATTAAGTAAGTATCAATTTCTAGAAGTAACATGAAAGTTTCTGGGTGATTCCAAATTTCTGAATGCTTGTGTACAGTATATACACAGAGTGTGTGTGTGTGTGTGTGTGTGATTTTTATTGACAGGTTTATACAGAATATTATAAGACTGATTAGATACTGTATGTCTTTACATTTCTCCTCAAAGTGAAATAGGACAGTGATAAGGGCAGTCACTCCCAAATGGGTCAAGAGTTAGAACATAATTGAGTACGATAATGAAAAAAATTAAAAATCATTTGCTGATATGTTATCCATCACCGCAGTACTAAAGCTCTGTTAAGGTTACATTAAACATGGTTTGGAATTTGAATGATTTACTGTTTTATAATCTATATCTACTAATGCTTTCAAAGTTGTCCCGTGGAGGGTCAAAAAAATAAATGGAAAATGATGGTTTAGGATTTAGACCTGATGATAATGAAAACACAGAAGCATCTCAACCCCTTTGCCCTGTCACCTCTAGCTGCTACCTGCAACTATCCTCTTTGAATTTACCGAGAAAAGAAATTATGGCACATTGCTGTATTGAATGGAGCGAATTGTTCCGCTTTTCACTTGCAGATGTTCGTAAACCACTGAGATGTCACTATTGGGAACGTAAGCCTCCTTCGTCCTTGGTTTTATGATTAGAGAGCAGAGAAGATGAACAAAGCCACCATTTCTGGAATCACGGTGAAAGAAAACATTTTGCATCTTGAGCTATAAATAACATCTATTCCCTGTATTTTCCTCTAGGATGTATAGATTCTCCACAAAGCCCTTTCAGCTGAACTATTGAACAGTGCAGTTTTCTCGTCAATACGCTCCGTGTGTTGGAGAGAAGCAGTGAATAGCTTTACGCACCATGACAAACAGAGAACATCAGCATCACAGGTATGAAGGGCCTTATGTGCCTTATATACTTCATGGGCCCGAGTCATTAACTGATCAGAACCCCTGCAAACACTTAATTTCGTTGAAACCGTGATCCTTCACAGTTTACAATGAGGCCAACACCTTAAATGATTTATAGCAACTTGCCATAACCCAGGATTAAGAAAAAAAATTAATCCTTTGAGATAAGGTAGTACTGATCACAAAGCAGTCATTAAGAGGGAAATGTGAAATTTATCAGCACTGATGTGTGAAGCGGCACTTTCAAAAACCACCAAAAGAGTTTTACAAATTGCTTCATTAAAGATTCACCGATACGATCAAAACGCTGCTCTCCACAGGAAACTATTTTGAGATCCAATTAGTCTGCATTATTAATGACGAAATGTCACTTAATTGTTCGACACATCAAAGAGGATGTTTTATTGTGTGTGTAAAATAAAGTGCTGGCGCCCCTTGGTGGTACAGCATAGAATGTACATGTCGGCAAAACGGGATTCCTTCAAAAAGTGACTTGGCATTTATAGTGAAAGCAATTAGGTTCATACTACTATTTGCACTTGGATTCACTCCACTAAAGGCTACTGACACCAAGAGCTCGGAAGAAGCTGTGGACTGGAAGCTCAGAAGAATCTGTTGGTATAGCCTCGCGCATATCAGTTCCTCAGCTTACACAATTGGGACTGAAGGACTGCTCAAAATTTTTGTTCCTGTGTCACTTCTCACTTCTAATAATAATATTTTTTTTTTAAAAAAAGAAAAAACTTACAAAGGAAAAATACATACAAATGACTGTTTGTTGGGCTTGGTATACTTGCAATTTATTCTGTAAAAATCAACCATATAGCTGTAATAAATGTAAAATTACACACATACCCCATCTGAAACCGCTTGTCCCATACAGGGTCACAGGGAGCTGGAGCCTAACCCGGAGGTGGAGGCCGTAAGGGAGGGGACACACCCAGGATAGGACACCAGTCCATCGCAAGGCACCCCAAGCAGGACTCGAACCCCAGACCCACCAGAGAGGAGGACCCGGTCCAACTCACTGCACCACCACACCCCCTCAATGAAAAACTACTGTGACTATATTATAACTTTCATCTGCATTGTAGATTTAAATTGATATAATACTGAAACGGGGGCGTGGTGGCGCAGTGGGTTGGACCAGGTCCTGCTCTCCGGTAGGTCTGGGGTTCGAGTCCCGCTTGGGGTGCCTCGCGGCGGACTGGCGTCCCGTTCTGGGTGTGACCCCTCCCCTTCTGGCCATACACCCTGTGTTACCGGGTAGGCTCTGGTTTCCCGTGACCCTGTATAGGACAAGCAGTTCTGAAAATGTGTGTGTGTAATACTACAAGTATAAATACTTGGCATCCAGAAACCACAGTTAAATCTCAGCGGACAAAGTTACCCTTTTAGTTTTGCAAGCTTTCTCACAGCTTTCAGTGTTCTTTATGATATGCACTCCAGTCTCCAGGGTAAAAATCTTTTGCTTCTCGCTAGCACTATTAGGACCACTAAAACTGATAAATGACCAGACACAAGCCATACCTACCAGGCCAGTGAACTGAATCACAGTACTGCTAAACTCCAATTGAGCGAGAAGCCTTTACTGCCACCTAGTGGCTTGGTAGGGAACATACAAGTCACATTTGTTTACATTTATTCATTTAGCTGACACTTTTCTCCAAAGCAACTTACAGTGTTGAGGTTACAATTATTTTACCCCTTTACACAGCTAGGTATGTTTTTTTTTCTCTTCTTACTGGAGCAATTTAGGGTAAATACATTGCTCAAAGGTACTACAGCCACAGGGGAGGCTTGAACCTGCAAACTGTAGGGCCAAAAGTAATAGCACTAACCACTACACCATCAACTAACACAATAAAAGCATTAGGAAAGAATAAGTACGTGCTCATTTTTAAAAAACTGTGAGGAAGCTTGAATCTCAAGATTTTTAACTAAAAGAGCTGCTGCACTTCAGTTGCTGTGGAAAAACACCAGCTGCACCTGCATTAATGAATACTTGCTTGAACACAGGTATAAGACAATGAAATAAATACCTCAGACAAGGAAACAAAGAGAGTACAGAATTAGCGTAATACATTATCAATGCTTTTATAAAGCTATGGGTACGCCGACTGGCCATGGAGGAAAAGAACAAAAAACTCCCCAATGAAAGTCAAAGGAGAAAAAGACCTCTGGGGGTCCAAGTGCCAGTGGCTGCCCACCCCTCCTGGGCATTCTAAATTAAATAAGAATTCCAAGTTTACAGGTAATAATGGCATTCTTGCTGTAAGATAGCTTGATTTCCCAGTTCAACAAGGTACATGTCATCCATCATCAGAGTTGCATCCAGCATGGGGTGCTTCTGTAATGGTCAGCCAGCCTCCTCAGGTCTTATCGTAGGGAAACAATACTCAACAAGAAGAAATTGTTAATTTATAACTTAAAGAAATGTTTAATATGTTCTGATACAGAGGTGGGGAAAACTGAAAAGCAACCAAGTGCAAAGAAATTTTGTGGTGAGATGCCTGAGTGAACATATAAGTCTTTAGTCTGGATTTGAAGACAGACAGACAGGGCTTTTCTGACAGTAACTGGTAGAATATTCCACGGTTTAGGTTCTCTGTAACTAAAGGCACAACCTCCTACTGAGGTCTTATTGGTCACAGGTACTTTAAGGTAACCTGCATGCAATGAACGAAGATATCGTCCTGGGATATGAGTCAATTATCTCACAAAGATAAACTGGAACAATGTCATGTACTACTACCTTATAGGTCAGAAGTAAGATTTTATAATCAATTCTAACCCTAACCGGGAGCCAGTGCAGTGATTTCAGCACCGGTGTTATATGGTCTTACTTCCTAATTCTAGTGACAATTCTCACAGCAGCATTTTGTACCAGCTGTAGCCTGGATACAGTCTGGGATGGACAACCCGATAATAAGGCATTGCAATAGTCCAGCCTGCTTGAAACAAAAGGATGAACCAGTTTCTCAGCATCCTGCCTGCATAGGAATTGCCTTAATTTAGCTATGTTTCTCAACTGAAGGAAGCATAACTTCATCAGAGAATTTAGATGAGACACAAATGATAGCTTTTCACCCCACAAGACACCCAAATCCTTAATGCAATCTGTACGCTTGAAGCTTATACCATTTGTGGTAAAGATTGGTGTGATTGTGTCAAGAGTTTCAGCATCACCACCTAGAAACAGGTACCTCTGCTTTAGTGGCATTTAGAGATAAAACATTTTTACTCATCCATAGATTTATACTGATAAAACAATTAGCTAAAGACACCACATGTGATGGGTCATCAGGCTTGAACAAAACATACAGATGAGTGGAAACTTACATTGTGTTTGCGAATAATGTTACCCAATGGCAACATATAGAGTGAGAACAATAATGGACCGAACACAGAGCCCTGTGGCACACCGTATCGAACTGTAGTTGAGATGGAGGGGATGCAGTCATTAGATTTCAGAACAAATTGTTCATGGTTAGCTAAATATAAGCTGAACCACTTCAGGACAGTATCCCTTAGTCCAACCAGGTTTTCAAGTTTAATAAATAACCCCACAACACTAGAACCTTGCAGTGATTAGTACTTTATTGGTTTAGCAATTTGTTCAGTCAAAGCATGGCACAGAGTACACACACACACACACACACATTTTGAGAACCGCTTGTCCCATATGGGGTCACGGGGAACCGGAGCCTAACCCGGTAACACAGGGTGTAAGGCCGGAAGGGGAGGGGACACACCCAGGACAGGACACCAGTCCACCGCAAGGCACCCCAAGCAGGACTTGAACCCCACACCCACTGAAGAGCAGGACTGTGGTCCAACCCACCGCACCACCACGCTCCCTGGCACAGAGTACCTTTAGGTAAATCCCCTTAAGACAAGTATTGATGCCAAAATGGCCACATGTCCATCACATGGTCAAAGCTTAATTACTGGTCAAGTTTAAAACAAATGATCCAATAAGGTGTAAGAAAAAGTGTGGCTTGTTTCTACTTAGGTCAGCCACAGACATTTTACATAATTAAGAAAAACACTACAATAACCTACCGTTTCAACCCAAACACAATCCAGGCACTGGGACTAAGGGATAAATAGCAAGAGACAAGCAAGGTTAAAGTGTTCCAGCATAAGCATTAAGCAATAACAAGGTCACATTCCATCCCAAACTGAGGTCTATGGTATGAGTGTCCATTCAGCACAGGCTGGCAAAGTGTGAGACAACCTGTAGACAAACTGCAGACATACACCTGGCTGCTGTCACTTAGAGCAGCAAACCACAGCAGCAATGTGACAGTGCACGATGGGACAGATATTTTATTGAAATAAAACATTTATTCATTTCTTATCCACCTCAAAAAATGTTAGTCTAATACCAAAGGCATTCAGAAACAAATCTTTTGTATTATTAATTCATAAGCTGCCCTATATACAACTGGGTATTTCAGAAGAGCATACCAGGCCAAGCATCGCGATCGTCTTCCAAGTGCTCATTGTTTACCACTGTTTAATGCAGTACCTTGCCTGCCTCGACCGTTATTTCACCAGAATTTTAGATTTTAACTTTAGCAAGTTATCAAGGTGCTCTATTCTAGAACGCTGCACAAAAAGGCGTATCAGAGACACAAGAAAAAGCATATGAGAAAGAAACCATATAGTGAATAAATATAATCAAATAATTTTAGTAAATGACAATAAACATAGATATTAATATGATGTGGTTTGGCATGTACATGTAATGATGGTTACAGGTTTGAGCCCTGCTCATTCTGCCATACCCTTAAGCAAGGTACTTACCTTGAACTGTTCCAGTAAACACTGTACACCCAGCTGTATAAATGGGTCAGTACCTTGGGGAACAAAGCACTGACATCAGAAGAAATAATCTGAATAAGTATGGCTGAATGTGCTCAGGGGGGTGTGGTGGCGCAGTGGGTTGGACCGGGTCCTGCTCTCTGGTAGGTCTGGGGTTCGAGTCCTGCTTGGGGTGCCTTGTGATGGACTGGTGTCCTGTCCTGGCTGTGTCCCCTCCCCCTCCAGCCTTATGCCCCTAGGTTAGGCTCTGTGACCCTGTATGGGACAAGTGGTTCTGAAAGTGTGTGTGTGAATGTGCTCAAGAGGAGAACAGCACTGGCCAATGAGGTGGGTCAATGATACTGAAGGTGTTAAACAGCTTATTCAACAGTAAAGCAAGTTAAATATTAGACTGCAGCTATATTGAAATGTTCTGCTATGTACAGTCTGACCCACCAGCAAAACATTTCTCCTTCTTTAGCCATCTTCACTGTGCCATTTCTTCCAAGACTAAATACATCTCAGGTGAATCGGGTCTCACTAAATTGCTGGTATTTCGTGCGTGTGCGTGTGCGTGTGTGTGTTGCACTGCTCTGCTGCATAGATGTGTGAATGATATACTGGACTGAAGTCAAATCAAACTGGGTAAGTCACTTTAAAGGTATCAACTAAAATACCAGTTAATCTGATGTTGCTTTGAAAAGTGTTATATATTTATGTACATTTAAATTTAAACCCATTTTAAATGAGTATTTAAAACACTGACTGACATGTCTTGTTAGTTTTAGTTACCCAT
Organism: Scleropages formosus; assembly: GCF_900964775.1. NCBI lineage: Eukaryota > Metazoa > Chordata > Actinopteri > Osteoglossiformes > Osteoglossidae > Scleropages > Scleropages formosus. The sequence goes on from NC_041806.1 coordinate 30,532,352, forward strand.
TGCAGCCCCCCTGAAAATATTAAATGCATTGAATTTCATTTTTATTCATTGAATGTCATCGCTGCCCCCCTGGAAAGATATTAAAATTTAAGATTCCGGGAATCAGAGTTTCCGGGTTGGAGAGCCGCCAGAATCGATGTCCAATTTGTGGTTTTTACCTCAGGAGCTGTCCGCACAGTGTCCACAGCGAGGAGTCGAACAGCGGTAGCTGAGAGAGCATCTAACGAAAGAAGGGAGTCCCTGTTCTATTAAGTTCCATCCTGAACGTATCGTCAGACAGCACACCTATGTGTTGTGTATCACGTAATGTGTATTGCTTAGTTGCACCTGCTGACATTGGGGAACATTTCATTTGCTCGAAACGCGTGACAAATAATGACTTGGTGCGGAAATTCCGCAATTTAGAAGAACGCGTTAAGAATTTTATTTCAATCCGAGAAACGGAGAGTTAGCTGGACTCGATGTGTCCCGATGCCTCTGTACTGTTGAACTCAGCGTCGACAGTTATAGGCCCCAGTACAGGCAGTGAAAAGCCGGGTATCCCAGACCGCCCTCATAGCGACTGGGTGATTGTTCGGAATAAGTCGAACAAAGCAAAGCCTAATCCACGGGTTCCTGGTTCAGGTTATCCCGTCCAAACCCAAAACAGATATTCAGCTCTAAACCATTCACCTAATAATAAAATACACACACACACACACACACACACTTTCTGAACCGCTTGTCTCATACGGGGTCGCAGGGAGCCGGAGCCTAACCTGGCAGCACAGGGTGAAGGCCTGGAGGGGGAGGGGACACACCCAGGACGGGATGCCAGTCCATCACAAGGCACTCCAAGCAGGACTTGAACCCCAGCCCCACCAGGGAGCAGGACCCGGTCCAACCCGGTCCAACCCACTGCACCACCATGCCCCCCCATAATAATAATAATAATAATAATAATAATAATAATAATAGTATTTTTTTTTTTTGTTATTATTATTATTATTATTATTATTATGTTTATTTTTGGAGATTCAGCTCTCCAAAATGTTGAGGTTTGGGGGCCTGGAAATCTAAGTGTAAAGGTGAAGTGTTTCCCATGCTTACATGTGTCTGACATCAAAGCTCATATCAGTTCTTTGGCCGATAATGCGGTGTCGACCATTATGGTGCATGTTGGTGGTAATGATATTCGTTACCAACAGTCTGAGTGTCATGGTTGAATGTAGGAAACCAGGTGGGTGGTCTCAAATGCTGTTGCTTAAGTCATTTTATTTGTATCACACAAGTGTTGCACTCACAGAACAGAGCAGAACAGAAAGCCTTGGAATATAGGTAAGGAGAACGTCTCTCAGTGTGAGGTTCCGCAGCCAAGTGCGTCGAAGTGGGCGTTGTCACTGGGGGGGTCGTGGTGGTTATCCAACAGGCAGCTGTTAGGCGTGCGGTCATTGGGCACATGGTCGTCAAGCGTGCAGTCATCAGGGACGCCAGTGACAGTACCCCCTCGCTTCCTGGACGGGAGGAGTAACTTCAGGTCCCGGGTGGACAGCAACACTCGCTGCCCTGGCCGGAAGGTGAGGGAGCGCCGGTGGCAGTCCGCCTTCTGGTTGTAGCGGTGGGCGCTACGTTAGAGATGGGTCTTGACAGCACGTCACATCTCCCAGCTGGCCTGGTGCCAGGCGTTGACTGCGGGTACATTGCTTGGGCCGAGGACCAAGGAAACAGAACAGGTTGGCTGGGGGTACTAAAACACATTGGAACGGTGACATACCTGTGGAGGAGTGGGTCAAGGCACTGTGGGCGTACCCGGCCCAGGGCAGGTACCAAGCCACAGGGCCATGGTCTGACACAATGTCTTCAGGTAGGCCGTGTAGGTGGAAGACCTGTTGGAATAGTGCCTCCAACATCTCCAGGGCCGTGGACAACCGTGGCAGAGGGATCAGGCGGCAGGCTTTGGAGAATCAGTCAATTAAGGTTAGTATCAGAGTCTTACCATCCAAAGGGGGAAGGTCCAACAGGAAGTCCACCGCTTGGTGAGACCAAGGCCTCAAGGGCACCAGCAGCGGCTCCAGCGAGCCAGCAGGTTTCTGTGTCAGAGTTCTGGCCTGGGAGCAGATTGCGCAGGCCTCTATGTACTCCTGCATGTCCTACTGCATGGAGGGCCACCAGTATCTCCCTTGAAGGAGGAACATTGTTCGGTGCATGCCGGGGTGACCGGCTGTGGGAGAGTCATGAGTCCACTGTAGGAGTGCTGGTTGCATTTTCAGGCCACATAGTCATTACCTTCCAGTGCCTCGGGTGGACTAGGCTCAGCTGCCTGTGCTTCCTGGAGCTCACGAAAGAAGTGTCAGCATACTGGGGCTACAACGCAGTTCTTGGGTAGGATCAGTTCGGGGCTTTTGGTCAGGCACCACTGGTATACAGCCGTGACACGGCGTCGGCCTGCGTGTTCTTAGAACCCGGCCAATACGATACAGTGAAATTGAATCTGATGAAGAACAAGGCCCATCGGGCCTGGTGTGGGTTCAACCGGCGTTCTATCTGGGGATACTGTAGGATACAGTGGTCAGTTAGTACAAGGAAGGAGTGCGAGGCCCCTTCTAACCAGTGCCTCCAGTCCTCCAGGGCTAATCTGATGGCTAAGAGCTCTCAGTTTCCAATGTCATAGTTCTGCTCGGGTGGAGACAGCTTCCGCGAGAAGTACGTGCAGGGGAAAAGTTTGGTGAGTCGCCTTGTCTTTGGGACAGCACACCCACGACTCTGACCTCTAAGGCATCCACCTTCACTACAAATGGCAGTGTGGGGTCTGGGTGTCGTAATATCAGTGCTGTTGTGAAGCGAGTCTTCAGCTCTAGCAATGCTCGCTGTGCCTGCTTATCCCAAGTCAGATGGGTCTCCTTACCTGCCATAAGGGCCGTAAAGGGGGCAGCAATGGAGCTGAACCCTGATGAATTTCCTATAGAAACTGGCAAAACCCAGGAACCATTGCAGGGCCTTCATAGTTCTTGGTCGTGGCCAGGCAATCACCACCCGGATCTTCTCCAGATCCATGGCCGCACCCACGTCACTCAGGATGTAACCCAGGAACAGCACTCGTGACTGGTGGAACAGACATTTCTCCCCCTTTACATATAGATGGTGTTCAAGGAGCCCTTCTAACACTGTCCTTACCTGGCGGACGTCTTGTTCCCGGGTCTTGGAGAAAATCAAGATGTCATCCAGGTACACCCGGATGCAGTTTTCCACCAGGTCCCCTAGTACGTGATTGGCAAATGCCTGGAACACTGAGGATGCGTTAGACAAACCGAGAGGCATGACCAAATACCCATAGTAGCCCAGGGTGGTGCTAAAAGCGGTTTTCCACTCATCACCATCCCTGATCCAGAGTAGGTTGTATGCACTCCGAAGGTCCAATTTCATGAAAATCTTTGCATCATGCATTCATTCTAATGCCACAGTGATCAAAGGCAGATAGTGGTATCGCACCGTGATAGCATTCAAACCACTGTAATCGACACTGAGGTGGTAAAAAGCCACTTTATTTCAGTGTGTAATAAAACCATAAGGAAGTGTTAGAATCTAATAGTATCTGGTCCTTTACCTAGACTCTTGATGGGGGACATGGTCTACAGTAGACTGGTGTCCTTTAACAGGTGGTTGGAGTCGCGGTGCCGCTCTAATGGCATTTCATTCGTTAATAACTGGGATGATTGGGACAGAACAAACCATCCTCTCAACTAGAGGGGATGGTTTGTTCTGTCACAGAACTTGGCCTGCAAGTTGCAGGATTGGCTCAGCTCGGGTCATCTACTTTAGCAGCTGTGTGTATTGATGGGTCTGTTACTCGTTCTGGTACCAGTGGACATTTCTCATGTGATGGGATCTCTTGTGCTGTTTCCAATGTGGGCCTAAAACTTTAGATAAAAGCATTAATTTCAGCCAAAAAATATAAATTATTATAAGACCAAGGCGTTTAACTAGACTTAGTGATAGGAACGCTTGCACCAGAAACCTAAAACACATTCAACCAAACACTCAACTTACCACCGAGGCCAAACTATAATATAAAATGTCGTCTGTTAAATATTCGCTCACTAAAAAGTAAAGCTGCTCTAGAAAACGATTTAATACTAAGTTACAAGTCCAATCTCCCCTTTTTTATCGAAACTTGCCTCAGTGAGTTCGACACTGACTGTTCCACTAATAGAAGCCACTCCAGACTAATATAATTATTCCAAAAATTTTGTTCTGTACATTGTGCAGATGGAGTCTGTGTTCTTTTCAATAACAGATTACAAATAGCCTCCAGAAATCATGACAATTTTGCCTCATTCAAAGTTCAACAGCTACCGTAGATGTAAAGTCAAAAACCAATATAATTGTTTCTAATCATAATCTTATTTTATAATGATGTACTCTTCTTTTTTCAAGGATTTTAGTAACTTTAGAAACTGATTTAGCAATTACTCATGAGAAAATTATCTAGATTGGTGATTTCAATATTCATATAGACGTGTCGAATATTTTCACTAATAGTTTTCTGTCACTCCTAAATTACGTAGGTTTAACTCAAGTTAAAGGTCCAACTCATTCCAGTAACCATATGCTCAATCTCATTATAACCTACGGCATAGATGTTCATTATGTAAATATTACTCCTTTAAACAAGACTATTTCCGACCATTACTTAAGCTTTGATCTATACCTGCTGGTGCCATCTGACGAGAGTACCACAATTGTACGACATACTGATGAAAATACTACTAAAAATTAATTACATCAGAAAATCTGATTTTGGAGCCAGTGTGGATGTAGGATTTTGAGTATAATTCAGTGGTGAAATTCGCCTTAGTTAGAGTCTCTGACGCCACCAAAAACTACAGTTATTCAAACTGTAAGAAACTTGCGCTGGTTCGACAAATCAACTCGTGCAATAAAGGTAGCATGTCGTAAATTAGAGAGTAAACGGAGTTCAACTAAACTAGACATTTATTATATAGCCTGGTCCGATTGTCTAAAAAAATTAAAGAAAAGCACTTTTTCATGCCAGATCCGAAAGCTACACAAAATTGATGAAAATCAGAAAAACCCTTGTTTCTTGTTTAGTACCATTGCTTACTTAAATTTGTTGTATTTCAGTAATAAATTAGAGAATATTCGGTAATCCATAGTGCTCTCTAGTTCGGTTTTAGCCAGCGTCAACGGTTATGACAATGACATTAGTTGCTGCTCGCACTGATTCAGTAGCTTCGACGTAACTAACTGTAAAATAACTGTAGAGGAAATTATGCTAATTTGCTCTATGAAAGGTACTACCTGTCCTTTAGACCCTAACCCCACTAAATTACTGAAAGCTGCAGTTTCCATGTTTGCAGAACCTATTGTCAATATTGTTAATACATTGTTACTTAATGGCTGTGTTCCGAAAGCTTTTAAATTTGCTGTAATAAGACCCCTACTAAAGAAAACGGATCTGGATCGTAACAACCCATGTAATTATAGCGCCATCTCCAATCCACTGGTTTTATCTAAAATTTTAGAAAAGATCGTAGCTTCCCAAATTGCAAAATATCTTAATCCTAATATATCTGAAAAATTTCTGTCTGGTTTCCGCACTGGTCACAGCACTGAAACGGCACTCACACGTTAATGATATTTTCATTTCTTTTGATGCTGCGACTTGAGTGCTGGGTTTGATACTGTAGACCAGGGGTGTCAAACTCAATTTCATCCCGGGCCACATCAACATTGTGGTTGCTCTCAGAGGGCCGGTTGTAACTGTAAGACTATATGAATGTATCTACTCTTTTATTACATTACATAATTACCTCTGCATTCGATTACTACTGGTTTTGGTAATAACTCAATTAATACCTAGCTTTGAAAGTAGAAGCCCAGGACAAATAATGACAAAGTTTATTCAAGTGTACAAATATTGTAGTTTATTTAAAAAATAAATGAGGTAACAAAAACACATTTGTTCTGTATGTGAGCACACGTTCAGATTTCTCTGTGATATTCTAAATGAACTTAATTCATGAAATTAAGAAAAAATCGTTACTTATACATCTGCATCAACTTTTCTTCGACATGATGGGTCTATTCATATTTTTTTTTTTTTACTAATCCTGTCACTCCACTAGAACACCGCCGCAGGAAAAAAACAGATATCCAGACACTGCCATCTACTGGCTAGATGCCTTCATCATGCAGGCAATAAAATTGAGATGCATTTTCAGGTCCCGAAAATAAAATTTATAACAATAAAATAATTTGTAAGCTCTCGCAGGCCACATAAAATGAGGGGGCGGGCTGGATTTGGCCCGCAGGCCATGAGTTTGGCACCTCTGCTGTAGATCATAATATCCTACTGAATAGACTTGAAAACCTAGTTGGACTGGAGTACTGTCATGAAATGATTCGACTCATTTAGCTAACGGTGAACAATTTCTTCTGAATCCTGATGACTACAAATAAGGTTTGATATGGTATGCCACAAGGCTTTGTGCTGGGTCCATTACTATTCTTACTGTATATGTTACCATTGGGTGACATTCACAAACCCAATGTGTTTTCATTCATATGCCGATGACACACAGCTATATGTTTCATTTAAGCCTGATGACCCCTCTTTAGCGAATAGTTTTACCAAAATAAAACTATGGATGAATAAACATTTCTCTAAAGGCCAATATAACAGAGGTACTTGTGGTGGGTGGTGATGCCAAACCTCTTGATACAATCACACCAAGCTTTACCATAAATGGTATTAGTTTGATGCATACAGGCTGTGTCAAGGATTTGGGTGTCCTGTTGCATGGAAAGCTGTCATTTGTGGCTCATGTACATGCTTTGACTAAGTAATGCTTCCTTCAGTTGAAAAACATAGCTAAATTTTGGAGATTCCTCTGTAGGCAGGATGGTGAGAAATTGCTTCATGCTTTTGTTACGTAAGCTGGATTATTGCAATGCTTTATTATTGGGTTGTCCATACCAGACTGTATCCAGGCTACAGTTGGTATGAAATGCTGTTCCGAGAATTACTGGAACTAGGGAGTACGACCATGTAAAACTGGTACTGAAATTGTTTCATTGCCTGCCGGTTAGAGTCTATTCAAAAAGAATTTAATGATACTTGTACACGGTACTTGTATCTATGACAAACTTGATACTTAACTTATTATAAAATCCTACTTCTGACCTATAAGGCAGTACACGGCATTGCTCTGGTTTACCTTTGTGAGATTGATTTTTATATCCCAGGACGATATCTTCATTCACTGGATGCAGGTTACCTTAAAGTACCTGTGATCAGTAAGACCTCAGTAGGATGTTGCGCCTTTAGCTACAGATCACCTAAACTGTGGAATAGTTTACCAGTTACTGTCAGAAAAGCCCAGTCTGTCTCAGTCTTCAAATCCAGACTAGAGACTTACATGTTTACTCAGGCATTCCACCCTGAAATGTAATTCCACTTGGCTGTGTTTGTTTTTCCCACCTCTATAGCAAAGCATGTTAAATTCAAGTTACAAATTACTATCTTCTTGTTGAGCATTGTCTGCCTACAGTAAGACCTGAGGAGGCCGGCAAGCCGGCAGTCACAGACACGCCACATGCTGACTGAAGATGACCAACTGCCATGATGGACAAGACGTACCTTGTTGAACTGGGAAATCAAGCTACCATACAGCAACAATGCCATTATTACTTGTAAACTGGCTTAGAAGTCTTATTTAATCTAGAATGCCCAGGAGGGGTGGGCAGCCACTGGCCCTTGGACTGCCAGAGGTTTTTTTTTCCTCCTTCAATTTTCCAGTGGGAGTTTCTGTTCCTTTCTTCTACAGCCTGTAGGCATACTTAAAGCTATAAAAGCATTATATTATGATCATCTGTAGTCAACTGTCATTTTATTTTTATGTATTTGTTTTTATTACCTTATGCCTGTGTTAAAGTGCTCTGTGTCACTGTGTGAGAAGAGTGTTCTACAAAAAAACTGAAGATTACAGAACAAGGGACAAGGTCACATTTGCGGAGATTTAGCTTTGAGCATCCAACAAAAGTCAAGCAGTTTGATTCCAAAAGAGCAGCACAACCCATAACAATGCAACAGGTAAGTACATGGAAGAGAGTTTCAGGTCGGCCATGATCCAGCAGCCTCGAAAGTCAATGCTAATGTTCAACGGGATTTTCCCTTCCAAACCACTACAAATTCTCACGGCCTTTAAAAAGGCAATGAATGCCTTCCGTTAATTATATCTGTTCCGGACCATTTGCACTTTAATAAGACAACCATTAAACTAACACCAGAGCTGCATTTACGACTATGCACTCAAGTAGGGTGCTGTACGCAGCAGGTAAAAAATGAACCTCCTGCAATGGTGAGTGCCAATACAGAAGGTGTCCACTGAAAGTGCCCCCTACAGGGGGTCTTGGCATCACTCATTGTTACTATGCTTATTAATCCCTGAACATGAAACAACTAAGGCTGAACCACGCAGAAATCTTTAAAAAAGGGTGGCTCACCAAAAGGTGCCGGAAAATGAAGAACACGAAAAAAGACAACTGCAAATTTTGAGCGCAGCTGCAACGAGTTCCATGTGAATCACAAACCAGCCTGCATCACCCTCAGACACGGTCCCTGGGGGACAACAGTGGGCACAGGGTACGGCTCTCTTGGTTCATTAATAAGGGAGGTGGTAAAGGTAAGGTACAGCAGCATCTGTACCTATAAAAATCAATCTCACAAAGCTAAGCTGGAGCAAGGGTCTGAAAACTCACCTTTTCCGGACCCATTTCACCCAAGATCTCATCAGCTCGTGTATGTCGTGTTCGTGCACCGTAACTTCATGAGCATCCCCAGACTAGCCTTTATACAGTCGCTACTCCGGCATTGTATGTGAATGTTTGTGTACCTTATTAAAAAATTAATTCTTGTAGGAAGGTTATCAGGATTCATCTATCCTGTGTTTTATGCACCTACTCGAGCGATGAACCTCGGTGCATCAAGTGGAAAGGAACAAACTAAGTTTACTTTAGAATCACATGTCTGCAGCCATGTCTCTTTCTCTTAATGTAATGCACAAATTGTATTTTTGCTGAGATGTATGTCGCTTTGGACAAAAGCATCTGCTAAATGAATAAATGTAAATATAATGTAATATGTAGAGTGAGCATGGTGACATGCCAGCAGTTACCAGGAAGGGGCACATTCATGGGGCTACCGCAAGCTCCCTTGTACAACATATGGGGGGGAGCTGGAAGAGAGACAAAGCCCTGTGAGCACATGGGTTAGTGTAAGCCAGTAACAAACACACCAATAAGATGGACGATACAGCTGCAGTTATTGAAGTGTAACAATTTATTATTTTAGTTACACAATAAGAAGGACAAAAGCTCATTTTCAGTTTCACTTTTTTTTTTTGAAACAGACATTCTTCCATACAGGGCTTTTAACATGAATTGGTTACATTTTATTTGGTTGCCATGTATTCAACCATTTTGATTTCATAGTGTTTGCAAATCAGACTTCCTGTTTCAGAGAGAATTTCCATAAAAAGGAAATGTTCCTTCATAGTAGGGAACCTAACAAAAACGTAAACCTTAGGTCAAAAATTTTGATAATTGATATATGGAAAACTAAACAGCTCTGTTCATCTACTGAGCATGAGGTCAGCAGGTTAGATCCTAAACAGCAGAAGCATAGGTCAGTTTATTGTAATACATAAGCAGTATCTGTCAACATTCTTTCCAGAAACAACTTGTGCAAGAAATAAAACACTTGTTAAAAGTCGTTTACCTAATAGAGGTGATCTGACTGAGCTCTGACAGCCCAGCGATGCATCGGAATCCCAGTGTAACAGTCATGGATGTGGAGACACCTTTGGGGATCATTTGGCAGGATGTGAGCAGCCTGTCCACACTTTGAACACTTTAGTTGTTCAACTTCAACTTGGACACATTTTCTGGTGCCGTTACAGAAGCATTTCTCACTCCTGCACAGCTTTTGGGTCTTCAAGGAACAAGGAGACCAGCTGAGGGGGAACTGAATGAATGTAGAGGAGGGGGCACCTTTTGGGAAAAATGCTGACAAGCTACACCGTCAGCTCTATGGCAGACCATTCCCACATCCCCAGGGTCTTAAGCATACTTTACTGAAGGTGCAAAAAGGGCCTGAGCTACTATCTCCAGTGCTCTTTGTTCTCCCCCTCATACTTTTACCATCCCATAGCTTCAAACCTTGAGTCCCTTTAACATCAATAAACACAGACACACAAAGCACATATGAACATGACACCCAGCATAGTACATCACACTGATTTTTGGTATTTAAAGCAAAGATTACCTTTTAAAAGAGAACGTTACCCTGGCATAATTGGTCTTCTGAAGAAGCTATATACACAGATTACACTACATTACACGATACATCACCACACAGGGGTATGCAGAAGTTCAACATGAATGAGAAGGCACCAATGTAGCATCATTGCACTTTGAATGTGTTTGGTGTGCTCACATGTCACATTCCCAAATCGAACATGAGGGAATAACCATGGGATAAATGACTTAATGGCCCAGCCACATACAATAGTCACAGAAGCATTTCTAGCAGATACGTAGGACAACATTACACACTGACTCATGGCACAAAAACAAAGCCCACAGCAAACCTGACACTGTGCTGTAAAGGAAAAGACAACCAAAGCCATCGGTGGCTCGTTTTCATATACACCTTATATGTACACGCACTGCCAATTTCGGCGTGAAGCTGCTTTAGCACGTGCTCTGGAACTCGAAATCATGTCGCAGTGACTGCAGGGGTCCAAAAAGGTATCAGCCGTGAAGCTGAACACAAACAGGAACGCGAGACCTTCGTGAGAAGGTGAACGTTAGCAAAAGCATCGTGCCGACAACATTCTTGAGTCCATTCCCCCCTTTTCTCCCATGCATGTCTACAATAGCCTGACAACTGTTCCCCACTGACCCTCCGCAGGGAAACCATGCCACCAAGCACTGATAACACCAGATACTGTACGGTCGGTCAATACACACAAAATGTCACTGTTCTGTGCTGTGTATTGAAGTAGAATTTATGAGGACTAAATGACATTCCATCTAGGGTGTACCCTGCCCCACAGCCTATGTTTCTGGGGTAGGTTCCGGACTACCGAGTCCCTGCATTGGACCAGTGTTTATTTTTAACTGATGGTTTGACTTGACACCCGAGAAGAGAATGAGAGTGCTCTGACCAAAATGGTGTCAATGCAGTGCTAGTGCAGGTTCTGTTTCTCCTCACCTGCAGTCAGGCTTCCCACTATGGAAAATATTGAGCAGTCATAACCTGACAAAAAGGGGGAGAGAGAAAGAAAGAAAGAAGAAAACCCCACTCCCCCACATAGTCCACTTACTCTACCTCACAAGCCAAATGACATTCTTCACCATCCGCCCTATACAAATCTGACACTCACCTTAAAAACCTGAAGATAATGCTCTTTGCTATCTTACCTCAAAGGTAACTCTGCTGTTTGCTTCCACAGAAAACAGAATGCTTTATTTTACAGTTGAAGGTCAAAGAAAGAACAGCAAGGAAACAACCATTCATGTTCAAGCAAGAAGTAATCACAAAGTGTAGTTATTCATTCTCCTCTAGATACATTTTTAAATTTATAAAGTCTTGCAGATTTAAAATGACACCGAAATCAAATACGAGTTGTGATAAAATAGCCGTAAAGAAATTTAACAATGCAAAAACACAATATACACTAAAGGCTTTTTTTTTTTTTTTTTTTTTTTTTTAATTTCCCATTTGACCACTGGAATAAAGGGAAAAAAAAAAGTTTTATATGACAGAGGGGAATAAACTTATTTTCAAAAATTTCCCAGAAAGTTTAGTTGTCACAATCACTGTAATAATGGATATACGCTAAAAGAATTGTGTAAGTGCAGCAGTATTTTAGCACATATTGTGAAGAATCATGACCATTAATTACACAGCTGGGCAGAGGTCAGTGATCTGCAACTGTAAAGTCAGACAGCAATTTCACACTGATACCATAACAGGCAGTCAGGCTTCCATTTTTTTATATTCAAAACTAATACTATATAAAGTTTATTGCCCATACTGTATTCAGACAGCGAACCCATGTGAAGCAGAAGGCTGTGCCATCTGTGGAGCAGGCAACCGCTTCTTCGTACACCTACATTGATCACATCAAGTTTCTTGGAACTTCATTTGTGACTTTTTGACCTACTTGTCAATTAATGCTGTTATCCCCTCAAGAAAACTGTCAAACAAAAAAATTAAAAAAAGAATGAAAGTAGTGCCATGCAGTATTAAACACTTTACACTACTTTCTATTGTTAGCTGCGATCACAGACGATTAATGAAAATGTTTTTCACACAAGCAAGAAGGCATTCCTACATGTCACTACCAGAGAAATCTGAAGAAGTCCCAGGAGGCAGGTAGGGGGCCATTCCCAGCACCCCAGTGTGACAGGATGAGGGAGTGGTGCTTTGCTGCTCCTTAGGCCATGGAGGAATTGGGCCATGAGATGTGCTGGCAACATTGTGCTGAAGCTGCATGCCACATCCTCTTCAGTCCACACCCTTGTGATGCCCATACCTTCACTGACACTCAGGAAGGGTCCAAGGGTGTATGAAAAGTGCATTAGTGATGATGGTGTTTGAGGTGGGGGGTAAACAACACGCATTAATACAATTAGAAAGGTGTCCCAGAGGATCGGTGCCTTTCTCGTCTGTCCAGATCCCCAGAGGGTTCCCTTGTTTAACACTTGTGCTTCATGGCAAGCTGAAGGAAGAGAAGTGTGACCACACAGATCAACTGATCAATCATACTGTAGATCGTGCCCCCCAATCCATATTCCAGCTGTACACAGAGAAATGTGGATAAACCATATTGTATACTCCACAATAACTCATTGAGAAGATGATAAACTTAGAGCATTTAAGAAATAAATTCAACATTTACAAATAAACTGAGCAGAAGGCAAGGGAATGAACAGTGATTAGTGCTAAAGGATATCCCAGCAATGAGCCTGTCTGTCAAAAGTTCAACCTCCATCAAGTAGATGATTTTGCTGAAGACATGCAAAGCAATGAATGTCAGCTGGAAGTGCGGTAGTCAGAGCTGCTGCCTTTGCACCCGAAAATCACGAGTTTGAATCTCATCTTCAGCTGTAGTACCCTTGAGCAAGGTACTTACCCTAAATTGCTCCAGCAAAAATACCTGGCTGCATAAATGGGTAAATAACCTAGGCAGCTTAACGCTAAGTTGCTTTGGAGAAAAGCGTCATCTAAATGAATCGATGTAGACGTACTGCATCCACTTCACACACACAAAATGGTGCTGCGATTTGAAGACCACCAGAGGGCAGCAAAACAAAGATGTGACCCCACAAAGCACAGATGGCCAACAATTTGTACAGCCCTAAGGTCAGAAACCCTGCTGAACTGCATAGATCATTGTAATCAGTATGGCCACCATCTCTTTCTTAGCAAAGGGTCAAAGCCCAACCTGCTCCCTACCTGGGACTAGCATCTCCCAACTGTGCACACCTTTTATGTACCACAACCAGCTTCAGCCACTGTTTAGTGCTCTTCATTTCGGTAATATATCCAACCATGCTATGACAAATTTTAAATGATAGCTTTAAAATTGCATTACATTGAGAACACAGAATTATACCAAGATGTACCCTGGGGCTCGAAAAGGCAAAAGCTCAGTAAAGAAACTGACTTATTCACTGCACCACTGCCTTGCTGAATACAGAGAGGAGGCAATTTACATCCTGCATGACGATACGAGGACTATTTAAAATGGATTTTACATCAGTGTATCCTTATGACTTCCTGCAGTATCTTCCAAGAGGACACTAGAACTCAGACTTGGCTCTCTGCGTATACTGCACGGTCATGCATGGTGCAACACCAGATAGCCAGCATTCTGCATCGACACTCTGAGAATAAAATGAATGAAAATCAATGTTTTTACTAATATGTTCACGTTACTAATTTGAATTAGAACAAGATGTTCAACTAGTTAGCAGGCAAATTAATAGGATGTTTAATAGCTTGTACAAAAATGGGATGTTTTTTGGAGCAAACCGTTTTTTTTTTTTACTGCAGTTGTATGTCCCCTGCAAGTGAAAAAGGCCCAAACGCTCTCATCTAGTCATAATTCTCACTCAGAGGGGAATTCATCTTAACAGTGAAGGGGCAGTGATCTATCAAAGGAGACTCAATTAGTCTGTCATTATCTTCATTTACTATTCATTTATTCATTCATTCATCTTACATAGCAGAAAGCAAAGCACTATAGTTCAGACCACTGTGCTCTGAGAGACTGCTGCAGTGATTAAAGCTAAGCTGACAACACCCTGTCATAAAGGACACAAGTAACATGGCAAAGATACTGAAAGGGTTATGTTAATTGTGCAGACAGAGAAGAAGTTACATGCCTCTGCAGCACTTGCTGGGGCACACAGATAGGTGTTAGAACAGCTCTACCTGGACAGAAGCATTGATTCCTCTGGGCTCTGATGTGGATGAGCTGCACAAGGTACACAGCAGCAAAAAACAGCACCCTGGGCTCTGTTGTCAACATCTCCCAAACCAGAGCCTAGGACTAGTGTGGCAACAGCCCTGCACCACCCCCATAATATGCAAAAGAACCATGCCTGAAGTGTGTTAGTGCCAGATGTGCTGGCATACCAAATGAACAATGTAACGCTATGATGGAGTTCGTATCAGCTGTGCAGAAACTCTGCTGTTGCCGTGACTACAAGGTTACATAGAACACACGCAAGGCTGATGCAGAGCGCAGTGTTGCACCCAACTGTACGAGGCACGGCCAGAGTTCACTTGAATTAATGAGCTACAGGGGGGTCTGCAAATTAATGAGGAGTGTGACACTACAGAGTTAAACACAGGGAGCGAGAGCACGGAGGCAGGTTCACTCTCTCAGTGCCACTCTGCTGCAGTGGCCCTCCAATCATGCTTCTCCCCTGCAATTAGGGAACAGCTGGCTTGTCTGTGAGCTTCATTACATCGTGAACCATAAATATCACCTTTGCTCTACTGGGAGTGATTCCTTCCCTTACATCTAAGAAGGTGCTCAAAGGTCAGGTACTTTGGTGGCTCAATGCCATCACTGGAGTGCAGTGCAATACCACGCTGGGGGTCAAAGTCCCCGGGCTACACTCACCTTGTGTGCCGTGTCTGCGAACTGCTGGGCGCTATTCATAAGCTCCCCCGTCTTTTCTTCGGCCCGACCCAGGCGCTCCTGGCGCTCGTTCAGCGCCTGACTGGCCTTCTGCACGGCGCTGGTCACGCTGCCTGCTGCAGAGTGCAGTATACTGTTACCTGTGAGCAAAGGCAAAGGGTGGCAGCAGTGAGAAATCGAGTCCTTTGGAGCTCTTCATCAGTCTTCATTCCAATCATTTCCACTCTGACGCAACTGAGACCGGCAGCAGGAATAAAGAGGAGAGTCAAGATGCAGTTGAGTATGGAAAGGTGACACAGCACATACTTTATCATGCACAACAGAAGGAGAGAACCAGAAGGTCTCAGTCTCTAATGTACAAACTCGGACAAAATCTGGGTGTGTAGAGCAACATCTCGGTGAGCTGCATGTGCAAGAAACTGAGTATACAGTATGAACAGTTCGTTTGGAGCACGGCTTTGACGTGTCATATTTTAGAACTTCACATGCAATAGCAGCATATGAGGTAAGGCTTCCCCAGAAATGTGTAGATGATTGAATGGAGAGCAGATAGTGGGCATAGTGGGTAAAGCCTTTGCCTTAGACTTTGAGGTTCCAGGGTCAAATCCAACCAACTGCTGTAGTAACATTTTTTACACTGAACTGCCGCAGTAAAAACGGACAACTGTACAAATGTGTAGAACACGGTAAGCTGGGGAGAAAATTACCTATAAATGTGTGAGCACTCCAGTATCCTCTGAGCTTTTCCACACCCGAGAGATTTGTGTTCTGCAGTCTCTTCCTTTGCCACAGACACTCATGTCTTGCACATTAGGTAAAACAGCACAAACGCACATACTGTACACAGAGGAAACAGCAGATGGTACACGTTTAGCAAGAGGAGTGGTTTACGTGGTGCCCAGCGGACCCCTCTCCACAGCCCAGGACTGATTCACAGGGACTGGGGCTACAGTTCCTGAAGGCAGCCTTTGTTTCCATGGTGAGTGGGTGGGGCACACACACAAAAGGTCCCATTGTGGCCTGGGTGTGCTACCGGGGGTGCAGAAACAATAAACAAATGGGGGGAGACATTGTGGCTCATGGCGGAAACAAAGCTTGCCTCTCTCTCGAGCCCCCTGGAAAGTGCAACATGGACACAGGCATCCTCGGGGCGCAAGGATCCAAGATGAAAGCTCTGCTGGCTTGACTCCCCTGAAGCTTCCCAGCAATGTCAAACAGCAGAACCTGCTGAATATTCAGTTCACAGTGCTGTAGTCAATGGAAGAATTACACCATTTTCTCCTTTAAGCTGCAGAAGAACTCCTCTCCTTTACAGAATGAGGTGACAAAAAAGACTCTCGCAGAGCAACATGACCTCTTCAGTTGCTGCCCGAGGGGCGAGAGAGTACAAACACCAGCAGCGGCACTCAATCTGCCGTGGCGAGGAATGTATGGTGCATGTCTGCATATTCATCGCACATCCACCGGTCCTCCCTAATCCACAGAGCCACTGGAGGGGCGAGATGCCGCGTCCAACCGCGGACCGCTCTCCTGGCTGACCAATACCACTCCCCCGTTGCATGTCTCGCTGGGCTCTCCAGGAGAACACAATCCTCTGGACCAGAGCAGCTTCAAAAGGCCCACTGTTTACACTTTTAACAGAACATCTCTACTAAATATCACGAAAACATACACAGGAAGCTGCGCGTCAGTCAGTAACCAAGTGACAGGCACACCTATGACTTCCATCTCCCTTCTCACAAGGTTCCAGCTAAACATCCAAGGGATTCTGACATGTGTTCACTTGCACAGCTACAAGCGCTTGCCCGGTACGTGTGCATGTGCATCTCGACACCGGTTATATCCCATTGCCTAGGCACTGTCAGCGTGCCAATTTCCACGGACAGACATGTGCTCTGCAGAAGGATAATGGCACCCTACAAGCAGACGGTGACACAGGACCCTTCTCAGCTGCCCTATTATTGCTAGTTTAAGCATTGAGGGCCCTGGGAGACAACCCCTCTGCCACAGGAACGATGGAGCAAGTAGCAGCAGGAGTCACCAGGCGCTCTCTGGACCGCTCTAATTGGACAGCCTTTGAACACAGCGTGCGCAGCAGAACGGCGATGGCGCCAACATCTTCCTGCTATGGTTGTGTAAGCAGCCTAATTCAAATCAAATCAACCAAGGTTCGAGCAGCAGAGAGAGACAAAGCACAGGCAATTACCATCATAACTGTACGTTTAGATAAAGTGCTGAAGAAATTTCATGGATGGTTTTCAGGTGAAAAAATACAGCAGAGGGAGGTCCATTATGTTTATTCTCAACATTGGAAATTACTTGATATGTGAATATAGGTTTAGCCACATGATTAAAAGTGTAAAGGCTGAGTTTAACCCTCCAAAGGACACTAGCAATACCCTAGGTTATCTTTTCTTCATCAGAAGTCGAGAGCTGTCATTTACTGCAAAAATAAGTTGTGTTGTACAGCATGTACAAAGTTGTGGAAGCCATGTGTTTTGGAAAAAACAATTCAGTTGATTCATCTCATCCCTCCTCATTTGGTGGTGCTGAACGCCATGAGTCATTCGCAGAGAACCAGAGCAGTCGCTTCTGAGAGCATTTGCACTCTTACACGCAGGTTCTCGTGCAGGAGTTGGAGGCATGTTTGCTGGTGAGCGCGAGGGACAAGGAACCCTTTTTGGGGCTTGCTGGTTCAGGGCTGCTCCGAAAGGTCACCCCACGCAAGGAGGTGCCCGCAGGATACGGCATCCTACAGACTTGTGACCTTTCTTGCAGAACAAGGCTTCATTTCTACCCACCAAGCAGGAAACTGCATTCCGCTCAGCACTCAGACACCCTCGATGATCACTGCCCTGCCTTCATGTAAATATAGACCTTCGTTTCTGCCCCAAAAAGAATGCTCTACCGTTTAATTAATAAAATTCATCAAGTTTAGCGCTGAAGGGAACATTGTCACGCACTTCAGTACTGGCAAATCTTTACACTTTTAGTGTTTAACTCAGTCTTCACACTTTTAATCATGTGGCTAAACCTTTATTCACATATAAGTAATTTCCAATACCGAGAATAAACATAATGGATTTCCCCCAAAGCTTATTTTTTTGCCCAATCACAGGACTTTGAGTCACCACAGTAAAAAAAAAAAAACAGTACATTGGTAGACCAACCTGTGAAAATAATTGGACCCAGAAGTCCATTTGTCCAACTCAATTTGTTTGCAACTCCAAAATAATTACCATTAATTCATGCAGAATCTCAGTAATACAGATGCCCCTCAGTTTACACTATTTGCTCATTGGGGTCTACAAAAATCCTAGATAAAATTATAAATATTCTTTGTAGGACTTTATGAACTTCAAACATTAATTTAAAATTACTGAAAAATATAATAAATCCATCATCTCCATAAGCTCCTAATGAGTCCCAATGGCTATGGAACATTGTGCAACATCCTCCAGCTTCTCGCCACTTAACTTCGTTATCTACAAATTCAAAAGGTTAATTACAGATAGATAGCCATCAGTTTACGTGTTAAGTTAGGCAAATCTTGGATAAGCACAGACAAATTAACATTATTACAAATTAAAAAAAGGCATTGTTTCTCCACAACCCATATTTAGTGCCTACTGTTGAAAAGGTCATCCTAGAATTGTACTTGCACAGCCAACATGTGGAATCGACAACCAGAAACACAAAGAAAATGCCATTTCCTGAAGTTGTGGCGCTTCAGCAGAAGTTGGGCTCCAAGGCAAAGCGGCACTTCACGCTCTAATATGTTATGCCACAACAAAATATGATAGTATTGTAACGACCCTCATTATTGGGGAGTGTCAGGTTTGAGCGCAAAAAGATGTTTATTGTAAATAGCTGTAAATTGTGGTAAATTTAAAATAGTTGTACAATGGCTGTGAGGGCTAACAGGGATTATAAGGAAGTGAGTGCCCGTTGGACAGTGTGAGAAGGTGAAGACTGAACAGGCTGACTTGAGGTGTAGGTCCTTGAGGAAAAAGGGTTCTCGGACTGAAAGCGTTTTTCCGTTGGTTTGTGTCGATACCTCTCGCTGTAAGCGGGTGTTCCAATATAGGTTCATAATGAATGTGGCTTGTGCATCCTCCTTTGCCTCATCCAAAAGGAAAAGCACAGCACGCTACAGTATTTTCATTTAAATATTAACTCCAGACTAAGATGATTAGGGAGGAACCTAAACTCCCTCTCCAGTGAACCCATTAGGTAAACTGTTTAGAAAAACACGCTTACATGCATTTACAAATACAAATAAATGAAGACAAAGTCTGACCCAAAAAAAAAAAAAAACCCACGTGGCATTACTCAGCCAACGCCACAGTCCAACAGCCTTCTTGGGTAAAAGGACTGAACACTAGTTGAACACTAATAATCAATAAAATGGAAACCCTGTAATAAGTGTTTTATGGAATGTATCATGGACATCTGCTTATTTGTTAAAAGTCCTTCACCACTGCTCTCTCATCTTGTGCCCTTTGGATTTTTGTGCCAGACAGCCTGGTCACAACACTGATGAAGTCAACTGACCGGCCAAGGGTGGTCTCTCCAACCAGTAATGCATTATGAACAATCATCTCTTTTGAAAGCCAGTTCTGGCTCCCAAAGTTTTGATGCACATACATTCGACACTAGTGATTGCTATAAATATTGGCTGACTTTGCATAGCACATTTATATTTATTCAGTCTCCAAACTCTTCTGCTAGCAAAGAGAACAATGTGCACCGTAACTCGCCCTGATCATGTACATTCGCGAGTTCTTCAAACGGAGTTCGCCAGGTACAAGACTGCTACTCAGTAGCCTTCTCAACTGCAGTCGCCTGCCAAAAGCACTGCAAAGTTTAAAACCTATTGCAATCAATAAAATTATGTTGATTATGGCTGAAGTTCCGTCACGATGACCGATGTCATCACTTTCACTAATAGCGGACCAAACCTTTGGTGAGAGACGTTCCAACAACATTGATAGGAAAACTTTGTTCCAAATAACTACGCCATGTTGATTTGGTAGGGTTACTTTTCTCCTTCTGTATTTGCTGGAGCTCTATGTAACAAATGTAAAGCAGCTGTGTTTAAACAAAATAAAAACAAATTGGAAAGCCGACTAGTGATTATAAAAATGTCTCAGGCTGGCGCAGAGTTCCGTGCGCTTCGAGGTGCCAGCAGTCATTTGCTGCTCAGCAACATCACACAGAATGAGGCAAGAATCACTGCAGCAGTTAATCATGTTCATATCGCAGTTTGATTTAAAAGTGCGTTTGGAAATTTTCACATGTATTGTTATGATTTACTCTGCAAAAGCTGAAAAACCCAATTTTGACATCTTGTGCACAACAAAAACTGGCAGCATGGTAGGAAACAATATCTTCAGGACTTCTTTCTTACCTTCCTTCTGACGAGGACACTGGTTCGATACTGTCGCACCCCTCATTTTGTTCAAAAAGTTCTTGCAATGGAAAATGACCGAACTTACTGAGCAAGAACAGAAAAGACAACATCTCAATTTTTGATGGCCTTCTGGCATTTTTACATCTATGCTGACATTTTCTTTTAAATGGCAGATTAGTTATGCAAGCATTGCACAACCAATTTAGTTGATACCATTTCGAAGCATAATTTATTTCAAAATATGCCTGGGAAAGCATAGCCAGGATTACGTATTAGACACTGAGATGTAGCATTAGAAGAGTTAGTGCTTCAAAACACTGTAAACTTGACTGGACTGACTTTACTTGCACAGTGTTACACACATTAGCAATGTAAAAACTGGAAAGGGTAAAACGCAGACATGGTCCGGTAACCTTGATGGGAAGAAAGGATATAATCTACCAGGGAGGCTCTCCACCCCAATGACAGCAGCAAAAGAAAGTGCGCTTTTGAAGACTCCCATTTGTGGTACAGGCTTCCACAAAACCACATCCCATACACATACTTCCAAAAAGCAATAGAGAAGAAGTAAACTGCCCTTGTTTACTTTGCTTTTATCCAATAAAGCTGAAGCAAGACCAACATCACAGGCTATTTCACATCACCTTTTTCAGACTCCCTGTTCCAATCATACATCTACAGCAACAAACCAAGTTAAAAGAAACATTTTATTACAGTATGCATATTACAGATATGCTGATCTGATTCATTCAAGTGACCAAAGTAACCTACACAGCACAATTTTTCATGTACTCATCAAGACTAAATATTAGCCGATTCAATTCAGCTAAAGTGATTTTCTTAAAGTATCAACAAGCAGCTTTTTTCTGGGGGGGGGGGGAAACACCAAAACCTTTCTGATACAAGTTCAGATCAAGGCTACCCACTCCCTCAGCAGAGACAGGGGCTGCAGACACCTTAGACGTGAAGGATTCGGAAGAGCATGGCTAATCTAATGCTGATGACAAAAGAAAATTAAACAATTTGAATTCCAATTTATTTTTCAAGTCACACCAAATTACACAGCCCACCAAATTTATTAGATACTACTCCTGGCCCACAGCATTTTCCAGAAGAATGATTAACAGGAATAATAATGACAGCGGAAATGTACAGAGAACAGTGTATTGTTATCAAGGTCCCTCCTTTTTCATTTAGCTCCTTTTCTAGGCCGATACCGTCTTACAAAGAGTGCTGCAGAACACGTGATTAACAACCAGGACCATTTACAGAGCATTGCAAAAATTGCACAAGATTCCTCAATGAATCAACAAGCCATAAATGAATCACCCAAATCCTTGCAGCTTGGTCAAATATCCCCGCTTGTCAAACAGCAACTGCGGCCAAAGTCCACAGAAAAACTTGGACAAGTGGACAGAAATCTTCCACTAAAAATCATAGTTTCCATAACCAATAAATCTAGAACACGACGGTACTCAAACAAGGCCTGTCCTACACACTCGCCAACAGTGTGGAAGGACTGCAGTTTTGTAAATCAAGGCTAAGATACATAGATTCTACATTGTGCTGGAATTTACGGCGCACTAAATTCCAACGCTAGTAAACACTTCAAAACCATGTAATGAAGTGTTGTACTGGAACAATTCTTCAGAGTTTCCAGATCCTCAACACCGGTTTCACGTGAACTGCGATAATGCAGAACAGAAAATCACTGTCAAAAGATGCAGGGAAATGGAGAAGTAGTGACCCACACAGTTATTGTCCCACACCTGAGCAGCCACATCATCATTGTTTTGCACTGGTGTGAGACTTAAACTGGGAGGGCTAGTGAGTCAAAGCATTAACAGGGTACTCCTGTTCCAAGATAACCGACATATGGTAACAGGCTGCTTGACCCTTCAGGATAACACCAACAGTCAGAACACCGCTAGAGACTTCTAGACAAAAGAAACCTTACTGTACAAATTATTATTCCCTACATAAATCGGAGGCACCCAAACAGATGGGACAATTTCTCATTACCTTCCTGCCTAGGTGACGCATTCAAACCGAGTATCAGTGTCATTCTCCCAAAATATTAAAATCATACAAAAACCAGTTTGAAAACTTGAAGTGTATTTAAAAGGTGTATCTTTTAGAATTCCACTCAATTTGTATTCTGGAGGTACAGCAGCCTCATCCACTATTATGTTTCACACAATGGTTGTAAGTGCATTAACCTTCTGGATATGAAGTTAGTGCTCCAAGGACTGCTTTTTCAAAATCCTTGTTTCTGGAAGCCATCTTTTCTGCTCTAGTCTCTGATCATTTTGAGCATCTTGTCTTCCAAGAAAGCCTGTAACAGGCTTACATTACTGGCATCAATGCAGTTCTGTTTGCTAGAAGAGCACCCTCTCTGGGCTTGGCCCTGGGCCACTAGGAGAACCAGATGGGGATGAAACTGCATAGCCCAGGAGGCAACCAAGATTAGTGAGGCATTTGTTATTTGATAGTAGAGGACTGTCACTGTTGTACATGGCCTGAACTGTACACTAGTGGGTCACGGATGTGCATCAACAGCAACACTTGAGCTCAATGTACAATTAAATTTAGGATACATTTCATATTTTAGTTGTAGCACCATCTGGTCTGGTGAGCGCTCCTTAAAGAGTGGCTGTGACCTGATCCATCAAAGTTATTTACTGTCAGATCTAGGGTCCAGGCCTGGGGGGGGGGGGGGGGGGGGGAGGAGGAAAAAACATATCTGGATAACCTTCGAATGACTCTGCTAATATTCGTTTTCACCCAAGATAATCCTTCTACAAGCATCCAAGAGTTTCTTCCAAAAGTGTTGAAAAAACAGCCCCGCGTTTTATGGGAGTCCCACTAGCACCACAGCCAAGCAGTTGGGGCCAAAAAGCTAGCTTGTCTAGCCAAAGTGGGGGGGGGGGGGGGGGGCGGGGATAAGAGGCAAAGTTATGGAAGCGCACATCTCTTTGGCGTACCTCCAAGCAGCTTCGACTGGCAGTTGATGAACTCTGGTTTCCGCTCGCCGCTGTGCCGCTGGCAGGCATGGTGCAGAATCTGGACAAACGTGCACTTCTCCCCAGCTGAGCCAGCTACCCACTGGTCAGAGGCATTGTCAAAAACCAGGTCGAATTCTGGGCAGTCCTGTGGGAAAAGGGTGGTCGGTAAACATGTCAAGAAGAAGGGGTGAGGTTACAGTCCCGTAAACGACTAAATCAAATTATGGCAGTGGTTTTAACGCCCAAATGTGTCTGACCGAGAAATCCAGAAGGCAGCAGAAAAACATTTAACACAGAACTGCATAAATCTAGTAAAGGGCAGATTTACTGTTGCTGTACTGGATGGAGACCAGGACAGGACAAGCAACTTGTGTGAACCACAGATACAAAGCACTTCTTAGCCTCCGCCCACCTCAACCCCCAAGTGACATCAATGGAGGGATGTCAGATTCAATTAACAGCAAGTCCTGCATAACTGTATTACATCAACTCTAAACAATCATTTAAATCTTTTAACCCTCTTTTGGCCAAGGGCCACAATCATTGTGCACTGTTTAGAGGACCACACGTAAAATCACAGTAAGTGACATGTTGACTCTTAACGTCTGAAATGGAGAAAATATCATTAGATTGCAACTGTATTATATAGATTACCTCCCTCAGCCAGACATATCATTAAGTCATGACATATAGATAAATACAGCATGTCTTTTTTGCGTGACAAAGTACTTGTAAAAGTCCAGCACAGTGAACATGTGAACTCCTCCCCGAAGTTGTATGCACACTGGAAATCAACACACTGCAATAATATTGTGATGGACTGGTGTCCTCTCCAGGACATACTTGGCTTAGCCTTGCACATTGTTCCTCCAGGATAGGCTCCGGACTACTGTGACCCTGACTTGTACAAGAGGTTAACAGCAAGTACAATAATAATAAATAAGCGAAGCAAATTGTTGAAGCCTAGGGGCTGGCTGGTCGGTACCGTGAACTACAGTCTGGTGTAATAAGCTTATTTTAGTAAACTGGGTACCCCCCGATCCACCATCTGCTGTTCTGTCATTTGGTGCCAACAGATTTCTGGCTGAAACTTAACCTTAAAAAGGAGGGGCCTTTTTAAAGTCAGGTGTCCTCAAAGGTTGGTACTCAAACACAGATCATTAACTACCACTGTTGGTATGAAAACCATCCTTCCCTAAACTACTAGAAATATTTAACATTACCCAACAGCTAGTATCAAGGCAGGGAAAGGTGCACTTACTCTGTTTGGGTCGATGCCATTGACCTGTCGGAGCTGGTCCACAGTCCACTGGGACCTTCGAGCAAAAGAGGAGGAGCCCTCAAACTGTTTGACCTTGGTGATTGACAGCTGAGGGGGCTTCTTGTTTGTCACTGAGAAATAAAGTTGGAATAAAGTCAGATTTTCAGAGACTGAATGTCTTTCACCAAATATGGCTCCATATTATCAATGTAAAAAAAAAAAAGTCAACAAATACTGACAATATTAACTTATACAAGTTTATTTACAGGGCAGCACAACAGCTAACATTTTCAATATTCTGTGAATATATCAACATTGATTTTTGGTACCAACCCCCCACAGACAAACAACCTGAACAACCCAAATGGGAGAGGAAACAATGAAACCCGAAGTCCAAAGCACACAATCATACTTCAACACTACAAGATACACTAATTCTTACCATGCCTTTATCAGCAGCACATTCTTGAACCAATAAAATAGTAAAGTAAACAAGAGGAAAAAGAAGCTTCCGCTCTTCTACTGGTTGCTTCGCTAAATGGGAGGCTGAACAATGGATGACTTTACACTTGCCAACAACAACTTTCCCTTGTGGCCCTGCAAAGCCCCGAGAGAGAGCTACCCAAAAAAAAAAAAAAAAAAAAAATATATATATTGCATGCCAAAACAAAATTGCTTCTGGCAAGAGAGACAAATTTATGTACTTAACTTACATAATAAACACTACGCCTGAGCAATTATCCAACCTAATTTGAGCCCATCTTCTGCAAGTTACCCTTTTGAGTTTATTGATCTCTACCACAGAATGCTTACGCTTCAATATACATTACACACTTCACAGAAGAGAAATGGGTTTTTGGAAGAGGTATCATCTAGCCTGACAAATGGATTCAGTTTAATATCCCCTTTTAATAAATCTGGTATGATTTGTGGCATCAATATGTGAAGTGGCTAGAGACAAAGATGTTCTGTCAGTTCCCTAGACTGAAATAAGGCCGCTCTGTTTGGACTACAGATGAGTATTTCTACCCCTGCAGCACTTCAAGGTCTAGACTGGTTATTTTTAAGACTGACGTAACGCAATGTGAGGTCACCATGTGTACACATAGTTATCGCCAGGAAGAAATTCAACTTGAGCAAACCAACTCCGCAAAAAAGTTTATAGTCGGCCATCGAAATGCTCCTGAGGTTCACTGCCGCCACCATCTGTACCGACTAATCCCTTCTACGGTAGGCCTAGGTAAGGTAACAAGTCATTTCTGCTATAGCTTCCTGCTCCCACCAGCACATGGGAGAGTGTCCTTTTCCATCATTACTGTTCTGGAGGCAGGACCCCAACCCACTCCTTCCTTTCACAACTATTTAGAAAAGCCTGGTTTCATATTTTTCATAGTAATCGGATTAACAAGGTCAAAAATGATTTTAAATATGATTTCCAAATCCAGTTTAATATAATATAGTGCAAACGTACATTTTGTGCACCTTGAGAAAGAGTGCTGATCTGGAGGTACAGCATTACCGAGCAGCTGAGTCACACTATTGAGTCAGTGACTCAAAAGGACCAGTGTCCGAGTGTTGCGGAAACAACAAATGGAAAAATCTGTTATATGTAAGTGTGTGTGAAAGCGAAAATGAGTAAAACATTGTGACAAGCTGTGCAAATGCTGAACCACTTTGAAGATCCAGGTTGGCACCAAGCAACATAGCTAATTACTTCAGAAATCTTTGCTGCTTACAGAGGACCGAAATAATTTCTTTGAGCTGTCGAGTCCCTGAATATTGTTCCCAGTGGACAGAGGTTTAAGTAGAGTTGTTCTGGTTTGTAACACTACCTTAAACTCATGATATCTGGACAAACACAGCTTAGTTCAAAGGGAACTTTTGTTTCAGAGGAAGGCATTTCTTTTGCTGCAAGACAAGACTGTCAGATATTTCTCCTCTCCGGAAGAGATAACCGTAGTGTTGTCTTTTCCTGTCATTCAGAACCACTGAGCTGTTTCAAACCAAAGTGGTTTCTCCTGTGAATAGAGACCACCAAAGATCTTCTGGGACACTTTCCCTTCTCAACTGAAAACCACACATTTGCTGATGCAACCAACCTCCAGAGACACTGGCCCTTAAACTCCAACAGGTGAGACACTGCATGTTTGGCTCAAAAACACTACATTTCAACAACAGAGCACACAAGGAAAAGAGATTTTATTCCAGAGTCTTACGGACACGTTGCTAACAATACATCTTTCTTTGCGATGAAAGCCTCTGAATGACAAGCGTGTCATTAGCGTCTCCCCTGAGCCTGGCAGCAATCTGCTGGGCACTCAATCAAGTGGGACCCAGTCAGCAACACAATACACGTGCTATGATACACAGCACTCCAACCAACAAGGAAGAGTGGGAAGGAAAAGTTGTCCTTCCGAAAACTCAAGTATGAAATAAACCACTTTCAGCAGCTCCCTCCTTTCTGTTACATGCAACATGGTATAATTAACTCATTCCAGTGGTGCTGAGCACTCCACCTCCGGTAACACCCAACTTCTGGTTCCTCAGCACTCGCAGATTTCTGAGAATGTGGATAAGAGCAAATTTATAGCAAAAGGCAACAAAACTGTCACCCTTTGCAGCTGTCCACTATTATGAGTTTTACTTTCACTGTTGGAGAGCACTGATCTCATTTAGCAGATATGCTCTTCAGCAATGCATCACAAACATGAAAACACCCTTTTACAAGAAGGACGAATGGTCTTAGACACGTGATTTTTACCGAACAACCCTTGGACCTTCCTTGTGAAACAGAATGTGGAGATTCCTGCCCACTCCTTCATTAAGAAAAAAAAAAAAAGAAAAAAAAAAACAGTATTCATGCATGAATTTGATTACCATCTGTACTCACTGGAAACTAAATTGTAACCTTAACATTGTAAGTCGCTTTGGAGAAAAAGCATCAGCTAAACGAATTAATGTAAAATTAACTGCAAGTACTTACGGTATATGGACGTTTAAAGAATTCAAAACAAATATTTGGATCACTGTTTACATCTATAAAAAAAACTGCAATGCCCCTGCAATGTGTACCCACCAAGAATCTGTAACTGCTCTCTAAAACTGTTTATCCACCAAGTCCATTAACAACATTTCTGGACTATGCCACAATGTAGATGACTTCCTTGCACATTTAGAACAAGAAAAGGATACAGTCTTGCAACAGATAGAGGCTGGCTCAGGTGAGTGCTCGTGCTCCTTTGAATCAATAAGGTGCAATGACAGAACGGGGGGGGGGGCACCGGGAACGGGTATTTGGGGGCAGGACTTTGAGGACTGCGGTGTTGTCGTGCGGCTCGGGGACAAAGGTGCGGGCGTGTGCAGGGTTTTGAAAAGCGGTGATCGGGCATGCGTTGGCTGTCTGCCTCCACCTCGTCTCTTGTCTCGCTCTTTCACTGGGAGTCCCGGGGGGGAAGACATAGAGGCGGCAGTTAGTCTCAGCTGTGGGCAGCTTCCCTCGGGCTCCGCCCCCTTTTCTCATCGTCTCAGCATGCTACAAGTCTATCAAAATATAGTACCACCAAAAAGTACCTATCCACGGGTCAGTATGACTTCTTGGCCTCCAAACAGCTGTAATCCTCAGCTGGATCCAGCACCAAAGAAGGCCTGAAAGAACATGTCTTTTCATATAAGACCTGCAAGACCAGTGCAAGCATGCAGCTCACAAGGTCAAAGGGAATGTAAACATAGGGCAGATGTCAGTGTTGTACAAAAGGTTCAGTATCGAAACTGTCCTGTTACATTTCAAAGATTAAGACCTTGGAATGACCAAGGGTGGAACCTGTAGAAAGACTGCATTGTTTCCATATTCAAGAAAAACAAATTCTCATTTAACAGACAGGCAGTCACATAGCACTGTAGCAGCCATGTAACTGAACAGCTGGATATAAATTATATTGACATGTTCTGTATCCCCTTTGGGAGTGATGTTGCAGCGGGCTTGGCCTGTGCCTGCTCTCTGGTGGGTCTGGGGTTCAAGTCCTGCTTGGGTTGCTTTGCGACAGACTGGCGTCACGTCCTCGGTGTGTCCCCTCCTGCCTTGCGCCCTGTGTTGCTGGGTTAGGCTCCAGTCCACCATGACCCCACTTAGGACAAGCAGTTTCGGCGTGTGTGTGTGTGTGTGTGTGTGTGTGTGTGTGTGTCCGTCCCCTTTTGTCATGCCATCAAGAAGTGGATTTGGTCCCACTGGGGACAGAAAGACAATGTTGGAAAAACAGTTTAATTTCACACCCCTCCCCCAAAATCACAACTAAATTTCATTAGAACAACTGCCAGAAAACTATTCAGGAAATATTCTCAAAAATGTACAACACTTTTAAAAAAAGTATGTGAATGACAACGTCACGACAGGACAAAATTTTGAGTTAACTGTCCGATTGTTGCGGAATGGCTTGTCTGTTCAGAGACAGGTTGTAGATAACATAAGTATGCACTATATTAATACTTTGAGTCTTCGTGCAATTACACCCTAGCAAGGTAAGGGTTAGAGCTTTGAAAGGATGGCAGATTCATTGAGTCAACTGTTGTACTCAAGACTGCAACAACCTGCAAGTGGCCCGGAAGCCTTTGCTGAAGTAAAGGCGAACAGAACAAGTTTTGCCGAATTCCTTCGTTTGCTCTCAGTTACCGAAATCAGATATGGGTATCGAGGGGCTGGTATGCAACTAGACATTCTGCAACAGATATCTCTTTTACATTCAAAATGGGGACTTCGGGATTTCCACTGTGTGCTGATAGAATGACGAAGCAATTTGTCCCAGTGTGACTCAAAGCTGACCTTGCTGACAGATTTATCGTAGGAGTACAGAGGGGTGTGCACTCTTCATGTATCAGCCTTTTGAGACAACTGCTTGCCACACTTCAAGAATCATCTGCCTGCATGTAGACCTGCCTGCTGGTACAATGCACTTCCGTATGGTTGTCTGGAGGTGGATGTTACTGAAGAAAAGCATCTTCAAAATGAATGTAAATAGAGCTCTAGGGTATACGTATGTATCATACGTGATCTTAAGTCACTTGTTACTGTTGAATGTCAACATTTCAACTGAATAAAGCTGAATATTTCAAGGAAAGTCAAACAATACATTACCTTGCACCGCAACTTCCCAGTTTAAAATATATTCAAAACATGGTCAAAGCCAAGAAAACAAATACTTGTTAGAGTGTAACCTTTGCATGCTTTAATTTTATTTATTACTGCATACTGTAGCGAGTCCCAGAATAAAGAAAGCCTATGCAACGTGGTTATTTTCCCAATGACCAGCAATAGCAGTTATAAGGCCTTGACAAGCTTTTTCTTTTAAAGACTTGAATACACAGGACATACAGAACACAAGTATATTATCAGCACAGATCAAGATCTTTTTTCAAATCTGTGTGTATAACTGTGATGAAACTCTGGAGAACAGTAATAAAAATAAGCTTTGTGACCCATCGAGGTTCCAAAGAACCATGAACAGTCTGGAAAAAGATCAATTCCAGCAACAGTAAACCTGTTAATCTACCCATCCAGCCATGTTCCAAATCACCTTTCCAGAAAAAATACTTCCATGAGCAAATCAGCTCAGCTATGAAAATACAAAGCTGAACAGAAAATATTTTGATCAAAGAGGGGGCGAGAGAGAGAGGGAGGGAGAAAAAAAAAAAAAAAAAAAAAAAAAGAGAATCAACAGAAATACCTTCCTAATACTGACAGTCATAGCATTACCTTCATTTTAATAATTTCCTAAATAATAGTACAAAGACACTGGAAAGATTAATTTTGGATATGAAATTTGGCAATCTTAAAGACACCACCCTAACAAGAAAAGGGAATATCCAAAGCTGTTTTTTTTTTTTTTTTTTTTTTTAATATAAACTGGAGAAGATGAATGCATATGCCACCACCACAGAAATACGTCTAAACACCATCTTTAATCAAAACTGTTGACAGGATCAGAGCCAGAACCAAGGGATATGTTCATTGCACATCAGACGGGCTGAAAAAGGAGCACTTTGTGACAAGCAGCTCAAACAGGAAGGGGGAGACAACACAGATAGCAAAAGCACTTAAATTTAATAATCCATGCCATCCCAGGATGATCATAAAATGTACCAAAATATCCTTTGATAGCCTTCTCCATTTGAATGAGGTCTGATCACTTGAGTCTAAAATGTGTTGTTCTAAAGTATAACAGCTAGACAAATGGCTGATCTTTAGTGCTCATGATTTTATACATCATGACTGAAAGGCATAAGGCCACCTTGAACTTGATCTTAAAAATAAATAAAAAGAAAATCAAAAAAGTTGGATTTATAAAAAATTACAGAAACAATTATGCAGCTACATTTACATGTATTCATTTAGCAGACACTTTTCTCCAAAGTGACATCTCAGAGAAAATACAATGTGTTCATTACATTACATTTACATTTATTCATTCATCAGCTACATAAACACAAGAAAGTAATGAGAAGACACTGGAATAACACTAACAGGTGAATAGACTAGCACAAGGATACTGCAGATACAGACAAAGCTGTACTAAGAGCTGGATAAACACTGTTTAATCATATTGTGATGCTGACAGAGGTGCTTTGAAGAGAGTATCTCAGACACGAAACTTCGAGGAGCACAACTTAAATTATAAAAAAAAATTTTTGTAACAAATAGCTCTAGAAAGCATATGCATATTCTGCCAAGAACAAAGTAAAAATAGTTCAGCCAAGGTTAATCAAACATTTAAAATGAATTCATAACTAAACCTCTTTATGCAATATTCAAATGGGGAAAAAAAAAAAAAAAAGTTGCTTTGTTTTTCCAAACATAGAGGACCAAAATGGCCATTTTCATATTAAAGATGTAAAATTCATCTCAGTTGCCTTAACGTGTTACATTTAATGAAGAGTACAGTATACACTGAATAGTGCGTATTACTCTATTCAAAAACTTTAGAAATTCATGTTGGAGATGTGCTGTGCAGCAGCATACTCCTCACCAAGGAGGTGTCATGACCCTCAGAGAAAGTATCGCAGCAGCTCTGCAGATTACATTATAAAATATTCATTTAGTACTGCAACACTGACATTCTCATTATTCACCTTCTGCACGAATGATCTGGATGACAACGTCTCAATTACAGCGCAGCAGAGGCTAGACGCTATGGGTAGGACAGGATTGTGGGGTGGGCACGTTCATGCGGATTGTCCTCAACAAATTTCACCAGGGACACAAAATCCTGGAGCCAAGAACCAGAAAAATGATACTGCAATGGGAACCGCCATGGTACAAAGCCAAATCAAAACAGTTTTTAGACTCATGCAAAAATCTTCTTGGAGCTGTTACAGCATCTGCAGTATCTTAGCGACTATGAGACACCAATGAACCAAGATCGAGTAAGGGGAAGGGTGGGGAAACTCAGTGAGGCTTAAAAAAATAAATTGACAAAAAAAAAAAAAAAAAAAAAAAAGTGGAACTCCTTGCATAAGCTAACTGAAAAGCACTGGAGCAAAACTTGGAGATTTATTTTCAACCCCTTCATAACACAATTTAAGAAGGGCCACACTGGTAGTTGAGACTCCAGCATCCCTGAGGAACAAGCCCTCATTCATGTCTGCAAGGCCTGCTTTCAGAGAGACCTTATAAAGCAGAGTAACCACATCACTTAAGAAAAAACACACACACAGCAGCAACCATCTGCCAGTTTTGGCTTTGCTTCTGGAGAGACAGCTCAGCATCTCCCTGCTGGCTCAGCACCTTCACAAGACTAAGAAGGAAAAGAAGAGAAAGCAAAAAGAACGGAGAGAGAATCCAAAGACATTGAGCAAAATTAGACAAACTAGAGACAGACCACAAGACTAGAAAAAACAGCCTAAAGCAGGAGAGACTGCAAGAACAAATTGGGGCACCTCAGCCTGCTTAGAGCCCCAGTCCATTTCCAGTCATATTTCCCCAAAACGACCAGCTTCTCCAGAGGAGCACGTTTCAGCAGTGACAGAAGGGCCTCAGGTGCCAGTTTACTGAAGTGCATTGCATCTGACAACAGAGAAGCTGAGCACACGATTAAAGGTGAAGGCCTTACGGCAGATCTGCACTCCCAAAACTGGTTAATGCTCTTTTGCTTTACCTCTCAGGCTTGAGCTCACAAATCAGTCTTCAAAACAAGCAGAACGCTATACAAGTATGGCATGTTAAGCTATGTACCCCAGAACGGCAAATTTCTCCTTCTCTTTAGGGACTTTCTCAGCTGGTAGGACAAGTGGCTTCAACACCGCCTTCAATGGTCTTCTTGGACCGAAATGCTGACAGCTGCACGCACGCACGCACACCCTGCTCAAAGGAAAATGCTGTGGAGCCTGAGGTTTAGGTTTGTAGAACAACACACGACAAAGCAAAACGGAAGCTCACTGCTGGAGAACAAGGGGGCTTGCGCTTCACATAGAGGGGATCACAAAGAATTCTTCCCACTTCCTAAACTTTGAGACAAATCTTCAAGTGCTAATAGAAGGCTAAGGCAAAGGGGGGGGGGGGGGGGGGGGGAAAGAGTAATAGGATGTTTGGCTTGTATTTTTAGAACTGGGGACATTTTGTGCAATCAGAGCAATTTATTTTTCTATTGTTACGTCTTCCTTCTGAAACTGTGCTTAAATACGGCGTTCAAAAAGGCAATTACGTCCAAAAAGTGTTACATTGCCACGCATAAAAAGCTTAGCATAAATGCCAAGTAACCACAATTCCTAGGTAGCTCAGTGCCAAACCCCTGTAGCGATAATGTCAAAAGCAGCATTTACTTATGAAAAAACCCTCAAGTTGAGCAGAACAGTTCCATAAAAGGCTACAATAATTACCCTTGCTCATTACAGCAGCATGCCCAAATGCCCAGGAGCTCTGGGTACAGTGCATTTTTTGTTAAAAAGTATAGTTTCAAAGCACAAGCAACTAGCCTTTGTCAGCCCAGCCCAAATGCCCAGGAGCTGTACTCTTACACTATGTTAAACGGTATTATTACAGTGTTCCCTCTGACAGCGTTTAAACGCACACTATTTATTTCTCTGTATATTTAGTACTCAGGCCTTTAAAGCCTTCAGTCTTCTTTTAGTTTCTGTAAATAAGGATTACTCAGGGTAAGTAAAAAGTGGAGCTAGAGGGATTACGTTGCAATTTGAGAAGCATTGGGAAAGCCGAGACCTAAAAAGATAACGGAAAGCTGTCTTTCCTTGATAAAGGAAAAGTTCCATTTACTGACATGATCACTATTGTGCAGTTTGTGTTTAACTGTAGCAATTTAAAGCTAGAGGTTGCATCGGAAGCATGTGGAGAATACTGATTGCTTTACAAGATTGTTTTCCATGCAAGAGTTCAGCTGGATGTTTAGTGGCATAATTTGATAAAATCTCAATAAAACAGTTGTGTTAATGTCTATGAGGAAGCACTGTGAAACTGGCAACAGAGCAAAACTGACAATACAATGTCCTTGCTTCTCAAAAGAATACCCAACCCCAAAAATGTGAAAAATTCCTACAGAGATTGTGCCCACAGCAATGGACACATTAACGTGCCCAGTTGCTGCATAACCAAGAAGAAGCTGAACCTTAACTAATGAAATCCTCAATCCGCAGAAGAATCCACACAAAGTGTCCAATGAAAATGTGTGTTCACAAGCATACTGGTGCCACTTTTGTATTTATTTCACTCAAAACAGAACACAAGATGTAGCTGACACCACTGTTAAGACTTGAAATCCATCAGCTGAGTTAATACTGTAGAGGACACACTGAATAGTACCTCTGATAGGCACGCCTTTTAAAATAAAAGAAAAAAAAAAATCTAAGGTTTGGATATTCCCTAACCTCTGACAATGGTCAAATAAGTATCTTTTCCATGGCAACAGAAGACAGGTAATGTTTCACAAGGTAGCTGTTGAACACAGTATAAATGTCATTATGAAACCCGTTTACCACCACCAATTTTCATTTAATATAGAGCTAAAAAAAAAAAAAAAAAAAAAAACCACTAGACCTTTGTCTGTGGATGGACAAATCAGTTTTTCCAGGAACTGTATTTATGCAGTCCCCACACAATTTGACAGTCCTGCTCCTAAATGCCTTAAGATGTTAAATTTATGTTGACTCAAATACAGAATGTTTTGTCCTCCACTTGCACCCTTAGTATTGGAAGTCATGTGTCAGAGTCCATGCATGCTTAGTATTGCAAGTCTATTGTCAGAGTCCATGCATCCAATTGTCTTCTCCCTTCACTTTCCAAAGTATCAGCTGAGGAGCATTAATTCTCTAAATGTGGCTAAAGTATGATCAGTCATCATTTGTGCTTCTAGAGATTTTTAGATTGATTTGATCCAAGATCAATCTGTCCACAATACACTTAGTCTTCAACACTTTACCTCAAAGGACTCCACCAGCTATGGGTTTTCACATCCATATAGGGCCATGAGGTGGAGGGAGAATTTTTACAACTCTAAATGTCATTTGTGGGGATACATCAGCAAATTAGAAGACATCTTACAGAGCTTTCATTTCAGCTCTGCTAAATTTCAGAGACCACTTGCTGACTGACCCCAAGAGGCAAAGCTCTCAGTGACTTATGTCAAACAGCAACAACCCTCTGACCCAGAGGTACAGACTGGTAATCTATTGCTACTTTAGTGTACAAACCCAACTCTAATAAAATCACTTAACTAAATCTGAATGTTTAGTACATTAAGTTGTGCAGATTTAAAAAGGAAAACAAGTTTTGAATTGAAATTTACAAGAATTGCCACGAGAAGCACCTAGTAGTGTTTTGTCATGTATTATGGCACTAATCATATAGAACAGGAAATGAGTACCCACCACTACCCCCCAACCCCTGCTCACCACTGACTGCAAGTCAAGGTCATTAGCAGGTTGTCCCCTCCACTCCCCCCACTTTCACTGTTAACTTTATGGAGCCTTTATAAGCTTCGACTAAACAGCTGGAAAACAGGAGCTGTCACTGCAGCTGGGTGAGAGGTGACACCAACAAGGCAATAGGTGGAAGAGGGTGCTATACCCAGGGCATGAGGAGCACAGGGCAGCATTGTTTCCAGCTACACAATGAAACAGAGAAACTCCTGTGAGTCTCCTTCCTGACAGTCATTCATGTTCTCATGTGACTGTCAAAGGGATCAATGTTTGTGTAATGTTAAAGCTTTCCATTGTATTACTGTATTGTGACAAACTTCCACTCCCCCTTTTTATTTATACTGTGAAGAGATTTACATTTATTCTTCTCAGATGCTTTTCTCCAAAGCGACATACAACTTGTGCATTACATTAAAAGACAGTTGCAGACATGTGATAGAAGTAAAGCATTTGCACTTATGCATCATAATGGAACAGCCTTCCAACATACCTGGAGGTTTCAGTCAGACTGAATGCCTGCATTACAGACAGGAATCACTAGTTTCTACATCAAGCAGAAGCTTCACATGCACAGAGGACTGTTGACTCAGGGTGGGTGGGTGGGTGCACAGCTCCATCCTTCCAGAAAACAAGCTTCATTAAAGGGGACAGCAGCATATGTGCCGCAGCAGCCCTGTGAGACACACCCTGCAGGGTCTTGCTCACAGACAGGCTCCAAGGTGCCCCACCTCTCTGCCTGATGGCATCAGACAAGAAACAGCTTATCAAGCCTGGCTTACAACCTGTACATCCTCCAAAGACAGACACTGTTTCCAGGGAGGCCATCCAACCATTTTAAGTTTTGTACCTTTTGCTCTTGAGCCACATGGAATCCAAAGGCAAACAGCAGTATTAAAAGCAGAAGCAGTTAACAGTTTAAACAGCTATAATTTTGCACATTCACAAAAATTTACATGTACTGTAGCAAATGGGCAAAGACATGTCTTTGTCAAAGCTCATGGTATTGAAGGAAAACAGGCAAAATCAAAAGCATTTTGTATACACTTTGCACTGTGAAGGCAGCTCTTCTGTGCCCAGCTGCAGAGCATACGGCCCACATCAAGGACCACAGCATGCTGGCTTTCCTTGAATGTCAGCGCTCTGCAGTGCCACTGAAGTCACCACCCGCACAGCAAATCATCTCAACCGGGGTCTTGCTGCAAAATGAATCCAATTAAAAGTACCCTTTAAAAGCCTTCCTGTCCCCATGACTGGAAGTACTTCCTCCCCTTCGAGAGGCAGATGAGGCTGGAGTGCAGACACACAGCTTGCAGAAGAGGTGGCCTTTGTTACGGCTAATCAGCACGCTTGTTAGTCCGAAGAGAAGCAGCTAAGGCCTCCCTTTGGGGTCATATGGCAGTCAGCCAATTGAAGCCCTTATGCTTCCTGCCAGGCAGGAAAAACGTACAGAGTGCGACTGTACTATAAAATCAATTACACTGCCATTTTGAAAGGCGAAATCAATACGGGGCAAAGAAAGTTAAGGAATGATAGAGGAAGGACAATGAAAAAGATAAAGCGTAGAACAAAAACCCCTAGCCCCCTGCTGCTATGGTGTGATGTGGAGATGAAGACTGGTCAGATCTACTTTCTCTATTCCTGTAAAGCCTATAGCAAAGGCAGCCCACAGGGAATCAAATCAAAGTATGACTGCCATTGCTGAAAATCCTGCACACACACTTTCCTAGTCTTGCACAGAGACCATTTCTCAGTTGGGGTACAGTCACTGCTTGTGCTGGCTGATCAATGTCTTGTCTTGGGAGTGACAAGAAAGGGGTTTGGAATTGTCTCATTTACTGACACAAAAGAGGAGAGAAGGAAAGAAGTGGGAGATGGAATGAAGAAGAGAAGAGGGGGGAAAAAAAAAAAAAAAACTGAAGATCAGAATGAGAGGCTCTGCAGATAAGGCATATTTGTGACATATGTTCGGGGAAAATGTCCATTCCCCACTCTGCCAGAGCTGGTACCTCACCCAGAAGTAGTGGGTCAGGATGCTGAAGGGGCTCTGCTGTATACGCAGACATGCCTAATTAACCTGGAACAATGGCAGGCATACAGAACAGAGAGCCAGCTTAAACCCCCCCTGGAATTCTTGCATGTACTGCAAACCACTGCCCTGAGCACATGCACAACAGTAGGGAGTCTCCGTGAATCCCATAGCAGCACGATTTGCATTTATAGATTTGTCTAGTCTTTTTCCTTTACTTTCATAACAGGCCACCTCACCTGTTTTTAGTTATAAGCTGATTGCTAATTGAGACCACCCCTCCAAAAGCTGTGCAGTTTCAAGAATGTGACAATTGAGCCGCACTGTCGAACACACTTCCACACGTCCGATTACCGGCAGCAAAGACAGGCTTAGAGGTTGCCACACTGCAGTGCCATGCCACAAGGCAACAGGCAGGAAAACCACTGGGGCTCTACCTCACCCCAGAAGGATGTGTGATACAGTCTCAAAGATCACATCAAACCACCCCAAGTGCTTTCAGATAAATGCCAAAAAACCCTACAGAGAATAAAATAAAGTGACAAATGTTAGAATTGTCACATACATTTATTCATTTAGCAGATGCTTTTGTCCAAAGCGACATACATCTCAGCAAAAAGTACAATTTATGCATTACAGGAAGAGGAGGAGACATAGGTGCAGACATGAAAGTCTCAAGCAAACTTAGTTTGTTACCTACCACTTGCTGCAGCGAGGTTCATTGATCAAGTAGGTGCAGACAAATCTTGATACCCTCCCACCATTTTTTTGTTTTAAATATAAGATACACAAATAAGCAATATACACAGTGTATACTGGGTTCAAAAACATTAGAAACATGAAGCTCACTATTCACCTAAAGTCTTCTCAAAGCAATAGCACTTTAAACTGTACAGAGTACCATACTGGTTGCAGAGTGAAACTGTAGCTACTATGGCAATGAGAGCCTTCTGCAAAACTACTGTATTGCAATTCCATCTGTAAAGAATTTTGTTTTTAATGCCTTTCCCGTTCCAAGATGGAACATTTTAAAAGAAGCAAACACTAGGTAATGCTAAAATTGTCTTTCATACAGTAACTGGCCTCATACCAACAGTAACAATATTGCCAACATCACAAACCTAGGAATTGACTCCCTAAATAAACATTTCCAAGACATTTGACCTGAGTTCCCAAACTCCCCTGCCAAGCATGTTGTCACTGTACTGTTAAGACAGTTTGGCATGAATACATTGTGAGAAAAAATTGTATCTATTGTTTTACTTTTTGTAAGTAAAACAATAGATACAAAAAAAAACCCCCAAAAACAAACTAGGAACAGCTGGTAGTGTGGTGGTGAGAGCTACTGCCTTTGGACCCAAAGGTTGCAGGTTTGATCCCTACCTCTGGCTGTAGTACCCCTGAGCAAGGTACTTACCCTCAGATTGCTCCAGTAAAGTTACCCAGCTGTATAAATGGGTAAATGATTGTAAGCATGTAGTAATTGTGACCTTAACATTGTAAGTCACTTTGGAGAAAAGCATCAGCTAAATGAATAAATGTAAGGACCTTCATTCACCTTTGAACTATGAATCAGTGATTGTGGTTGCTGCAGAAATGTGTGGTGTGAGTGGTAGGGCTGCATCTGCAAGGACACATTACAACCACACTTGATCTGCTGCTGTGTAAAGAAAAGATGGCAACACCACATGAAGAAAACCTTCCTGCAGGAAAGAAGGAACCAACCCCCACAGGAGGAACACACAAAGGAAGAAGTCAAAGACTGAACTAACAGTCATTATTAACCCTACCCTGTGGTGTATAAGTATCTGTATTCTGCCTGCCCTCTGTGTCTCCCTCCCAGGAGGCTCACATATTGCATTAGGCTTCTGTAACAGAGAAAAGTTGATGTTGTTCTTTCCTACCACAACATGCATCAAGTTCAATCTTCAATTTCACAAGATTAAGGTCTTATTTATGCTTGTAACATTATGTGATTTGAAGTCCACATTTAAATAGATCAGAAATGTAGCTATTTTAGAAAGTCAAAAGTTACCACCACTTTCAGTTGCAAATTTACCTTATGATTAGTATCAATGAAATTAATGGGTAGTAGAGAATTCAAATTTTCCTTGTGTCATTGTGGCAATCTGTCTCAATCCAAACCTGCCCTATATGTTTATTAGAGGAGTCCAGCCACCACCATTCGAACCCTACCCTTTCACAGCAGTCTGTTTCCTGGGTAACGTGGATGTTAATACATTCAATTCAGCAAGAAAATAGCCAAAAACTGACATCACTGAGGAACTAAAACCTTTCAGATTTGAGATACCAAGAATGCATCTGTCTCAAGCTGATACAACCACCACCTGATGTGGAACTAACAATGGTGCAGCAAGCAGCACTGTTGCCTCACAGCACCTGGGCAGTGTGAAAAACCATGGATTCTATCCCAGCTCAGTCTATATTGACTTTGCCTGGGTTTCTCCTGGATGCTTTGGTTTCTTCCCACACTCCAAAGACATGTTTGTCAGCAAATTGGTGAATAACTGCATGTAGTGTGTGAGAAAAATACACTACTTGTAGTGAGTCATCTATGCAGTAGTGGATCAAGAATTCTAAGTAAGCTTGAATGAAAAGGAACATGCTAAACACTACACAGGGTTCACTGGAAGTCATTTTGAAGAAAAGTATCAGCCATATGAATAAATGTAAAAGAGGCAAAAATACCATTACACAGAATAACCCTTTTGTGGGGAGGGTGTATGTTTTCATAACCTTGTAGTGGCTTTTTATTGTGCAGGACCCTGTAATGTAAGGGTTGAGTGTATAAACACAGGACCCCCAACTCCACTACCCAGGCACAATCTAGAGTAGCAAACCTTATTAATCTTCTTCAGCTCTCAGTCTGTCCTTGCCAACCCATACATCATGGGATTATCAGGCATTGCAGCAGGGTCCTCAGTAACACTTCTGACATGACTCCTAATCGGGTGGTTTGTGCGATTCCCAAGACATGCAATGGGTGCCATTAAGGAATATACCACAGGATGTGCTGCCAGTGCAGACCGTTTCAAAAGGAGAGGAAGAAATGGAGTCTGGGGAAACATGGTTAGAAAAGCTGCCATGTTTTTAAAAAAAAAAAAAAAAAAAAAAAAAAGTCATCCATCTGTTCCCTCTCAATACCAAATCTCTTCTCAAGTAAAGTATGACTAGTAAAAATTGCCACAAGCCTTGATTATAGAAACTATAAAGGTAAATTAACCTTTCTAGTCAGACTTTCAACCTCAAAAGCATTTGAAATGGATAATCTGGAGTTTTTAAAAGTTTACTGCACAAAGTACTACAGAGGATTAGTACTAGATTGAACTATTAGTACTATTTTCAGATAAGACAGTACTTTTCAAAGGCACTGTTTTAGGTAATTTCAGAAACTAAGATTTTGAAGTACACAGTAATTTAGGCAAAATAAAGACAAAATGTGCAAATGCTAAAGGGTTGTAATGCCAGCCATAAAATATACAAGTCAAACAGATCTCAAAACACGTGGAAAACTGTTTAAAAGGTAACTAAAAATAAGCTACCTTAAAGGAATGGACTGTCACTCACTGACAGTCCACATCAGTGTTAATTTGACTCAAACCACATTCACTTACCTCAAAGGATGGAAGCTATAAGCTGCATACAAAGTAGAACACAAATATCTGTAGTGGGGGATAAATGGATACTAGGATGTCTATTCAATTTTTTTTTAAGCACTTAATACATTTTCATGTAAATTTTCTAGAAAAACAAACTGCCCTGGCCAGCCAATCAAAGTCATAAAGAGTGTTAAAAGAATGAATGAATCTTTCAAATCAGTGTTTCAAGGAAACTTGTGCCCCATAAGTCAGTGAACTCCTATGCTGAGTTTTGAAAAAACAAACAATTATAAAATGACAAATGCCCTTTTTTAAGACATCTTTAGAAAGTCAACTAATTTTGCAGCGCAACAGCCACTACAGTGTTAGCAGGCACCCTGCAGTGTCCAAAAAGTCTAGGTATGGACTGTTTACAATGAGAGTGTGAGGGAGTGTTCTGCTCAGGCCTTTGGAAGAGCCGTACAGCTTAGAAGGCGGACACTGGAATCCTTCCCTTGGCCAGGGTCAACCAGTGGTCAAGTACTTTCTTCATACCAGAGAACTGTGAGGCTTACCAGACCTACATTACTGACACACCTTCAACTATGCGACCAAAGTGTGCATAAACAAGCATGCACTTGGGACATTTCAGTCATGTACACATGTACAAGAGGCATGGAAAACATTCCCTGTAAGGGCTGGCCATTCTAGCCGAGATGCACTTAACAGGATAACCACATTTAGCACAAGACCTTATTCACAACAAGCCCACAGCAGTGATCATGGTGAGCAAGATTAATCGCAAACATGCAACACACAATTTACAGTATATGTTAAAATTATTTATGAAAACACAGTTACTCACTGTGAATAAGCCTGTATATAAATGCAAGTGTGAAACTGTGTGGTTCTGCAGACTGATCTGCAGAGGATACACAAATTTCCTAGCGGTCTTCAAAGTTACAGAAGACACACGCACGCACGCACACACACAGTATTCAACATGCCTTGGCAATGTCCACCTCACTTGCAGGCCAATCAGATTCTTCACTGTCCATTCCCCCTCATCATGAAACCCCGATAGCGGTGGGACACCCTAGATCACACATGACACTTATGACTATACAACAGTTCCACACTCCTCACTCTCCAGCCCTGCTCTGCACACAACCGTTTCAACCATATGAAACGGTCAGAAACTGCTCGTCCCAAGCAGGGTCACAGCGAGTCGGAGCCTAACCCGGCAACACGGCGCAAGGCTGGAGGGGGAGGGGACACACCCCGGACGGGATGCCAGTCCATCACAGGGCACCCCAAGGAGGACTCGAATCCCAGACCCACCAGAGAGCAGGCACAGGCCAAACCTGCTGTGCCACTGCACCCCCACAATATGAAACACTCCTGGGAAATCCTTTTTGGCTAAAAAGCACAAGTTTCCATGGGAACAAGAATTTTTCCACTTAAACCCCTTTGGGAGATGTCACAGAGCTGAATGCCTCCAGTATTTGTGTCTTACTGAGTGACATTCTCACTGTAAAAATATTACTGAGCATACAGTGTAGTGCATCTCTGAATAAAGGAAGAGAATATTGAAATAATCACACTATGCTATACAAGTTTCTCAGTACCTGAAAAAGTGGTAGCTGGAGGGAAGCAACATATTCAGAGACTGTAGTCTGCCACCCCCATGCTGTCCATATGCTCATCATTGTAAATGTGAGAGCACTACTGATCAAACTGTAGGAGACATCAATGTTTAGAAGTGTGTGGTGATACAAGGAGAGGCTCCTAGGATATTTTTGCAGTATTTTACTGCCCCTGATGAAATGCCTTTGGACTACAGGAGAGCTCCCTCCTGGCTGACTGGGAAGGCAAACACGTCAGAGGAAATGTGCCAGAGTGGGAGTGACAAAGCAAATGTTGACAAGCTGCAGACACAACCAGGAGGCCTACTTTGTGTCTGTAGGATATTAAATTCATCTGTCACAGTTGGTCCTCAAGCAAGGTGACTAGACAGCCCCAGTAAGAGCACTCTGAGTGAGTGCCAAAGACAGAAAAATTTCACACAGCATCAAAACACGTAAAACCTAAGGGGTTTTTATTATTCATTGCCATAGCTTATCCTCCCTTAAATCTTGCAAAGGGCAATGGAATGCATGCAAAGGCTGTCCAGGGGATGCTGTAGACCCTTGTGACTTAAGGATTCACAGGGAACTGAAGAAGAGAAGAGGTTAAAGTAGGAGGCACCCTTCTTGCAAATTTATCAGTTTAAAGTGCCAGTTTAAACAGCA
Organism: Scleropages formosus; assembly: GCF_900964775.1. Lineage (NCBI taxonomy): Eukaryota > Metazoa > Chordata > Actinopteri > Osteoglossiformes > Osteoglossidae > Scleropages > Scleropages formosus. The sequence continues at coordinate 30,576,085 of NC_041806.1, forward strand.
AGAAATCTTGCTTATTGAAGGCTGTCGGTGACTTTACAAAAAAGTTTTCTGTTCAAGGGACATTTAGCAATTTCCTCTGAATACTGGGAGAACTTCCTATCCATCAAACTATGTGCTTGGAGAGAATTCTTTGCAGAAGAACCCCCACTGTATACTGAAATGGAGTAAGAATCCACAACAGTGGCGTGACATTTTGGCACAGATAATCTATATAAATGTTAAAATCTCACCAATACCAAAATGATAAAATTCATGATATCCAGACTCTTCACAAAACTGGACTAGGATTATTATACAAGGAACCATGCGAAGGATTAATCACCAGTGTTTCCACTAGTCCACTCCTTTGCAGAATGGACAGAACAGTTACAAAATCTGTATACTCACAGAAATTTCTCAGCAGCAAAGATAAATGATTCTGTACCTCTATATAGATGCTGAGCAATATACAGTATTAAAAAAAGTGAGTGGGATGTTGCTGGGACCTTGAGACAGAAGTTGGTCTTTTAATTCTATGATTCTGTGGAGAGGGGGGGGGGGGAAATAAATAAATAAATAAATAAATAAAATAAATAAAGTCTTGAGCCTTCAATAGAAGCAGTTTGACTGGTGAGTCAAAATAGTCTCTCCCTCCTGCTGCTGCAAGACCCTGACAGAGAAGCACAGACATATTCTGTGCCAGTGAGCTGTGTAAAACTCTCCTGCTAGGTCCAGTTCAGGCTTCTGGGTACTTGGCTGCTTGTCACATTTTCTAGTGGCCTTCAGTGTGCAAACATTCACAGTTTCCTGGCAGACACGCAGTGAAGCAGCCAGCTGGGATAAGTCGGCACAAGACCAATCAAGTGTGCTGCTTGCCATCAATCCACAGGGGAACCAGGTTGGTTCCAAAAGAAGCATTAACTTACTTGACTGCATGTTCATTAATAACTTTAGTACAGAAAGTCCTCACTGTACCTTAGAGTAACTGGTACCAGACTTCATATAGTCCAAAGGCACACAAACCGCTGGTTTATTAGTCTCAGTAAAATGTGCCCTTCATAGAACTACTCGGATCTAGATTACCCTTTTGGAACTAGATTCAGTAAATTTACTCGTGAAGTCCACTAATTAAGCACAAGAATTTGGCTTGCCACAGATTAGTCTTACATCCACCAATTAATCTTTTCCAGACTTTTCATCATGGCCCAGGTGTCCTGACCCTGAGGGCAAGACGACATATTTTCACAAAAGTTCTCATCTGCATAATGACTGTGCAACACTTATGAACTTAAATTTTTGGGCCCCTGCGGCTACAGGTCAGATCATCAGCATAAATGGCTACCATTAACATGACCCTGTGTGCCATGGAAACAATACCAATTAACACTGTGAATATGCATAGGAAAAAAAAAAGGATCTTTAAATTAATCTGTGACTGAGTGTGAAAAATGGTGCTCCTAAAGTCAAACTGTGATTCCTACATGTAGACACACTGCAATCATCTAATAAGAAGCTCTCTCCCGCCAACTTCAACCCATATTTCAATTCAACTGTTGCCTCTATAGAGTTGTAGTACCGCAGCAACTCACAGGGCAGCCGTGGTATTAAATTGTCAATAAATTACCAAATAGCGAAAATCACAAGTTCTCACCATTTCTAAATATGTAACTTCAGCCTTGAACAAGAGTCCTAGAATATTCTTTCCTGAACATCTGTACAGTTTAGACAGTACAAAAGGACTGTCAGGCAGGTGCCCGAATGAAAGCTTTGAAAACATGATATGCGTTAGTGCATTTTTGACTGTCAACATCTAGTTCTTAGCTTGTTCTCTTAAAATTTTGTAAATTTAGCTTCATAGTCGTGTTTTGGGTTTGTCACTGTCATACTCAGGAGTAGAAAAGAAATTTAACACTGAACAGGTTCATGTGTCACAAATGGGCCAAACCACACACACAGTTCACACAATGATGCAAGTTCAGGTAACTTTAGCTGGTAAAATCCATTCACCCATTTTCAATGGCTGCTTGCCATCAGTAGTATCCCAGTAATCCAGAGCCAACCTTGGAATCACTGGTCATAAGGCAGGGCGTGTTACATCCTGGATGGCATGCCAGCCCAAAGTAGGCGCGCACACGCGCACACACACACGCACAGCATCAATCTGCCTGAACATACAGCTCATCGATTGTGGGAGGAAACACACAGACATGGTGAGAACATACAAACTGCACAAGCTAAACAGATATATAACCCACATTCTCTACTTCACACCACCTAGGCCAGGGGTTGGCAACCCGCGGCTCCGGAGCCGCATGCAGCTCTTTCATCCCTCTGCCGTGGCTCCCCGTGGCTTTGGAAAAATGTGAATAAATGGCTATTTCATTTAAATTATTTTGTTTAGTTTTATCAATGTAATAGTTATTCTTTTGGAGATTAAGGTGATCTTGTAGCATTAAAATAAGACGTAATATTTTGTCGATTAAAATTTGCATCCCAACTCTGTATTGGTTGATACCATTGTATGCGTCACCTGTCACCGCCCAGCAAGTGACTTGTCTTAAACTTTTGACAGCTTGCAATCCTGCGTGAAGATTAAAGTGATGTCTTACAGCCCTGATATTAATGAGCTGTGCAGTGAGGTTCAGGAGCAGAAGTCACATTAACCAAGTGAACAAAATCATTTAATGAGTTATTTTGCAAATATATATTTTATATTGGACCCTGAACTGATGTCGTTATGTTTTATATTCAGGTTGGCGGTTGACTGCTGTAGCTACACGACTGAGGAAATCAACCGATGACGGCAACCTTTAGAATAAACTGGCATTTTTTTTTGTTTGCTCTTTTAAAAAAAAAAAAAAAAAAAATCCACAAATAAGGGATAAAAACTTATATGTGCCAGTGTCTTTTAAAAAAAAAAAAAAAAAAGTTCAAAAGAATGTTGTTTTGGTTGTTACACATAATTTAGAAATAAAATGTCAGTCGTTTTCTCTTTGTAGTTCCTTTATTTCATAAATGTAACAAATCATAGTCTTTATATACTGTCAAGTCCATGCCCACAGCACAAGCACCTGACTCCGCACTAACTCACATAATCACTCACCACATAAAGACCCTCTTCAGCTCCCGTTCCCCTGCAGAATCTCCTCAGGTACAACCCCCCTTTCCCGTGACACTTCGTGCACAAGCATCGCTTCGTTTCACGTCCTCCGGTTTTTGACTCTCGCTTCATTTCCCGACCACGGATCCTCGTTCCTGTCCTGTTCGCCGTTCGACCGACCCTTCGCTACGTCTCCCGACCTCGTCCATGGATCTTTGCTCTGACCCCAACCCTTCACCTGTTCCCGACACCGGAAACTTGTCTCATCCCTCGTCTCCGGACAAACAACGCTGCACTTGGGTTCAGCCATCCCGGCTCCCTGTGTTCCGTGTGACATATACATAGCATAAGTGTAATGAAACTATATATGCTGCATTTTCTTCATTTTAGGGATCAAATTGGGTTTGCGGCTTCAGAGGGGTTTTATTTGGGGGGAAACGGGCCCAAATGGCTCTTTTAATGCGGAAGGTTGCCAACCCCTGACCTAGGCACTGAAGCAGCAGTGTTACTTGTTGCACCAGTTACATTTATTTAAATGAACATGTAATCATTTAGTTTGGAATTGAAGACAGATGAAGCATTTCTGACAGTAACTGGTAGACTATTCCACGGTTTAGGTGCTCTTTAACTAAAGGCACAACCTCCTACTGAGGTCTTATTGATCACAGGTACTTTAAGGTAACCTGCATCCAATGAACGAAGGTATCGGCCTGGAAGGTAAGAATCAATAAGCTCATAAAGGTAAGCCAGAGCCAATGCCATGTACTGCCTTGTAGAGCTGAAGCAGGATTTTATAATCAACTCTAAGCATAACAGGAGCCAATAAAGCGATTTCAGTACTAGTGTTATATGGTCATACCTCCTGGTTCTACTGAATTCTCACAGCAGAATTCTGTACAAACTGTAGCCTGGATACAGTCTGGTATGGACAACCTGATAGTGAAGCATTACAATAGTCCAGCCTGCTTGAAACAAAAGCAAGAACCAGTTTCTCTGCCTACATAGGAATAGTCTTAATTTAGCTATATTTCTCAACTGAAGGAAGCACAACTTCAAAGCATTTAGATGACAAAATGACAGCTTTCCATCCAACAAGACACCAAAATCTTTAACACAAGCTGTACGCTTGAAGCTTATACCATTTGTGATAAAGACTGGTGTGATCGTGTCAATAGTTTTTGCATCACCACCCACCACAAGAACCTCTGTTCTGTTGGCATTTTTTGGGGAGCGGAAAGAGATTTGCTCATAGTTTTGTTGGTAAAACAATTAACAAGGCACACCACATGTGATGGGTCATCAGGCATATGAATGAAAAACTTACCACAGGGTGATAATTGTAAACACAATGTAACTTATAGCTTGAGAACAGTAATGGCCCAAACACAGAGCCCTGTGGTACACCGTATCAAACTGTAGTTGAGATGGAGGAAGTGCAGTCATTAGATTTCAGAACAAATTCTTCACTGTTAGCTAAATGAGTCAAACCACTTCAGGACCGTATCCTTTAGTCCAAACAGATTTTCTAGTCTATTCAGTAGGATACTATGGTCTGTAGTATCAAATGCTGCACTCAAGTCCAGTAACAACTGAGATCTTACCAGCATCAGAAGAAATATCATTAACACGTGTGAGTGGCATTTCAGTTCTATGACCAGTGCAGAAACCAGACTGAAATTTTATGATTAAGGTATTTCACAATTTGGAACGCTACGATCTTTTCTAAAATTTTGTATTAAAACAGTAGATTGGAGATGGGTCTATAATTACTTGGGTGATTACAATCCAGATCTGATTTCTTTAGGAGGAGTCTAATAATGGTGATTTTAAAAGCTTTCAGAGCACAGCCACTAAGTAACGACGTATTGACAATATTGCGGCACACAGCGCTCTGGGTTTGGACGGGGAGGAGGAGGAGCCACAGGCAGTATTTATTTCAAACATTTTACTAGAACACCGGCACACCAGGAAATAATGCTCCTGGTCAAAAGGACCCCTTTTCTTCAAGGACCTGCACCTCAAGCCAGCCTTCCCAGCCCCCCAGGCTTTGTTTTCTTTCTCCTCCTGCAGCAGACACAGCCACCCAAATCTTACCAGTTACAATTAATGCATTCTCCCATTCAAACACATGGTGAAGCAGGTCGTTACAATATTAACATTTTCTGCAAGCACGGAAACTACGGCTTTCAGTAATTTAGCAGGAATTGGGTCTAAAGGACAGGTAGTCCCTTTTATAGAGCAAATTAGCAAAACTTCTACAGTTTACATCGAAGCTACTGAAACAGTGCGGGAAGAAAGTAATTGTCAGAACTGTTTACACTGAATAAGACCAAAAACTAGAGGGCACTATGGATGCCTGAATATTTTCCAATTTATTCAAAAAAGAAAATGGGAAATTCATCAGTAATGGAAACACTTCATCTTTGTTTACACCAGTTAATGGTATTAAACAAGAAATGAGAGTTTTTCTGATTCTCAATTAACAGTACCATCATCACTCAGCAACTCACAGGAAAACTAGACAAGGCAAGCCTGAACATATCCCTCTGCAACTGGATCTTGGATTTCCTCAGTCATTCAGACTGGCAGCAGGGCTTCAAGCACAACCACACTGAGCATAGGGCCCCCCCCAGGGGTGCATGCTCAGTCCCCTTCTCTTCACCCTACTGAAGGAGGATTGTACCGCAAAATCCAGCTCCAACCACATCAAATTTGTTGACGACAACTGTGGTAGGCCTCATCAGCAACAGTGATAAATCATCATATAGAGAGGAGGCAAACCAGCTGGTTGTGCAGTACAGGAACAACCATCTCTTCCTAAATGTGCAGAAAATGGAGATCATCACTGACTTCAGGAGAGCTCATACCCATCATCCTCCACTGACCAACAACAGTTCTGCCATAGAGTCAGCAGCACCAAATTCCTGGGGATGAACATCACCAATGACCTCGCCTGGACAACCCACACTGCGTCACTGACCCAAGAAAGCCCAGCAGCGCCTACACTTCCTGCAGAGGCTGAGGAGGGCTAGTGTGCCACCACACATCATGTACACCTTTTACAGGGGCACCACTGAAAGCAGCCTGACCAGCTGTATCACTGTGTTGTATGGGAATTGCAGTGTCTCTGACTGCAAAACCATATGGCACATAGTGACTACAGCTGGAAAGATGTTTGGTACTCAACCCTCCTCCCTACAAGACATTTACCATGCCTGCAAAGCCTCCAAGATCATGGGGACCCCCACACACCCCTCCCACAACCTCTTTAGCTTCCTGTTGTCTGGGAAGAGATACAGGAGCATATGAGCCAGCTCCACCAGACCGTGCAACAGCTTTTTACCCCTCAAGCTGTCAGAATCCTGAACTCTAACCACTGGAACCAAATCCCTCCCAATCCAGAATGGCACCAGCCACTTTCGTACAGTCCGCAGAGACTCTTGTCAGGTCCCTGACAGTCTCTCCTGAAACCTCACTTAAATTAGTGTCCAGACCAAGTATAGCTGTTGTATTAATACATCCCACATTCACCTACATTAGGTTACAATACCCCTCTTTTCCAAAGAATTATTGCAAAACACACTTTACACTACCACTTTAAAATCTGTTTACATCTCTTTCTATTCATTGAACCAACCATACCACTGCACTTCATTTCATAGTGTTTAGTAGTTGTCAAACTTGCTGTATACCCAACCCATCCCAGATTGCACCATACCTCCATGCTTGCCAACAAAAGATGCAAACATACCACTCTACAAACTTTAAGCCAACTCAATTTACAAGGCCATGCCTCCTTACATAGAGCTGCCTCCTATCGTTAGCCACCTGCCATTAATTTTAATGACCACTACACATCTGTCCAACTTGCAATCGTGACTACACTGCTCTCCACTCAACCATAACCACTGACTTGCCTTCTCAGCAGCCACAGACAGGTCTTTCAATGTCACACTCAATGACCAACTTCTGACACCAAAATCCCCAAACAATGTAGCCAATTTGCCCACAAATCCCCCAACACTTACCTCTACTTGTTTCACATGAGCCCGCCCTCTGCCAGCAGATCCACACACTAACATTTTCCACTCATATGCCTCAACAGAATCCTCAAAAGGCATTATTAATTCTACAATGTGCACGATCTGCTCACACTCCAAATACAACATCATATCCAGACACAATGAAGTAGCCACAATAACCTGCAGAACTTGGAGATTTTTGCCCACATCAGTCAGTAGCTTCCAGTCCTGTGCATTACCCCACCTACCCAGACACATCCACTCTTGCACAGTAACACTCTCCCATCTGCACAAGACCAATCGTATTACAGCTATTCTGACATATGTCCAAGAGCTGTTCTAACCAACCGGTTGGCCCTCGAAAGATGTAAGTTAGCATGGAATGTAGGAGTCATACCTGTACGCCCGTGTACATTGCTTTCATTCGTTTGATTTGAAATTGAAAAACAAAATTTCTTCATTTGCTTTGTTTTAAAAATGACAAATTAACTGTTCAAAAACCATTTTTTGCTCAAAATGTAAAATATGCCTCCTTTATAGTTTCTTGCAGTCTTATTTGACAGTCATTTTATTTGTGGTATTCTTGAACCCGCATGTAAAATAATTGAAACCATGCATTGGCATTGGACAAACAATACCGGTGTTAAATTGGCTTCATGTAGCTAAAGTTTAACAGCTTAAAGCTTGCCCTATGTTGCTAAAGATCTGTTCTGAGCATATGATAAATACATCACGGGCTTCATCAAATAACTGGGAGCAAAGGCAGCATAAGTTAATATGGATCACTGCGTGCTCTTCAAAAGCAGCAAGAGTGACTAAGGGAGGACGACAAGTCTACCGAGAAAATCTGCGACATTTTTTCAGCTGCTACTTAATTACTAATTAAGCGCAGGTGCACCCAAAGTTCTAGCTGGCTAGTGGCAGTAGAGCATGAGGTACATTTTATTCATATTTGTTATTGCAAGATTAATCATATAAGTGTACAAATCAAACGAAAAGTTTGTGTGTGCTCAAATGATAAAAAGTTTCTCATTTGAGTTAATCCATAATTTAAAACAACTAAAGGCAGTGTAATTCATCCACTGACCCTGCTTAATTAGCACGACTGCCTTCGCACGCCTCGCCTCCTCTTCCTGCACCTGAAGATGCAGGGCCAGCTGCCGTTTATCCACTTCCGGGGCAGCGCTCCACAGCCACCATATTTGGACAGAGCCAAATCCCACCTTCCTCCTCTGTACGTGAACAACCACGCCCAACAGCTGCAATGCCCCATTCGCACTTAGGACTGCATCTCTGGGGTTCCACCCTACATCCCTGCTTACCAAATCCACCACTTTTCTTACAAACCCATCTTAGACTCCACGAAGGTTATCTCCAATCCCACTTCACACTCGTATTCCTCAACCAAAATTTGTCACCAGCAACTTCAACACTACACTACTTTAACAACATGGCACTCCCTACCACTAAACCACCTTACTAATAACCTATGTCAACTTGAATTTCGTGGACAAAAAACTCCTATACTGCAAGTGGCCATTTAATGCATGTCAACAGCCCAAATCGCAGACAACTTCAATTTCCCAGGCAGAAGGGATGCAATGCTCTTAATACCTTTTATCGCCACCAGGCTTAGTGCCACAACCTGCTCCTTATTTGATAAGGAATCATACCACCTTCCCAGGCTCTAAACTAGCTTTTCTGGAATTGCCTCCTCATAATACAAAACCTCTCCTGCACCACCTTTCCACCAACAATTGAGAGAGACTAACTTAACCATCAATTTAGCCCATTTCAAATTATCACCCATCTTAGACAATGAGTACAAGGAGCCATAGCTGTAATAGTCATGTCACCCATGAATGCTCAAACAGGGTGTAGGCACATCTCATGCCGCAGCCTCTCACCCATTGGAAAGCCCTTATAACTTCCACTGCCATCATGAACTCAAAAAGTGAAATTGTGCATCCAGCCATGACTCCAATCGATGCCAAGATGTTGTATAGCTTTCTGTACTTGATCAGAACTGAATATCCCCAAAGTAGGCTTTTACCAGCCTTGTAACAATCTCAGGTACCTTAGAAACACTTGAATGCTTCCAATAGCAAACTGTGTGGGATCGACCCAAAAGTGTTTGCCAAGTCCAAAAACAAAACATGGAGATCTTTCTCTCTTGGCAGTATGTATCTACTGCCATATTATACTGGATGTGTTCCAAGCACCCCAAGCATCCCTGAAGCCCGCACAGAGGTTATCAACCAACCTGGTCACCTTGAAGGATGCCACAACACTAAAAGTTTTCCCTTCAACACTGAGGAGGCTAAAAAGGCCTAAACTAGCCCATCCCAACAGCATCCTTGTCCTTAGGAATAAAAATCCCTCCTGCTCTCTGCCATGATTTCAGAATGACCCCCTTCTTCCAAAGAACTATCAATCTTCACAAAAATATCAGTACATCCAATGCACATTTGAATACCCGGTATGGTACTCAATGTGGGTCAAGGAGGCCTTTGCACACCTTTTAGTATCTTGCACTTCTCCCCACCTTGGAGGGAACACATCTGCCATTCTAGCTCCCCTACGGGGGGGGGGGAGATATCCACCAGCAACTTTAGCCCACCATCATGCTCTCCACCAGAGCACAACTTGCACAGATAACCATCCAACTCTTCCCACATTTAACATCCCAAACAAAGCCATTACAAACAAACAGATCTCTGAAAAATGCCACCCTGGCTCACTCTTTCTTCCTCCTCAGGTGAATCACAATAAATCTTGTGATACACCAAGTGCTGGGTAAGAGTCACAGGAGGAACACGAGATAAGAGGTGGTTCCCTCCACTTCCTTGTAGTCATGTGTAGTTGGTTAAGTCACAGGGTCTACATGATTTCATATCAACTTCCCTGTATTTCCCCAATGTAAAGACAAGCAGAAGCACACATCTGAGGGGGGGGGAAATCAGCTCTGAACACCACATTTGCAACTTTTTGGACTTCATGTCCACAGGCAGTAGTGTATATTTTATTCAGAGCAATTCCAGACATTTTAAATTAAGGCTTCACTCAAAGCGTGCAAGAATTACACTTTTAAAGACAAATGGCCCTCAAATACTGTGTACATTTTTTTTTTTTTTTTTAATTAGTGCACTGAATAAAGACAGAAAACATGCTGCGTAAATTCACTAACACCCAAAATCTCCCATGACTTTCTGGGATTAACCAGATGCTGACTCATACTGGAGACATAAAAACATTGGGCAAAGTCCCCAAAGCGTTTGTCCATTAAAACCTGAGTATTGAAGCCAGGCTCATGACTCAACATGCAACCAGAAAACAAATCCCTAAAGGCAGTTGGACCTTTGTCAGTACTGACAGTAAAAGTTGAGAAATATGGAGTGTAATCTGACAGTTGGAATGATCACAGTGAATCACACAGATACCCAAAGAAATTCAAAAGCGCAATGAAACTGCTTAAAGAATTTGTGCTTTCTAGAGAACTATGAAAGAATTGTTTACAATCTTGCCCAGCATCATACATTTGTATCAAATAGACAACTTCACATTCCATACCCTTACAAAAGTACAGTGGAAAAACTGCCTGCAGTACACAAGTTGACCGTACTGAACAATACAGCTTGCTTCTAGGTTTCCAACATTAGAGAGTCACAAAGAGGCCTCAGATTACACTCACAAAACTAAATGCCATTTGGGCCACAGGACCACATCCCTCAAACTTCTGAGTTTAACAAATTAGTGATCACAGCCTGGACAAAAATGTTAAACCAGTGTGAGAATCAATGCCTTATAAAATGGGTCTGTGACCAAATATACACCCATACTAGACCTGCCACAGTATCAAGCTGAAAACAAAAACTACCACCATCTAAACCTATAATTTCTCTAGTCTTTTGAGCTACAGCTATACATCAAGTTGTTTAAAGCCTTTTATCATGTAGGCTACAGAATGAGCTGAATATAACAGGCTTAAAATATTCTGTTTGAAACCATTACCGTCAAGGTCACTGGGGCAGAGACTACCCCCCCCCCCCCCCCCAAGATGTAATTCTTGGTTGAAGATATTGTACTTTCACATCAGGATAAGAAAGGGTGATTTTAAAATGTGATGGAAGTAAAGCAATGTATATTAAAAAAAAACCACAATGCCAGATAACAGCCACCAATCTCACTGTTTACATGCCAAATTTATTATTCAACAGCATAACCCCCATGCCTATGGCATATTGAGTGGCTGGAAGGCTTCCACAGACTTAGGTCTTCAGGAGCTTTGCACCAATGGACATAGAGAAAAGCAGATGAATTACAATTGCAGTCTGGAGGAAAGAACGAATTTGCCCCTATAAAACTACATTGTGTCAGTGGAAAAACACCTCCGAGTCTCAATATTTCTATTCTCAGGAATACGGACACACCCTAGGCTATTAGCATTTCAAAAGGAATTTCAGCATGAAAGTCCCATCACCACATTACTCTGACCTGCACTTACTTACAATGGAATGCAACTGAAGACAGTCAGTAGACTGCACTGGGCAACAGCAACTACGACCAAATTTGATAACCTCAAACAGGGCCAAGGAGGAACCTGCATACTACATTTAGGCCTCCTGTAGTTCAGCCATCACTAAATATTTTCCTCCTAAAACTGCACACACAGATCAATCCTCCCTGACCTATACTCCTTGGAGCACAGTGAGCTTATTAACAGCAAACTGAAAAACATAAAAATGGCTGGGAGCCCAGAGAAAAGAATGGAGATTTAGAACAGATTAAAGCCACATATTAGCAGTTATGGAGAAGCTACTGTATTAAAAAAAACCACACACAATAGGAATGCTAAATTCAAGAACCCTGGGTAATGATTAAAATAGTGTAATAGGCACCCAAGGCAAGTGTGGCACTGTCACGCTATTAACCCTGTTGGAAAAGTAGCAAATGGAGTGTGTTTACACCAGCCACTGTACTTGCAGATGCATGTGCAAGTTTCATAGCCAGTGTTGCACTGTAAAAACAAACACCAATATAGACCAACTCCTGTATTCAGCACATGAGAATGTATGCTAGTTTGCTTCCTTCAATTGATAGTTTCCTCCAAAACCTGTATATTCAGGTTCCCAGCACTGATCATGAGTGAAATCAGTGTCGCCACTAACTGCTGCAAAATGTTAATCTTGACACCAAAGAGGAAATAATTATTGAACACATTTAGTCAAGGAGAAATTAGTGGTGGTTACTCACATCAACTCCATGAGAAAACTGCACATCCTTCTAAATTCCTTTCCCAGTCAGTTGAAGTAAATGCGCAAAAAACAGCTTGAGTTAAAAATATGAATCTCAAGGTAAAATACACAACTCAAATGGAGATTAGGAAAAAACTGAACTAACTTACCAGAAACCCAAGGTGGTCAGGATCACATGATTTAGGTGTAAGTTCCCAGTTTTCAGGTAAAAGGAAGGAGGTAAGGACAGAAGTGTAGGGGGAACAGGACTTCACTGTTTTGCAAATCCATCACTACAAATTGTTTATACTATAGAACTCATAGCATGTACCACTGCAATTCTAACTCTCCAAAGACTAGCAAACCACTGTTTAAACAGATTGCATTTCACTGGCTCCAGTCTCCACTGACTATCAGATCAGAATATGCGGAAGTGTTTTTTTCCACTGACACAATGTATTCTACATGTGAAAGAATCAATCACTCTCCTTATGAAGCTTGTGAGACTCCAGGGGTAAGAAAGGGGTTTGCAGGCCAAGCCTAGCCAGGAGATTCCACCCATTCACAGTGTTTGCCACCAGTGCAGTAAATCAGAACTCAGCAGGCCATTTTCTGGACACCTGCTGTAAACAAGAGCAAGGTTCAATCTGCCAGTAATTACCTCCAAACGCACGTTGCAAGAAGTCAGTGCAACACAGCTATCAAAGGGGTTATGGACTGCTGCTACCCTCATTCAGCCTTCGAGAAGCAATTGTGCTAGAAGTGTTTGAGCATCTTCAGGACTGCTGTGGTCATGGCTGACTTGACTATGCAGAGGCTACCTGGGGACAGGGAACCAGATTGGCATTTCATGAGATCTACAGCTTCTGGAGAATAAATTTCTGCTCAAGGCACACATTCTGCAAGGTAGACCATGAAACTGCGCCTTGTACACCACCCTGCAACCATTAAAAAAAAAAAAAAAAAAAAAAAAAAAATACTTGAATATTCAAATGCAAACTAGCAGGTCATGTTCCTCATAGAGCTTTAATCATGATTCACACACTTTAGTTGGATTACACAAAAACTGAAGTTTTAAGTTTCAAACCCCACTCATTCTGTGAGATTACATGTTCTCCCCGTGTCTGCATTGGTTAACTAAGTGCTCCGGTTTCCTCCCACAGTCCAAAGACATGCTGTTTAGGTAGTCTGAGGACCAAGTCACCCATAGCGTGGGTGACAAAGTATGTGTCACTGATGTTTGGATGAGCCACACATTGTACATTGTTTCTATAGCAGTGACAGTCACCTTGGTGAATAAGGCGTGTGGGCTGATATGCTACATCGAGTTCTTCAAAAGTAGCTTTGGAGGAAAAGTCTGCTAAATAAAAAGTAAAATGTACTTTCAGTGTATGTAAAGGGCAGTTTTTCTGAAGTGAAAGAATATACCTTACATTTACAAAAAATTGTGCACTCCTTTTTGCAACAGAACTTGAATATGCTCCACACCAAAAATTAAGGGGCTAAAGCAAAAGTATCAGTAATTACACTGACTGGGGTATTGGCTTCAAACCAAAAGATGAACCTGAATAAATCCCTGTACGGTTCATGACTTTCCACAAAGTGGATCCATTAGTCAACAGAACTTTCTCTGTGCACATTTGAAGTAAAACTTCGACTACACTATTTAATGCATACCTGCTACCAGAAAAAGGAAAGAATCCCTTTTAAATTATGCATTTTAACTCATGCTTGTGTTGATTATACAGCTAACTGAACACTTGTTTCAAAGAAGTATGCGAGCTTACCTATCTGAAATAAGAATTACCAAGAGTACTTAGAGTTTCAAAACATTCACTGGTACTGCAGGCTGATAAGTCCAAATCAGACATCCGCTTATAAATTCTCATGGACAGGAAATACAGAATACTGAACACTGTTGGCATACCCCCCCTACTAAAGTGCCAGGGACCTCAAGCTGAATTTCATGCATTAATGAGAAGAACCGCATCTGCCTGCAACAATTACAGAAGTCATGACAGAATTGGAACAAGGAGGTTGACAAAAGGTTTACTGACATATTGAGCAAATTGTATAAATATGGGTGCTCTTCAGTTAGGATATTGACTAAATGTCTGCCATAGAGCTTTTGTGGGTTTCAACTATTGGGGTGGAGGGGGGAACCTAGACATACAAAAAGGTGTAAACATTTAAAAAAATAACCAATGACAGCATATGCTGTTACTTTGATTAGAAGATACTGGATGACATTAAGATTAATGCAATTAATTTGAATTCACTGAAGAAAATGTTAGTGCCATTTTAAATTGTATGAAACCAGAACATATTTGCATTATTGAAAATACCACCACCTGTTTTAGTTTCATTTGCCAAGTATTTTATTATGGGCTTTACTATACATCATATCACTTGGCACATTACATTTTCTAATCTCCAGGATTTACTGCCAAGTATTCTCTGTTCAACTCAATACAATTCAGTCTGAAAAACGGGAAATTGAGACAGTGTACCTTAACTGTCTCACTCAAGTATTACTAACTTGCAGTTTTAAATATTATCAATTTTTTTCTGCCCAATTCAAAGAATGACTATCAAGTCTAAAGAAGGTACTGACCAAGGAAGTGAAATTCATATTAGGGAACCTACTGGATTCCACCTCTCCAACAGTATTCTGTGTCTAAAGAAGTGACTTGTCAAAGAACAGGTAGTGGCAATGGGAGAGCTTACCTGACAGGCAGATGTAGGTCATGTACTCTCCCTGGCCCCCAGTAGCCAGGAAGGGGATTTTCTTCTTTGTTCGCCTCCTGACCTGCACAGCTGCTAGCATCTTCTCGTCTCGTGGTGTGAAGATGTCCTTGTTGATGGCAGATTTGGCACTCATGATTGAGCCAGGGGTAGACTACTACACGGGGGAGGAGAAGAGAGGAAAAGCCACTTTTTACACATATGCATTTCAGAACTTAATCAGGCTAGCAGGCATGTATAAGATCCATAACGCAAAACCCATCATAAGTCAAGAATTCATTTAATATGCCTAACCTCATAACACAGCATACGTGCAATGGCCATTACGGACTTGCCACCTTCATGCTGAGCAATTATCTTGAGTTTCTCCTCAAGAGAAATTGCCCTCCTCTTCCCACCAGTAGCAGGAGACACAGATGGGCATCTGTAACATTACGGATGCACAAAACACGATGTAGAAACGCGGGTATATGTATCGTGTCCATGTGGTAGACTGCCCAGGATGCCCAGCATCACAAGAGATCACCACACCATATATCAATTGCCTGGGTGAGGGGATAAAAATTAGATATTCAGAACTGTACTTGGATCACCAGCTCACTATTGTAAAGTCCAAAAAAAAAAAAAAATCTTAAGCCAAATCATTGTAAGTCGAGGAGAATCTGTACTTTAAAGAATCATAGTGCTTTACCATCTGCTTGGAATGTAGCAGAGATTTACTTCAACCTGAACCTGAAGAAAGGCAGGGATTATGCAATACTCGTGCTCTGTTATGCATGGTTACACCCCAGGCATTCACAGTGACGTTACAGCCAGGAACAGGACTTCCCAGGAAACTGACAGTTGTACTTTCCTGAAATCCCTGCAGCTCAATTCCCTTTGCTCTGAGTATGTACATAGTTCAAGAAGTGTTTTGCACTTTTATACTCATAACAAGAATGAACCTTAAAAGGATTAATCCCGTTTTGCCATGACTGGAGACCAGTGTACACCTTTCCCAAACATTTGCACTGACACTATTTGTTAAGATGCCTCTGAAGTGAAAATCAGCCAGTGAGACCATGGTGTATGGAACCTACAGAGAGATAGAGGGGAGCACCCCCTAAAAGAAGATACTTAAATTGCATGAATGATTTGTTGTAACTGCTTGTCCTGAGCAAAGATGCAATGAACCAAAGCCTGTCCTGGCACCACTGAGTAGGTACACCCTGGATGGAATTCCAGTTAGTTGTAAGATAACCGCAGACAAAGCACAATTTAGAGTGTCCAGTTTACCTGAACCACCTGTCCTCAGACTGCAGGAGGAAACCCAGAGCACCAAAAGGAAACCCAGAGACAACATGTAAACACATGAGACGTGAGGAGCTGAGATAGGACTACTTGCTGTGCCACATTACCGCCTAGAACAAAGCAATAATAGAAGTCGAGTAAAGGGAAGCTTTTCAAAACTCATTTAGCAGACAGAATTTCCCTAAAGAAACTTATGATTTGCCCATTTGTACAGCTGGGTCAACTGGACCAATTTATGATATAATACCTCGCTCAAGGGTAAAACAGCTGGAGGTAGGATTCAAACCTACAACCTTTGGGCTCCAAAGCAGTAGCTCTAACCACTACAATACCAGCTGTCCCTATTCCTTACAAGGAATATTGCAGAATTTCTCCACACAAAGTTGTCATGAAGTCCATCCAAGCAATCACCTATTTGATAATAAACACACCTGATCCAGACTTTAAAAGGAGGACATGCAATAAAACATCACCATAAAACCCTGTCCACAATGAAATGTGGAATCCTGTCATTCTTCTGGAAACCCTTATGCAAGCTTAACTGTTCAGCAGAACAGCACTAAGTCAGAAAATTAAGAAGTTAAAGTATAAGATAATGCAGGAGTAAAATCTCATGTATCTATTTAAAAACATGCTGAAGGAAGACAAGTTTTAAGTAGTCTACACAGACCATTATACTAACAAAGGCATGCAGGCTTCCATTTCTCACTTTCAGTCTCTGGGGTACAGTTAATCTGTCATCCTTTAAATTTACACTTCTCCCCTCTAACATTTAACACATGAAAACAACTGACACTTCAGTTTCCATTTTAATGTAACAAAAACTTACACTTCTCCAAAGCAACTTCTAAACTATGTAGTGTTATCAGCCCATACTTTATTCACCAAGGTGACTTACAATGTTAGTACTGTACAGTACTTTACAATGGGTCACTTATCCATACATCAGTGGAACACACTATCACTCACACTACAGGTGAACAGCATCTCTTTGGACTGTGGGAGGAAACCAGAGCACCCGAGAAAACCCACGCAGACAGCAGGAAAACATGCAAACTACACCAAGTGAGCAGCGGATTGAACCCACATCTTCTCACACCATCCAGGGAGTGTGAGGTAGCACCACTGTTACCCAGAATTGGCTAAAAATTAAATTTAGACAGTAGGCTCATTTTGCACTCAGATCAATCTAATTTCACAGTGCAAGACAATGGCAAGGAACAAGCTATTTCAATGACAATCAACATATCACTTATTTTGTTCCATTCCATTCTTGAGCATTTGTTGTGGAAAAGCCATTCTTTCAGATGTCTGCATCTTTAAGAGGTATTTAAGTTACTATGAAACTAGAACAGAAAATTAAGCTTCTAAATGCAGTTGAGAACATAGTTGTTAGAGATACTATGCGAGCAAGGTACTGACCCTAAATTGCTCTAGTCAAATTTCCCAGCTGTATAAATGGGTAAATAGTTAGACAGCAGAACATTTTAAGGCACTTTGGAGAAACATCAGCTAAATTTATAAATTTAACTGACCCTCTGTAGAGCACAAAGCTCTTGCCTTCTGGAGGAGAAGAGAGAAAAAAAAAAGTGCAATCTATGGCCTGCCAGGAACAATGAGCATTCTGTTGAAGCATGTAGTTTCCACAGAGCTATTTGCTAAACACTTCAGCAGAATGGTTCCCCATTGGGTAGACTGTGGTTGTTTAAAAAGCAAGTTTAAAAAAGGTTGAGTCATTTGAAAAAGTAGAAATGGTTCATGGGACAATTTATATATAAAAAAGAGGAAATAATACATTTCCAACACTATGAGTTAAAACCTACCTGAATTTCCCCAACATCACTGTTCATCTGTATCATTTACCTGACAGCTTTGTCCAAAGCAACTTTACTTATGTACACTATACTAAGTTAGTTAAAGATTACACATTCCTACAGTGAAATCATTAAGTGATGGACTTGAAGGCAAGTATTTCACCCAAAAGAACGCAAGTAAAATCCAACCAGAGATTTTGTGATTGTGAAGAGAGCTCTACACACAAACTTGCCTTCTGCACCTTTTAGAACAAAAAATTCCTAAAAAAAAAAAGTCAATAACACCATTCCTAATAAGTTACTTCAGAGCTTTTGTCAGCATGAATCCAATAAATTGAAGAAGGCTTGATTACAGTTCTGGCTGAGCAACATTCCCCAGCACCATGCTTTATCCAGAGTTTTCTGCCAACAGTAGATCCCAGGTTAAAAAGTTAGACCAGAAAGATTAAGTACCATTCTCTCCCTGCCAAACACATGCCATTCATTCCTTTTTAATTCCTAATGGCACAATCTCATTAGATACAAGTCAAATAGACCTTAAAACATTAAGTAGTTCAGGTGGACAAAGTGCATCTAGTTAAATATTAAGTTTGTGCAGATGCTCAACGACAGGGAAGAGAGCCACAACAGTTTTCCTATCTGATGGGGGGGGGACCTTGTTTTTGAAATGTTTACACAGATGGCGAAACTAAAATGAATTCTAGTCTAAGCAAAATTTCTTAAACTAAAGAAAAAACTTAGCTGTCCTTTACTGCATTCTGACCAGTTTTCCCACCATTACTGCTGTCTAACAAAAGTCCTGTTAATTTTCCACTTTCACCAAAGCTTCTAGACCTTACCTCAGTTTGCCACAATATGCAACACAAGCTTGTTTTCTGATCACCCAGTTATCCAATGTCAAGTAAGACTGGCCTTTACAAACACCACCAACTTCTGCATTAGTGACAGTTTGAACATTCTGGAGCATTCCAAGGTCCTAAGATAAAAGATCAATGAAAAGCCATCAATCAGTGGCACAGCAGCCAGCGAGAAGTTCCGTCAGGCAGCTCAGCCCCATTCTGTGCCACACCTCTGATCTCTTACCATAATTTGAACCTTTTCGCTTTCAACGGTTAACGTTTCACTCATCCTCCCTTTCCAAGTTACACTTCAGGGGGATCTTGGTGAGCAGTTAGAAGGCATCATCTCTGGTGATTCCAGTCCTTTTCTCAGCAACACATGGATTTAATATAAAAGGGAAAGAGAAACATGCATACCTGTAATTTAAAACCTCAAATGATGCCACAGGTAAAATATGAATGCCAAGTCTAACTTGCCCTTATCAGTAGAAAGCCTCGGAAGAAAAAACACCTGCCACACACTTGGATGACATTTCAAGTCAAAAGTTGGAACGCTGCACCGCACTTGCATACCAGCATGTCAAGGTCATCAAAAAACCGGTAACTTTACTTCACAAGACAGGCGCGTCAACATACCTGCTGGCAGACCAACGCCACATTCGTCACACCTGAAATAAAATGTATCGCACTTCCACAACATCAAGGATTCCGCCCGCTCTGGTGTCAGCATGACAGGAAATCGCCACTCCGGTAAACATGGCAGCTGGATCAAGTAAACAGGATAAGGCCTGATGCAAATCAATTTGGACAAGGTGAAACCAGCTTACAAAACATCAAAGAAACATGAGCACGGGATGTTTCACACCCACCAGGCAACTTCAGATTTAAAAAGGTGGAAAAAGCCCAGAATACGCTCCAATACCATTAAGGCTCACCAGCTCGACATAAGTTACGGATCAAATTAGCTCAGCCAACCAATTACATCCACAAAGGAGCTAAAGAAGCATGACTGAGTGAGTGGGACGTTGTCTGTCTCAGAACTTGACTTCATATGGCCAGGGAACCTGAATGTTTCCCACAGCAGGCATGCCAACGTGTGTACTGTGTGTGGCAGTGGCAAGGTTACCTCTACACACTGACACAGCCACTGCGGTACGATTCCCCCCTTAACAACTTGGTAGGTGTCTTGTCTGTCTGTGTGTCGACAATAGTAGTTGTCTTCAACCGTATTAAAAAGGGGAACGAGCGCTGTCACGGGAAGGGCATCTTTCACGGTCTGCGTAAAGACCACACAGGTATGCGCGACACACACGATACGTCCACCAGAACCCCGGAATGCGCACACATATACACACTCTACTACCATGCATGTCTACCCATCGCGCGGTGTTTGCACATACACTCAGTAATCGTTGTTGTGCGTTTTGCTTAGCTCTGTCTGTGTCTCCTGTATCGAGCAGTTTTCGACGCAGAAAGTACCAGCTCGACAACTCAGACAGCTCGCGCTGGTTATTTGTACGTGCAGCTATTCATTTTAGAATACTTGTTCCTACACCGGACTCAACGCCGGCATAGTATTTCTAAACGAAAACTTAAAAGGCAAATAAATAATAATAATTGATTCAGAGCTGAGCCGCCGCAGTCACAGTGTGGCTGGGTTGGTTTTTTTTTCGCGCCAGTCCGGACCGGTCACCGGTGTGTGTGTCTCTGCTACTCTGAAGCCATGAATGAAGCGCGGCGCCAAGGTTGGGAGCTATTTTGCCCATTAAACAACCGGGAGAGCCGAGCGAAGAAAACACAGCCTGGTGAATAAGAACATCGTGTCGTTTGGACGACTCGTAAATCACTCCGTAAATCGCCTGAGCGCCACAGCGACATCAGCAGCACCGCGCCACGAGGAAGCTCCCGAGCGTGCGCGAGGTATATCAGACGCTCCCGCGCGCGCGACACCCCACTCACTGAACCGCGAATTGCGTCTGTGTCCCGCCGCGCGCAGGAATTTTGCACAGCCTGACAGCTGGCATTTCGCGTTTTACCTCTTCACCACACACTCATGAAACGAATGATACAGGAGTCCACAAGGAGGAGTAGAGTAGACCACCTACCACTTTCTCTTTCCTTCCTTCCTTCCTTTTTCACTTAAGTTGGTGCACTTCCACGTGGAAAGAGTCTCGGTTGTGATTACTTGACTAGCCCTGGTCAGTCCCTCAACGACGGGGGGGGGGGGGGGAAACGACCCTGTTATCTCCTCGGACTCTTTGAGATCATATTTCGCGTTCACGCGCACGTCCCCCTCTCACCGCTGTTAACAGCACAGTAGTTGCGCGCGCGACGCGCTCCGCATAGCTGTGGCAGCAGCGCCCCACTTAAGGGCGGTTCGGTCACGTGGAGCAGGTCTGCGTGCCGCGCTCCACTCTCATTGGTCTCCGCGCCAAACTATTCTCCTATTAAACAAGTCAAAGAAAATTTCAGCACGTATATTCACTCTTTTCCTTGTCGAGATAAAGCCGGTATGCTTCTTTTTTTTTTTTTTTCTCGGTTCTCGCTCTCTAGCCGTGGAAAACTTGTGTTTCACATGGAAAACGCTGTCACGAAATGAAACGTCTGTGCAATAAAGAACCGCGGCACGTGTCTCATAAGAACAATCGAGTTTTTTCGAGAACCTGTCGTCGAATATAACATTAGTTAATAATAATCTACTAAAATGTAAGTCACTGAGTGAGTAGATATTAAATTATACTGTACCAACCTAACTACTTCTACAACCTAATTATCAAATCATACTTTAAACGTCTGCCTTCTGTAATTTTTTTGGAACATTTTGTATATTATTTTATCTAGAAAATATTCACACAGGCCACATTTTTAATTGTGGTACAGCTAATGTTAATTGCTGAAAGTGAAGAGATTCAAATTAAGCAGTACAGGTAAAGAGCAGCAACGCTGACCGCTATGGTGGCGCATGTTCCCACCATGGCTTGCAACCACAGCAACGCCACGTGGTCGGCAGTCCTAGAACGTTTAAATTCCACCAGTAGGCCTATAACCCCAACACACCAGCAGTGCTCTCACATACATGCAACTGAGTCCATCAAAACATCTACAAACCACCACTGCAGTCATTATTCTTGCTGTAGCCTACACTTACCTACAGTTAGTTACCCCAGTTACAACTGGGTAATTTTCGTTGCATCAACGAAGGGTAAGTACCACGCTCAAGAGTACTGCAGCAGGGGCTAGAGTTTCATCATGGGTCCTTTGAGTCCAAAGGCAGTAGATGTAACCACTACACCACCTGGGATCACTGGATGGAAGGGCGCATGGCTGCTTTGCCTTGTCGGCCTTTGTTCGCCCCGCAGCTCTCAGCAGTTTCTGCAGTCCATCCACACTTGATCTCCCGCTGTGGTTCCCTTCATCAGAAAGCAACGCAGTGGTCTCCCACAGTGCTACATCCCTCTTGACCAGTGAAGACTCACTCCAGTGACCGCCATCCAGAAATGCCGTATGAAGACCAACCTCTAGTGAATATCCAACTGTTATACAGCCCCACTTCAGATAGCAAAGTTTCTCAATACAACAAACTTCAAGTCTTCATATGGGACAGGTGAAACGTTTATCTTAGAAACCAAAGCTCTAACATTTACGTACACTCTTACAGACACTGGTTCTCCAATTCAAAACTTTCCAGGTACTTCACTTTTAATTTTTTCCGTCCCCGCCAGCTGTAACATAACTGATTGGACAAACCATCTGTCCATCTTATGTGCACTACCAATCAGCACTCAGTGATGCTTATATTTGTGACAGACCTTGAGACCTTCAGAAATAAGATTTTGTTGTCTAGGGTCAACGTTGACTTTTATGCCTGAAAATGAAGCACTGTGTTTGGTGACAAACACCGCCTGTCGCTCTCGTAGCATCATCCCTACAATAAAGCATGCTGGTGGTGGCATCATGCTGTGGAGTTGTTTTTAGTAGGAGGGACTGGGAAGCCTATTGCTACCACGGGCACATTGGATCGAGCCAAATGTGTGCCGGCCCTGCAGGAGAACCTGTTTCAGTCATCAAGAGATCTGCATTTATGGCCAAGATTCAAGGTCTAACAGGACAATTACCCAAAACAAATACAAACTACAAAGGAATGGCCAAAACCAAGTATTCTGCCAAATTCAAGATTTGAATACCACTGAAAATCTGCCATAGCCTGAAAATTGCAGTTTAAAAGTGTTTTGCTGTCCAACTTGGCACAGTTGGAGTAAATTTGCTGCCAGAATCTAGATACTCAAAGTTCACAGACATATCCATGAAGACTGAGAGTTTTAAGTAGTACCAGAGCCCACCTACAAAGAACTGGCTAAATATGGAATGACTTCTTTAGCAGTTGAAAAGATGTTAGTTTCTTTAAAATGTTGTGAATAAAATGTTTGTTCACTCATAGGTGTGTTTATTTTATTGCGTCGGTGACAGGAAAACGTTATTTTCATGGATTTAAATTTCAAAGTGCCGGAAAAAAATACAAAACAACAGAAGGATATAAGCATAAAAGATATACAGTACATGTAGGCTGTGTGCACCATGCCCCTCTCGTGTCAAAA
This sequence comes from Scleropages formosus, assembly GCF_900964775.1. NCBI lineage: Eukaryota > Metazoa > Chordata > Actinopteri > Osteoglossiformes > Osteoglossidae > Scleropages > Scleropages formosus. The sequence goes on from NC_041806.1 coordinate 30,599,703, forward strand.
GGCTTGTAATATTCAACTTAGTCATATTTTGACTTGATATTTTTATAGACCAGTACACTATATTACAATAGAAGACAGTCAATTTTCACTTAATTCTTTAGAAATGACTGCAGATCCAGAGCATGACATTAATCAAGATTAGTTTTGTCTAATAAAGTCAAATGAGATTTGATTATTATTGATTCTGCGCAGCCATATATTCCATAAGCCATGTAGAATTATGTTCAAATTCCATTTAGATCACACACTTTTTCTGAAGACATTTGGCAGCATGGCCAAACACCCCCGACTTCATATTTTGAATCAGTTGTGAAATTTAATTATATTTTAAGGCATTGAAATGATCCGTCTTTCAAGTGAGTGGAACTTTTAGTACTCACAGAATCCATGGCTCCATGATTCTCTTGGGAAATCATAGTTTTTTTTTTATCAGTATTTTATAACTGCCATAAAATTTAACAGTACTGTAGGTCATAGTCATTTATTTAGTAGGGTCAAGTAAACTTGACACTGAAACTGAAACACAGTTACAAGTACAGTAACAGTCAATAGTTTGAGTACACCTGCTGGAAACAAGATTCTTTTCTCCTTTTTTCTGTAAGGCATTGTTTAACAAATTTGAGCAGGAAATCAGTCAGTATCTTCCCAGCTCTTCTGCATCAAATTCCAAACACTTGTAGGATAAGAGACTTGGAGGTTGATTTGCTTTGACTCTTCTGTTCAATTTCTCTCTAATTAATTTCATACTAGTATTGCCCAGGTTGCCAGGATATACTCAAATTTATGGCTGGAACTGTATACCTCAATATCAAAATCAGAGAGCTTTCTAAAAACCCAATCAACTGCAGATTTTCAATGTCACAAACTTCCAACAAAAGAGTTAAATATTTTACATATGAAATTTAAAAAACAATAATATGAAAGCAGATTAAATATGTTTATATTCAGACAAAGACTGAGCCTGATGAAATGTACTTGTTTCAAACCATTTAATTGCTCTGGGCGACCTCTAAAAACAGTCCACATTAGATTTCTTCCTCGTGGTAAGCTTATCCATTTATTGTTAGTGCCGTTCTGTTGCCAGAACCTGGCTGGATTCTAAATTGCTGTAAAATTCAGTGCCCCTGAGACCATTGTCAGACTCTGTGGAATGATAAGTTTTGAGTTTTCAAACAAGGCTTTCAAAACAACTGATATCTCAGTGCGCAGTAAGGCTTTCAGGTCCACAGCCTGCTGGTGCATTATCAGGTGTTAATGACAACGTGCTATGTCCGAGCTATAGTCGTACACACACTGATGCGTGTTATGTTGCAAGGGTGACAGCCCAACATCTGACACAAGCATCAGTTCCCTTTCAGTTCCCTTTCAATAGCAGCAAACAATTTCTTTTACTGTGACAGCTTGTCCTTCCACCATTCCTTTACAACTATTACAGCTGCTATGTATGGCCCAAGCAAAGGCTATTATTTTTAAAAACGTCAAGGCTGACCTATCAATAACAAAAATGATATGTAAAATCAAACGCGTACTGAATAATTTCATGGCGCATTACATATGCATATGAATAACCTAAGGAGAAAAAGATTTTTCCAGCAATGGATTCATAAATCACAAGATGTGAAGAACAATCAGAATTTCCATGGATGTTGAAAGTAATGAATGGTATTTTTTTTTCTTTTTTTTTTTTGCAGGCTGAGAAAAAAATCTGAATAAATTATTGTAATATGTTACAGACATTAACTCAGAAAGCACTCAAAATAAAGAACGATAATCCCATACAGATCAGAAGGCCCATAAAGAACCAAAACTCAAAACAAAAAGAGATTTGGAACAATCCAGGCATATCCTCATAATTTTACAATAGCAAATTCTCATTTCTCTTACAAAGGTAACTATTATTATTTTTTCAATTAGCTGAGAGATTTTTCCAAAAGCGACTTATAATGTTAGGTTTGTATATTAAGCTGCTCATTGTTTTTTCCCTCATTTATGCTGCCTGGTCCAATTTAGGATAAGGACTTTGCTCAGAGACAGTACAGCAGAGGCAGGGATTCCAAACGTGAGTCTTTTAAGCCCGAGGCAACGGTTGACACCGCTGTCCTACCTGCTGCACGCTAAAGAAACACTATAAAATGTGTGGGACATGTGTGTGACCCTTGACCCCCCAGCCCTGATACCATCAGTGGACGGGTGCAGTGTTCAGTGTGAAAACATACCCTCACGTCTCCGTATGACACACACCCTCAATACCGCTAGAGTCATGCACTTCTAGCTTTCCCACACAAGCGTCTCTCTGATCCACATCCCCACCACTGGGACGCCGTTGTCTCGGAGCTGATCCCGGCTCAGTATCTTGACGTGCATTTTAACAATAAAAAAACTACAAAAAAAAATGAATATATGTGACAGCTTAACCGTCCTTCTAAATCACTCTCAGGCTATGGAATACCGAACAAAGTCAATCAGTGAGTTTTTCATGCCTCAGGCTGTTCCAAATTCTGTCCAGATGTAAAATACTGTGGTCCCCTTTCCATCAGCCCACATGCACTCACCTCAGGTCCCCTGTGGCACAAGACCACACTGCTGGGCTGTGAGATGACCTTCAGCACTAGCTAATTTAGCAGATCAATAGCGAGTCCCTGGAAGGATCCAGTTCTACTTCTGAGTCCAAGTTAGGCTTGGTCACAGGGGAAATAATGTGCGCGGGCTCTGAGGAGTCTCCATCTCTGTCTCATATCGCAGCGGCGACAGCAGAAAAATACAAGAGGGAGAGCAGAGATTTAAAGATTGTTAAGCACAACATGACAGATAATAGCTTCTTCCAACGTGTAACATGGCACGGCGGAAAAAAAGACACCAGGTCGTGGTTAAGGACGTGGGGCTGGTTGATGAAGACCTGGGCTGGGCTTTGCTGCGGTGTACCTCAACAAATACAGACGGTTCTCTGCTTACAGCCGAAGCAGCAGAATGACAGCGTGAATCCCAGAAGCCCTATTATCTACCATCTATTTTTACTTGGCTGTACACCCTTCCAGCCTGGACAGCGAGTGATTGGCATGATGACACCTCTCCTCTCCTTTATTCCGATCATCTGATATTTTTTCGGCCACACTGGTGGCTTGGCAGATGGCATCTCTCTTTTTTTTTCCCCAGCTATTTATAATTTTTGGGTGCTATTATTATACGGTTTAGGGAAAACAAAAATTGGGTCTGTTAAGTGCCATTGAGTCAATGTCGACACTTGGCAGCCTCATGTAAAATGTGTCTTCCATTTGCCCTTAGAGTGGAAAGTGGTGTGTCTTTTGTCGAATATTAATATTTCTTACACTATAAAAGGTGTTGTGCTGAATTAAGCTCTAAGTGGCTTAACAACAGACACACAATCAGGGTATTTTCGGTGGAATCCAAAATGGAACCAATAAATGAAGGACTACTGCTTATGCTACTTCCAAAAATTGAGGCTGAAATAACCTATTACACAGCAAGCTGAAATGAGGTCCCATACGTGCAGAGTTCTGTCTCGAAAGGAACAAATACCGTATTTCCAGACACCCTTCGCAACTGCACCACGATAACTGTTTCCGATGTAATACAGAAACACCCTTTTTTACCTTTTAAGTTTAGAGCACTGTTCCTCAATATAAAATATATATATATATATATATATACTGTCAGAGGGGGTGCGGTGGCGCAGTGGGTTGGACCACAGTCCTGCTCTCCGGTGGGTCTGGGGTTCGAGTCCCGCTTGGGGTGCCTTGCGACGGACTGGCGTCCCGTCCTGGGTGTGTCCCCTCCCCCTCCAGCCTTACGCCCTGAGTTGCCGGGTTAGGCTCCGGTTCCCCGTGACCCTGTATGGGACAAGCGGTTCTGAAAATGTGTGTGTGTGTGTGTGTGTATATACTGTCCTTGCTACTGTATCATGATGTACTGCTTTCTGGGTTTATATTTGTGCTAAGTGTTACCGATCTGCTAAGAAATCCATAGTATCTTTTTAGGAATTCAGCAAAGGATTGATGTGCACATTCCAAGGGGCAGAGACGGGCGCTGTACCAAGGCTCATTAACTTTTTTTTAAGAGCTACCAAGGTCTGTAAAGGAGCTCAGATGAGTTTTGGCACAAGTGACAAAGTCAGGAATCATTTCAACAGAAACAGGAGAGTCATTCCCAGTGTGGTCACTGGGCTGGGTGTGAAACGGACATCTCCAGTGAACGGTGAAACAGCAATCATATAATGATACGTACAATAAAACATGCAACGAATAAAGTAGTATTAAAATAAGAATATACTAATGCATATAATAAAGCAGTTATTCAGAGTTTGTAGGGAACTGGACCAGAAGTTCGCATCAGAGGAGAGCTCTGTTCTTTGACACTTGAACATCTGACACCCTGATACCCTGGTTCCAACAGGAATAGGGTATCCTTGGGTAAGGAATGTACCACTTTAGTCTGCGACAGGGCCTTGCGTTTTTTTCTTTGGTTTTTTTCTGAATTATATTTCATGTTTTTCATGCAAAATGTCCCCTACAGTTCATTGGACTGCTTAGGCCACTTATTTGTCCTAAGGTCAAAGATGCAGGTGGAGGCCTCATTATGCAGAGGTTTCTTTTCAAACACTACCTTTATTTTAGAATCAGTTCCCACACTGTATGAAATATTGGAAAGACAGAAGACACCCTCAACTCCATTGGAACAATCACGTTAAAGGTGCTCTGAACCTTCCGAATATGTGAAACTAAAGCAAAGATGGGAGAGCACACAAGAAAAAGTTTACCGAAATAGTTCTATGGGTGCGTTCATGAAGGCATCGCACTGTCCAGTTACAAAAAACACGACTATTTCAGTACACTCAAATGTGCTGCCCCATCTTGGCTTTTGTCTTAAAACTGTGTCGAAACCATTGACAGCATGGTGGTCAATCAGAGTTGGGGCTTCATGGTTGTAGATTTACATGTGTGGAGTCTAGAGGTTCTCCCAGTGATGCAATGGCTTCCCTTTCACGGTACAACAGGCATGTGGTTTAGCTGAGCCTATGATTTCACATTGTCCTTTGTATGGATATGTGTGTGTGTGTGTGTGTAAGACAATGAGATCTCTGTCCCGCACTATGAAGGGTTTCCCTTTATTTTATGCCCTGTTTTTCCCAAGACTTGCTCTGGATTACTGTGACCCTGTTTGAAGAAGCAGTTTGTGAAAATGGATAACTGCACCCTGGGACGCCTTCTTCCCATAACAGGTAAGCTTGTACTCTATTACCTGTTCTCGCTGACATGCTTGTGTGAAATCAACTACCTGAGAAAACTGCAATTAGAAAAACATGAACTTTCAAGTGACACCGGTGCAGCAATTTAAGAAACAGGCAACTATGCAACCTAACGAGGCGTAGCAGCTCTTGAAAGTGAAAACCAGGGTCAATCGACTAACTGGAGAGCTATAGAAAATTGCAGCACTGTTTGGGAATTAAAGGGAAATAGTAGTATAATTAAACATCTGTTGATCAAACAGCATGAAAGATTGAGGATGCCGATGATATTCTTTAAATCTGCTTTGATTCATAGAACACATGGTGTCTGCCAACAAAACAATTCCTACAATAATGTTTAAAATCACATTTTAAAAATAACACTCAGCATTTCTTGCAGTGTTTTAAAACCCAGTTGGGGTTTATTTCCTCCCCACGTGACGAGGAATGGGAAAACGGTCAACACCCATAGCTTTTCTCTGTGTATACACCAGCCCATGGAGTGAATATGACCTCACGCCCTCAAGGGGTGTACCATAAAGGCTTAAAGGGTTATTTCCTCAGAAAATTCTATAATTTCGTCATATTACTCAGCAGTGCAATGACAATAAAGTCTTCAATTCAAAACAAACAAAAAACACCAGTCAAAGCAGAATTACACAGCTTTGGAAATTGATGAACAACCCAGGAGCCAAAATCTGAAGTATGTAGGAGATGCCATAAAGATGGGCACCAGTGCCGTGAGTCTCATAGTGCTGAGGAGAGGGCACTGGGATCTCCACATCAACATGGTTTTCCAAAGCAAACTTCAGAGCTGGCACCAAAGCAAAGCCCGCCTGATCGCTCTTGGAGGCAACGGGGGCTCAGAATCGTACCTTTGGCACCGCAAGAGTGACTGAATCCCTCCGAGACATGCTGCCACACTGAGCCCGTCAATCAGCTCTAATGCAGGGGACCCTGGGAACCCACGCGGTTTCACACAGCATGGCTTCAAATGTGGCTTCGGTACCCGGCCCACAAAACCTGCTCTATAGAGTACTCTGCAGGTGATTAGAATGTCAACAAAACCACTTCTCCCAAAAATGAACAAAACAAGAAACAAACGTAATGACAGAAGCATCCGGCCTTTAGTTGAATACTTTACTTTAAGAAGACGGTAGCCCGGCCGCTGAACTCTGTATCCCCTTTAACCACAAACTGGCTTCAAAATCAGACCACTCCTTATTCCCGCTGCGTCCTGTTGAGTTATTTTGTTTTGCCTTGAATTCCTGAGTAGGGAGAAGATAGCTAAATTCCAAAGCAGTAGCCTATGGTAGAAAAAAGCTTTTAATGTTCAACTGAAACATAAATACATTCTTGATTGTTCTACAACTCTAGAACTACATGGACAAGAAAAAGCAGTAAAACTTGGTGGTGGAGTCACAAGGGATACAGCTAATATTCTTATTTTAAAGCCTGTGAAAGACTTTTAAAACTTATGTCCCAATAGAAGTTGACTGTTAAAATAGTTTGTCTCCAGCAAGAGTTTCTGATACCACATTGAGCCTGAGCGGAATTCAGAAAGATGCTTCTGATCTCCGAGACCCCTCAAGGTTCTCAAAGAGACTTTAATGTGTGAATAAATGATGCGGTTAAAAAGGTTTCACCAAGTTTCACGCTATGGAGGAAGATAGCCCTGCTGGGTGTGCTGGAGATCTTCTCAGTGGTGTTGGTGACATTCTGGCAGCAGTGTGGGGGAAACTCCTGAGGATAACACAGCACTTTTGTCACGTGACCTTCTGCAGCTGTCACAAGAGCAGGGCATCTCCCAACGGCCCTCTAGAGCAGCGGACAAATGAATGGGGGTCACACTCTTCCCACCTCTATCCGAGAGTCGCTCGCGACGGCGGCCTACGAAGAAAACGAGCACAGTCCTCCTCTCGCTTCGAAAACTCCATAGAACTGTAGAGAAACGTAGCGCAATCCCCCTTATCCGCGGGTTCGCGTTCCGAAAATATTACATGGAAAATTCCAGAAAGAAACAATTCGTAAGTTTTAAATGTGCGCCGTTCTGAGTAGCATGATGAAATCTCGCGCCGTACCACCCGGGACGGGAATCATCCCTTTGTCCAGCGTATCCACGCTGTATATGCTACCCGCCCATTAGTCACTTAGTAGCATCTCGGTTATCAGATCGACTGTCGATGCATCTCAGTGCTTGTGTTCAGGTAACCCCTTTTTTGAATAAAAAAACTTTATTTAAAAAATTAGTACTTATGAGGACCTAAGGATTGATCCTTAGTTTTCTTTCTTCTTCTTCTGTATAGGAAAAAACATAGTATATACAGGGTTAAATATTTTCTGCAGTTTCAGGCATCCTGGGAGTCTTGGAACATATCCCCCGTGGATAATGGGGGACTACGGTATATCTATTTCAAGTACATTTAGTTGTATAAAGAACACACACACATACTGTCTGAAACCACTTGTCCCATGCAGGGTCGCGGGAGCCTAACCCAGGGCAAAAGGCTGGAGGGGGAGGGGACACAGCCAGGACGGCACCCCAAATGGGACTCGAACCCCAGACCCACCGGAGAGCAGGATCCGGTCAAACCCCCTGTGCCACTGCACCCCTCCTCAGAGAAGACAGTGTGATGCAAATAGCTGTAGGAGTCTTCAAATTTAAGAAAAGCATAATGCTACATATTGTATTATCTATATACTGTGCTGTTCCACATAGTTTGGTACGATTAAAGCTACAAAGACATAAATCAAATTTTCATATGCCTGTTGACATAGAATCAGATCAAAAAAATCTGATCAATGTTTTGTATTTTTATTCAGGCCTTTCTGTATTATTTCCTTTATTATTATTCAGGGAGTGCATACAGTATATATAAAAGAAAGGATTACAAATAGTTCAGGCTGATGAAAACATTCAGTTTAGAAGATATTCCTTCCTCTGAGATTCCACCGAGTAGGAGTCATAAAACGGCTGTCAGAGTTTGTTTGGGTGGAATCTGAAAGGCCGGTTTCCAACGTTTTAATTAATTTTGTTCCCATGTGTCCCACTTTGGCTTCTTTCACAAGGAAAAAAAAAAATCTTTAAAGTGCATACATGTTAACCGCAATCCACAAGTGTATGAAAAGGCGACAGAAATGTGTTGGACAATAACAGGAAGGGTTACCTCTCCATGACATCAGTCAGCAGCAGGGATCGCCAGCCCATCGATGGATAAGGTCAGGGTCCAGGCGACACAAACCAATCGTGAGGCTTCCGCAAGAAAAGCACAATGAATGGGAATGGAATTTTCCTCAGATGAGTTTTGATAGGAGCGATTGTCCTTACGCATTCAGTGGAAATGAACTCCGCGTTGATCCTCATTTTTTGTGAACTGCGGAGGGAAATCGCGATGTCACAGCCTGTTCCATCACCTGGCTCTGTGTCGCATCAGCTGTTTTGACCACGGTCTCACAGAACAGCATGTCCCTACCTGCTTCAAAGCATCGAAATTCATTTACACTATTCATTGCCTAACGTCCAGAGTATATTTGACTCTATGTGTTTTCAACAATCTGCAATATCACACACGCATCATCTGAAACCACTTGTCCCATAGGGGGTCGCGGGGAGCCGGAGCCTAACCCGGCAAAACAGGGCGTAGGGCCGGAGGGGGAGGGGACACACCCAGGACGGGATGCCAGTCCATCGCAAGGCACCCCAAGTAGGGCTCGAACCCCAGACCCAACGGAAAGCAAAACTCGGTCAAACCCACTGCGCCACCACGCCCCCCCCACAATATCTCACTATATCAATTATTCTATCCACAGGTAGCATACAGGCAGTCCCCGGATTACGAACGAGTTCCATTCCTCAGTTGTCTTTAAGTCGGATTTCTATGTAAGTCGGAATCGTTAGTACGGTTCGTGTCTAACGTCTATTTTTCGACAAACATGAACCTTTTCAATCCCTGTAGGGAACTTCACAAATAAAATATATACGCAAGCAAACAAACAAACAAACAGATTAGTCAATAGCAACTGGTGTTCTTACATCTGTCTGCTACGGCAAGACAAAGATTTTTGCCCGAGAGAATAGTCCTCTTACCCCGAGCCAACGGAGCAGAGAGAGCACGAGAGCATTCAGGGGCCCATCCGTGCCAAAGCGCTTCTCCTTGCCAGATATTCAATTTAAAGTCTGGATTTGAGATAAAGCTTTCCATAAATCAATGGCCATTTCATAAAAAAAAAAGATCACAATCAGAGGAGAAAGATACAAATTAATCAAGAGACCCTGGAGAGCTGAATCGTGGAGTACGTTTTTATTTCCTCTGTTTAATACAGCCTGCTGGGATAGTCAGCAAGTGCTGGAATGAACATGGCTTATCCTTCAGGGAACTAAAGGAACAGTGTCGAGCACTGAGCGATAAGAGAAAATCGCACTTCGGGGTGAATAAATTCATTTTCTGCCCATTAACCTGAAGTGAAGACTTCCTTCCTTTGTTCACATGTGTGGCAACCGTGAGGCTGAATACTGGGGTCAAAACACTTTCTCCAGAGTGCAGTCAGTATGCTGCAGCAATTAAAGTACTTTTCCCCACTTTACAGAGGTGATGCCCTCCTGAAAAGTGCCTGTAAGGTGAATTCTCAGTAATTATAATTAGTTCCAGTGGGTATTTTTTTTTTTTAGATGTTACGCTCTTTCCTGACCAGCAAAATTGACACCCATTTTTGAACTAAAATATTACTTTTACATTTCTTCATTTAGCAGACGCTTTTCTCCAAAGTGACGAACATCTCATAGAAAATACAATGTGTGCATCACATTAGCAGAAAGAGGGACTTAGATGCAGAGCCGTGATTCTTCAGTACAGTTGGTTTGTTACTTTTCATCACATGAACCAACGTTCATCACACGAGTAGCTGTATAAAGGTTTACCCAAATAATCAACAATTCCTAATCACACTCCAATAATTTTTTTTTAATTAAACATTTAAATTACACAAGTAATGGCGTGAAAAATAATCTGTTATTCAATGGTTATGATCTCAAAGTTATAAAGTCATAACATGAATGTTCACACCTTGCATGAACTTAAGAGATCATGGGTGAAGTGAGTCCAAAAGAGGTGAGCTTTAAGACCCTTTTTAAATGTAGAGATTCAGCAGTTCTGAGTGAGAGGGGGGAGGTCATTCCACCACATCGAAGCCAGAGCCGAAAACCTTTGTGCTTTTGGATCTTTTCTGAGTTGGACCATCAAACAGGCAGAGGTGGAGGAACGTAGGCTACGTAGCGGTCTGGTTTGGTTGAATTACCAAATTCCATCAAAATGTAACACAATTATTTAAAGTGTAAACATTAGTTTTCGTAACAACGCAAGACAGTTTCATTTCATTAATTACTCAACAAAGTAACAGTCATTGGAACACCGGCACACAGCGAGAGGCCACTCCCGCGACTACCATTGTCGCGACTATCATGACCACTCCCGCGTCTCTCACGACAACCCCCCGCAACGACCACTGTCGCGACTACTGTTGCGTCTATCGTGGCCACGGTGGTGGCTATCGCGATCAACTATCGCGACTATCACGCAACTGTAACGACTATCGCGATAGCGATCAGCTGTCGCGATCGCGGACGACTGTCGTGACTATCGCGATCAACTATCGCGACTATCACGTGACTGTCGCGACTACCACATGACTGCCACGACTATCGTGACAGTCTACTTTTGTAGCGCGATGAAAGCCCTCTTTACGAATGGTAACAGCTCTGTGAAGTTGAGTCATGGCACCTCTCAAAGGTTCGCTGTTAAAAGAGGTATTAGGCAGGGGTGCCCAATTTCTGTGTACCTCTTCCTTCTGGTCGCTCAAGTCTTTTGTCATTTTATTAAGTTAAGTGGTTTGGAGGGTATCTCTATTGCAGGGAGAAGTCTTATTATAAGTCAGTTTGCGGATGATACAGCTTTGTTCTTGAGAGAGTTTCACAGGTGCAACCTGCTGTTGAGTTGATTGAAGTGTTTTCGAAGGCTTCGGGTTTGTGCCTTAACCTTGAAAAATGTGAACTGCTTGCTTTGAAGGATTGTCCTGTAACATCTATTAGTGGCATCCCTGTTAAAGAAAAGGTGAATTATTTAGAGGTTCAGATAACTAAGGATCCACTGGACAGAATTGCTTTTAACTTCTCCCCCATGATTGAGAAGACAAGGACCAGATTCAATCTTTGGTTGCAGAGGGACTTGTCTTTAAAAGGGCGGGTTCTTCTGTCCAAAGCAGAAGGTATTTCTAGGCTCACTTATGTTGCCTCTTCGGTACATTTAGACAGCAAAACTGCTAAAACAATAGACCGGATGCTCTGTCCACTATATCCGGAAGTCTGTGGTTGTCAACTCATATAAGAATGGTGGGCTTGATTTCTTGGACTTTGCTAGTTTGAACATGACTCTTAAAATTAACTGGATGAGGCAATTTCTGAGACATGATGCCTCCATCTGGAATTTCATTCCGAAATTTGTTTTTGACCAACTCAGCGGTCTCTCCTTCTTTCTGATGTGCAATTATAACATAGAGAAGTTACCTGTTAAATTGTCAGCCTTTCACAAACAGGCGCTGTTGGCTTGGCTAAAACTAATTTACAAGCACAACTTTTCTCCACACCGGTACTATATTTGGAACAATGATGAGATCCTGTATAAGGGTAGGAGTATCTTTTTAAGGAGTTGGTTTGAGAGAAATACCCTTCTAGTGGGCCAGCTGATGACCTCACGAGGAGTTCTCATGAGTTACACTGACTTTATATCATGTTTTGGATTTCTCCAAAGGGAAGAGTTTGGCCTGGTAATGCAGGCTATTCCTAATGGTTCTGTGACTGCTTGGAGGTGTCTCACCCTGCTGTTGTTTCTGTAGTGAACCCAGTTGATACTCCAAGTGGAAGGATCTGTTTTTCGCAGTCTCTCAGAAATAATAACAGAGCGGTTCGATCTTTGTTTCGGAATGAAGTTGCCACCTTACCTTATGTCACTGCTTTTTGGAACTCCTTTGTTGACAAGGTCCCATGGGAGAAAGTTTGGCTGTTGACTCACAAATATTTCTTAACCAACAAGGTTAGGGAAATCTCTTTCAGGATTATACACAAATTCTATCCTGTCAAGCATTTTCTTAGAAAATTCAAGGATGGGATCGATGTAAATTGTTCTTTTTGTAGTCTTCGCCCAGAGACGGTGCCTCACCTCTTTTGGCACTGCCGTTATACCAAACAGCTATGGAGAGATCTCAAAATTTATTATTGATAAATTGTGTAAGGATTTTGCTTTGTATTATGAATGTGTACTGTTTGGGTTCTTCCGTTTTGATAAGCACACAGAGAAACAGGCTTATATCATTGATTTATTAATCATTTTGGCTAAATATCATATACACAGGTCAAAATTTGCTAATAAGCCTATATTTTCTGTTTTTCTTAAAGAAGTTCAGCAGTACATTGACACTATCAAGGAATGTGATAATAAGAAGGCTATTAAGACTTTCTTATTGTGATATTTTTAAGGTCTTGATGTAATATTTAGTTATTGGAGTGTTTTATAATTTCCTTTTTTTTTTTTTTTTCTTTTTTAAAAAAAAAAAATTCCCCCTGGCTAGGTTGACTGTTCTGAATTAATGTTCTGGTATTGTGTGTGATTTGTTTCATAATAAAAAAAAAAAAAAAGAAAAAAAAGTCTATCGTGACAGTCGATCACGATAGCCGCAACAGTAACCTGCATCCAGAAACGGTGCCTCACCTGTTTTGGCACTGCCATTATATCAAAAAGCTATGGAGAGATGTCTCTAAATTTATTATTGATAAACTGTGTAAGGATTTTTCTTTGTACTAATGTGTACTGTTTGGGTTCCTTCATTTTGATAGATGTACAGAGAAACAGCATATATTTATTAATCATTTTGGCTAAATATCATATACACAGGTCAAAATTTGCTAGTAAAAAAACCTATATTTTCTGTTTTTCTTAAAGAAGTTAAAGCAGTACATAAACACTATTGAGGAGTGTGATAATAGAAGGCCATTAAGACTGTTTATTATTGTAATTTTTTTTAAGGTCTTGATGTAATGTCCTGTTACTGGTGTTTTTTTTTTTTTCCCCCCCCCGGCTAGGTTGACTGTTCCGAATTAACGTTCTTTGTGTGTGATTTGTTCAATAAAAAAAATAAAGCCGCGGCAGCAGTTTTATGATCAACTTGCTTCAGTATTGACAGTGAAGCAAGTGAAGTAATGTAGCTACAGGGTGGGTGTAACTGTAACTGTACTCAGTGGAAGCTCTTAGTCTAGGTCTTGTGCTCATGATTACTGATAGAGATCATTATCATAATGATCATTATTATGTGTTAACGTGCGGCGCAATTATAAATGAGCTGTTTACCCATGATCATGTCGTTACCTACGTATTCATATAATAAAATGTATAACCACTTTCTGCTGGTTTGGTAGCACATACAGTACAATAAAAAAAAAGTTTTATGGAGATCAGTGGTCTAATTATGTTCTCACCTCATATGCATTAAGTTGATTGTAAATGTATTGTTTTAGTAGAGCTACATTCCATTTTTTTTAGTCTATGTTTATTTTTTTTAGCTGACACTTTTCTCCAAAGCAACTTACAATGTTAAGATCACAATTATAATACACTTACAATCATTTACCTATTCATACAGCTAGGTAATTTTTTTTTTTTTTTTTTACTAAAGCAATTTAGGGTAAGTACCTTGTTCAGGGGTACAACAGCTAGCATTAGGGATCAAACCTGCAACCTTTGGGCACAAAGGCAATAGCACAAACCACTACTCTACCAGCTGCCCCTGTTTATCTCTGCTTCTTTAGCTCTTTCCCAGCTATTACACATCACACACTTAACAAAGCCTCTGTGTGCGTGTGTGTTAGTATTAACTGAGCATAAAGCCAAAACCCATGTCTAACCCTGCCAGCACATTAACCTTATGAGATATGCTACAATAATGTCTCTCTTACACAAAATTAATAAAACATGATACTAGACATTTATAAAAATATTTTGCAATTACTTATAAATACAAAAAAAAAAAAAACCTGTGAAAATTCCAATATACACAGAATAAAATGGACATATAAATGCCAACCATACATAAATACCTTTTCATGACTGCCCTTGTTCACATGGGTTTCTTCCCACAGTCCAAAGACATGTATCAAGAGGAACTGGTGCCTCTAAATTGACTGAAGTGTGTGTATTTTGTGTGCGTGTGTGTTTAAGAGTGTGTTACATTGCTCTGCTGCACAAATGAGTGAATGATGGCAGGGTGTTCGGTGTATCTGACACTCTTAAGTTACCCTGGATAAATCAATCGGCTAAATCCTAGTTAATAATCACTTTCAGTCAGTTTGGAGAGAAGCATCTGCTGAATGAACACACATAAATGTAAAAATCTCGCTCTGCTCAGCTGTCAGGAGGCTTGCAAAATCCAAATTCGGTCCTCGTAAATGGATGAAAAAAAAAATGCTTTGAAAGCTGAAGTATAAAAAGAAACTGGAAAGTTGAGCATTGTAACTCAAATGGAGATACTCTGCCTTAGGGTGTGTCTATCTGCACATCGCAGAGCCGTGGAACAGAGACAGGGACACGGGGGTCATATTCCTCACCCCTGCACCTACTTGTCTTTTAAAATTCGGACGAGTGCTTTGTGACGCGTTTTCCCTACTTAACCCCTGGTAAACTCTATATAACCATACAGAGCATAAAGATATTTGCAGAACTGGAATCTTCAGTCCTGTCAGACGCTCCTCACCCTGCACCCGACACCGTAGTACATACCAGGAACAGCCTTCAGTCCTTCGGTCCATGCCGCTCCATCAGAGACCTGGGAAAAACCTTGTACCTCATATCTACTTGTGGTACAGGGTGCAGCGTAGGGTGCCAACAAAAAAACAAAGGTTCAGATTTGCAGCATCTGACCCATCCAAACTGTTCCTTTTAACACAGCGTTTAACCGCAGTGTCTAAAGGTGTTTCGACCACAGTGTGTGGCACAGTGTTTATTATTGCACTAAATTTATATTTACCACCTCCTCACCATACGTGAAATTGTGTCTTTTTCATTCCTTTTAAAGTTTGCCGTTGTTGTAAAACGTTGCCCTAAAAGGCAATAAGAACATTAAAAGCAAGAGCGAATAGAGAATGCTGTCGCTCAGCATGTCATAGTACTGTGGCGCGCAGCGCCGTGGGTTTGGATGGAGCGAATAAGGATGCGGAGGCAGCGTTCATAACGAACGATTTATTCGAACACCAGCGCAAAGGGAATAATGCTCTCGGTCCGAGGACCCCTTTTCTTCCAGGACCTACACTTACAGCCAGCCTATCTTAGCGCCCCTAAGCTCTCCCTAACACAGTAGCAGACATAGTCAACCCACCATTTCCCCCCGACGTAGCCCCAGCGGTTACGGACATTATTTACAGATTTCCCATAATGCAACTATTTTCATTAAATCAGTAACGCGGGTCATTACAGTACTTTGTGCGCTCATTACGAGTTTTTTACTTGCACGCAGCTGATGCAAACAACATACAAGAGCACCGGTGTCCCTGCCTAAAAGCAAGAACAAAGTAGCGTCGAAACGCTGACAAATTAAATTTCAAACTCGCCGAATGCAGGAGACTCAGTTTGCTCCTGCTGTGACACTGGTAGCAGATGCTGCACTTGGAACGATGTACATGTCCTAAACAATTACCTGTTTCACGGTAAAAGCAAGAACAACCAAAGAAGAGCTAGAATTTTCTAACCCTGACTAACCACGTGTTCTAAATTATTAAGAACTGATGTATTCCGCCAGAAGTCAGTTCTGAACGATACATAGTTGTTTATTGTTAATAATAGAAATAGGTACCATGTTAATTATACAATATATGGTCATTGATCAACCATGAGACAAATATTTGGCAGGAAAAACATCCAGTTGATCTTTATGTCAAGAGGAGGAAAATGAGCAGGTAAGATCATTTTTACCATATCTTTCATTGACACCCTAGTGAAGCCCAGAAGGAGCAAAGACTCCACTAGGGTCTTGCCAGGGGTTTGGCAGCCAAGCTGATGAACCCATGAGTGGATCAATAGGCTGTGCTCACATGTGACTCCAGACAGCGCCGTACTTTATTATTCGAGAGTACCTCGGTCAGAGCCCTAGCTGGGCCCCGGGAGAGTTGACGGCCTTCCATATTAGCGGCATTTCGAAAATAAACGAGTCGATGAACGTGTGAGACAGTATGATGGGTTGCCTCTTCAAACCGATCACGTTACGTCCCCTTCCCGCACAGGTAAATGCTGGCAGGTTCCAAAGAACCCCGCTTGTATTCACGCGCCCGTGTGGCCTACGGTCTCCTTCGCGAGAGGGCGGATTTACGAGCGCACGGGCTCCGAAAGCCCAGCGTTTCCATCACGCGCTTTTAAACACATTTAAACGTCCTTAATATAATAACATAATCACTTACAGTATATTCAGCTCCATCGCTTGGGGCAGAACGTGTTATTTTCCAACGACATCACGTTCCCGTGACGCATTAGCTACAAGCATTCCGAAATCAAATTTCACACACTAATATTGTAGCAAAATTTAAATTTTTAAAGCTCAATCAGACCGACAGGAAAAAGGCATTTCAGGCTCACAAGGTAAATGTCGGCAGCAGTTACGTGTTTAAGCAGCAGAAAATCATGAAACGTAACAGACCAAGTCAGCGCCGTCGTCTTCGGACGGTCGCAGCTCAGAATGTAGAACACGAAGACATGAATACGGAGATGAGCTGCGGGAGGTAACAGCAGAGCTTTGCTGTACATCGTGGACGGTTACTGCGTGTCCACACAGGCCCAGCAGGAGGCGTAGCGGTTAACGCCGCTGCCTTCAGATGTGAAGATTGTTGGTTTAAAACCCACCAACTGCTGGAGTGCTCCTGAACACCCTAAATTACTCCAGTTAAAAAAAAAAAAGATTTGTATAAATATGTAAAAAAATTGCAAATACAGCATGCACACATCTCTGGTCCCACTCATCAAGTCCCAGCTACACCGAGGCTTGTGAGCAGTTTCTTAGGGTTGATCGGCAGCAGAAAGGCCCCATTTTAGCCGTTAACTGTTTTTGTTTTAAACTCACTCGCTATCAGTACCCACTTATCCCAGGTCAGGGTCACAGTGCTGCGGTGCCCATCCTGGAAGTACATATCACGAGGCTATTGAGGGTATGGCCTGGACATGACACCAGTCCAGGTCAATCACACACACTCATTCCCTACACACTAAGAGAATGCAGAGCGACCAATGTGAAACACTCTGGACTGTGGGGGAAACCAGAGCACCGAGAGGAAACCTTCACGAACACGGGGGGGAAACTCCATCCAGACCGGATGGTAAATAAACCTACGTTCGCTTGCGGCACTTGGGTGCGAAGACCTCTCCTTCTCATCCTCCTCCACCTTTTTGTCACCAGAGGGCCAAAGCACCGTCGTCCCGAAAGAGCCCCGCTCCAGGTGAAGGACAGCTGGGGCGAACACGCAACACTTTGCTGAGCTCACAAAGTAGAAACAAAGTAAAGGGTATAAACAGAAACCACTTGCCAGCGAGCCAGTTAAATTGATTGCTTAATTTAATCATAAATCAGGCTGCCCGGTCTGAATTTATTCCGTGGCGCAAAATTACGGCCGTCCATTGAAAGTCAACGGCCAAGAGGATCTCAGCATGCGGCTCGCTGCTGTATTGAATTGTCCCACGTAACAGACACGGTAAATCAAGGTAAAAAGTCGGAGCAGGGGAACCATCGCGCTGTCGGTCATAGAGCAGGGACTGAAAGCCCAAGAATTGCCCAGAAGGAAGAAACTCTTTACATTAAATCACACAAAACTGACATGTGAGTCTAAATTGAATAGAGTGATATAGTGTGCTATCAAACGCAGGAACTCCTTCTGACAGGTGAGGGATACAGTTATAGATTTTTCATGTCCGTTATTCCTTTTATTACCTTATTATTCTTTACAATTGAATTTTATTCCGAAAACAAGACTGTCCTGTAAGAGGATATTTTAGAAGGAAAATCGACGGAAATTACGTTTGCACGAATATCTGAAGTGTTCAATCCTTTATGTGGCTGCGTCCACAATTTTTTATTTTTTTTTTAAACTGAATTTTGTGACGACATCCTTTGCCAGCTCTGACTGTTTAGTGGGCTGCAGATTGCTTTAGTAATTTTCTTTTTTTTGTGCCTTTCTTTGCACTATTACTGCGTCTAAATGTCAGAAATGAAGCCGACAGGCGCTGGTTTGGAAGGGGACAGGAATTGCTTCTTTACCAGCGGCGACACGGTCCTGGGAAAGAGATCACGTTGGGCCCCGTGTTTATCTGCTATTCCAGCCAGTGCCGAAGGGCCCAACCGTCCTGCCAGGTTTGGTCACGCTGACCTTCTGAGGTTATTCCAGCATGGGGCTCAAAAACCACGTTACATGGGATGAGGATGGTAAAACGGGACCACCAGCCACATCACTGAAGTACGTTTAATCAGCACTGCTGGAAATCACACGCATTTTGTGAACCGCTCATCCCATAGGGGGTCGCGGGGAACCGGAGCCTAACCCTGCAACACGGGGCGAAGGGCTGGAGGGGGAGGGGACACACCCAGGACGGGATGCCAGTCCATCGCAAGGCACCCCGAGCAGGACTCGAACCCTAGACCTAGGGGAGCGCAGGACCCAGTTAAACCCACCGTGCCATCGCATCCTCATGCTGCTGGAAATCAGCTGTTTCTTAAGTGCCTGTGAAGGAGATGGTTCAGGTTCTGCAGTGCAGGCGATAACTCAGAAAGGACAATGGAGACAGTGTGGGTCAGAGATGTGCAATAACTTTAAAACACCTCTCAAAGCCTGACAAATAGGTGTGCCCATCCCTCTGATGCACCTTTAGATGTATCGACAGCGGAGATCAGGAATTCGCTTCCCCTCGGGTTTGGACGCAGTCAGCCAAGAGCGTGCGACCCAGCACGCCGCGGCAGACGAACGGCGGCACTGGGTTCCCGGAGGACTGCGGGAATCTGCAAGCAGCTATTCGGCGGGTGCGACCCCGATCGCCTCTAGCCGAAACGCATCAACGCATGGGTCGTCCGCGGAAATCTGGATGAGACGGCTTTCTGAGAAATAACAACAAAAAGGCTGAATTCCAGAGTAGAAATGCAGCTTCCCATCACATTGTTTTCAGAACGAACAGGAGAATGAAGAAATAGCTCGTAGGGCTCCTGACAGGGGTCCCGATGCTTTTTCAGGCTGCTTACAGAACAAGGGCGTATCTTCAAGGCCGGAAGGATGACGAAGGCTGACAAAGCTGCTCTGAGCTTTCGGGTGACACCCGTCTAGACTCGAGGTGAATCGTGCCTCCCGATGCTGTATAGCCACACGGCTCCGCTCTCAGCGATTCTAAGGCAACAGGCGTACGGTCAAACTGTACCACCATGACACACGCACCTCTTTCTCCGCACATTTTCCAAGGGGTGATGAAACGCGGCTGGCGGCGGAGGGCGGAAGCGAAGACGTTCGGGGCTTCGCTCCGGCGCAAACTCTCGGAGTTCGGCTCGAGGTCCACACGTTTAAGGCGAGCTCACACGCTAACGTCCGTTAACGGGGAACGTCTCCACCTGCACCGTATGCTCGGTGACGTCCAAGTGCGGGTCACTTCCAGACGGCTGAATTAATTAAGAAATCCGGGGAAATCCGTGGTAAACACCGAAACGCGTGTAAGCGTGAGCCCGCGCTACAAGAGCCTAGCCCGCCCACCCCCGGCTGAGCCCCGGCTGGGCCCCGGCTGGATACGACAGTGGTTTGTGGTCTTTTTCCAGCATCTACATACAACAAAAGCCACCAAGTGGAAACAGCTGTGAGGGATATAAACTGGGCCTGGAGACCTGGAAAGGACTCCTGCGGCTCGTGTTGCAGAAAGCCGGAGCTGCTAGCGGAACGCACACGCTGGAGGAACTCCCGCATTCGGAGAGAGTAAAACTAAACGTTCGGCTGCGTCAGAACGGAGTACGGTCTGCAGAGGACCTTACTACCGGTTTTGGCAGAACAAATCAATTCACGCAGATTCCTTCATTTTATATGTATAAATACACACATATATCAATGCAGTGCTGCTTGAAAGTATGTGAAGCCCTTGTGTCCCTTAATTTTACCATGAAACGGCTGTTTAATGACAATCAGTCTTTCTCATGCGACACAATGGGTGTGTAATGACCAATTTCCCGCTTGCCCCGCCTCTCCCATCCAGTTCGTTCTTCCGTTCATTGCCGTTGTGGCACGACAGCGATTTGCGACATCGTCCCTCCTGAAGGGCAAATCAAATCGGAAATGCCACTTGAAGCGCAACTGATGAAGGTGCGTTGCTCATATTTCGGTCATACGGTTCGAAGGGAAAGATCACTGGAGAAGGACGTCATGACTGGAAAGATCGAGGGTACGAGGCGCGGAGGAAGACCACCAATGAGATGGATCGATGCGATTACAGTGATGACGGGGCGGACGCTCGAGGATCTCATCAGACTAGCGCAAAACCGAGTCCTTTTTAATTCACCGGTCTATCGAGTCACCAAGACTCGAACCCGAGTTGATGGCACATGATATGACAATGACCAATTCGCTATGTTGCTGCAGAGGAAATCATGAGCGCAATAGAAACAATGCAGGTGCACAAATAAGTGAACCCCAACTCAGATCGGTTAAACCAAGTGGGTAAGTAGAACCAGGAGTCTAAATTATACACACCAATGACCATCCCTATAGGGTTCACATACTTTCGAGTAGCACTGTACATAAATATATTTACATTTATTTAGCAGATGCTTTTCTCCAAAGCAACTTACAATGGATGCTATGTTGTGCCATCATCCCACACCTTATTCACCGCGGTGACTTACACTGCTAGATACACTACTTACAATGGGTCACTCATCCATACATCAGTGGAACACACTCTCTTTGTCACTCACACACTACGGGTGAACCTGATCAGCACGTCTTCGGACGGAAACCGGAGCAGCCGGAGGAAACCCACGCAGACATGGGGAGAACATGCAAAAACTCCACACAGACCGAGCAGGGATCGAACCCGCGTTCTCTCACGCCACCCAGGCGCTGTGAGACAGCAGTGCTACTTGCTGTGCCACCATGCCACCCGCATTCAGAGTTAAACCATATTCATATACTGTATAAATATGGTTTTATATCTGATGTATTTTTATACGCATATCCATATATACACACATATGTAACCCACTAAAGCAACATCGAAAGAGAGTATATATGTTCGGTATACCACAGCATATATACATTTGTATTGTCTCTGCTGCAGTCAGTTACACAGTCACTATGGCTTAAGCCAGACCAACCGGGTAAGGATGAACTGCTCTTTGGCCTACGGACTTCGCCGGGTGCCAAAAGATGCTTGGCGCGGAGCACTACGTATCCGATTCCACCCGCAGTCCTGCGGACGCAGCGAGATCGTACCGCCGCTCCCACCGCCCCGCCTCTCCCATCCACTTTGTTCATCCATTCATTGCCGTTGGGGCACGACAGCAATTTGCGACATTGTTCCTCCTGAAGGGCAAAGAAACATTTACTTGACCTTAGTCTCGTACTCTAGTAAGCAATCAGATGAGAGCAGTTACTTGTCACCTGGAGCTCGAATGTATCTCAATGGCTAAGGACACCACATGCATGTCCAGTGACGGTGCTGGAAAGGCAGATGGGCCACAATCATTCTGCCCAGTGCTTCACCATCCCGTCTGTCTTGACAGGTACCCTGGCAGCTCACTGAGATCCCTGGAGGACATCAGCGATCTTAAGAGCAACTGGCAGCCTTCGTGAAAGATGAAGCCAGGGAGAAGGAAGGGTGCAAGTCGGGACAGGATGTAGTGCCACCCCAGACAGGTAACTTGGGGTTTGTAGTGCTGAGTGTGATATGAGGCCACCAGAGAGAATGGAGACAAACCACGTTCGCACTTGGACAGATTTATCTCACAGATGACAATGCTGATGTATTTTAAATGTAATATGTCTGCGACGTATTAAAAGATCCTGAATAAAATTGCTAGAATACAGGAAAATATCCCACTTTTTTTTTTGTGCGCGTGTATAATTTTACCATCGTGTTTGAAGGGAGCGCTTCACTGATGGCATACCCCTCTTTTAAAATTTCGGTCACTTTGACAAAGCGAGTCACAAAAGGTAGAATCTGCCAGCGAAACGGCCGTTATTGTCGAGATCTGATATTTATCCTCCTTCTGCGTTTCCAAAAGAGACCCCAAGAGGACCTTCAGGAACACGTCATCAGTAGCAGTGTGGCTCGCTGTCAGATGAAACGCGTTTGATGTCAGTCACGCGGTCGGAGAAGCGCATCTCGCACAAGACTACGAGCGCCATCCAAGGTCTTGGTTGCATAACTCATACCGCACCCGCATATAAATTCAAATTAAATGTCAAGCATTCACAATGTACATTCATGCGAACCTTTGAACAGAGAAGAAGCAAAGACCAGATGAATTGCATCCAGCTGGGGGAGCAGATAAAGCTGGAGGACCTTGCATCATCATCCTGTATGTGCTGCATGTACACAGGGCTGCTGGTAATGTAGTAGTAAGTGTTCCTATCTTTCCACCCAAAGGTTGCTGGTTCAAATCCCACCTAATGCTGCAGTGCACTAAACTGGTCCAGTAAGAAGTCATGTATGCAGGCAATAAGGGCACCGGCCCAGAGCATCTACTAGGCATCCTCACGGCCACAAACCTTTCTGGCAGTCTTACGCGGTTCAGCTGACACTTAAACAGTACATTATGTTTTATTCATTTAGCTGACGCTTTTCTCTTAAGCAAATTAGAACGTTAATGTCCCTACAATTACGGACCCATCTATGCAGCTGGGTCATTTCACTGGAGAAATTTAGATTATGCACCTTGCTCAAGCGTACTAGAGCAGTAGGTGGGATTCGAACCTGCAGCCTTCTAAAGTAACTAACCACTGTGCTACCGACCACCCCGAATATGGTAATTTACATTGTATATTTTATTGGAACAAAAACATACTGGTATTCAAGCAAATATTTTGTTATTTCAGTTGTTGCGTACCTTCCGTAAGAGAAGAGGCTCCTTGAACCTGGAGCCATCATCTGCTTCATCTCCTTTACAAGACCAGGGTAGAAGAACCATGGCGCGCTGCTGGTCATACTCATAATTAGCCAATATTTTCACAGGTTTACAGACACTTTGATCCCAGCAAGCGCCGCTTTAATTGAGGGATGTTTCGCAGAGACGCCTCGGACACGAACAGCGCGAGCGCGCCAATCCCTGCGGCAACGTTAGGGTCGACATCTCAGTGCCGCACTCAAGGTTTCAAAGAGCTACCGCGGTGGAGCTAGTATCTCCAACATTGCAGGATAAAAGGCTGATCCCCGTGCAGCGCTGGGGCTCAGAAGGCGAGGCGAAAGGAGGTCCAGAGCCACGGCTTGTTTTCATGAACAAAATGGTTTATCAAGTAGAGCACCACAGGACGTGTCAGAGCACTTAACAGGAGATCAGACGTACAAAGAACACACGACACAAAGACGCGTTTCCGTTAATGAGCGGAAGCCGAGAGCTGAGGGTCGCTTCGTTTCAGGTGGCAAAAAGGGAAAACTCGAGAGAAAGGAGAAGTTTGAGTGGAAAAATGACTGACTGCATGACGTGGCACCGTTGCCGCTACTCCAAACAATCCGTCCGAAAGGCTCGTAACGATGCAGTTATTGCCGCTCCCGCGTTCGAGAATAAACGCTACAGCGAATGACTTGTCCTCGGACGGAGCGCTGTGCGAAAAGCGAGACGATCCGAAAAAAATACTTCGGCAAAATGCGCAAGAAGAGGTCTTGGGTTCGAGGTTTCGTGGCACTGTTCAACATGCTACGTAGTAGTGCAATAAATTCGCCGAAAAATACGCACTCTGTGCAAACAATTCAGCTGAGACAGACTGATCTTGACAAACGCTGAGTAAAAAGTAACACTGGCCAGAGCTCACGGCTTCAAGGATTCGTACCGTGGTCTGTCCTCTACGGGCCCGGCCTGAAGCAAGTCAAAAGCACAGTGACGTGCTTGGAAGTTCCAGCAGCACCACATCATCTTCACGCTTTGACATCTAAACCATAACCTACACGTACCGTATGTGCTGTGCTTTGCTTGGGGAGGAAGAAATGGATACAAAGTAGAGAAATAATGCAAATAAATAACATCTAGAAAATAAACAGCATACAGAGGTTCAGCTGGAGGACAGGAGCTAGTGAACAGAGTAAAGAACAGTCCTTGAGGGAGACCCCGGGTGCATATTGTCTGGAGCTCACGCTAAATGTGAGACAGCAGCCTGAGGTCCCAGTTTGTCGTTTTTAAGTGTTACATGCTCCAGTTGCAGGATCAGCGCTCGGAAACAAAACAGAATAAGAGGCCCTGTTTTCACAACAACCTCCAAATCACTTCTAATCCTGCGTTTCGCTACATTTTCGCATTAAACTGCTGTGATTTAAACAAACGGGAAAACAAATCACTGCGTTTCTTTACGCTCTGCACTGTCATGTCCACATCTTTTTATATTTCCACCTTCGTGTAACAACCATTTTAATATTATTATTTGAAAAAGATAAAGGGGGAAAGATTAAATATTGTCAATTCTCAGAAGAAAACCAAATATAAAAGTACAGAAAACTTATTTTAGCAATGCACAAACAATAAGAGGCAAAAAGAAACAACAATGAGAGAAGAATACGAGGCAGAAATAGGAGAACTGACGAAAGGACCCATTCCCCATCCCTCAGAGCCATGGTGTGGTCCAGTCTCATCCACGTTGGACAGTCTCCGTCAGTCCACTGGGTTCGCTTGTAGGGAGACATCACGACCCGACGCAAAGGGACAAGGTCCCTTTTCTGGACTGTTCCACGCGCCGCAGCGCATCTGTCAAACTCGGGTCCAAATGGCAAGCTACTCAGTTCAGTCTACAGTTTCTAAAAACAGAGCGACATCTACTGGACACAAAAAGAGTACAGAAAAAAAAATGTCGACTTGACTTGAGCAAAATCTCCGTAAACATCAGTATTATCAAACCACTACAACATTGAAAATAGCATTAATGAAAATTTTAACAGGCAAAAATTTGTTTCAGCCTTTGTAAACCAGACACAAGACCCTTGTGTTGAACAAAGCCGGAGCTTTGAGTAACAAACTTAATCATTGTCCCTTGAATGGAAAAACTGGCGAGACAAAAAAAAAAAAAAAAAAAAAAAAAAGAAATTTTGGCCCCATAATGGAAAAGCATATTCTAAAACGGAAAAATTGTAATGTCAGTTTAAAAGAATTATTTAAAAAAAACTGCAGATAAAGAATCCCATTTGTAAACAATTAACATCCTATGTGACAAATTCTGGTTCATTTACGATGAACTCATTTAGCAGAGCCAAATCAGAGAAGGCTTACCTGACAAGCTTTTAATACCCTACTAGAATTAAAGTTCTGTGGCGTTGGGAAAGACATTTGGAATTTTTAACTAAAATAATTTTAAAACTTTTAATGTTGAAAGATAACGTAAGCTAGTGGGCAATCCAAGCCAAGGCAGGAGCAGCAAGATGGACAGCTCCCAAGGAACTGCCCCTGCCCTAACCGAGAGATGACGGCCAGCTGCTGACGCTGTACGGCCAATTAAATGGACGATAAAGGCAGCTTGTCCAAACACTTTGGAGAGCAGTGCTTTGGTGAAGGCCTGGTTGGGAGGGTGACCTGGAGAAGAAGTGGTTTTAGTTCTTTTGCCTAAAAGGGGGGGTTTTGTTCTTTTGGTTTTGTAATAAACCTATTTTATTTGGAAAGTCCTGCTGGTCTGTAGCCACCTCTGCCACACTACAGCCCATACTAAGCACACATTTTTTTTTTTTTTTTCCCCCAAACTGCCAATGATTTAGAGCCTAACTCAACATACAGGTAATAGAAAGAGTCCATGGTTACTAGAGACAATTACCGGGAAACGAGGACCGAGACCCAAATTGCGGTAGACCGAGCTCAAGCTTGGGTTCACACTGAGCACGCGTTGCTGGGCTGCAAGTTCTGACACAGGACTGTTGCCAGCATCCCTGCAAGATCCTCGTTTAGACATCCTCTAAGGCCCCAGTGATCAGGACAAGTGAAAGTGATGGGACTAGACAGTGGCACAGACAAACCCATCATTGCAGGTAGACAAAACAGCATTCAGACTGCATGCCTCTAGCTGTGCAATTCCCAAGAGCAGCAGGATGTGTGTGTGTGTGTGTGTGTGTGTGTGTGTGTGTGTGTGTGTGTCTACATCCGTCTCTGAGTATGTAGAAAGAGGAAGCTACACCGTGTGTCACAGAGACTCAGGACTCTGGGTGCTGGGTTCAGCCACATCATCCTGCTGGTACATGAACGTCAGCAAGAACAGAGCCACATCCAGGGAGCACCAATAGGATGTGTGCGACGTCACTGCCGACCAGTAGCGGCTCTCCACCAGGCCCTCGCGCAGCTCGAAGTCGACGCGCCGCTCCAGCTCAACTGAAACAGAAACAAGTTCCGTCACCCGAGAACATCTCATCCACACATTCAGCATGCATAAAATAACTATGGTATGGGCAGGCCGGGGCTAGGGATGCGACAAAGTTCCAACCTGAACGTTTTCAAACTTAGAGCGCTTTTGGTAGATACGAAATCCATCGAATTTTATCGGCAGATACGAAGCTGATGCGGGGAAGAAAGTAGTCAAAGCAACACATCTCATTATAAGCTTTATTTTATATCTATATGTGTTGCTGTCCGAAAGTCCAGGGGCAATAGCGATAATGATTGTACGCTACTACATGCACACCAGATTACGAACGAGTTCCGTTCCCAAATCTGTCTTTATAAGTCGGAGCAATTAGGTACAGTTTGTATCTGATGTCAGTCAAATGTTTGTCTTAATATGTAGTCTATACTCTACCTTTCTATGCAAAAAAGAATTACACTTTCAGATATACTAAAATATCTAACATAATACAGTGGTAATAATACGTAATATTTAATATTAATAATAAATGTTACTACAGTATTCATAATAGAGAGAAAGAGGAGGATGAAGAGAGAATGTGTATGCGTGTAGGTATAAAAAACATTAAAGAAACTCTTCTTAAACAGTTTAGACCGAAGTCTTCGTCCTAACTTGGACCCACGTGCCCATGAGCCGACGAAACGCTGTAGACACAATGTTTTGATGCGAGTTACGAAGTAGAGCCCGTTTATTATTACGAATCATTGTATCTAACTCGAACCCCAGACCCACCGGAGAGCAGGACTGTGGTCCAACCCACCGCGCCACCGCACCCCCCTCTATGCCGCTCAAATTTTTTATATCTAATAGGCTTCACGGGGGGGCCGTGGTTCGTAACTACGGGTTGTATGTAAGTCGGACGTTCGTAACCCGGAGACTGCCTGTATACAACTTTATATGCAGATCACTACTCGATGATTTGCATGTATATTAGTTACGCAGCGAAATGCATTAGGACTACTTTGTAAGACTTTGCATCCCGTGTGTGTCATCGTGGTCTTTTGCATAGCGTAAGGTGATTTGTGGAAGTTCGTATATATGCAATTTGTTTTGTGTTTTTAAGTGGAAACACTCAAATATGAATGAATGCTTATTCTTACAAAATTTTAATTTGAGCATAAACCAATGCTTTTTAATTGCGGAGAAGGATAATTACTCCTGCGGGTAAAGCCGAAACCAAATAAATATTCCTCTTTATCTTTTAATTGATATGTGCGTCCGGATTAGTAAAAATTATACTTTCCACTTCAATTTATTGAAAACCGCGTTTGCATCTGTGTGGATTTTTAAGTTTAAATCTGCATTCGACGGATGCGGATTTTGATCCCCTCCAACACATATCACCATTATGCTGACATTTACATTTATTCACGTAGTTGATGCTTTTCTCCAAGGCGACTGACAATGCTAAGATAACAGTTATTACAAGCTTAGTTATTTACCTGTCTATACACCTGGGTAATTTACTGGAGTAGTTTAGGGTAAGTGTGCTGCTCAAGGGTACTACAACCGGAGGTGGGGATCAAACCCGCAACCTTTGGATCCAAAGGCAGTAGCTCTAACCACTATGCAACCAGCTGCCCCATGCTCAGCACCAGTAGTGGACGAAAATGGCACGCATCATCCAAAGACCTGAGAAGCCCTCGGCCATCAGCTATGCCATCAGTTGCAAAACTTGGTGAAACACAACACGTCCAAGTGTGCGTAAGCGTAGATGCTCTCAACCAATACTCAAATCACAGGTACACAGAGTGATGTGTGTGACATAGGGAGGAACGGCTCTGTTCCATCACTGCCTTACAAACGTCCCAGTCTGGAGGGGGAGGAAGAGTTCGCTCACGTGAGGTGTCCATGATGGCTGAGGCAGATGGAGACACGCAGGTCTGGGCCTCCGAAGGCTGGTTCTCCCCCTCAGCAGCGCCGCTCTCCACGCCGGACGGCTGGCTGGTGGAGCGGGAGAAGCGCGAGAAGAGGATGCCGCCGATCCCCTTCCCGATGCTTGCCGCACCTTCCCATTGGGGTAGTTCAGAGGTTAGCAGTCATCCTACTTTACGCTGATCCTCTCGAACCCCATCACTGTCCATCCAGTTACATACATGGGTAAATGTCCCAGTGAGAACGCGAACCACAGAGAGGACGCGTAAGAAACATTAACATACCGCTTCTTTATCTGCAGTTTGCCGGGTTTCGCTCAAAACTTTCCCAACAGTTAACCATAAGAGACACGCAGACAGAGCCGGGTCCTAACGAGTTACGTTTCCTCCGTTATTTAAGTAAATTTCTGGACAAATGGTACTTTTTAAAGCAGGTCTGGCAATACTTTTATTACTGTTATTCAAGCACATTTGTAAAAAAAAAAAAAAAAAACACCTTTGTTACATTTCAGTCACCCTCTTTTCAATTTTATTTCATGTTGATAAATAAGTTTCCCTTTACTACAAAATGCTGCATCCAGTGTTGTCTTATAGCCATGACTTTATATTTTAATTTTGTTTGAAATTAACAAAAAAATAAAGTCTACTTTTTTTTTTTTTTTTTTTAAATTTATCTGACGCTTTTAATCCTCAGAAGGCTGAACCTTCGACTTGAACTGCTCTATCAGTTGTGATATTAGACTGACAGTCGATGGTTGTCTTTTGCTGACACGATCACTGCCACAGGCCATGGTTCTACAATGTTGACTTGCACTGGACATAAAACTGTACACTGTTAAACAATTTTATTGTATTTCGTAATTTTCCGCGCACCGGTGCAGTGAATAACGCTGCTGCCTCACAACCCCCAGATGGGGCGAGAGAACACGGGTTTGACCCCCACTTAGTCTGTGTGGAGTATGTGCGTTCTCCCTGCGTCTGTGTGGGTTTTCTCCAGGTGCTCTGGTTTCCTCCCACAGTCCAAAGACATGCAGTTCAGTTGGACTGGTGATGCGAAATTGCCCTTGGGGTGTGAATGGGTGAATGACTGTGTGTGTGTGTGTTCAGGTAGAGTGGTGACTCTAAATTGCCCTTAGTGTGCAACTGCACATGTGTAGCTACCCAGATATTAACTGCCATCCCATCCATGGTGTAACCCTCCCAGCCTTGCGCCCAGTGTGTCTGGGATAGGCTTCGGATAACCGCGACCCTTATCGGGAAAAGCGGTTATTGAAAACGGACAGACAGAATTTTCTGTTTATGTGGAGTTGAGTGCGTATGTGTGTGGCTATACCGTACCATATTTGTCAACATCACACAAAGAATATTTATGCAAGCAGAATGACCGTGAAACGGACATCAATGCTACAATTCAGTACAGTGGCAGTCAGTCACTGTAGGGGACCCTGTTACGCGAGAGATCGGTGAAAATTATTTTTATTGATATTGCCACCAGAAACGCCTCTGCTAGATAAAGCGTCTGCGTCCGAGCGGCAACTACCAAGGCGAATAAGATGTCAAGAAGTGGACAAAACTACTGGTCCAGGATCACACACACCTAATAGTACTCAATTTACGCGCATGCATGTGGCGCAGAACGCGGTCCCTTACCCAGGATGCTGGCTTTGCCCAGGTTAGTGATGGACTCCCCATAGTGCCGCCGTGCCATCACAGGTGACGTGCTGGGGCTGGGGTTGCTCTCCGTGTCCGACGTGGCCTCCTTCACAGGGTTGATAAACGTTGGCCTGATCTGGTCGTAAGGTGTGGGGCTCAAGGTGTTGCACCTGAGACCGATGGACAGCGCTGTCACACTCACGACAAAGATCTACTCCTTCTCTTTGTCAACACTCTATATCGCGCGGTGCCGTGTGAAATTGCACTTGTGCGTGTGTGTGCGAGGAACAGGGTAGACACTTGCCAGTGAATCTGAACAGGTGCAATGTTGCTGTAGTGCTTCAAGATAAGAGGTTCCAGTCTGTAGGCCTACAGAAACACAGAGTCAGTGCTGGGTGACTTGATGAAATATCCAACGGGGCACTCTTTAGTCAATCGAGATAACCGAGGGCTTGGTACGCAGGCTCACCACCGGGTCTGTGGGGTGGAAGATGTTGAACAGGCGCTGGCAGATGGACTTGGGCAGGATGTGATCCTGTGTCCCGTCGTTTCCTGGCCGGATGCCTCTCAAGGCTAGAAACACAGCAAGCGGCGAACCCATGCAGAAGAAGTTCTCTACCTGGTATCGAAAGGGAGAGGACAAACACGGAGGAAAAAAAAATTCTCCAGCGAGGACCCAAGCACAAGTTCTCTCCCTTAAAAGAGAGAAGGATAAAGAAATTCTACAGCGGTTTCTGAGCCGGAAAATAAGACATACCTTGAACTTTAACACTGGAGAAGGTAGGACTGCAGGGGACTCGAGACTCTCAAGATGATCCTCCAGCTCTCTTAACCTGTGGGGGATATCCAAATGAATGAGGGGGGGGGCTACACAAAGAGGAGGACAGGTAGAGAATGAGCTGAAGGACAAAGGGTTTGTCAATGAAAGCGAAGGACTAAGAGCAGAAATGCCGACTCTGAATCCGAATTCAGGCGCGACTCTACAATGTGAGCGTGAATCCCAGGCGGGCGTTTAGGAGTCTCCGGCGCACAAGCGTTCCATACCGCAGGCGCGTGCGGTACAGCTCCTCCAGGAGGCGGCGCTCTTCGCAGCTCATTCTGCACGCCTCCATCTCCTTCGCCTGCAGCCCCTCCTGCAGGTAGAAGCGCACAGGGTCCCAGCCGGTCATGATGTCGAAGGTGATGACGCAGCCCAGGGAGTGGGACACGATGGAGACCTTGCCCTTCTCCTCAAACTGCGGGTTGCGCGAGCAGAAGAGCGAGTACAGTCGGTTCATCTCCTGCGTCAGCCCCCTGGTGATCTGCGAGCAGGGGAAGATGCTAATCCGAGCATTCCGGACACTGCCACCATTTTTAATCCCGACATTTACCGTAAATCCCACCCATTAACATTTCCATCGCTCCGTGAAAGTGCTGTGCATAACTCTGTGTCCGTGTTTGTGTGTGGATAGATAATATAACTCATTCACCTCTTTACATGTTCCTCAAATGATACCATGATAGCCAAAGCTGGGGGGGGGGGGGAACATCTATCTAAAACAAGCCATAATTCGTTATAATTTAATCCAAATATCTACATACGCTCATTGTGTGCATCATTTTGTACCATTAGCCAATATTGCAAGAAACGTGTGCACGGGACACACGCTGTCAGCACCTGCCGCTGCTCTAGTTACAACCACAGGGAACGGCTGAGCGACGCACGATGCTTCCGTCAGCTCCCCGTGTGCGGTCCTCGCACCGACAGCCACGAAGAACAAATATATTTGCGTGTGATAAATTATCACACGCATATATTCACGTAAACCGACTTCTTGCGTGGTCCTGGAATCTAAACCCACATGGCACAACTTCATCCAACGTGCTTACACCTCACCGCAGTTGTTCTGCTGAAAATACGAGTCCGCATTGATTAATCCACAGATTAATCTCCACTAAATCTTGTTTCTACACACCACGCTCGGCGTAATTGGAAAGCATCTCTGGCCGAGCCATTATTCATACTGTGCGTTCTACATCCGTGAACAAAACGTCTCTGCTCGTGTACAGAGAGGCCTGCGTGTTCCATATGGTCGAGGCCTCGGCGCCGCGGTAAGATTTCCGTGTTTACCTCCATTATTATAGGCCAGTACAGTGCAATGAATGAAACTCCCTCTGTCTTGATGAGGACTGGTGTCTTTACGTGTGTGTGTGTGTGTGAGACAATGGAAAGGGAAGAACAATCAAGGTCCATCAACATTATAATTAAGACTCAATGAATCATGTTCACGTAAACATGTTATGGAAAGCAGGTGGGAGTAACAATCCTCTTCATCCGTGGTGTTGGTTTCTTTAGCTGTTCAAACTTGGCAGTCCACCAAAACCGTCCAACGTTTCTAAAATTTTCATATTTAAACTGTTTCCAACCTAAAATTAATCGACCGATCGCAACAAAACAGATTTACTCACGACCATGTGCCATACTGAAGATACCAATAAAACTGATGACTTCGTTCTTACCCTATGAACTCCGATCGTTCTGTCATCTTGGGCTGTATTTACACTGCCTGCTAAATACATGGACTTTGATCATTTTTCCATTTTACTGCAGTGTCAATACTGTATGTGCTTCAGTGTCACTAACTAGGTGGCGCCAGCTTCTAAATTTCTTCAAAAAAGGGACATTGATCGTTTTCCTCTCTTTAGTCTTCGTGTGTGTGTGTGTGTCTTGGGTTACGAGTGCCTCAGTTCTCACCTCGTCTCGATACAGAGGGCTCGTGTAGTACATGATGTCCATGGCGCTGCTGTTCAGCATGTCCCTCAGGCCTCGAACCTTGTCTGGAGTGATTGAGTCTACGGTGTCTGGAACAGCGATATCACACTGATACACCACATCAAACCCAAGTATGCAAGTATAAAATCTGAAGCTCTATCTGGCTGTCAAAACACGCAAATTGCAGTCATATTTTAACATCAATAGCCTTACGAATCACTAACTAGAACTTAAGTCACTGTTTTGTAGACAAACTAAATTACCCAACATTTAACCCGAAGGCAAACCACAGAATACCTCCATCTAGCGTCAGCCTGGATCGCCATTCCACAGGGAGGAACTCAACGTGTTCCGAGTCCCGGTCCGAAAAGTGCTTCTCCTCCATCTTCCGAGCAGCATCCCTCAGCCTGAAGGGTCAAACATGCAGTGTTTTACTCGGTACTCTGCAGAACCCAACCATGGACTAAAAAAAAGAAATTAGCTGTATGAATGTGTACTTCTGCTGCAGAAGGTCAATCAGTGTCATCAAGCTGGGGCTTCATTAACGCTACAGTGAACGGGGCGTACATGGCCGTGTTCTTGATGATGCGCATCTGGTCCATCTTCTGTCCGATCCCGTGGACGACGAAGACGAGGTGCGTTGTCTGCGGGGGCTTGTCTTCAAGGGACGCCTCCTCCACATACCCCCGATGGAGACGTGTCCCGCTGCTGGAAGCTGGGGGCACAGAGACCGCATCTTCAGTCTGGTTCATAGTGGTCTGCTGCATTTACAGTAGCCCCCCCTTATCCGTGTATTCGCTCTCCGCGGTTCTGTTACTCGCGGTCAACCATGGTCCGAAAATATTACGTGGAAAATTCCAGAAAGAAACAATTCGTAAGTTTTAAATGTGCGCCGTTCTGAGGAGCGTGATGAGATCTCGCGCCGTCCTGCCCGAGTTATGAATCATCCCTTTGTCCAGCAAATCCACGTTGTATATGCTACCCGCCCGTTAAGTCACTTAGTAGCGTCTTGGTTATCAGACCGGCTGTCGCGGTATCTCGGTGCTTGTGCTCAAGTAACGCCCCTTTTTTTTTTTAATTAAAAAAAAACTTTATTTAAAAAAAATCAATACTTATGAGGACCTGGGCATTGGTCCTTAGTTTTCTTTCTTCTTCTTCTGTATAGGAAGAAACATAGTATATGGGTTCGGTACTATCTGCGGTTTCAGACATCCGCTGGGGGTCTTGGAACATACCCCCTGCGGATAAGGGGGGACTACTGTACATTTACTCATTTAGCTGACGCTTTTCTCCAAAGCAACTTAGGTTAAGGTATTTTACAAATATTATTTATACATAATTATACAATTGTAGATTATTACTATAATTATGATTATTTATTACCTTAATTATAGATTAAGGTATTTTATAATTATTAACCCATTTATACAGCTGGGTACTGTCATTGGAACAATTCTAGGGTAAGTACCGTGTTCAAGGGTACTCCAGCAGGAGGTGGAAATCGAACCTGTGACCTTTGGGTACAAAGGCAGCAGCTCCAACCACCACGTTACCGGCTGTGCTACGGTCCACTTTGGGCTGTCCCGAGTACGTGACTGGGAACGTTCTTTATCCACACACGCACTCGTTGCTTATCGTTACGACTGCTGAACACGTGTCAGACTCCAAAGGCTCAAAAAGGCTAGCAGGGCAGAGCTGGACGGGGGCGGAGCCAGGAATAAACACGACTGTAGGGTAAACTCTAGGTAAAGGCTTACAAGGGACAAGATGAACTCTGAGTACGGTGATGGGTTTCCTGTTTTTCCTTTCTTACATTTTCCCATCCTCTCTGCGTTACCGCTTTGCGTTCGCCTACGAAAGGAGAGGCATCCCCACTTTCCGCGTCCCATCATTTTAATACAGGCATGTCTGAACCGCTACTGTCCTCTGCGTCCAACCTGCCCACCTCACACTCAACTGCTTCCAAATTGCTTACCCACCGATAGAGTGATTCTGACCAGAACAATTCAAACCACGTTTCTCTCAGAAGTGAACGCAAACACGGCGAACGAGCGACTGAACGGAGCGAGCCGGCGCCGGTGAAATTAGCAGAAGGAAGACGGTGCGGCGGATGAGTTTCCGAGGCATGCGGGACAGACCTTTGGAGAAGCCCAGCTTCTGCGTGACGGTGCGAGCGATCTTGGAGGTGGTGGCATCGCTGTACAGGTAGACCTCGTCCACGCTGTGCCAGTCCACGTGGGAGCGGCTCAGCTTGAGACTCTGGATCGCTACGGAGACGGGGCGGACAGAGACGGGGAGACGGCAGCGGTTAAAGACACGGCAGAGCGGGACACCATCCCCACTTTGCGATCCCCCACATCATCTGTATCGCAAAGTGGGAGGCATTTTCTGGACCGTGTGCACTTATTTTTCTTTGGCAATTAAATATTTTATTCTGGCACATTTCTATCACAAAAAAGGGAGGGGTCGGGATGACTGGAAACAAACGGGAGGCCAAATGAGGTTCAGGGTTCCAAGTAAAACCGTTCTTCTTCGACGTAGGTCCTTAAAGACATTTTAATAAAGGCAAATGAAGGCGAGAAGCCAAACGACAGGCTCAACTAAACATGTGAGGTCTGTAAAGAGGTTTTCAGGAAAGGTACAACGTGAAGACGTTTCCTACTTCAATCTGAACCTATAATTGTTCGTATCTGATTGACTCAGTCCTACGTGATTACAGCTGACACACTGTATAACCCAAAAACATCTAGAAAGGAAGAATTTCTTTGGGCAAAATAAACGGTGTTAAAATAAGACTAGTGGGGGGCGCGGTGGTGCGGCGGGTTTGGCCGGGTCCTGCTCTCCGGTGGGTCTGGGGTTCGAGTCCCGCCTGGGGTGCCTTGTGATGGAGTGGCGTCCCGTCCTGGGTGTCCCCTCCCCCTCCGGCCTTACGCCCTGTGTTGCCGGGTTAGGCTCCGGTTCGTCGCGACCCCACTTGGGACAAGTGGTTTCAGACGATGTGTGTCAGACAAAAAATAAGAATATATTCTTTCAACTTGCCGTCCAATGTCTGACGTGTTCAAAGTGGAAATAACGGGAAATGAACGCATTACTGTATTTACAACGCGCACAGTATATATGACAGTGGGATGTACATATCCTATGTCTTGCTGCCCGTTTCCACACACACTGCTTTTCTGTAAGCCTAAACTCATCCGTACAACACCGACCAACCTGCTAGTGATCGACGAGTGAAATCACGGAGCCACTGACCTCCCAAAACGGAATATGCAAGTGCTTCGACGGAGCTGACTTAGAATCAAAAAATCATTAGGTCACGTGACTGGATTTGCCCGGTCCAGATAAGAGGCACAAAGCTTTTAATCTGTCTGGGTTTAATCGTCTGTCGATCATCACAAGCTCCGGAAAACCCCAGAAACACGCTTCTCATCGGCTTGTGACCCCCAGACTGCGACACAAGCCAAAAAAAAAAAAAAACAAACACACAACAGCCCGCACCGCGGCCAGAGGACAACGGGCAAGTCCTCGTCCACCACGAGTCTGCGCTGGACTCTTGGTGGACGAGGACTTGGCTGACACTTACCCGTCATCACCTTGGAACAACCACCGGCACATTTACCCTGCGAACACCGCAGCGTGCGAGGATGACCGTCGCAGGGGGGCGTGCGGCCCAAAGCACGGCTCTCCCGGACGCAGTTCGGCACAGAGGCAGCAGCTCACGTCTCAGAAGACGTGCGGTTAAAAGTGCTGATATCACATCCCTCAGCACCGTGGTAAAGAAAAACCCTTTCGTTCCCTCCATGGTAAACAACAAGAACTCGGTACTAAAGCAAGGCACCGAAAACACGAGCACGATTCGGGGACAGGCTTCTTCGGAAAGCTCCCTTTAAACACTGGCTGAATGTTACTGTTATTACTACATTATTCTGTATATTACTATTATTACTACGTTACTTATCTTACTAATAGTACTGTACTATTCTTTGTCACTATGCTATTCTGGATGTTACTGTTATTAAGATATTATTCTGGATATTGCCAGTTGTGTTTTCTGTTTACTGTAAAAGACATTGTTTACTATTTATAATGTGTCTTCTGTCCACGATGCCTCTGTGCGCAGCGTCCGAAAACCGGCTCTCACGGTTATCTCCCGCGTGTAAAGTCCGTCTCCGATGACTGCTCCTCTTGCACCTAGGGCCGGCGGCGCCAACAACCACCCCTGCTATGTATGAACGGGCACTTTGTTCAAGAGCTTCCAGCGCACTAATTAATTCATGAGCTGGCTCTCGCAGGCATCGCTCCTGGTGCAGAAAAGAGGCTCGATGCTTCCGGGCAGACGGGGAGGGGGGCTGGTGGCTCAGTGACAGGCGTGAGCAGTCTGAGTGACAGCAGAGTCAGGGATCACAGCAAAGCATAGCCCATCGCTGACTTCACCTGCAACGATTACAACGTGTGGTCAAAAACCCCAATTTACCATACAGTAGTGCAGCTCTGCATCGAGACGTCTGCTCATGCCTCCTCCGTTGGGACTGAAGGAAGACTAATAAATGAGGAGAGCAGCAATCTCAGCAATGGTGCCCCTCCAGATTGCGGAACCCGTTTGTACTCCCACAGCTGTTAACAGCATCAACAAGTGGTGCTTTCCATATTTACATTTGTTTAACTTTAAAAAAAAAAAAAAGAAAAAATTTTGCCGACACTTTTTTCCTCAAAGTTCTTACAATGTTAAGCTACTTACACTGATTTACCCATTTACACAGCTGGGTAATTTTACTGCAGCAACACAATATGAGGGCAGCTATTAGTGTTGCTGCTTGAGCTGCTGCTTTCAGACTTCAGATGTGAAGGTTGCCTGTTCCAATCTCACTTAATATTGTAATACCCTTGAGCAAGGTACTCACATTAAGGTGCTCTGGTAAAACTCCCCAAAGGTGTAAATGGATAAACAGTTGGTGACTTAACATCATCATAAGATGCTTTGGAGAGTAATTTAAGTAAACATAATTTAGGGTAAGTACCTTTCTCCAGGCTACTACAGCAGGAGGTGGGATTTGAACTCGTGACCCCAAGTGCAGAGGCTTCAAAAGCATTCTGAGTGATCTCAATCGAGTTGTAATGATTTACAAAGATATTCTACAGAAAATGCTAGAACTGAACTGTTTTGAGGGGGTGTGGCGGTGCAGCGGGTTTGGCCTGTGCCTGCTCTCTGGTGGGTCTGGGGTTCGATTCTCGCTTGGGGTGCTTTGTGACGGACTGGCGTCCCGTCCTGGGTGTGTCCCCTGCCCCTCCAGCCTTGCGCCCTGTGTTGCCGGGTTAGGCCCCGGCTTGCCGCAGCCCCACTCGGGACAAGCGGCTTCAGCCACTGTGTGTGAACCGTTTGGTAGGGGGACACCCCATTACATTTATTAATGTAGCAGACACTTTTCTCCAAAGCGACTTCCAATGAATTCTATGTAGTGTTATGAGCCCACACACCTTATTCACCAAGGTGACTTACACTGCTAGATACACTACTTACACTGGGTCACTCATCCATACATCAGTGGAACATTCTGTCACTCACACATTGTGGGTGGACCTGAACAACATGTCTCTGGACTGTGGGAGGAAACCAGAGCACCCGGAGGAAACCCACACAGACACGGGGGAGAACATGCAAAAACTCCACACGGACCGAGCAGGGATCGAACCCGCGTTCTCTCACGCCACCCAGGCGCTGTGCCATCCATTAAGATACTTCTACAGCTGACATATGAAAGTGAAGGGCCTAAGGGAATGAGCGTGACACACGGCTACTCATTTAAGTCTTTAAAAGGTAGACATTTTGTGAACGGCCGATTTCCGAGCACTACAGGCCAAGGTCTGACCAGCAATAACGGGCACATCCGTCTCGGCAACGCAGCGTGGCACAGTAGAGTGCCGCGATATTGCCGAGAGAGCTCCCTTATGGGAGGTTACCTGTCAACGAAAGAGCAGTACGAGAGGTCAGAGAGGTCAAAGGCCACCCTCGCTCACCATCGTGGAACATTACCTTTAAAGGGGACCTTGTGCCTCTGTGCATCTTATTTATTACAACTTTAATGACAGATGGAGGAGGCGTAAAACTAAATATGTCTCATCTGAGAGCAAGAGAATCACCCTCGTGCTAAATAAAGCTCTAATTACAGAGGAACAGGGTCACCGCGGTTCTGTACGCGACTAATTACAGAGGCGAGGTGTCTCGCACACTAAGCACGTGTGTAATTACAGACGGACGTTTTGCGCAATATTACGAAGCGTGCCAGGAATGCACCGTTATTGCCAATTCGCACATGAAAGCGCCACGGCAGGGGCCGTATTTTATGTTACGTACGCATAGCGCATCGTGTCCGTTTCCTGAGCCATAACCTGCAGCGCCGCGAGCGTCCGGTTCCGTGCGTCGACGCGATCGCGTGACCGCAGGGTGGGTGCGGTTCACCTGCTGCCGCACCCAGATGAGCGCCGCAGAGGTTTTGAAAGCAGGCGGCGCCGGCACGAGCGGGGCTAACGCTTCCCTCAGGTGCGCTCACGCACAGGAAAGCACTAACCCTTCAATACATTTGCGTTAAGTTAAAACGTATTGTAAGGACCTGCGTTATTGGGTGCTTGAGCGGGAAAATGGGTTTGTTTATTGGAAACAGCTGGATTGTGGGTAAAATGTGAAGTCAGCGTTCAACCGCTGTGGGGACTCACGGCAAATATAAAGGGGTGAGTGTGTTGGCCAGCGAAAAGGAGAAAACCTGAGGGGCGCCAAGCAAGCTGGGGAGGCTGGTTTGAGATGCAGGTCCATGAGGAAAAGGGGTCCTCGAACCGAAAGCATCACTTCTTTATGTTCCTGCCTATATCTTTCACTGTGTGCTAGTATTCCAATGAACGCTCATGGTGCGTGCGGTCCACGCGTCCTTCTTCGACCCATCTGAACCCAGAGCCCTCTGTAAGGAACATCTTAGCAGGGGAGCGCGGTGGCACAGCGGGTTTGGCCTGTGCCTGTTCTCTGGTGGGTCTGGGGTTCGAGTCCCGCTTGGGGTGCCTTGTGACGGAGTGAGTGTGTCCCCTCCAGCCTCATACCGCTGGGTTAGGCTCCGGTTCGCCGGTGTGTGTGTGTGTGTGTGTCATCTTATTTCAATCTGCTATTTGCTGCGATGCTTTTCAAGCAAGGGGGGCGCGGTGGGTTGGACCGTGTCCTGCTCTCCGGTGGGTCTGGGGTTCGAGTCCTGCTTGGGGTGCCTTGCGACGGACTAGCGTCCCGTCCGTGTCCCCTCCCCCTCCGCCCTTACGCCCTGTATTGCTGGGTGGGCTCCGGTTCCCCGTGACCCCATATGGGATGAGCAGTTCTGAAAATGTGTGTGTGTGTGCTTTTCAAGCAGAAATTTGCAATAATGCGTAAAATGTGATGAAAACCTGTTCCATATTGACTAAAAAGGGGGGGAGGTCAGCCAGGCATTACTGACAACTTTGATTGCGTTACTGTAAATGGTGCAAAAAAAAAAAGTGAGTACAATACAGTGATCAGAATCAGACCGCAGTAGAAAACATTCCTCCTGGGGTGTCTCCCCCTCCCCCCCCCATTTGTACCACGCTGAGGCTCTGATGTGAACACAGTACAGCGCAGTATTTCTTCCTCTCAGCTAGAAGACTCTCCTGCTGAGTGCTGATGGTACAAAGACAAGATATTAATAATAAAGCATTATAAGATGCTTTATTATAATAAGAGATAGAAAGCGATATGAGATAATAAAGGATTAATAATCTCCAACACTCAAAGTTCATATTTCCCACGAGAAAGCTTTCGACTATGAATCCTTCCGTACAAGCGGGCTGTTGCTGGGCTGTCCACTTAACGCGGGGACCACGGGTGCTGGGGGACAAAAAGCTCCTTCCCGGGACGTCTGACCTCGTTTTTGAGATCCTGCCGCTCGACGCTTTGTTCGTTCGGCGCTGCTCCGCCATTAAATTAAATGGACCGTTAGGAACGCCATCCTGAAAAGGTCCTTTTGCGGTTTATATCTCTGGGCGGTGGCACACTTGGCGGGGGGGGGGGGGCATGTCATGTGTCACAGAGGATACAAAGCCACTATTCAGAGCACCTACACACTGGCTACCAGCAACACGAGTCGCTGCGTCCCACTGCGGTGCACTGCTCCGTTCTGTGTGTGTGTGTGTGTGTCCTATGAAACATTTCCCCCCTATTTCCCCACTTAGAGAAAAACCATTTATCATGCTTTGACAGCAAACCAGATGCCGTTCCGCGGATCCTCAACCACCTACTTCTCGATTTCTCCGAAGAGCATCTCCTTCGTTATTTTGCGCAACACATTTTGCACTCGAAGCAATTCGAACGTGAACGGCAGCAAATGACCGCCGGATGACTTGCCGAGGCCGTTGCTGGCACCGCGCTCCGGAGAGGGGCGTCGTTCCGCAG
Organism: Scleropages formosus; assembly: GCF_900964775.1. NCBI lineage: Eukaryota > Metazoa > Chordata > Actinopteri > Osteoglossiformes > Osteoglossidae > Scleropages > Scleropages formosus. The sequence continues at coordinate 30,641,289 of NC_041806.1, forward strand.
CATAGCTCATTACGCCACTGAACACAGGTTCGTTTCTTAGACGCGCTGGGCAGCTGCCACGACACCGTTTAAAATTAGTGCTTCGCTGCGCGTTCGTTCATAAACGCGCCCGTCGCCGACCGACACCGATCACGTACGATCGTTCAGCTGCCGATTTTCACCCATCGCCGCCCGGCACCACTTTCTCCAATTCGCTACGACTCGACGTCTCCCGTACCCCGTTTTGCAGGCCTTTTTTCCCGCCATCCCGCTTTGCCAATGTGTTACTTTACATAGGTGTTAAATTCTAATTAGCGACGTCGCTACCCTGTCTTTAAGCACCGCAATCACAGATTTGGCCGTATGACACATTTCGGCCGATCTTTCGCGAGGCTCTTCTCCCTACCCAAGATTCCCAGCTTGCTCTCACCGTCCTTGCTGTCCACGGCCGCAGGGACCGCGTCGGGGTCAAAGGTGTCCTGCATGGGCTGTCCCCGGAAACGCTCCAAGTGCTCCAGCTCAATGAGGTCACTCTCGTCCTCCTCCAAGGGGAGCCACGTGCCGTCGACGAACCACTGCCCCCGCATCACGGGAATGCGTTCCTGCTCTGCAAAACACAACTCGAAATGTGCAGGTAAAGTTTTCATGTCAAGATTAGAAGTGAGAGGATTTCATTATTTTCACAATTCTATAAGGTTCGAAGGGCCACGTTCACGAATCAGAAATGTACTTTTCACAATAAAAGGCTTTTCCCAGGGTGTTCGCAACACTCGCGTCTTTTTAATTGAAACCGAGTCACTCAATTCAGTGAGTTACACGCGCTCCGCGTGACCGAGACCTCTCCGGATCGCTGTATAAACTAAACAAATAAGGAGGAAAACGGACTTGACGCTCCATCCTTGTCCAGTTCCCAACAAGAGCTAACTCAGCCAGTGGGATGGAGATGCCTTTAAAGTGCTTGTCGGTAAGAACACGCTTCTCAGGAAGAAAAGGCTAACCAAACCTTCAAGGCATCCTGCCACTCAAAAAAAAAAGAAAAAAAAAAAAAAAAAAAACTGCAGCGGGGCATTAAGAGAGGGCAGGTATCCCTGGGCATTGGAGGGGTGTTTGGTACAGTAGTTCAGAGAAGATCCAGGGCATCCACCTTCTCATAGCAATGTACTGTCTTGTGGAGGACAGGGGGACAGTCCAATGGGAGGGACAACAGACACACTGGACTACAATGTGCAGCGCTCCATAGGGGGTAAAAAAGAAGACAAGCTGAATGAACTGTGATTCTTCCAAGCTCCTACCCCAGGGAGGGGAGCGCGGTGGCGCAGCGGGCTTGGCCGGGTCCTGCTCTCCGGTGGGTCTGGGGTTCGAGTCCCGCTTGGGGTGCCTTGTGATGGACTGGCGTCCCGTTATGGGTATGTCCCCTCCCCCTCCAGCCTTGCACCCTGTGTTGCAGGGTTAGGCGCAGGTTTGCCACGACCCCACTTGGGACAAGCGGCCTCAGCCTGTGTGTGTGTGTCCGTCCTACCCCGGGTTCTAGCAAATACATATATTTTCTATACATACATGATACACATGCAGTATTAGTATAGAGGCGCAAAAAGACTGGCAGAACAAAACGAGCCCCCCTGCCAGTATGCGATGACAACAACAACAGAAAGCAAACCGTCACGATCCGGTTAACTTGGCAGCCGGTTTCTAAATTCTAGGCACGTGTGGGGCGCCCGCGCTTCGGTTCCCGGAGCGTTTTTGCTGCGGGCCGCGACGCCGACGCTGTCACGCGCTGCTGTCACGCGGCTGCGGCGGCGCTCGAGCACTCACGGTTCCAGTAGATGGGGTAACACTCCCTCTCCCGGACATCGACCTCGTAGAGCCCCCCGCGGACACACACCGGATCGACCTCCAGCAGCCCCCTCTCCTCCGAGGGCTCGCCCCCGGCGTCCGCCCCCTGCGGCTGCGCTTGCGCGGCGTCCTCCGTGTCCGGGAGCTCCCTGCGTCTCGCGCCGGCCGGCGGCGGGGTGAGCTCGCCGAACCTGCGGTACATCAGTTCGATCTTGAGCGAGTCGTGTCCCACGAAGGGCTTCCAGGTCCTCCGCTCGTCCCGGTAGAACCAGCGCACCTCCTCGGGCCCCAGCTCGCCCACCACCTCGAAGCGCTGTCTCGAGCCGCTCGAGCGGTTCGAGCGGTTCCGCCTCCTGCTGGCGGCCACGCCGCCCGCGTCGACGTCCAGGCACGCGGCGCCGGGCCCGTGGTGGCTGTGGTAGCCGGGGTACGGCTCCTCCACCAGGCCCAGCATCATGGCTTCCTGCGGCGGCAGGTGTCCGTCCAGCCCGGGCGGGAGCGGCTCGCCCACCGGCTGCTCGCAGCAGCACTCGAACACGTCGTTCGCCAGGTCCCAGTCAGCGCCCGCGTCCTGCAGACTCCGCGCCTGCTCGTACACGGGGGCGCGCTCTGCGCCATCGCTCATCGCGCGGAACGAACAGACTCGACTCGGCGCTGCTGGGTTACAAGACGCCACGGCAGCGGAGACACCAGAAGAACAGCCCTCCGCGCGCGACCATAATGAGCAGCAGCAGCAGAGCCGCCTGCCCGCTGTCCGTCCGCCAGGGAGCGCCCCGGGGCCGCTGCTCGCGCCTCTCAATCCCTCCGCTGCTGCACGCTCTCTCTTTAGTTATATGTAGGTACAGCGTATGTTTTCGCTTTCGCAGGACTGCGCGAACCCTCCGCTACGGGGTCTAGCTGGAGAGCACTGGGCTGGGCGGGGCCTGGAGGGGCGGGACGGGGCGGGGCTGAGCGGTATTGGGCGGAAACTCCTCCTCGTCGAGCTCAGCGACCTCTCGCGCACCCCAGCAGAAGGAGTTAATATCGCTGAGCGGTGTGGCGTGTGTGACTGTGGCGTGTTGAGGCGATTGCTTTTCACGTCTGTGCGCTTGGTTTCTTCACACTCTGAGGAACTTTTTGCGTGTCAGTGTCACTCCGCAGCCTCACAGTCCGTGTCTGTGCTCTTTTTTATTTTTTGAAAACAGTTTAAGCGGTTCGTGAGAACCGTTGCTGGACTCTTCAATCACATCTTTGTTTGCATTAAAGTCGCCACTCAGCTGACCTACGGGCTATGCATATTGCTGTTTATTTATTTGTTTATTTTTTAAATGCAAGAATTTTGTTTAAGAATACTGTTCGGGTGCCGCAGTGGGTAGAGCGGTTGACCCACAGTAACTGGGCGTGGGTTCAATGCCCTTCCAGTTTGTTCCAGTCTGTTCCAGTATGTTCTTCACTGGCTTTCCCACACAGTCCAAAGACACCTGTATTGGTCACTCAGTGTGAGTATGTGTGTTGAACCCGTGATGGACAAGCGTCAGGGGTCCACTCACTACGGCTTAAGGCCCATGGTTCAAAGATAGGCCCCAGAACACTGCAGCCCTGCCTTGGGCAAATGCCTTGCGGTAGTGAGAATACCACACTGCTTTGCTCTTAAAGCAGGGTGTGTGATTGCAATGAATCAGTGTCCTGTTCAGGGTGTATCCTACCTCCAGGATAGGTTCTGGACCACCATGAGCCTGTACCGGGCAAGACGTTATTTATATAGGATGGACAGATGGATAATTTTAATATTTACTGTAGAAAAACATAACCATGTGGATTGATATTCATCACCAGATAAAGCCTTTATTCAGCCACTACTCCGGCATTGTTTTTGCTTGCTTGTGTATCTTATAGTATTATATAAAAAATAAAAATTTGGTAGGAGGGTATCAGGATTTGTCTGTCCTGTGTTTTATGCACCTACTTGAACGTTGAACCTCAGTGCAGTAAGTGGTAGGTAACGAACTAGGTTTCCTTGAGTCACATGTCTGCAGCTATGTCTCTTTCTCTTAATGTAATGGATAAATTGTACTTTTGCTGAGATGTATGTCGCTTTGGAGAAAAGCGTCTGCTAAATGAATAAATGTAAACGTAAATATCCCAGGGGTGCGGTGGCGCAGTGGGTTGGACCACAGTCCTACTCTCCAGTGAGTCTGGGGTTCGAATCCCGCTTGGGGTGCCTTGTGGCGGACTGGCGTCCCGTCCTGGGTGTGTCCCCTCCCTCTCCGGCCTTACGCCCTGTGTTGCCGGGTTAGGCTCCGTGACCCCGTAAGGGACAAGCGGTTCTGAAAATGTGTGTGTGTGTAAATATCCCACTTAATTACTTTAGATAATGTGATGAAATCACTGTTTTAATAACTTAATGTTGTATTTACCTAAGTTGTTGCAGTAATATCGGACAGGTCTCTCGAGCTCTTATGTAGGTAATTAGCTTAGTTCTTCTTTGGTAGAGCCACTTGCTTCCGGCCATCCCTCTGCAGTTATCTGCCATTGCCATCAGAGCTTGGTCATGCCTCCAACGGTCACGCCCCTCGCTCAGAGCCTTCTTGCAGCTGCTCAGCATACGCTCCAATATGCCTGTCTCTTGGAAAGCAGGGCATGCTGAAGTCTCTACCTTTCCCCGGCAGCACAAGTTGGATGGGCTTGGTAGAACATCGTACACAGCCTGGATCAGGAATTTAATGCGTTGAGGCTCGGCTTTCCGCAGCTCATTCCATGAGACCTTGCGCTCCATGGCTTGCTCCTGCTTTGTGCAGGCTCCCCGCTGCTGCATTCCAGCTGCCTTGCTGGTTTTCTCCTCTTCCATTGCTGCCTGCATTTCCTTCTGGACCAGGCATCTCCTCTCCTCTCCTTCCCTTGAGTCTTGTTTAGTGTGGTCTTGCGCCCACTATGAATTCTTAAGTGGAATGAAATTATTTACTGGTACAATATGATGAATTATAATTTATACATCATAGCAACTGGGTTGTCCTCACTGCAAGGTGACCAGTCACGAGTTCTGTCTGGAGGCTCAATGTCCTTCCCCCTCTTTGGTGTCCCAGTTTTAGATGGTGCCTGCAAGCACTAGGTAGCAAGTAGAGCAGTGATCCACCAATGGTCCAATAAAGCGAGACTAATGTGACAGTGTCATCTCCTCTCAATTCAAAATCCTTTCTAGTTTAAAAAAGTTTGCAATGTGTAGTTGAAACAGCCTAACCCTAACCCTAACACCTACTCTACAATGCTTCAATAAAATTACCTAGTGGTACAAATGGGTAAATCATTGTAAGCTGCTTTTGAGAACGGTGTCAGCTAAATTAATAACTGTAAATGAAACGCATGGTAGAGAGTGATGGACTAGCGTGTGTGGGCTTAACACGTATAGAGCAGTTGAGATGCTTTTACACAACCATCACTGACTGTCTTCATCAGCATCTGGTTTCCCCCCTCCTCCACCTTCATTTAAATGTATTTTTAAAGAGCGTTCTTCACACACATGGGGGGCGTGGTGGCGCTGTGAGTTTGGCTGGGTCCTGCTCTCTGGTAGGTCTGGGGTTCGAGTCCCGCTTGGGGTACCTTTTGATGGACTGGCGTCCTGCCCTGGGTGTGTCCCCTCCCCTTCCAGCCCTACGCCCTGTGTTGCCGGGTTAGGCTCCGGTTTGCCGCAACCCCCATCCCCTTGGGACGAGTGGCTTCAGCCAATGTTTGTGTGTGTATGCTGTTCACACAGAGCGCTTGAACACAGGCACAGAGCAAAGAAACAAATACATCAGACAAGGAAACAAAGAAAGTACAGAACTAGCGTAATACATTATCAGTGTTTTTATAAAGCTATAAGTATGTCTACTGGCCACGGAGAAAAGGAACAAAAACCTCCCAACTGACAGTGGAGGGAGAAAAAAACTCTGGCGGTCTTAATGCCAGCGGCTGCCCACCCCTCCTGGGTATTTTAGATTAAATAAGAATTCTAAGTTTACAAGTAATACTGGCATTGTTGCTGTATGGTAACTTGATTTCCCAGTTCAACAAGGTATGTCTCATCCATCATGACGGTTGCTCATCTTCAGTCAGCATGGGGTGCTTCTGTAACGGCCAGCCTCCTCAGGTCATGCTCAATAAGAAGAAATTATTAGAAATTACTAACTTAAAGAAATAAGTTTAATACGTTTTGACACAGAGGTGGGAAAAACTGAAACACAGCCAAATTGAATTAAACTTTGTGGTGATATGCCTGAGTGAACATGTAAGTCTTTAGTATGGATTTGAAGACTGAGAAGGACAGGGCATTTCTGACAGTAACCGGTAGACTATTCCACAGTTTAGGTTATTTATAGCTAAAGGCGTGACCTACTGAGGTCTTATTGATCACAGGTACCTTAAGGTAACCCGCATCCAATGAATGAAGATATAGTCTCGGAATGTAAGAATCAATAATCTCACAAAGATCAACCAAAGCAATGCCATGTACTGCCTTATAGATCAGAAGTATGATTTTGTAATCAACTCTAAATGTAACTGGGAGCCAATGCAGCAATTTTAGTACTAGAGCTATAATGTCATACTTCCTAGTTCTAGTGACAATTCAATTTAATTAATTTTTATAGAGTGCTGTTCTCACGCAGTGACACAGAGCGCTTTAACACAAGCATAAGGCAAAAAAAATCTGAACAAAGAAACAAAGAAGACAGTTGACTACAGACAATTCTCACAGCAGTATTTTGTACCAGCTGTGGCCTGGACACAGTCTGGTATGGACAACCTCATAGTAAAGCATTACAATTGTCCAGCCTGCTTGAAACAAAAGCATGAACCAGTTTCTCAGCATCCTGCCTACATAGGAATCACCTTAATTTACTGATGTTTCTCAACTGAAGAAAGCACAACTTTGTCAAAGCATTTAGATGACACAAATGACAGCTTTCCATCCAATAAGACACCCAAATCCTTAACACAATCTGTACGCTTGAAGCTTATACCATTTGTGGAGAAGATCAGCATGATTGTGTCAAGAGTTTTGGCATCACCAACCACCACAAGTACCTCTGTTTTGTTGACTTTTAGACAAAAAAATTTTTACTCATCCATAGTTTTATATTGGTAAAACAATCATCTGAAGACACCGCATGTGAGAGGTCATCATTCTTAAATGAAACATATAACTGTGTGTCATCAGCATATGAATGGAATCACATTGTGTTTGTGAATAATGTCACCCAACGGTAACATATACAGTGAGAACAGTAATGGACCCAGCACAGAGCCCTGTGGCACACCATATTCAACCGTAGTTGCAGTCATCAGGTTTCAGAACAAATTGTTCACAGTTAGCTAAATATGAGTCAAACCATTTCAGGACAGTACCCCTTAATCCATACAGGTTTTCAAGTTTATTCAGTAGGATATTACGGTCCACAGTATCAAATGCAGCACTCAAGTCGCAGCATCAGAAGAAATGAAAATATCATTAACACGTGTGAGTGCCGTTTCGGTGCTGTGACCAGTGCGGAAACCAGACTGAAATTTCTCCAATATATTATGATCATTAAGATATTTTACAATTTGGGAAGCTACGATCTTCTCTAAAATTTTGGAAAAAAATGGTGGATTGGAGATGGGTCTATAATTACATGGGTTATTACAATCCAGATCCGATTTCTTTAGGGGTCTAATAATGGTGACTTTAAAAGCTTTCAGAATACAGCCATTAAGTAACAACGTATTAACAATACAGGTGGTCCCTGATTTACAATGACTCGACTTACAATTTTTTCGACTTTACGATGGTGAGCTAGCGATAGACATTCAACAGAAACCGTATTTCGAATTCAGAATTTTGATTTTTTCCAGGGCAAGCGATATGCCGTATGATACTCTCTTGCAATGCTGGGCAGTGGCAGCGATCCGCATCACCCAGTCTGTCTTGCAGAGGTGTGTATTAAAAGCATTTTCGACTTACAGAAGTTAGGGGTTACGTTCCGTGAAACCCATCGTAAGTCGGGGACCACCTGTATTAACAATAGCTTCTGCAAGCAGGGAAACTGCAGCTTTCAATAATTTAGTGGGGATTGGCTCTAAAGCACAGGTAGTACCTTTTTATAGAGCAAATTAGCATAATTTTTTCTACAATTATTACATTGAAACTACTGAAATGGTGTGGGCAGCAACTAATATTATCATCATCATCAGAACTACTTAAGCTGGCTAAGACCGAACTAGAGGGCACTATGGATGCCTGGATACTTATTCTCAAATTTTTTATTGAAAAACAACATAAATTCATCATTAGTAATAGAAGCTGAAACACTTTGTTTATCTTTGTGTTTACCAGTTAAGTAAGCGATGATATCAAACAAGAGACGAGGGTTTCTCTGTTTTTCATCAATTAATTTTACGTACTATTTGGATCTGGCATGAAAAGTGCTTTTCTATAATTTTTTAAACAATCTGACCAGGCTACATAATCAACGTTGAGTTTAGTTGAACGTCATTTCCGCTCTAACTTACGATATTCTAATCTAATTTTATTGTATGAGTTGATTTGTCAAACCACCATGAGTTTCTTACAGTTCGAATAAGTTTAGTTTTTGGTAGAGCCACAGAATCTAAGGAGAATTTCACCACTCATTTATACTCAAAAGCCATTTGATCAATATCTGGACTTGTTCCAAAATCAGAGTGTTTTTTATAATCAATAATTTTTGCAGTAGTATTTTCATCAATATGTTGCATGATTTTAGTTTTACTACTGTCTGACGGCACCGGCAGGTATAGATCAAAGGTTAATAAGTAATGATTGGAAATAGTCTAATTTAAAGGAATAATATTTACATGATGACGAACAGCTACACCGTAGGTTATGACGAGATCGAGCATATGGTTACGGGAATGAGTAGGACCATTAACTTGAGTAAAACAGATGGAATTTAAGAGAAACGTAAAACCATTAGTGAAAGTATCCGACGAAACATCTATATGAATATTGAAATCACCCATCAAGATAATTTTGTCATGAGTAATGAATGACTAAATTGGTTATAAAGTTACTGAATTCCTTGAGAAAAGAAGAGTACATCATTATGATAGGATAAGTTATGAAACACAATTATTGGGTTTTGACTTTAAACCTAGAGGTAGAACTTCAAATGAGGGAAATTATCACAATTTCTGGGTGTTATTTGTAGTTTCTTATTGAAAAGAACACAGACTCCATCTCCACAAAGTATAGAATGAGATTTATGGAAATATATTCGTCTGCAGGGGTTTCGTGCGGAACCGTGTTGGACTCACTGAGGCAGGTTTTGGAAAGAAGAAATTGGACTCGTAACTTAGTATTAAATCATTTACTAGAGCAGCTTTTCTTGTTAGTAAGCAAATACTTAACAAACAGCATTCTATATTATGGCGCACAGCACGCTGAGTTTGTATGGACCGAGGAAGATCATACAGACAGTGTTCATAACGAATGTTTTGTTTGAAGAGCAGCACACAGGAAAATAATGTTCTTGGTCCAAGGACCCCATTTCATCAAGAACCTGTGCCTCAAACTAGCCTGCTTAGCACCCCCAAGCTTTTTCTTTTTCTTGTTGGCAAACACAGTCACCCCATTACATTCCCCGTAAGTCCCCCCAATGGTTGAAAACTTTTTTACATTTTTTCCCATAATTCAACTATTTACAATAGACCCGTATTCCTGCCCAAACTCACGGTAACGCGGGTCGTTACAATACTACAGTTTGGCTTCGGAGGTAAGTTGAGAGTATTTGGTTTAATGTGTTTTAGCTTTCTGCTGCAAACGTTCCTATCACTAAGTCTAGTTAAACACCATGGCCGTATAATAGTTTGTATACCTTCTCCAAGACCAGGGTGCAGAGAGTGGTCTGCCCCATTGCGAAGCTCACTGGCTGTCAGCGACCATCAAGAAAGGACCTGTCCACCGCCAGGATGAGGAAGAGAGCTGGGAAGACATCAATGTCAGCTCTCCACCAAACTGCTCTCGTGAGTCCAAGGGCGTTCGGATTTCATGTCATCTCTACAGCTTCCTTCCTGAAGCTATCCGGCTCCAGGAAGCAACCTCAACCCCTACTGGTCAAGTTTTACACTTTGTTTGTGTTGCACTACATCTGATAATTACACTCCTTGTTTGCACAGTGTTCACTTGTACACTGCTGTTGTCATGTTATTTATTGTTTAGATGTTGTGGTTACAGTGTTGTTATTGTCCTGTTTCTCATGTTTGACACCAAACCATAACCAACTCCTGTATGTTGGACTATACTAGAGATGAAGTGTTCTAGTTTCTAGTTAATTTCTGTGACATGTTTAATTATGTGTCAGTTATTATATCTGGCCATAGTGCAGGCTGATACTGGTTGATGATCTCAGAAAGGGAGAAAAAAACAATCTGTACAAACAGTAGGAGCAGATCAGTACAGTCTGTTAAAATAATGCAAATAATAATGCAATGTGGCTGGCAAAATGGCTTGGTCAGAACATGCTAGTTTTCTGTGGTCAGTAAATTTCAAGGCTGGACTCAGCTGTTGAGACCCATAAAACACTTTTGATGTAGTTCAGAGCGAGTGTCTTGTTTTTTGGCATCGGCCCCCTTTTACAGACACGTCCAGCTGCTCCGTGTAAATATTCACAGTGTGTTGAAACCGAATGGAAATCAAATCTCTCACATCATTTCCTTGCGTTTAAATCTTTGCCTCATAAATTATGTAACTGCTTGTCTCTCAGCTGAGAAAGTTCGGAGTGTTTAATTCTGGGTTTATGCTGTTGCAGGCTGCCGCCAATGTGAAGTCAGTCGTGCGGACGATGTGTCTGTGTTTGCTAGAAGCAGTCAAAACAGAGCATCTCTCCTGAGTGTAACAGAATGACTCCGTCTGCACGAGGCCGTGGACGAGCCACTACATCAGTGTATCGCAGCGCGAGTGTTCGTTGGCCTTACCACGTGTGGACAGCTTGATTGTTTCACTCTGTCGAATAAATTTCAGCTTAGGTCAGCACAAATTAGATGTTTTAAATACACACACACACACACATTGTGTGACACCACTTGTCCCAAGCAGGGTCGTGGCAAGCCAGAGCCTAACCTGGCAACACAGGGCGCAAGACTGGAGGGGGAGGGAAACACCCAGGATGGGACGCCAGTCCATTGCAAGGCACCCCAAGCGGGACTTGAACCCCAGACCCACCGAAGAGCAGGCGCGGGCCAAACCCGCTGCACCCCCCTGTTTTAAATACATGTGACAAAATATCGCAACACAGCTAAAAATGTTTTATCCATGTTGAATGTGACCAGTAGAGTAGTTATGGTTAAAAAAAAAAAAGAGAAACCACAGACAGGGTCAACCACCGAAAACGTGACGTTCCACCTTTCAAGAAGACCTCAATACCATGAACGTCAAATGAACAGATGCTGAAATCATTGCTGCCAGCAAGCCCATTGGAGAGCACTCGTTGTCCAATATGTCATCTGATGAATGAGGAACTAACTAATGAACTTTGTCCAATGCATTACACCAACAGAAGGAGAGATTTGGATGATTCTTGAGTACAGTCTTAAGTTAGTATACATTGCATGAGTAGCTGCATATTGAGTTTAACGCGGTACACATTTATGGGGCACAATGGAGATCAGAAGAAAAGTGAGTCTGAAAGCATTGATTTTTGAGGTCTTTGAATGTTGAGTCAGCAGTTCTGAGTGAAACAGACTGGTCATTCCACCACATCGGAGCAAGAACTGAAAAACTTTTGTGCTTTTTATTGTGGACCTTTTGTGTACATGAAGAAAATAAAAATAATTGCCTCTTAGCACACACTATTTGCTTTTCCTCAGTGTACTGTCTGTCTGTGTGCTGTTTTGCCCCAGTGCTGTGCAAAAAAAAAAAAAGCAAAAATAACTTCTTCTTAAGGACAAAATGTAAAATGATCACTGTGATTAAAAAGAAGAAAAATATTTTAGAATTGAAAGTAATGTGCATTTATTAGATGCTCCTCTCCATAGCCTAAACACTAATTCACCGTGGTGACTTACACTGCTAGATACACTACTTACAAAGGGTCACTCATCCATACATCAGTGGAACACACTTTCTCTGTGTCACTCACACACTATGGGGAACCTGAACAGCATGTCTTTGGACTGTGGGAGGAAACCAGAGCACCCAGAAGAAACCCACACAAACACAAGGAGAACATAGAAACTCCACACAGACTGAGCAGGGATTGAACCCATATCCTCTTGCACCATCTAAGCCCTGTGAGACAGCAGCATTATTTGCTGTGCCACCATGCTGTGGGGTATAAAGTTAATGTTTGAAGGCACTGTAAATATGGTTCACATTAGTTCATTGTGAGCCCAGGAGGCCAAGAATGCTGCAGCAGCACTGGGTTAACAGATACATTGCCATAGCACCATGGAGGGCACTCTATCGAGTCTAAGTTTAGCCAGCAGTCCAGTGAACTGATGAGGAAAAGACTGCTTTCCATAGCCTCAGTAGTTCTGTCACATCTTCTGTGGTCTTTAAGCTAAAGACTGAAAGAGCTTCAGGAAAAATGTGTTTGCAACAGTAACACCAGCAGTGCTGCATGATAGCAGCCCATCCATCATTAGGGGCATTTCTTCTGTCCCTGTGTCCTTTGGCAAAGGGAACCTTTATTGTGCTGTGCTATCAATGCACGAAATTGCCAGAAGGGGACACTATATACCATGAGTTTCAGACACGACTTTTCTGTTTTTTTACCATAGTCAAGCAGTAAAGTGAAGCAGTAAAGTTCAAACTGGAAAAAGTATTAAGAATATACTTGATGTATTAAGTAACTGATAAAAGGCAGCATTTTACATCACTCCTCTTATTACATTGCAGCAAATGTATTCCAAACACACGTATTCACTCTGAAACCGAAACTGTGCTCATACTATACTCTACCTTTTCCACTGTAAATAACCTCAACAAACCCCAACCTGTGTTTGCTCAGTGGGGAAAAAACAGTAAAAACACACAAACAGGCCAAGTTAGTGAACAGAAACATGGAAACACTAGTTACTGCTATTTCCGCCAAAGCAATTAAATAGCCATATAATAGCGGGATGTGTAAGTAAGTGCAGGACATTTCAGCTGCAGTCTCTCCATCAGCAGAGCGCTGGATGTGTGTCAGTTGTTGGTTTTTTGCCGTCAAGCTGCTCCCTCCCCTTTGACAATAAACCGAACGGTAACTGCTTTTCTCGTACCGAAAGGGAGCTAAAAAAATATTATACTGTGCTGTGGATGTGCCGTTTTAACGCACGACTTATGCTGTCACAGTTCTTTGCAGAAAACACACCATGGCGGTCTGGGATAATACAAGAAGGAAAGCCAAGTAAGAGGTGGTGTGGTGGTTTGGACTGGGTCCTGCTCTTCGGTGGGTCTAGTGTTTGAGTCCCACTTGGGGTGCCTTGCAATGGACTGGCGTCCCGTCCTGGGTGTATCCTCTCACCCTCCATTACCAGGTTAGGCTCTGGCTCCCTGTATGGGACAAGCGGTTTCAGATGATGATGTGTGTGTGTGTGTGGAAAGCCATGTAAAATAAAAAAAATAAAAGCTGTAGCATTTAAACTAATTTAATTTTACTTTAACCTAAAGGAATGTTTTATATAACTTTGCTACCATCCACAGCTGTGAAAAAGGCTGTTGGAAATGCCAACATGTTACCGCATGTAACTGGACTACGAGGGCAGGGCGCCCTGGGCTCAGAAGCCAACACGGAAGAATCGGACATGTGATGGTGTTAACCGCTTTCGGGCGCCTGTTCCCCCCGCGCACCTCGTAGCCACGCCACGCCGGCTGCACGCTGAGATCCAACGTCCTGTGTGGCGAAATTGTGTTGATATTTGTTTGCTGCTGTTGCTGTTCACGACCTGCGGAATAAAAGGAAATCGGAAACACATGCGACCGAAAAGATCAATATGCCGAAGTTAGTTCACGGGAAGCTCTGCGATTCCAATATTTAAATGACTTCAGCGGTGTTACATCTGGGCTCTTTAGTTATGAAGTGGAATCTATTAATAGGGGGGTCAAGTGTTCGGACCAAAGCGAAGAGGTGGGCAATTAACAGGGAATACTTGAGCTACACTGGTTTTATAAGTATTTTTCATAAGTTTTAATACTTACAAGCACAAAATCCAACAAGCTACCTGCGATGAGACCTGCTCCACTGGCTAGTTTATATATGACATTTATTCTTTTACCAGACTCTGTTATCCCTAGCAACTTTCAGCGTTGTCATGGTAAGGTCCAATGATTATATAAAAAACAGTTGATCTGGCTTTAACATTAATAGTCCAAAGAGGAGGGGTGGGGGTAAATAAGCAAGACCCATGATATATTAGCCAGATACTTATTTTCCATGGAAAGGGTAGATTGTGTGCTTATGAATGTAGTAATATGTTAAAAACAAAGTAGTGTTTATAGTACGTTTACAGTAGGATCCGAAGATGACTATGTGAGTAATCGTTGTGAAAGATGACTATGTGAGTAATCGTTGTGAAAGATGACTAAAGAATGACAACGACTGGGAAAGGTGACTCAGGGAATGACTTTCTGAATATCTGCATCCAAGAAACATTGCTACTGGGGAAATAGTACACGTCTAAAAATGGCGAAAAGGCTGTGCTGTTTCTAATTGTAATCTCTGAGTTTCAGAATGTAGATGTAAGTATGAACAGACATCGAGGAGAATAAAATGATGATTTATTTGAATAAAAATCTTATGTATCAATTAAGAAAATAAGTTGCCCGTGCAACATATCCACGAAATGTCTTTTTCTGCAGTCAAAAGGTTTTGACAGTAAACTCTAAAATTCAGATTAAAATTGTGCAATTCAAATTACTTTGGTTGTTGAACGTAATTTATAGTGTACTGGCTCCTCACATTATAGACTGTTATGGTTTTTCAAAGACTAACATTTTCTAGTTTATTTATTATTGATTATTTATTTTAATTGCATTTTCTGACTTACGGGGGGGGGCGGTTTAGCCAGGTCCTGCTCTCTGGTGGGTCTGGGGTTCAAGTCTTGCTTGGGGTGCCTTGTGACGGACTGGCATCCTGTCCTGGGTGTGACCCCCTCCCCCTCCAGCCCCATGCCCTGTGTTGCCGGGTTAGGCTTCGGTTTGACGCGACCCCACTTGGGACAAGCGGTTTCAGACAATGTGTGTGTGTGTCTGTGTGTGTGTTTCTCACTTACTCACTCACTATTGATAATCATATGTTGAGTGAGCAGTGTGGAGCCAATCCTGAAAGCGTGGTAGGCTAGGAAAGGTGCTCTTTGGACAGGATGCCATTCCGTTGCAATGATGCCACACACAAACCCCCTACATTACTGCCATCTACAGGCTGGTTATGTAAATACTGGTTGTTTTTGCTTTGAAACGCAACTTTTAGACAATAGATGAGAAAAAAATGAAACTGGGTTGCTATGTAGTACCCAATAATGGGTTGGTGTCCCATCGACGATGAACGTGACCTTACCCAGCACCCAGAGGAAACCCACAGCACGCACATTTATTATAGCTATAGCTGAGATTTACACAGAACCTAATGAGCAAAGCAACAAAGACCTGTCTGTACTACTAAGTCTTTATCGATTTTGACTTTTAGTTTGCAGACAAAACAAATCAGGAGCAGACTTCCAGTCCCAACAGTGTGAATAAGTTGAGGAACCTGTGTAATGTCTACTGATGTGCAGATGAAGCCCACACGTTGATCACTTTCTTGTTCCCGTGAGGAAAATAAAGTTTTAAATGCACTCAAGGACCATAGGAAGTTACTTCCAAGCACTAATACTGCACATGATGTCCTTTTTTCCCCACAGAAGTGTGCGTGTGGGTAACTGATTGTAAAGCAGGGAGTTTTGGGACGGAATGAGAACGTGACTGTGAAACCGGTTGTTCTGCTTTTAATACTTTCATTTCGATACACCCGGGTGGGCGTGATCCCTGGTGACCATGTGCTAAAGCGTCCGTGTTCGCTGTTGCACTGTGGTCCTGAAGCCGGGTGAATAGATCGGAATAACATCAGCCCTTCCGACCCAAGCAAACCGGGAAGCTGGCAGAGAGTAAGCGAGGGAACAGGGTTCTAGGAGATCACAAGCGGAGGGTGGAGGGCAGAATGGCAGCAGGCCTTTGCCAGGTCCCGGTTGGGTCTAGGCTGTTATTTCTGCTACGTTTGAAGTGTGGGGAAGTGGCAGGCCACAGAGCTGTGGGGCAGATGAGGAATCCAGGCCCCCGTCCTTCGGCCCACGTTCCAGCTGCGAGTCACTTCCTGCTCGAGGCTATTCTGGGCCTCACAGTGCAGGAGTTGCTGTAGGCGCCGACACCAAGACCCACCATGCAGGAGTCGTTTCAGAAACGCTGTTTTGGGCTCCGCCATGCAAAAGCGGCTTGTCAAGGCTATTTTAAGCCTTGCCATGCAGAAACTGCTCTAGATATTTCTTTAGAGTCCCACCATGCAGAAGCTGCTTCATGACACTAGTCTGGGTGTCACCATGCAGAAGTTCCAGCTGGTTATTCTGGGCCAAACCGCAACAGTTCTTTCGAACGGCTAAACAAAATCCCACCATGCAGGAGGTGTGTCAGAAGGCAGGAGTTACTGCGGTGGACCAATTCAGTCTCCAGCATTCAAGAATTCCCCGGGCATCCTCATCATGGCTGAGCCTTGGTGGTGAACACCACACCGTAGGCACATTCACTCTGCTCCGTTAACAATCTGAAAGGAACCGCTCACAATCGCAGGGGCATTAAGGGAGCGCGGCCCCTTTACAGTGGCCCTCTTCCACACACCTGCAGCCAGTGTCATCCTTCACGTGGAGAAATGCAAGGTGGCAGCCATTCAGTGAGATGTTGGCATTACTCAGGGATTTATTTTACCAATAACAGGGTGCGTAAGAGCCACTCCATTTGTCACAGGCCAGGGACTCGGAACAATGGCGGCTCCAAGAAACGGGCCAAGTCCAAACCAAGGAGAAAATCACTCACGCATTTTGGCAGTTCAGACAGGGGGAAATAAATCTCTCAAATCATAATCTTAAATGGATTATTTGTGTGTTATGGCTTTCATGCTTGTGCAGAACTTTGGCCACATGAAAGGCTGCTCAGGACTCAAACTCAGTTCAGTGCACTTTCAAAGGAGCGGGTTCGTGTCGAGAACGCAATGCGTGAACTGCGACGAAAAAGCAACAGGCTTCGAGCGGCAGGGTGTGGAAGGGCGCAGCGAAGGTTTTCTCCGTAGCGCTGTTCCCGTGCTCTGACCACAATCTGGAAAGAAGAAGCACTGAATTCAAGAGCGCAGCCAAATGCGGAAATAAACAAAACACAATTAAAATCCATCAGGGCCCCTTTCGGCCGACACAGAGTGTGGCGCAAGTAAAGAGCTTCTTCGGAAACGTGACTTTAATCAACTTTGCGCGTCTCTTCGTAACGTCCCACCAACCAGACGGGTTTGGCTGAATATCGCTGGAGGAGAAGCCCCGTTAGGACCATCTGGAGTTTGTCTGCTGAGAACTGCAAACCTCCTGGCATCTGTTCTCAAAGGCTGGGAACAACACTTAAATTCCCGCGAGGAAAAAGGAGCCAAGATTTGCTTCGCTTTGACTGGGAGAATTAATTGTTTTCGGGGGGTGGAGGGTGCAGCATAACTTTATTTCTTTCTTTGCTTATTTATTTATTTGTTTACTGACAGGGACCACAAATTCCGTTGTGTGGGGACAAACATTCCTTAGCAAATATCCAGGTCGTCCGCAACCATTTATGAGGTCAAGACATCAAGACCATTCCTCTCTTTTCCAGACTGACTGCCTTCACAGACTGCTTCCACCGTTAGGAGTCAGTGGAAGCAACCTAGTCCACAGAACTTTGCCCATATAACCTAATCCATGGAACTTAGTCTACAAAACATAGTCCACAAAACCTAGTCCGTGGAACCTAGTCCACAGAACATAGTCCACAAAACTTTGTCCGTATAACCTCATCCATGGAACCTAGTCTACAGAACATAGTCGACCCATCTCCAATCTATTGTTTTCATCCAAAATTTTAGAAAAGATCATGGCTTCCCAAATTGTAAAATATCTTAATCATGATAATATATCTGAAAAATTTCAGTCTGGTTTCCGCACTGGTCACAGCACTGAAACGGCACTCACATGTGTTGTTAATGATATTCTTATTTCTTCTGATGCTGGTCTTTGTTGTTAAGTTACTGGACTTGAGTGCTGCATTTGATACGGTAGACCATAGTGTCCTATGGAGTAGACTTCAAAACCTGGTTGGAATAAGGGATACTGTCCTGAAGTGGTTTGATTCATATTTAGCTAACACACACACACACATTTTCAGAACCTCTTGTCCCATACGGGGTCACGGGGAACCGGAGCCTACCCGGTAACACAGGGCGTAAGGCCGGAGGGGGAGGGGACACACCCAGGACAGGACACCAGTCCGTCGCAAGGCACCCCAAGCGGGACTCGAACCCTAGACCCACCGGAGAGCAGGACTGCGGCCCAACCCACTGCACCACCACGCCCCCATTTAACTAACAGTGACCAATTTGTTCTGAAATCTAATGACTGCTCCCCCTCCATCTCAACTACAGTTCAATGTGGTGTGCCACAGGGCTCTGTGTTGGGTCCATTATTGTTCTCAATCTATATGTTACCACTGGGTGATATTATTTGTAAACACAATAAAAGTTTCCATTCACATACCGATGACAGAGTTATAGGTTTCGTTCAAGCCTGATGACCCATCACACGTGGTGTGTCTAGCTAATTGTTTCACCAACATAAAACTATGAGCAAATTCCACCCCCAGTGCTAACAAAACAGAGGTTTTTGTGGTGGGTGGTAATGCCAAAACCTTTGACACAATCATGCCAATCTTTACCAGAAATGGTATAAGCTTCAAGCGTACCGATTGTGTTAAGGATTTGTGTGTCTTGTTGGATGGAAAGTTATCATTTGTGTCTCATGTAAATGCTTTGACGAAGTTGTGCTTCCTTCAGCTGATGTAGGTAGGATGCTGAGAAACTGGTTCATGCTTTCATTTCAAGCAGGCTGGACTATTGCAATGCCTTATTATCGGGTTGTCCATACCAGACTGTATCCAGGCTACAGTTGGTACAAAATGCTGCTGTGAGAATTGTCACTAGAACTAGGAAGTACGATCGTATAACACCGGTGCTGAAATCACTGCACTGGCTCCCAGTTACACTTAGAATTGATTATAAAATCCTGTTTCTGACCTATAAGGCAGTACATGGCATTGCTTTGGTTGATCTTTGTGAGATTATTGACTCTTACATTCCAAGACTATATCTTCATTCATTGGATGAGGGTTACCTTAAAGTACTTGTGATCAATAAGACCTCAGCAGGTCACACCTTTAGCTATAAAGAACCTAAACTATGGAATAGTCTACTAATTACTGTCAGAAATGTCCCATCTGTCTCAGTCTTCAAATCAAAACTAAAGACTTACATGTTCACTCGGGCATATCACTACAAAATTTCATTCCACTTGGCTGCGATTTAAATTTTTTTCCCATCTTTGTGTCAATACGTGTTAAACTTATTTCTTTAAGTTATAAGTTACTAATAATTTCTTCTTGTTGAGCATTGTTTCCCTACAATAAGACCTGAGGAGGCCGTCCGGCCATTACAGTTGCACCCCATGTTGACTGAAGATGATGAGCAACCGTCATAATGGATGACACATATCTTGTTGAACTGGGAAATCAAGCTACCATACAGCAACAATGCCATGGACCCCCAGAGGTTTTTCTCCTTCGACTTTCATTCAGGAGTTTTTGTTACTTTCCTCCGTGGCCAGTAGACATACTTATACCTTTATAAAAGCATTGATAATGTATTACGCTAATTCTGTACTTTCTTTGTTTCCTTGTCTGAGGTATTTATTTCTTTTCTCTATGATGTGTCACTGTGTGAGAAGAGCGCTCTATAAAAAATAAATTGAATTGAACTGATAGTGGAGGGGGTGCAGTGGCGCAGTGGCGCAGTGGGTTGGACCACAGTCCTGCTGTCCGGTGGGTCTGGGGTTCTAGTCCTGCTTGGGGTGCCTTGCGACGGACTGGCGTCCTGTCCTGGGTGTGTTCCCTCCCCCTCTGGCCTTATGCCCCTGTATTGCTGGGTAGGCTCCGGTTCCCCGTGACCCCGTATGGGACAAGCGGTTCTGAAAATGTGTGTGTGTGTGTGTGTGTGTGAACTGATAGTCCAAGGAACCTAGTCCATGTGACCTAGTTCACAGAATGTATTTCACAGAAGCTAGTCCATGCAAACCTACCACCATGAGATGGCAGCAGGTTGCAGGGTCATGTGCTGTGGATGCCAGGAGAAAAGTTCTCAAACACAGAGCCCTTAACTAGAGCTGAAGTTCAAGGCGGTAAATCCATGTTTACTGTCTGCCAGGAAAACAAGTCAGAGACTTTTTTCAGCATTGTTCCTCCTCCGTGATGCGATAGCAGTTCAGCAGACATCAGCTTCATTACCTGGGCAATGCGAACTTGGTACAGGAGATTCTCTTGCCTTTTTGGTTCTGATCCTCTTGTGCTACTATCGTGCATGAAGCCAGAAGAGGTTTGCACCACAGAAAATTATACAAAGACAGTTTCAAGAAGGTTTTTGTTTCGTAGTGAGACTGCATCTCTTTCTTTTGACACAAAACTGAGATGCTTTGGGTCCTCTTTCCAGTTTCTCCCATGCTGCTCAGGCCTTCCGGATGTACTTAAACTTTTGACTACATGTATGCAACTGTAATCTACTGGCATTGAGTGACTGGGTGAACACATGGTGGTCCAGTGAGAAGTCTGATCACTGACCCACACGCATCATCAGGTCCTTTCAGCACAACACGCAACGACAAAGCCTTCAGTGAGTGTCATGATGGCAAAGAAAACGGACTCTGCGGCTCCTTCTAGAGCACGCCGGTCCTTTCTTTCTAACACGCAACTATACCGTCAAAATTGCACTGGGGTAGCTAGCAGTGTTGTAGGTAGAGCTCCTGCTTTCAGGATAAAGGTTCAAATCCCACCTACTGCTGTTGTACCCTTGATCAAGATACTTACCCTACATTGATACAGTAAAAATTCCTAGCTGTATAAATGAGTAAATAACTATAGCAAGAGTGTAAGTGCTTTGGTAAACAAATACATTTAAACACATGTCCATCTGTATTGGACACCCCCCCCCCCCAAAAAAAAAGAGGTTAGTTGAGCAGAAGGAAACTGACCACAATGTGTTGATCAATACCGTGCAGGTAAACACAGGTACTGTACCGCACTAATATCCACAGTTTAATTAAACTGACCACCAAGGTGAAGGTTTCACTCTTTGAAGTCACCAGAACCAGGGCAGGGTATTGTAGCTTTGTGTTTTTTGGCTCTTGATTGGACCGGCATGGTGTCCCTGATCTCCCGTCGCGCTCCGACCGCAGCAACACAGCTCCCTTTATATTAACCTGCCTGCAGTCATGTGCGACTTGATTAACGCAAGTGAACAAAAAAATGGAAATATTCCAGAACCCACCCATACCGCAATTTTTCCAAGCCGACCTTTGTGCGCAGATGTACAACCAGCTGGTTTCCTCCGCTGCCTCCTCCTCCCCACACACACACACACACACACACACACACACACACACACACACACACACACACTGGATCGATTTGGAAGAAATCTGAAGAGGAAAATAAATACACGCTTCCAGTTTGGATCCGCAAGTCATATGTCCCTACACGCTCCATCATGTTAGGAGCAGCGAGTGGCCCTGCTGTGGCACCAGGCGTTTTAAAAAAAAAAAGAAAGAAAAAGAATTTTTTTTAACATTTTTCCGTGAACACAGGCTCCCACCCCCAAGCCTGCTGGATGTGGTGCACATGCTGGAGCGCAGAGACTTGGCAGGCGAGGAGGTGACCCTCGAGGAGGAGGATGTTATGGTTGGCAGCCGCAGCGCAGGACAGTTTCATAACTACTCCGCAGGTGTGTGCTGGGGGAAACAGCTGCATTCTGGGAAACAACGTCCTCCTCAAAGAATTAATTCCAAACTGCTCTGACACCACAGCCCGAATCCTTCCCCTTCATTACTCACATCTGGCCACCCGGTATAAGAAAGATGTCACTTTTATCTCCCCGTGGTTCTCGTGTTTTTTTACAGCTTCTTTTTTTTCCAAGCCGTGTTCTCTTGTCCGCCGCGGAGCAGGGGAGCCGACAGCTCGCACATGCGTTTCCCATCTCTTTCTACTATTTTTAACCAGTACTGTCCGGTTGCGTATCCTGCACGGACGTAGGGAACCTTGGCGGTTTCCGCCGAGGGATCCTTTCGTGCGGCGTTTGTGTCGGTACGTGTTGCTGGAATTGCTGTATGTCTACACACTCGCAGGTAGCAGTGCTGTCATTTCAGTTTGTGAATGAAGGCCACTCTTACGTACATTTATATGCGCAACTGCAGAAACATTTTGGACGGAATGCCATTGCCACCACGTTGTGGCCTACAAAATGATATAGGCTACAATATGACCTACAATATAATATCGGCTACAAAAATATGCGGCCTACTGCGTAGAGGTCAGGCTGCGGTATGACATAGGCTACAGTATGATAGGCATTTTTTTATTTGGCAGACACTTTCTGCAAAGCAACTTCCAATGAACTCTATGTAGTGTCATCAGCCCACACACCTTATTCACTAAGGTGATTTACACTGCAGGATACACTACTTACACTGGGTCACTCATCCATACATCAGCGGAACACACACACACACACACTCTCTGTGTCACTCACACACTATGGGGAACGTGAACAGCGTGTCTTTGGAGTGTGGGAGGAAACCAGAGCACCCACATGCAGGCACGGGGAGAACGTGCAAACTCCGCACAGAATGAGCGGGGATTAAACCCACATTCTCTCGCACCACCCGGGCGTTGTGAGACAGCAGCGCTACTCGCTGTGCCCCCATGCAGGCGGCATATGTAGGCAACAATATGAAATAACCTACAATATAACATATGCTACAATACGATACAGGTTACAATGTGATACCCACAAAGACCTTCCAAGCGCTTCTTCACGCAATCTCAAACGAGCGCAACTTCCCCAACAGCAGAAGCACTCTGTTCCGGCGACTTTCGCAGCACTTCACATCACAGACGCAAACGAAAAATTCGGAGACGAATACCACGCGGCGAACAGCGTAATAAAAAATAACAATAACAGAGGAAAATTAGATAGTAAGATAAAGAATAATAAATCAGAATATAGTAAACGTAAGAGTCAAGAGTAAATCATAGTGAAATGAGAAAAAAAATAATAATTACGCACACTCCAACACCACAGCGAAGCCTGAGAAACACAGTGCAGACAGGGTGCACCAGGGACATTGTGAGGCTCTACAGACAGTGGTACCAAAGTGCAGATATAACTGTGGGACTGGCACCGCCTTCCGCATGCCTGCACTGTACTTAGCGGCAACTTGCACCTGCACCTTGCTTCTCCCTCGTGCCCACCTGTAATTTGGAGGTTTGCGCACCTGCAGCCCCAGGGTCACAGCAGTCAGATGCACTTTATGATTAGTGGCCGCGTACACCTGCAGCACCCGCGCTCGGCTCCGCGCACCTTTACCGCGGAGGTTCGAGGGCACCGCGCGCAGCCCTCCCAGACGGCGCTCGTCCCCACCGGCCGGACATTCCCGTCTCGCGCTTAGGTACAGTATACGAGCGCCTGCTTTCCCTCCGCTGGCTTGGGGCCACAGACAAATTGCCTTGGAAGTGGGAGATGTGAGTTCTGTCTCATCCACAAAGAATCGGGTTTGGACCGAGCAGCGAGTCAGGAGACCTTCAGCCTGAGAAAAATGCGCGGAACTGCCAAGCCGTGAAACAAGCGGTGCGAAAGCGCACAAACACTCGCGCAGTGTCCCCGAGAAAGTGGACCGGTGCTACGAAAACAAACAGAGGAAAATTGCACTTAGACGCGAGGATTTCGGCAACGGAGGTTTCGCAGGACCGTTCGGAGTCGTCCGCAGCCTCCCTCAGTTATTTTGGCAATTCGTAAACTTCAGACACTGTCGGTCTGCCTCCTCTCCGCAAGTCGCACGACACCACGACGGCATCACGTCTGCAGCGGATACAGCAGAACGCACACTGCAGTCGGGCTTTTACTCACTCCGGTACTTTTTACTCGAGTGCATGAAATAGAATTATGGTTAAATCACAGCAATACTGACAAAGGACCCTCAGCCAGAAACAGAAGCGTGTTCTGTTTTTATTTTCCAAAAGAGCATGTTATGCTGATGAAGGTCAGTTAGTGTTGCTTAAAAGTATGTGGAGCCCTTGTGTCCTTTATTTTTACCACAGAATAGTTACTTAATGAGGGGGTGCAGTGGTGCAGCGGGTTGGCCCGGGTCCTGCTCTCCGGTGGGTCTGGGGTTCGAGTCCCGCTTGGGGTGCCTTGCGATGGACTGGCGTCCCGTCCTGGGTGCGTCCCCTCCCCCTCCAGCCCTTTGCCCTGTGTTGCAGGGTTAGGTTCCAGCTCCCTGCGACCCCGCATGGGACAAGTGGTTTCAGATGATGTGTGTAGTTACTTAATGATAATCAGTCTTTCTCATGTGATACAGTAAGTGTATAATGACCAATTCCATATGTTGCTTTAGAGGAAATCATGAGTGTAGTAGAAACACAGAAGTAGTGCAGGTGCAAAAATAAGTGAACCCCAAGTTGCGTTGGTTAAACCAAGGAGGTAGTAGAACCAGGTGTGTAAATCATAATCTTCTCTTAGTTGACATTTATCTGACACTTTTCTCCAAAAAAACTTACGATGTTAAGGTTACAATTATTTACCCATTTATACAGCTTGGTAATTTTACTGGAATAACAGCCTTAATCAAGGGTACTACTACCAGAGCTGGGGACCAAACCCGTGACTTTTAGATCCAAAGGCAGCAGCTCTAACCACTACACTACCAGCTCATAATTAATCATTCAGGTTTATTTTAATAATTTTTCTAAGAGTAATAGCCATCCTTATAGGGTTCACATACTTTCAAGCAGCACTATAATTCAGGCTTGCCTGCAAGGACACTCTGACAGTAAAGTAAATGTGTGGGAAAAATACATACACACACACACACACACACACACACCATCTGAAACCACTTGTCCCATATAGGGCCACAGGGAGCCGGATCCTAACTCAGCAACACAGGGTGAAAGGCTGGAGGGGGAGGGGACACACCCAGGATGGGACGCCAGTCCATCACAAGGCACCACAAGCAGGACTCAAACCCCAGACCCACCGGAGAGCAGTACCCAGTCCAACCCACTGCGCCACCACGCCCCCTTATATATACTGTACATATATATATATATATATGTACACACACATATACATTTACTGTATGTATTAAAGTGGCATTGAAAAAAGCACCCTTGTTAGCAGCAGGCCTTTCCACGTCTCTCTCTCTCTCTCTCCATCTCTTTCTATCTCATTCTCTCTGTGCTGGAATTACTACCAGGCTCTTCCTGTAGGAGTTATAGTGCTGGAAATAATATGCTCCAGACATTTTTACTTCTTAATGACTTGTTGTGCTCGCAGCTTTTCCGGATGCAGCTGTGGGCCGCAGCCACCCTCCTCCACATGGTGTCCAGCCTGGGAGAGCGGAGCTCCTCACCTGCTCCCGCTCCTGCTCCTCCTCCTCCTCCTCCTCCTGACCCTCCCTGCAATGTGGCCTCCATCCCTGCGTGGCTTTCTCCCGCTCGCACCCCTGTACTCCTCCCACCCCCCCGGGGCGCTGGAGTGAAGAGCGCAGCGATGGGCCAGGAGGTGGGGGCAGGAGGCTGCCGTGCTGCCAGGACACACCGGGCAGAGGGTGAGCGGCAGGTCACGGCACGAGGGGGAAAGCTGGCAGAGGCGCACACTCGCGGCACCCCACCCACCCCTCCGCCCCAAGCCCAGAGCAAACACTGGGAATATGTTTCCCGCTACCCCGTTCCCAGTAAGAGCTGGTCCTGTTAGGATTGTGTTTCAGGTGCTGTTTGTTATTTTCCTGTAAATAGCATAATGCCGCAGAACCGTACAAGATGGGCTCGGCGGACCCACAGAACGCTCCTTACACTAAACAGACGGCTCGGCCTCCACATCCACGCATCTGGGGAATTAAAGTTGTTTGGTTACCAGTGGCAACCCCCTTGTTTGTTTGGATGTTTTTTTCCCCGTTTTTACAACGGTATGGATTGCTTAATCTGAAGTTTGCGGTTTTTTTTTCCTTATCCCATCGTGACCCAGCAGAGGTATTCGCTCCGAGCCGAAGCGCACGCGGCTACAGAGCCGCGCAGCCTCCCGCCCGCCCCGTCAGCGCGACGACGCTCTCCGCTCCCCGTGGCTCCGAAGGACGCGGACGGAACACCTGGCCTGCGGCTCTCTAAGACAGAAAGATGTTTAGTTCTCGAAACAACGAGCGCGTGCGTTACACCCCGTGTGCGTTATGCGAATCCGCAAGATGCGCCCAGGTCCGCCCTTTAAAAGCGCTCCAGTCGGAAGACCACGGCGACGTCCTCGAGGTATTACTGCGGTTCACTCGATGTCTTGCTCACTGACGTCGGTTAGCGTTCCCTCGTCTGCTTTTCTCTCCGTTCGCCTTCCGAGAGCATCCCTGACGTCTTCGCCGCGTCAACGGGAGCCCACCTGCACCGTCCAGCATCTTACTGCAAGGATCCACACTTGCTGAGTCGTTGACATGTGACACTATTACAGTGCAAGCATCTTCACACTTTGCCCATCCACACACACACACACACACACACTCTTCCGCTCAGCTTTGCCTCCCTCAACGCAGCGCCGTCTATCTCCAAGCATGTCGGTCTAGGATGAGTGACTCCCCCAACAGAGGGCGCTACGGTCGCCGCACCCTCTAAGAGCCTGTAAATTCAATTAGACCGCAATGACCAAACAGCCGTCCTCATGATTTAAGGCAAAATAGCGTTCGGCAGCCGAATGCCAAGTTTAATGGGATTACTCCTTATTCCTAAATCCAGACCGCAGTCCTCAAGCGCGACGAGGGAGTTTTCTCGGCTGGGGCGGAGGAATGTCTCCACGCACTCATCCCTCCGCCCCGGCTGCCTTCCCTCCAGCCACCGAGACAAACCGTGGCTCTGTCCCTCCAGATGGCTCTTGTAAACCATCTGCTATCTTGAACCGCCGTGCGACGGACCTTTTTTGTTTTTTTCATTTGTACTGGTCCTCCCCCCCCTCGGTGTAAATTCCCCAGATTTGTATCGTGTTCGGCCCCATCGGCCACAAAAAGCAGACATCTGCTCGGCCGCACCGCAGAGCGGTTACGGTCCGGGGGCCATCCTGCGGGGTCCCGCTCTGCGTTCCGGGTGTCCGATCCAGGCCTGCCACGTTCCAAACGCTGCCGCAACCCCGGCGACCCCACTCTCGTCCCCCAAACGGTCCTCACATTCCTCCGTGGATCCAAGAGGGGAAGGACTCACGGGAACAAACAACAAACAGGGATGATCTGGGGCCCGAATTCCGCCCAGAAAGCGTCGGGTTATTGCAGCGGTGCGAACGCCAGGCCTTGTCGCTGAGCGCCAGCAAACGCTACTGTGCATTCCACGAGCAGCCATGCTTTTCTGGAGAGCTTCTCTGCGCCGGAACCCGCCGCTCCAACTGGCAGGACAGGGACGACTGCTGAAGAGGATGGCTTGGTGAACCACGATCTGTTCCGGGAGAACGTTTCGTCACGGGGGCGCGGAAGGTTAGCCTCAACCTGAAGCTTCGCCACAGAGGGTCGCCGCCAGCGCATCGAACCCGGTGATGCGTGACTTGGACAAGCGTTTCGCCTACTTCCACCGTCTTTCCCTTCTACATGATGCCCATTTGCCACTTTCCCAGTTAAGACTCCGGTGTCCATCCACTGGCCCTCAAAGAAAGCTTTGAAGCGCTAAGCAGATTGTGGTGCTGCGGTATTCCCGTTCGCGGAGCCGTGGATGACGCAACCGCATTTTTTCGAGAAGAGGTTCATGGCGACAGGTCGCACGCAAATGAACAGTGGACGGCGCCACGACTGGCACCCGCGGTGCTTTTTCACACACCTCAGCCACGTCATTTCTCAGGCCACTTACCACATTTACAGTACCGAGTTAGCGTTTTCGTATGGTCCACACACCCGTGTCCGGCATTCAGTGCCTTCCAGCAAAGCAGTGTGAGACACTCGCCAGGCGTCTCATGCAGTAATTTGATGACTCCATGTCCTGTTAGGGTTCCCAGTGATGGTTCGATTGCTAAAAGTACTAATGGCTCGTGCTGACGTGTTCGCCAGCTCTTAGTTCAACGGGCGTTTGACGAAGCCACCTTGCTGCGTGCAGAGACGTGCTGCGTGGTGGAGTGGCGTGACGCTGTGGAATGAGCACCACAGAAAACGCGTGCTGAGGGACGTAGGGAACGAGGCCCTCGGCAGGAGAGCAGTTGGCAGACATCTCACTCGGGTTTGGAGTTACTGCAGGCGCTTGAACGTCAGCACCGTGGTCGGCATTGCAACGATGCCACACACATACGGTATTTGAGCAAAGGAGAAGACGAGTGTTTCTCCTGGGTCTGGGAAAGAACTTATTTCAAGCGCGCTGTTTGGTGGGCTCTTCGTAGCCAATCACAGGCTCATACTCCTCCCCATCTCACTGTATCAAAGTGCTGCGTTCTC
The DNA here is from genome assembly GCF_900964775.1 of Scleropages formosus. Taxonomy (NCBI): domain Eukaryota; kingdom Metazoa; phylum Chordata; class Actinopteri; order Osteoglossiformes; family Osteoglossidae; genus Scleropages; species Scleropages formosus. The sequence goes on from NC_041806.1 coordinate 30,669,843, forward strand.
ATCTTCTCGAAGGAAGGTCTCCTAAGGGCCAACATACAAAATGCTGTTTTTAGAACACGGCTACACAGGTCACCGGGCAAAAACGTTGCTGTAAAAGCGGTCATCGAAACCGAGTAAGCGATTGAGTGCAAAGAAGCACGGTTTCCCATAGCAAGAGGTGTAAAGAGTCCTCGTGAAAAGGCTGCCAAACAAGCCAGTTGATCCACAAACGCCGAGTTTGCAAAGACTGGGCACAGAGACTGCGATGATCACCCATGAAGAGTGATCCAGCTCTTAGCGCGCACACACACACACAAATGTAAAGGAAAACAACCGGATTCTTCTCCAGCATTTCCTGCCAGACAGTAGAGTTTATTTATAAGTGCTGGCTGATAAGAAACAGCCCTTCTCTCGTAAACAGAGGGCTTTTCGTTCTGTTCATGTGGGGTCTGCTTGTTTCTCCGTGTTCTGTTCCAAATGCGCTTTTTCTATTTTTAATAACAAAATTCTTTGTCCGAGTGTAGTTCCCAACAGTGTTTGTATATTGACCATAATGACCTTTTCAAAATAAGGGAAAGACATTTAGGGACTGTCATTGTACTGATGACCTCAGTATATAATCAAAAAACGTTACAAAAATCAGATCTTTCTTTTACTACATAATTTGGTTAAATAGTTCAGGACATTTAAATTAAAAATGGATAACTCTTTACAGGAAAACTCTTTACAGAAATCCTGTTCGATACTTTCTGCAGGGAGAACAAAATTAGTCTTGGTGCCGGAAGACAAACAAGATTATGTGATCAGTTTCCTTTCATTTGCATCTTTGCTGTATCTCCGGGGTCCTTAAGGACACCAGGAGGGTAAGTGGCAATAGACAGCAGGATGGCAGCAACACGCTCAAGGTCACAGGAGGACGCTACAAGTACAAGGCACATTTGTTCGTCTTAAAGACTACTGAAAGGCCGATTTTTGAGGAGGTCACAGTGATCCCTAAGCCCATCAAGTCAATCAACTGCACGCAGAGCAGCTCCAGTCCCCCGTGCCTGAGGAGAGTGGCTGAGCCAGCAGTGAATCCTGTTTAAAATTCATTGAGGAGATCTGCTAGATATACTTTCTCCAGCTAGGCTCACCTTTATCTACACTGTTTCACCATGTCTTGTGGTGAGGAGCTCTCGATATCACAGTTATCTGTGTACTAACTGCTGAGAAGCCACCAGACTGATGGAACATTTTGTTCTGAAAGGAGTGCAACACTCTTTAAAGTGTTTTTATAGAATTCCAGTAATAAAAGAACTGCTTTTATACTGTTTCTCATAACTAAATCTTCACCAATTTAAATGTATCAAAGAATAAATGAGCTCAACGCTTGACTACTGGAGCTTCTTGTTTTACGTTTACATTTACTCATTTAGTTGACACTTCTCCAAAGCGACTTACAATGTTAATCTGCTTACAGTTATTTACTCATTTATGCAGCTGGGTCCCGGTTGGAACACCGTCCACTTTTCTGTTGCAGTTCAAACACATTCCAAATGCACGTGAACACTGACCCAAGTTGAAAAAGAAGCGACAATAACGAAAATAGTTATGAGTGCATGCCAGTTCTGAAAGAATTTATTTAATAAAATTTCATGAATTTAATTTAGTTGCTTTTATAAATGTATATTTAACATTTTTTTCATGATCATTCACTAAAACAATTAGTGGGCATAAGGTTTTTTTTTTTAACTGAAAATGTTTTTCTGTTTTAATTGAAATAACTGTCAACCCATGACATTTCATTTCTTTGGTAAGAGACATAATAAGAAATTAGAAAGTTAGAAATGGAAAACTGCACGCCTGGTATTTGCATGATTGTTGCGAAAGACAGTTCATTTTTAACGTAAAAAATTTTTCATTTAAACCTTCTTCATTATACCTTACAGTGAGTACTTTTTAATCAAACAAGGTTCACCTAATTTTTATTTTAGCCAATTTGTATTCTACTCTGTATAGCTAAACTCTCTTGCATTTTCCAATAAATTTTCTTTTTGTAATTAAAAGACTAAACATCCTAAATGTGTTTCTTCACAAAACACCAAACAGTATACTGTTTTGAACTGTCCAAGTGTAAAACCCCAAACGTAGGTATGATGTATACTGGTTTATTAAACAAAAATCACCGTCTGCTTTAACTTGCCTCTTATTAAAATTTGTACAATCGAATATACGGTATAAAGTGTTTTACTTTATTATTTATGTTTAAAATAAGGATGCACATTTATCTGTTATATGTTGTTATAAATATATATTTTTAGTCAAAATATATGATCATATTGACAATGAAAAACAACAGAATTTTACATCTAATTATAAATAAAGTGTCCACGTGAAGACGTTTAGACAAGAAACCTGGAGAGTAAGTCTTTGGCGGTCATCGGCATCCACAGCCTTCAACCACCATCTCCTGATAGTTTTTGAGGACCACCTTGTCGTGCTCGTCCAGGTATAGCATAGAGATGGCACTCAGCTCAGTGGGCACGCAGCAAGCTCTGGGTACACTGGAGTTCACCGAATTGACCAGAGTCTGTACTATGGCGTGGTTAGTGGAGTTCAGGTGGTCCGCCAGCGGAAATGGACACTCCCCCTGGCAGTAGAAGGCGTGGTAGCCAGGGGGCGCCACAATCCAGTCATTCCAGCCCACATCGCTGAAGTCCACGTAAAGCGCGTGGCGACGGCAGTGGCGGCCCCGCTTGCGGCCTCGCGGCTTGGGGCTCCGTCTGCTCCGCCGAGCCAGAGATTGGCCCCGGCCATCATGCCCAAAGGTAACTAGCAGGGGCCGCGTCTCGTCCCAGTCCTCTCCGGGCTCCGCGTGAAGCGACCGGGAAAGGCGTACATGGCGGTTATGATGGGCAGTTGGGAGGCTCAAATGCTGCACTTCCACAACCAGGCCCAGGTTAGACAGCCGTTCATGGGTCCAGCGGAGCACAGCAGGACTTACATCAAAGCTCTCCCACCCTGAAGTGTTGTGGCAGACAAGCCGCGTGTCCAGGAGGCGTGTAATAAGCTGGCTTGTGTGCGGTGGCTTCATCACCTCATACACATTGATGCGGTGGCGCTGCTGATCCTCGGTGTGCTGCTCGGCCCCTGGGATGCGGTGGCGATACAGCCGCAATTCTGCTGAAGACAGCAGCTCCTCCGACGGGATGCTGGTCAGGTTGAAGAGGAAGAGGAACGGAGTATTCCCATCCACGCGGTCCTCTGCTACAACCTGCTCCAGGTGCTCTGTGGAAAGGGAAAACAGTTCAGCCTCACCGCCCATGAACCCTCGTCCCACATTTTCATTGGACTCTGAACGTACCCTACACAGTAACAAGTGTTTTACACAGTTCCTGATTTCCCTGTTCTAGCAAAATCCATTCTGTGCTTTTTCCATTGAAACCATTTTCTTATTAGATTCTTCTCTCATTTGATGGTCTTCTCCTGCATGTAACATAGACCCTTTGCCGCTGACAGGACCTTCCTTCTTTCTCCCTGTTTTTCAACTGCTCAGTCTGTGTCCGACATTTATTTCTTCCAGTAAGTAATCACATGAGATGGGGCTACACTAATACAAGCTGAGCTCTCATAAGAAGAAATGTTCCAAAATCCAAGTTATAACCCTTTGTGTATTTACCTGTGCGTGCATATCGTGGTTCCTTTTATGTAAATGCACAGCTATACAAATGGATAAAATTATTACATATGCAACCCGCTTTGCATAAACATTTGAAAAGCAGGGAAACTTTGTCTCTGGTTACCATGTTAAAATTCCTGGTAATATGTTAGTTCTGGAACAAAGGGCCAAAGGCTACTATTAAGCTTTTGTTCAAAGAAGGGGAGAACAATAGTCAGATACCAGCACCGGCCAAGAAATCTCTAGCTGTGGTTTGTTAGAGACCAATACGTGTCCTCTCAAGTGTAGCACAATTAGTCATGGCCGGTAAAACATAACCAGATTTGTAAGCCGTCGACAGCTACCGCCCATGACCCAGACAGACCTGAAAGTGTCTCAGGCTGCGGATGTTTCCTCAGCACTTCCTGCTGTCAGCAGCTGACAGAAAAACTCTGGAGGAAGGCTAGGCAAATGAGTAGCTTCTGCTGTGTGCAAACTCTTTTTACAAGTCTCCACCCTCAAGATTTCCATATTTTTATGCATATTAGAGAGTATTTTTAAAAACAAAAGAAACCCCAAAGTCCTTATACATACAAAACATGTCTTCTAAAATGCATTGCGTGTTTGTGCTCTGTCGCAATATATGTAATGATGCAACTCAGAACGATATGCTTAACATCACAATAACTGATATGTTGACAATATATTATGAAAACAGTTTTAAATGTAAAAATTTTGTGCAAGAAGTCACATTTCTCTGCAATATTTTGGTGTTAGAACAGTGTGCTGGAGTAAGTGTGCATTTAGCTAATATGTTTTGGTGATGCTAAATGAGCTCAGTAGTCTGTGTGTGAGAGGTCGTAAACAGATGCCTGTGAAGTGCGCTCCCCAGGAGCAGCCCTTTCATGTTCTCCCCCACCCGTTTGCTGCTGACGCCCCCTGCTGCTCTTACAAGTGCTCCTCTTCATTTATCAAAAAAAAAAAAAAAGAAAAAAAAAGTGGTCTGTTTTGTGTCCCTGCGTCCCCTCAGCCCCAAGCAGGATCGGGCGGCCCCGCCAGCTGCCAGTCTGGCCAGACTGTGCGCGGCCGCTGCTTTGGAGGGCTTTATTTAGCCGGCTGTGCTGGGGTAGCATTAAATATAATTACACGGTGAGGAGGCCTCTTTAGAGATGCGTTTGACCCGCGAGAAAAGCTTCTGCCTGGAGGACACACTGCAGGACTGCTGCAGGGTGGAGGCAGGTGAATCTCCATGACAGTCGTGTGCTTTCCTCCGACATGAGATGCATGGAAGAGAAAAAATTATATTGCGCTGCAAAGGAACGGAACACTGGTGTCCTTTCAAACCCTACAGCTATGCAAACTGATTTTTGTGGCTTGGGAAAAAAAAAAGCTCACATGTAAAAGAAAATTGCAGGAAAAAAATCTGCGAAACTGCACTTTACTTGCCGTTAATTAAGCTGTATAAGATTTTTTTTAAATACAAAGTGTCACTGGTCATTTTCTGTTAAATTATGCACCGTACAGGTTACTCTAATTTCAACTGAAGTAGTTTACTTAAGGTAAGACTAGGCTATGAGTGTCAGGCTTTAAGCAATTAACAGGTGGTCCCAAGTCTTTATTAAGTTTGCATTATAATTCACATTATGTGTTAAGCACTGTCAGATAGCTGCAAGGCAAAGAAATAGAGCAGAACAATGAGCTATACAGCATGTCAACGCAGTGTCTCTACAGCTTACAAAAGATTATCTTGCACTTTATCTGACAGTTTTGGGCTTTAATCTCATCACTTGCTCACACACATTATCACATTATTTTCTCAGGACTATTTAGCTTTGGACCTGGAGGGCCAAGTCAAGCAAGTTTTCCAGAACTTCTTACTCCAGTAAGAGCCTAGAAACGGAAATAAATGGTTCCAGCCAGGACTGTAAATTATATCAGATGTTTCACTGCCCGGCAGGAGCAAAAACTTCCTGTACTTGATCATAAAGAACCCTGGTCAAAGAGCCCAGCCCAGTGAGGGAGCTAGTATGTGCTATCTTACTTACCCAGGTGGTGGAAGGCCCTCACAGTGTTGGCACGGCTGGCAGATTTTTCGGGGTATTCGAAATTGGCGGTGGAAGGCCCAGGTTGGTCCTCCTCCCCTGACTGCATGTGGTAGAGGTCTAGTAGGTACTGGGGCACCACTGCTGCGCGAGTGGGCCGTGGCCGCCTCTGCAAGCCAAACATCTGGAGCAGTGTTGCCTCAAAATCCAACAGCGCTGCATGGTCCTGGTCCGTGCGGTGACCCTGCTGGCCCGCCACCCAGCGCTTCCCCTCCTCCGGTATCAGGCTAGCGCGGTCGCCCTCTCCCAGCAGGACTTCGCACAGTAGCAGGACCATCAGCACTTGTTTACCAGCATTCATGGTGTCTCTAGGTTAAGCAGCACAAGAGACGGGAAGTTGATTGGATGGGGGTGGAGTTAAAAAATAAGTAGGAGTAGAAGATGAAAGGAGGAGGTGTAGTGCAAGGGTGGGGGTGGAGAATGGGAGAGCGCTTAGATTGCAGTTGCCCCTTTCATCCAGTCATCATCCTACCTAGGCAAGCATTTATCCTGAAAACATCTTTCCTTCATAGTAATTGCTGTCCTGTATTTTACAGCCAAATAGCTTATGAGCAAATATCACCAAAACCTCTCCTCAAAATAATCCCGCACAGGAAGAATGGAAGGGCTGAAAATAAGACCTCTTTGAATGGAATTCGAATTTCAGTATCTTACCTCGCTCATGCTCGGGTGATTACACAAATTAGCAAGAGCTAGCCTTTCAATCCAGCTAAACTCTAACCCAATAAGGATCAGAAAATTGAGCAACTCTGACTAAACACGATAAAGACAGCTGTAGCACATAACCTTCAGCGCAAAAGCGTGGTTTATTCTGTAACCACTTTTCGTGGGACACAGTTTGGACAGACGTACCGACGGAAAACAAAGCCTGGAGAAACAGTCCATGTTTCTGAGACTGTGAACGGTGACGTGATCTTGGGGGAGACATCACTCGTCACTCTGCGGCTCCTAAAGGTCTTCAGGGTGAACGCGATCCTGAAATGCAGAAGAATATATTTCAGAAGGTCTAGAGCTGTTACCCAGATTCACTGGAGAAAGGTGATAATTTCCTGAATTTGCTTGCCAGACACCCTTGTGTCACCCAATTTACACTTAACCAATATACATTGACATTTCTTTATTTAGCAGACGCTTTGCTAAAAAGCAACTTCCAACTAACTCTATGTAGTATTATCAGCCCACACACCTTATTCACCAAGGTGACTTACACTGCTAAATACACTACTTACAATGGGTCACTCATCCATACATCAATGGAACACACTCTCTCTGTCACTCACACACTGTGGGTGATATATAAACTCACAATATAAAATCACATTGTCAGGTTTTTACTCAGGCACATCCAGGTGAAGCACATTGCTTGAATAAACTTTTAACGTACTGTAAACTGAATTGAAAATATTTTGGTTCTGTAACCACATAACCACCTCCTGCCCCATGAACATGCCATGATATTTTTGCCTAGCGGGTAAAGAAATAAATTAGCAAAAAAAAGCGATGCAAAACAATGATTACGAAACACAATGGCAAAAGGCACATTATGGGATTAACATAGGGATTTTCTTTCTTCTCGCTCTAAATGGAATGGACAGGAGATATGCGAAAGACTTTTCACTTGAAAAGACCAAGGTGCTACAAGGCAATGGGCAATGACTTGGGTGAATAAAAAAACCTAAAGGGAACCATCACCTCCTCTTGAAAAGAGCTATTAAAAACAGCACATGGCAACAAGGTACTGATCAGTGCTTCAATCTGCATTTTAATGGTTATTTGTTTGTCAAAGAATTCCAAAAACCCTTTAGCTGGGGATCCTACAGCAAACCATTGCTCACCCATTTAAGTGCACTTATCTAAACTGTGCCCTGCCCTCAGGCCACCCCCCACAGCTGTCCCCATGGAGAGGAGAGGGTGGCAATTTTGTGCTTTTAGATGTATGTCCACGCAGCTCCATCCCCCTCTGACACATCCCCTGAGGGGTGGAGGCGTTACTGTCTGTAAAACTCCCAGGTGATAGGTTCATAAATCATTAGGGTAGTCATCTAATACACCCACCCGATTACATCATGTATGCGCGCAGCACACACACATGCAACACACACTCACTGTTCTGTTAAGTGTGCATGGCTAAACACTTACTGGCACTCTCAAGGTAAAACCGGTCGCACAAGGGCCAAACGGCAGCAATTCAGGTGGGATTCCATTCCACGGGCCCCATGGCGCGGCCCGATCCCAAACACCGGGGCCGAGCGGAGACGCAGGCCGGGGTCCGCCTTCGCACCTAAAGTTTCGCGCACATCTCCAGTTCACGCGGTTCTCTCGCAGTGCAACACAGCAGCCAGCTGTGCTGCAGGTAACACGCTAGTGATGCGTAGTAGGTGGTGCATGTAGGAAGAGCGCCTACACACTGTCCAAGGCAACCATCATTGTCATTATAAACAAGCATGGCTTTTAACTGGACTGCATTTTGATCCCATCGCCTTTCACATTCAAAAATAAGATACTGGGGGTTTTCTGTATATTACTAGGTACAGGCATATGAACAAAAAAATGATACAGATAAATCACCTCACAAACGTATTAACTAACGTTGCAGCTCTGTTCTTTCTTTGCTAAATTCCTTAATTTCATTATTATTTTTAATGCTATATTTTGTATCTAAATTCCCCTCTTGCGTTTGAAGCCCGTTACCGGTTACGTGGTGGAGAACAAAATGAACTAACCACAGCAAATTTGGTCTGGCGAAGTCAGTTTGTTTATAAAACACACTCTCCGTATCATGATATTATCGCGCGATACCGCGTAAAACCACACGTCCGCCGCTGATTTTGCTTTTATATTTTTTAAAACTTTCCACGTACGAAGTTTTCAGTCAGTGTCTGCGCCGCCGTTTCCTCAGCTCATCGCACCGAGACACGGACGGGTCTCGCGCCGCCGCGCTCGAGCCGAGCGAGGCGCCCCGCGCGCTGCGCTCGCGAACCAGCGTCGCCGCGAGGACGGACGACACATCATCTCCCGCGCAACGTCTCAGCCTGAAACAGGCAGTGAGCGCATTTCCACAGAAAAGGAGGCAACGGGCGCAAACGTTCTCTCAATGTAGCGCCGTTTAAAAGCATTCAATAAAATGTTTGGACTTTTTTAAGTAAGGAAGTACTTCTGCAAATTATACTTTGTTTTGCGCTTCCTAATCGGGCAAAAAAATAACAAACGGGACTGTTTTATCACTCAAGCAACTTTATTTTACAATAAAGTTGCAAATGAAAACAATGTATCGTATGGATAACGTTGGATTGCAAAATGCGATTTAAAGAATGGGTTTTTGTAGTTGTATATCATTGTACATTCTGAAACACACTCGTGCCTTGCCTAATTTTATATCTTAAAATCAACAAAAAGCTGATCCACTTTTAACGAGTGAAAGAAATTGGTCATAAAGGAAATATTAGTGTCAAATGCCTGGTGTCGGTGTATTGCCCAAGTACGGAAGCGGCTATGGCTGATCGATCATATACACAGCAACGTGGGGCAGGTGTTAACCGGGGGCCGGGGGGGGGGGTCAAGTAAAGTCCACTTACATTAATTTCCGATATCCACAGTGTGGAAACAAAACATATTTTTATTTTAAAGAACACTACGAGTAGACAGCAGTGCGAATTAACTGTCGTCTTAACCGTTCAGTTAGTCTCCAACACTCACTGACTGACCTGGCTTGTTAATCATGCTTATCGCAGGAGAAAACTATAGATACCATCTAATGCGCTAACATCTTATAAAAGTAAAAACAGAAAATCATGCATACTCGTAACTATCTGCAAACTGATTATGAAACACAGTCATAACATACAAGACAAACCTTATCCTTCTGACTTTTCCCTCCTTCTCTTACCATGAGCTGTCCAGGTATAGTGTGCTGACTGGCGCCGTCACACAGAATTTGGAAATTTCCTTAAAGTCCTGGAAAACAGCGGCCGCGGACCTCAGGAGATGCACGGAGACGCCTCCACGGGACACTTCGCAAACTCCGCGCTCCTCCTGCGTGATCCACACATGACCGCTCGCGAACAGGCCGTCCGGTCGCGCGCGCGCGCGCGCGCGCTCCTCCACACGGCCGACGCGCGTCGAGCTTCTCGTCTCGCGAGCTGCAGGCGGACGACGGGGCCCGTCGCGCGCACACGAGGAGCCGCTAACCGTTCTGGCATGTGAGGCTGCGCGCAGACCGCTGCGTCCGCCCAACTTATCCTCGCGCCTCCTCCCCCACTCCCTCTTGCCACTAGCCGTGCGCTTTTTTCCTTCGCTCGGACACCGAAGGAAAGACAGACGCGCGCACGCGAAATAAAAAACCGTGCCGTGAGGTGTAGCAAATTATTTAGTTGGCGTGATAAAATCTGAGTTCGCCCAGACAAGTGGTGGGTAGACTTTTTCAGTTTTAGAAAGTAAAACCTCTCAGTACAGTACTGGGCGTCTGCAAACACATCACATGTATGTAGCACGTACATTACTCCTTAAACTGTCATTTAGCTGCTGAATTCACATAGCCATTTTAGAGCGATTAATACGTGTGTTTGGAATGAAAATAATCTAAGTTTTCTAAGGACCTTTGCCTTTGGTCTCTCACGTGACTAATACGACGTGTCCTTCACTGGGCCATTTTGCCACCTGTCCTTCCACATTAAGGACCCCATAATCATTGCATCTTTTGCCCTGTTGTTGTTTATGCTGGATGTCTTTGGAAAAGAAACAATTATTTGCCAGCATTCCCCTCAGAGACCGTTTAAAGCAGCCATGAAGAAGTCTAGACACTATGACTACCCCTGGTTAACCAGATGTACTGCAAAGGGGAATTTTGCCTTTTCCTCGTAACACCTATCCGAATGTCACGCAAAGCATGCGTTGGGGTTCTCAAGAAGGATGCAACGTTTTCAAGAAACCATTCGGTCCATTTACATACCGCAGTACGCAGGTAACTATGCGCTACTGACGGTTCTGATACACTTCTGCTTCTAAAAAGACATGTAGAGCCCTCTTTTTGAGGGAACAGCACAAGGGGGGGAAGCTGCCCATAGCCGATTTTAAGCTGTAAATCTGCTGCGGCTCTCCCTCGTTCCGTGGGCAGGGTCACATAAGCGGCCCGAGAAAGGCAGTCGAGTAGAGAGGATTAGGGTGAGACTGAACAGTGGTCTAAACAGGAAATATTTGCCAGGGGCTCCGTGCAAATGGCCTTGTTATTTCTTTCGGTTTATTTACTTTCATTCCCTTGTTTATTAATTGCACAAAATGGCAGAAACATCCACCATATGGCTCCAGGGCTGAGGATGTGAACTTCTCTGTCAACACAGTAACTGTATCTCTCGCTGGAGCGCACACACACACATACACACACACACACACACATTAGTGTTTCTCTGTATGGTATGCAATGTCAGTTTAGCTCATTACTGATGATGCGTCGCAAAACAGTGTTTCTCAAGACTCAACAGCTCTGCGAAAGTGGTAATTGATGGCCTTGCGAGGTGTTCCTATTTTGGAACTCTCAGACATGAACCAGCTTCTGTCGCCGAGTTGGTCTTCACTCAATAAACACAGTTCCCAGCAGGTGTTAGCAGCGGGTAGCGTTGGTGCCTCACGGCGCTTGTCCTGTCCATTCAGACATGCGTTCATATCGGTTCCGTCAATGGTGAGTTTTCATTGATTTCCTCTGGGTGCTCCACTTCTCCCCCAGCGTCCAAAGACACATGTTTCAGATGAGCTGGTGACTCCAAATTGTCCTGAGTGTGCATTTGTATCAGTAAGTGAGTCGCATGCCCTTGCTGTTTATACTGATGTGAATGTTTACTGTCAGGGGGCGCGGTGGTGCAGTGGGTTGGACCGGGTCCTGCTCTCCAGTGGGTCTGGGGTTTGACTCCTGCTTGGGGTGCCTTGCGACGGACTGGCGTCCCATCCTGGGTGTGTCCCCTCCCCCTCCGGCCTTACGCCCTGTGTTGCCGGGTAGGCTCCGGTTCCCCGCGACCCCGTATGGGACAAGTGGTTCAGAAAGTGTGTGTGTGTTTACTGTCATTTCATTGTACACAGGTCTACAGTAAAAATTAAATATGATTTGCCCAGCTTTGGCTGTAATGTAAATGAATCTAGTGCCACACCTCACAGTAAACATGGTTCACATGTATAAATACAAATATAGACACACAGACATTGTCTGAAGTGGGGCTTCAGCAAACCGGAGCCTAACCCGACAACGCAGGGTGTAAGGCTGGGGAGGGGAGGGGACACACCCAGGATGGGACATCAGTCCGTCGCAAGGCACCCCAAGCGGGACTTGAACCCCAGACCCAGCAGAGAGCAGGACCCAGTCAAACTCGCTGCGTCACCATACCCCACAGATATAGACATGTATTATAAACACACAACAGAAAATACAAGCCACTGATATCTAATTAGTGATAAAATTGTTTACTTTGTCAGTATGAGGTCATTAGGCTAAGGTGCAGATATAGTGGTTAATGGATATGCACTATAAATAAGTGTTGGTATTACATTTATTCACTTAGCAGACACTTTCATCCAAAGTGACTTACAACAGATACATGTAGTGTTACTAGCCCACACACCTTATACACCAAGGTGACTACACTACTTACAAGGGGTTACTCATCCATGCATCAGTGAAACACATTCACTCTGTTACACTCACACACTATGGGGGAACCTGAACAGCATGTCTTTGGGAGGAAACCACACAGACACAGGGAGAACATGCAAACTCCACACAGGCTGAGCAGGGATCAAACCCACGTTCTCTTTCACCACCAAGGCTCTGTGAGACGGCAGCGCTACTTGCTGTGCCACAGTGCCGCCCGATATAATGTGATATGAGCACACAGTGTCAAGGCAGGGTCTTTAGTGTAGTGTATCTCACCTTGGACAGAACTGTTAACTAAACACTTGCCAGTGATCGTTGTACGTTGCACCGGAGAAACACATTTGTTAAACGAATACATAAAAGTGTAAATGTAAATGCAGCGACTCCTTCAAAACTGCACTCATTATGCTCATTAATCCAGTCCTCCAGCAAGTGCTTCTTCTCACCCAATATTACACCTCCACACTGAGACAAAACCGGTATCCCCAGCACCACTGATATTGGTGCTGTAAACTTCGCAAAGGTGCAGCGCACAGGTTCCCCGAACCCTCCACCTAAGTGCGAAGTGTATGGGTCCTTCCTGATTTGTGTGGCCTTCCAGTCATTGGGGACACCTAATTGTCATGCCCCTGCCCCCTACAGTGAGGCAGAAAGAGTGCCGAGGTGGTTACTGAATGAACCGTCATTAGTGAATGGGACCTGCTATTCAAAGACGACACTGTCACCGTACCTCTCCCAGGTTCAGCGTCTGTTTAAAGGAACCTGTTACAACTCATGATCTCTTAAGTTCATGTATGGTGTAAATGTTTATAGACTATGACTTTAAGATCATGCCTGGATAAACCTTTGCATAGCTACTCCTGTAATGTAATGTAAATGTTTATATGCATCTCCAAAAACAAAAAATATTACTGGGAAGGTGATCAGGAATTTGGAGCGGCTGCCTTTGACTCCGCAGGTTGCCGCTTTGATCCCAGCCTCCGGCTGTGGTGCCCTTGAGCGAGGTGCTTGCCCTGCAATTGCTCCAGTACTTTCGCCCGGCTGTGTGCCTGGGTAACTAGTTGTGGCCCTGCGATGGCCTAGCATCCCATCCAGGGTGTGCTCCCACCCCTTCAGCCTTGCGCCCCATGTCTCCGGGTTTGGCTCCGGCTCACCGCGACCCAGCTCGGGACAAGTGGTTGATGAAATTGGTTGGTTGGTTGCTTGATCGGGAATCGTGGATATTCGGATAAAGTTTTATGCGGCTACTCGTGTGATGAACATCGTTTCATATGATGGTAAGTAACAAACCTACTGCACCTAAGAACCACACATCTGCATCTATGTCTCTCTTTCTGCTAATGTAATGTACACATTGTATTTTCTATGAGATGTATGCCGCTTTGGAGTAAAGCAACTGCGAAATTTATACATGTAAATGTATTTAAATGTAACTAGCGCTTCATAAAAGGGGCCCCAGCTGATGCCTTGTTTGTTCTAAAACACGCACAGTGCGTTGTGTTCAAGGAAGGAAAGAGGTTGGTCTTCGTGGCGTTCGAGCCGTTGGGTGATGGATAGCCGTTCCGTTTTTTCCTCTCTCGTTTTCGGACCACAAAGAGAAAGTTATTGCTGTGCCTTCACAAGTTAATTGGCTAAAACCGTACATCCCTGGAGACGGCAAACTAATCGGCCCCGCGGTTTTCACTTTGCTAAATTTCAGACGAGATGTGGAGAGATAGCGCTCAGCAGTGCAGTAATTAAGTTCATAAGATCAAAAGCTGTTCTGAGAATTGTTTACTGTGTTGTACATCTCTGTAAGTCTCTCAGAACTAGGGTGCTGCCTCGGGTTCGTGTGTCCCGGATGCTAAGTTGAGTTTCCGAGGCACTTTTCCCTTTCAGCTGGGTGTGTCACTTTGAATTCACGTCTCTGCTCGTAGTTCCTCTTTGCCAGCTCCACACTGGAGGACATAGCTGGTGCTTCATTTCGCATCGATGGCAATGGGTCTTTTCCATGTTTGCACATACAACTCGGGGTAACATGAGAACAAACCACGACACCAAAAATATGACTTGAATGTCTCACAGACCCGAAAATGACCAGCTCTTACATGGCACTGTACTTCCCGACATCTTCAAATAATGGCTTCTTTTTTAAATTTTGTCGTACTGTACAGCTCTCTACAGAAAAAAAAGGGACTGAATGCCGTAATTTCTGCCGGGTCTCTGTAATCACGGCCTTTAACTGCACCTGTTGGAGTTCAGAGAAGATACTGTATGCTGGATGACGTTGTCAGGCTTTGCCATTCTTATGAGAATACTTGGTGGTAGTTTGGTTTGTGTAAAGGTATTGCCAGCTTTTTCACAAGCTTTTTTTGTAATACAACGAGGTGAATGTGAAGGGAGCTTTCTGATATATACTGTATACTGGATATACAATATATAGTATCTGTATACTGTTTATACACAGTATGTAATGTACATTAAATGCAAATCACAATGGATGTAGTGTACTAAATTGTATTCTTTGCCCGAGTTTCTAAAATCATTTACCTAATTTCTAATGTACTGAATGCAATCATATGACTGTTCTTACTCTTACCACAAGTCAGCAAGCTTACATAAATACTTTATCTGTTTTTAAAATATTATTGCAGCTGCTTGTTTTAAATAGAACTTAGTTGTTCATTTCTATTTCAAGACCTAAATCGTCCTAAGTGTGTCCTATTCTAAATATGAGCAAACAGTTTGGAGCAATCCACTTTACTCTCCTCCTGCTGCTTCGTAAACACTGCTATTGCTCAACCATTGCTAATGTGGGCCAGTGTAGCAGACACACACCCCCCCCGGGGCAGAAGTGACCAGTTTAAATGCCGTGGTGAGTCATGGATGTAAAGAGCTCCAGTAAGTGTTCACCTGTGACTGTGTTCAGTTTGGGGCTTGACCCCCTTGCCTCGCTCCGTGTCACAGCACACCTTCCTCAAGCTTACCAGCGTGACGCATTCTGCACTGCAGACCTGGGGCTTTAGTCATCCATTAAATACAGCCCTCTCTTTTCCGTCTCCTGGCAAGGACTTCCTTCGCCGCAGCCGCTCTGGACCTCTGTGATGTTCTCCTGTGCCCTGCTGTAACCTCTACCCCCCGCTCCACACAGCCTCCCCCTTGCCACCCCTTGAGCCTCCTCCAGTTTCCACTGCACTCCCGTTTTCTTAGCCCATTCATTTCGAACCCACACGTTCGTTGAGTGGAAATCGGACAAACATCCTATTGCCCCCAAAATGGAAGTGGCATGTAAACTCGTGAAAGTACAAGTAAACAAAGTCAGTCTCTAGACGCTGGTCTGGTTCGGCTTCCACACGTCGACCTAGGGCTCACCCACTGACCCCTGTGTGAGGTCTCAGGTTCCTCTGGTTTCGCCTCTGAAGCCAAAGGTAAAGTAAAACAAACAAGCACCAGGGAAGCAGCACAAACCCCACATCAAACCGCAGTGACTGGTGGAACTCTACGTCGTACTGTGGCCCATTCAAAAGTTCAACCATGGTGTACATATTGAGGTATTTCATCTTTAAGACTAAAAATATCTATTATTTTATTTTAATTGTCCATGTTAGAATATTTTTGATTATAAATAAAACTTTTGATAAAGGCTACTCTGCCATAACCCGCATTCATCTTCAAACACGGAACTTAATACTGTTTTATGTCAGTGGTTGCGACCAGGAGTGTCCGCTTTAAATGTCACGGTGAGTCATGGCAGTAAAGGGCTCCAATAAGCATTAACCTGCGAGTGTTTTCTGTCCACAGTCTGTTTGAGTTACTATGAGTTAACACTCTGTGAAAGTTCCTACAAAAGAGCTTCATTACACTTTCAGAGCTCATCCCTTCACCAGCAAGGCATGAATTCTCCTAAATGGTTCAGTCTGGGAATGGTGCAGTAAATGCCTAGTTTATAGCCCTTAACTGAATTTATATTTTATAATGTACAAATAATTTTGCAAAACATATTAGGCCTTCATTTTATTGCAGTTTTAAGAATCTATAATTGTACAATCTAGAATTGTACGCTGTTATAGCATTGTAATAACAAATTAAACTGTAACAGGGCTTGAAACTGAAGAGGTGTCAATGTTACTGTTGCATACAGGGAGCCTCTCCAGGTCAACAGAGTCACACAGAGACCAGTGTAACTCCAGCAACCCTTTTGGTAACTGGGCAACCAGTCATGTTTGCTGTTGTTCTTCCATACATAAAAAGTAAATGTATGTAAAAGACATTCAAATTTACATTTATTAATCTGGCAGGCGCTTTTCTCCAAAGTGACGTACTTCTCGAGAACAATACAAAGAGTGCATTGCACCAACACAAGAAGAAATTTGGATGCAGACACGTGATTCTACGGGATTCTAGAGTACAGTCAATAAACTCTGTCCTTGGACTTTTGCCATTAAAAGCTTGGCCCACCAAAATGTTATCACAGGGGCTTGATGCGGGCGGCTGCAGTTCTGTCACGACTCTGCTTAGAGGAGCCACTGTTGGCCGTGTTATGCTGGTGGCCCAGTCATGCTGAGCCTGCTGGTCCAATAACCTCTGGTATTATCATAGCCGAAGTACTTTTGCAAAAAAGCCATGATGTGTTGCCCAGTGTAGCTGCTGCTCATGCATCCCTTTTCCATACATTCATACAATAGAGCACGCAGATATTTTCTGTCCCAGCAGGCTTATGAATTCACACCAGTTTGAAATTTAAGATTAGTGGAGTAAGGTGGGTAATACTGTGGGTGTTCCCCCAATGGTGGCATCCCATCAAACTCTTCTACTCGTGGAGGTCTCAATATGCCCCAGGGTGAAACCCATCCATTACTATTGTCTTTGCAGTCATCTGGTGGAGGTCATAGTAAAACTCAGACGGGCGGCGTCTCCGTAAAAGTTTTTGGGTGGGGGGGGTCAAAAAAACATCAAATGACTGGTGAAAAGTAACTCAACACGGAACCCTGCTCTGATCTTAAACACTTGCATACTGACTGCAGGAAGCAAGATTCCAATCTAAACATGGCTTTTTCCTAAATCAATTGCAGTTGCCCTCAGACCTTGAAGTAAACATATGGTACCCGACACACTTTGACCCAGAATGAAACCATTACAGTGATCGACAACATAGAGAACTTTTAAATAACTCAAATAATTCATGTTGAATCCATAAATGCTGTAAAAAAAAAAAGCCCCTTCATATGTTCAAGAAATGGTGTAGAGTGAATTCATTCCACACAGCAACAGGCTTTTAGGATCTCAACACATGTTTTGTAACACTCTCTGGTCCCTGGCCAACTTAGAATTGAACAAAAGACTACGGAAAGGTAAATGGTTTCAAGGACTGTTCCATGCTTTTTTCTGCCCTTACACTTTCTTTCAGTATATTCATTTTATTGTGGCCTCTTTAGCTCAAACCCCTTTTTAGTTTGTTTTAGTTTTGCATTTTAGTCCATTGAGAAGCTCTTAAGTGTCAACTGTCTCTTTTCAAGCACTGACATTTAATACCCTATATAAATCACTTGTTGGGCCCGTTATTCTTACAAGAATGTAATTACATGGCTTCAAATAAAACTTGAAAGGGCCCTGGATGTCTTAAACCACAGTGTGTGCTTGTAGGACAACAGGAAGGAATTCTGAGCAGGAGGAACATGCTCGAGACTCGTCTTGTTCTCCCGCAGTCTGGGAAAAGCATGTTTGCGCCCTAGGAAGCACATGAAGAATGCACACATTTTTCATTTGTGTGCATCATTTGGAAATTTATTCTCTGTGAATGCAGAGAAGGGTGCCAACTTAAAAAATCATATGAAGAGCTTGCATTGGGGATCTGAAGCTCCTACCTCTGAGAGTATCGATGTGTATATTGATTTCTTTTTGACCTCTGTGTCCACGATCACGTTTATCTCAACAACATCCCACCCCCTTAACTAAGTGGATATCACTTCTGTAACAATATTGTTGTGAAACTGTTGTACCAGTTGTTCGCTGAAAATTTGCGTTCCGTTAGCCACCCTCAACCTGTGGAAGAGTTCCCATATTTCTGTTTGCTCTCCAAATGAAGCACTATCTGTCTTCAGTTATGCATTGATTAATGGCTGTCAGAAATAAACACAGTGATGTATTCGGAGGGCAGGGACATAAACTTCATGAAAATTGGTGTGGATTAAATCTGTTTGTTTTTACTAATTCTGACAGTTTGGAACACAAACGAACTGGCTGGGCACAGAAAGAATTTAGATAATTTTTTTTTTTTTTGCATTGTTTTACTGTTCGCTTGTTCAGTGTTACAAACCTAAATATGTTCCTTGGCTTGTTCTGACAAATATTTGTCCACGCTCTACATATATACAGACAGATGTTTTTATAAGGGGTCTTTAATTAAGCCTTAAGCTGAAAAATCAAAACAAATCCAGAATGATGATCTTGTAAAACAGGAAAAAAAATAAGAAAACTGGTTTAAAATTATTTGCAACGTTTAGTTATTAAATGTTTTCCGGAGCAATTACACATAGGGAAAGAAGGATCTAATCATTTTTTTGATAAAACTTGTTTCCTTATTACCCAAAAAAATTGTCATATATACTGACCAGCACAATGAAAAACAGAACAGGATTACTGTTTCACTTATTATAAAAACAGAATCAAATATTAATTATTTTCATACATGTTTTTATACATTGATTTCCAGAGAGACTCCTTCTACAAAAATACATTTTTTCCTCTTTCTCTTTCTTAATCTGTAATAATTCTATTATAATGCGACAATCGTGTAATAATCAGAATAAAGTTTGGTCCAAAAATATAGACTTTTGGATATACTTTTGATAATCTTTCCATATTCATCTCTCATTGTGTTTCATTTTTGGACATGTAGTACATGTGTAGCTAATCATGTCTCAGCATGGGTCCATAGCTAGGTCCATGTCCAGTCCACATTTCACTGTGCCTCAGCTCACTATTGTACAGCACATATCTTCACATGAACTAATATGAGTCTGCAGCATATCTAAAAATCATTTCTTTGTATTTGGGTTGTGAAGGGAAGGACTAAAACGGCTTAATGTCCTCTCTCGACATCTCCGTAGATATATGGTGTCTCAATCCTGTAATAGAAATCCTTAGAGGTACTTGTAAAGCCAAATGAAATTAACCATTTTGGCATTCTTCTAACATTTCAGTCTTCAGTTTTTTTTAAACATGGGGAATGGAAAAAAGCTAAGTGAGCTTTTCCTTCTCTAAGGCCCATTTTTATTATTCCGGAATGGTGTTTATGATGATCTAAGGTTGAACACTGTAATTCCTCAAGCCCGTTTATTTTAACATAGTTAAAGCTACCTAATTCCTCTCACAGAACAATTGAGTACTCATAGGGCTGATGTCATTGAAACGGAGCACGGTGGGTAGCGCACTGGTCAATGTCCGTGCTGGTAATGGTCCAAGCTTGGCGAGGGGCTGACAGAACGTGTAAGATGTGAAATGTAGCAGCGGCCCAGATTAAGGGTGGGTGTAGAGTAAATACCGGTAAGTTACATGATGTCATGCAGGGGAGAGACAGTGTCACCGTTGTTCCCCCTAGAAAGCTATGTTTTTGGACAGGGCATGGACAAGTATACCTGCGTGGGACCACGATCATATTCGCAACGTGTCGAGCAGGAGCATACTGGGAAAACGGGCCACACTGTACCGGAAGCAACCACTATGAAGGCATCACACCATTTCAGGTTAAGTCCATACTGCAAGAAGTGGTCATAAAAGTTGACATGAAAAGCAATCAATAGTCGTTTTCATTTTTCATTCTCTAGGAGTTTGAACTCACCACCTCATAGAGAAGATGCAAGATCATGCAAGAACCAGGTAAGGGCCTGCAGAGAGAGGGTTGACTCTAACAATCTCTTTCCACCAAGCTCAAGGATGAGTGTTGCTTTGAGAAAAAAACAATAATTGCAGGATTAGCTGGTTGTTGACCATTCAACCAGAGACACTACCTCATTTTGATCTTTGAGGACATGGTTTGCTGGCAATGAGAGCACACTGATTTGAGTCATTTTTATTACACACGCATCTTACCAGGCACTCGGACGCATCATGCGTGATGTGAACTGAGATCTTTTATTTTGGGTCAAAACATTTTACACATTCGACTCAACCAGGACTAATCAGGCCCCAGCCTGTGCTCAGGTAGTGATACCTTGAATCCACTGCTCATCTCTCTTTTTCAGCTTTCTACATGTCCTCTCAGCAGCAGCTTGAATAGGATTCCCCCTCTGCTGCCTGAAACACCCAACATACTGTGGCATCAATAAAGCAATCTTCTGGAGAAGCCTCTACTGCCTTCTTAAATGGGTACACACCTTGCCCTTCTGACCTATCAATGGGTCCTCTTTCACCAGCTCTTTGTACTTCATCTTTTTCCTCGCAGTATGAAACTTCATACTGCAGCTCAGTCTTAGGTCATAGCGATGTTTCTGTAATGGAGTCTGGAAATCTCAGTTGCTCTCTTAAATTCATCATCAACTGCCAGTCATGTGTCATCACCAGAAGCAGTTCTGGGTGATGGTCACAGCTTTGTGTGACTTGCAGATGTGCTTATGCAGGGGGGTTAAGATGTATCTAGAGACCAAGGCTTTCAGTACTCTGTTATACCCATCTGCATAAATGCACCCATTACATTTATTCACTTAGCAGATGCATGAAACGCCACACAGACTGAGCAGGGATCAAACCGCTATTCTCTTGCACCACCCAGGCACTGTGAGACAGCAGCACTACTCACTGTGCCACATGCCACTGGCTATGACAAATGTATGGGTAGTAACATGTTATACTTCTGTTACTTAAGCAAATTTTCGTGGAAGTCAAACTTCTTAGAGTAGTTTTGGCATTAATACTTTTTACTATTACCGAATTGCATTTGTACATAAAAACTTTAATCTTACACATTTACATTTCTATCACTCAATTGTGTCACCTTTGAATTTTTCACATTTAATGCTTTAAGTGCATAGAACTAATCATATCACATTTACTGCACAATATTAGCAAAACCTCTTAACTGTCAGATGATATCTTCTGTGGACTTCATTGGCCATTGCCAGTTTTCAGTCACACTCACTTTCATTGTATCATTACGCTATTTCATATCACGTGTACATATCATTTGGTCAGTACATTAGTGCTATAAATGGCTAACATACTGTATTACTGAACAGGGAGACTAATGTTTGGTTTGGAGTTGAGCGATCAGAGATTAGCACTGTCCAATCAGAGGTTAGTTTCATCCTGCCTTGACTGAAAACTAGACTTTAAATATATCGAATAACTCAGCCACTCGTTCTTGCTAACCCTCTTGTCCTTGTCACGGTCATGTCGGTCCAGAGCAGAGGGGGTACTATCGAATTACCCTTATTCTGTTACAAAATGTTTAAAATTAATATGCTTAATACGTTAAAAATATGTCTCTTTTGTATTTTGAGAATTGCAGAGACATTCAAAGTTTCCCGGAAAGTTTCCCGGAAACCAGAATGGTAAGATAGACAACAATCGGTGCTTACTGCTGTCCAATTTTGATGTCCTCGGTGAAGTACTGCCCAGCTGTAGTGCCCGTCTTAGTGAATAAAGCAAGTTCACAGAATGCGACAAACCCTGTGGGGTTCTACATGTCTTTGGATTTGGAGCATCTCAACTAACTGGCCCTTTTCATTTCTTAGTTCTTTGGTCGGCGTCACTTTGTGTCTGTGTTCTCTTGTTTTGTGACAGTCGGTTGTGTAGCAGACAAAGACAATGGCTTGTCACCTATAGGTCGTCTGTTCAAATACAAGTCCTCTCATTGCTGTATTGCATTATTCTGAGATCCTCTGGTACAAATAACCTGTTGTTCAAAATGGTAAACAGTTAGAAATCCCTTTGGTTAAAGGTGTCCGCTAAATGGCAAAAGAGTGACAACTTAATTTGGGGCAGCACATAGCGTATGTTCGTTAGAAGTGCCACCGTACAAGGAAAGGACATGAGTCTGAATCCCGGCTCCTGCCATAGTAACACTGTTCAAGCTGCTTTCCTTGAACTAATTGTCACGCCCCTGGGAACGAGTGGAGCGGCAGCACCTGTGGCTAATTGAGAACCCCCCGGATATAAGGAGCTCTGAGTCCACACCATGCTGCAGATTCTTGCAAACACCCTTGTGGTTTTGTAGTCTAAGTGGTGCCTCCTTGCCTCCTTGCCTCCTTGCCTCCTTGCCTCCTTGCCTCCTTGCCTCCTTGCCTCCTTGCCTCCTTGCCTCCTTGCCTCCTCCTGGTTTTTGACTCTTGCCTGTTCTTCCTGACTACCAACTTTGGATTGCCTTTACTATGACGTTCATGCCTTGCAAGACCTTCTCCTGTCCCTGACTTCGTTTGTGTCTTGTCCTAAAATCTCATTGAAAGATTAAAACCAACCCGCAGCTGGGTCCAACACCTACCTGTCTCCAGCCTGCTTGTTCCAAGCATGGCACTAATACAGTAAAGCTACCTTGCTGTGTAAGTAGCTAAATTCTTTGTAAATAGCTTGGTATACAAACCTAAAATTGTAAGTCACTGTGGACAAGGGGCAGCTACTGTAAATCATGGTTAAGAATTCTCTAATTTAATATATATTAGACCTAGCAGACTGGTCTTTCCTTTGCATTTATTTGATTACTGTAAAGGAGGAGACAGTGGTGTAGCAGGTTTGGCTGGGGCCTGTTCTCTGGGGGGTCTGGGGTTCGAGTCCTGCTTGGAGTGCCTTGTGATGGATAAGTGTCCTGTCCAGGGTGTGTCCCCTCCCCGTCCAGCCTTGCATGTTATGTTGCTGGGTTAGGCTCCAGTTCACCACAACCACGCTTGGGACAAGCAGCTTCACATGGTGTGTGTGTGTGTGTGTGAGAGCAATTACTGTAATTGACAGCATCTAATTTCATTTGCTTGACAGATTTAATTTATTCAAAAGATGAGTTCAAAGTGTATATTCTAAATGTCAACATTGCTAGCAATTCATAACATAAAAAAAGATTCCTTTGAGTCAAGGTAACTTCAGCAGTTAAGTAGTTTATTGACCTGATATTTTTTTTACTTTTGCTAAGGTAAATTTTTGGATGGGTACTTTTGAGTACATTTACTTGTTTAGAAGACACTTTTCTCCAATTTGCAAACATCTCAGAGAAAATACAATTTGTGCATTGCATTAGGAGTAAGAGAGACATAGTTGTAGATGTGTGATTCTTAAGTAAAATTAGTTTCTTTCCACTTTATGAACCGATGCTCATTGCTCGGGTAGGTGTGCAAAACTCAGGATAAACAAATCCTGATCACCTTCCTAATTTTTTTTTTTTTTTGAAGGAACACAAACATTTACATACAATACAGGAGTAGCGGCTGTGTAAAGGCTTATCTGGGCATGATCATAAACTTACGGTGTAACCTACGGAGTAACAGTACTTTTACTTGAATACTATGTTTGGCTACTCTACCCACTTCTGGTCCAGAACCTCTTCCAAAATCACTGGGTCCTGGTTAGGATGGGTACCCCCTGGACAGGACACCAGTCCATTGCATGGTAGGCACACACAGTGGGTAATTTAGGGCTACCAGTTCACCTTAAACACATGTCTTTGCACTGTGGAAGGAAACCCACACACACACACGGGGAGAATACGCAAACTCCACACTAGCTGCGCTAGATTCAAACCTACGCCCAAACAGCCAAAGCACTGTGAGGTGGCAGTGCTACCCACTGCATCATCCCATATTTAAACAGTTAACAATAACATTTTCTTAACATGCTTACAGTAAGTTAAAGGTTTGAAACAGACTGTAAACATTTCTACAGGTTAAAACAACAGCTGATTTTTATTTAAATATGCCGAAAGTGTTTTTATTCTGAAGTTTTCGAAGTTTCAGAAGTTTGCTTATAACTGTGACTAGAGAGGTTTGATTAAATTTCCAGTTTCCCAGTTATTTGGCATTTATTGTACTGCAATGTTGAATACATCTTTTTCTGTGGAAACTTTTTTTTCTAATTTTAAAGGGAAGCTGGCTAGTTCTTTCCAGTTCAGTTGTCTTTCTCCTTGTTATGGCACACCACTACATCCCGTTGGAAACGGCAAACTGGTTATGTATTGGTTATCCAACCTGAACGTGTATTAACTGCACATCCCCCCCAACTTTAAGGGTATACTGGCTACACACCTACCAACACTTCACACGTGTTGTCATCTTTGTTTGCCAAAAGGATGTCAGTCTCAGTATTTATCAAGTCAGCAGGGTAAGGAAAAATGTCACAGTAAGTTGTTGCTCTTGCTAACTAGTTACTATTTAGGGAACAAACTGTGTGTTTTCCAACTCGAATGTCAATATCAACATTAGCAATAGTCTATCATTTGTATAGCTAAGTTAGACACCTTTATGCTTGCTGCAACAAGCAATCTGTATACCTTGTATTCAAGCCAGTCATAGCTACTGTCTAATTTTGAAGTGCTAACTAAACAATTGCCTAGTCATTTAGACTCACTGAATAATGTCAGTTTACAACATGTGAGCAATCCTGTAGGGTTTGAGCTTTCTTTGAATTTTGATCTTCTGAAATTGCTGGGTTTTTTTTTTATTTTTAGTTATTTTAAGAGTGTTACTTTGTATCTGGGTTTTCATTTGGGACAGATGGTGGTGTAGTGGTAATGGCTTGTCATTTACAGTTTATCAGTTTGAATTTATTTAGCAGACACTTTTCTGCAAAGTGACTTCCAATGAACTCTGTGTAGTGTTATCAGCCAACACACCTTATTCACCACGGTGACTTACACTGCTAGATACACTACTTACACTGGGTCACTCATCCATACATCGGTAGAACACACTCACTCTGCCACTCACACACTATGGGTGAACCTGAACAGCATGTGTTTGGAGTGTGGGAGGAAAACAAAGCACCTGCAATAAACCCACGCAATCACGGGGAGAACACGAAAACTCCACACAGACCAAACGGGGATCAAACCCACATTCTCTTGCCCCACCCAGGTGCTGTGAGACCACAGCACTACTCGCTGTGCCATAATGCCACCCATTCTGGGCATTCCACTCCTGCCAGTTGTAAATTGCTCTGGATAAAAGGGTTAGCTAAATGCCAAATAAATTATATAACAGTTTCTTGGAGAAGCAGGTAAGATAGCAGTTACTGCCGTTACCCTGCAATCAAAAGACACAAGTTTGAATCCCCACTCATCAGAACATGTGGCTGAGGTTGTAATGCTGTGATGAGGCAATTCTCCTCGTATCCTGTCTGGGGTCCGTGTATGCAGTGCACGTATGCCCATCATCATCATCACCTATCAGGTTGTTTACTAACAATGTCTCTCAAGTCCTTCAGATGCCAATGACAAGTAAGAGATGAGTCCCTCCAAGGGTCGCATGGGTATCTTACAATCAAAGCTCAGCGACATCAGATATCGTAGATGTCAACTGTCTGGGGGGAACCGCATTCAGAAATGTGTAGAAGAAGATGTTTGTGTGAGAAAATGGGTCTGTCAAAGCATTCAGCTCCCTGTGGAATTCATTGGAATCAGATCATATGCTTTGATTTCAAATGAGTCAGATTTGTTCCATGCACATATTACCCACTGTCACAAGCAATCGCATAGGGCCCAGGCTAAATCTACAACAGACTCCTTTCGGCCTCAGCAATGACTAGAAAATGAATGGCAAGTGGAGTAAATTGACCCCGAGAGCTGAAAAAAGTGACAACAATCACAAACACATGTACGAGAAAGAGGGGACAGTGTTTATACATTACTTCAATGAAACACGTTGATCACTCGCTCACTTCGGTTGAAGTTCAATGCGAACATGACCGCATTCTCTAAATTCTGTCACCAGCTCACCGGTTTGTTCACACCCTGGCACAGAGCTGACAAAGTGAAGCCATGCAATGATTAAAACAGCTCTCTCGATCCCATTTGGCCGCTTTTAATTAGTACGATTTAATGGAAGTCGAGCTTAATTCAATTCCCACCATTGACACATGGTTTACGTTCAATGGGCAAAAATTATGGAACGACTCAGTTTTTCTGGAAACTGCTATGAGAAAAGTCTATTTTTCTGAAGCCCTCCCATTTTCCCACCCCCCTCTTCATCATGAACACGTCATCCATCATCGGTTTTCTGTTGCTGCAAGTGCAAGGCGCTTAGTCGCCAGCTTCCTTCTGAGTGCTGGATTCTCCTCAAGTTGATGGCAGCAAGTGAGTCTGACAAACGCTCTCTGAGCATCTACTGCTTTTATTGCATCTGTTTTTACTGAAGGAAAACAACTTTTAAGGATGGTCGAGGAGCTAAGGTATTAGGATAATGCAAGTTTGTGGATCAACCACTCAGCAGTTGTACAGTCCATTAGGAGCAGAATGCATTAAGTTACTCCAGAATGCCTTGCCAAAATGACACTTTTTGTACACCAAAATGGCAACAGGTGAATTTTATGATGGCAGCTTTTAAAGTTAAGAAAGCCAGCGGGCAGACTCAAGAGTATGGGCACGGGAATAACACCGTTAGTGTTCCTGCTGACGTAAACCTGGTAATGCCTGCAATTTTTTTCTTTGTCACTGGATTGGCTGCTAAACTTCAGGTTTTTTGTTTATGAGAAACAAGAAAGCATCGATAGTCAGGTAACAATGAAAAAGTAATCAGCACGCTGAAAATGAGTAAAACATCGTGTCAAAGATCCTGTAGGGTTCTGCGACACTGAGAGCAACAAATTCAGGTAATTTAGAATGAGTGGAAATAATTGATTTTATTGCAGAAACACAGTTAAATACCAAATATAGACATGTCAAATTTGTTGTGATCAATGTATCAGAGCATCATTAAAAACACACCACTCTAGGTTTATGATCTGTGTAAACA
This sequence comes from Scleropages formosus, assembly GCF_900964775.1. Taxonomy (NCBI): domain Eukaryota; kingdom Metazoa; phylum Chordata; class Actinopteri; order Osteoglossiformes; family Osteoglossidae; genus Scleropages; species Scleropages formosus. The sequence continues at coordinate 30,697,101 of NC_041806.1, forward strand.
AATATAAACATATAATATTGCATTCTTATTGCTTCAGAAAATGTTAAGATTTTAAAAGAAGTAAATTAGGTCTGCATTGAATTCTAACTCTATTTAGAATACTTATAAGAGAAGCAGTCAGAAAGATGAAAAATTGAAAAATGAATTACTAAGATGAAAATAAAACTGGCAAAATAAACTGGGTCCTCAACCTATAAACACAAATATAACTCAATATGTTTCTGAATCCAGCCCCTCAATCAAAATGAATATAAAAGGGTAAAAATATATACATCCTTCAGGCAATGTTCTGTAAAAATTTCACTTAAAACTATGATGAATTTAAATGTAAAATTTGTGAAATACCCATCTTATGCAGGGTTGTGATTTTGCAGAGCTTATCCTGGAAATACTGTATATGGAGTGAAGAAGGTAACACAGTGGACTGGATACCAGTCTCACACAGCACTGTTGTACTATTATTTTTATTGTCTTTAAACGACATGTGCAACACTTGTCAGCATCTGGCCACTTGTAGTTTGCTTTATTATCTGCAGTACATAGTCAATAATAGAGTGATAACATCAATGTATCTCAAATTATTGGATGGATAGGTTCTATAAAAGTCTCGCATAGAGTCATAATAAAATCTATATGCTGTAAGGCCTTTATTTTAACATTTTTATTCACTTTGACCTAAACTAAAATTAAAACATATTTAGAATGACTGAATAGAAATATAAGATAGAAATACATTGTCTCTACAAATGTGTAATTGTTGGCCTTTTTAAGCTATAAACATATACAATGTTTGTAATTTTGTTGCTGATCATGGACACAGCAGACATGTAAACGGCTGTGGAAGTGAGCTGAAAAAAGGTGGTCTCGCACCCCTATTGTGTTTGGGGGCTCTTAGCTCCTGTTGATGGCAGGATGTGTCAATGTGGGTGACGTTCACTTCGCAACAAGGCTTCAAGTTTTTGAAAAAGCACAAATGAAGAAAACACAATTAGAAATAAAATAATAAACATGGAAGTGTCTGCGTCTTTGAAAATGTGTAACTTGAGTATTCGTATCTGTGGAACTTAAGGACCCGGTGTAATTATCCATCAAAACCATTAGTGTCATAGAAGGCAACCTCAAGTCTTCAAGTATGGCGGTCCTGCTTTTGGGGTAGGAACATTAATCATGATCTGTCCTCTCCCTCTGGCTATACCCCCTGTGCTTCGATGTTGGGGTTTTGAGCTTGGTAGAGCTGGAAGAGCAGATACTCTCACCACAGCACAATGCCAATAACAGGGCTTTCCATGGGCCTACTCCTCCCTGCTGTACCACCTGCTGTACGCATTACTCCAACGCCCCATAAGTGCTTCCTCTCCCGCAATGTCAGCGTCCCAAAAATATCCACCTATACACATAGCTTTACATAAACACGTACGCACGGACGACTCCTTCCAAAAACTATGGCCCCTTTTTCCACCCCCACATCGAAACACTTCCCTCTGTTGAAAGAAGCATGTATATTTGGTTTCTTTTACAGCTGCAGATCCTAGGGACTAAAATACGGAAGCCATCTTTCAGTTCAGCTCAGGCATGGTTTTCATTTTCTGACTTCCAGGATTCAAAATAAGCTGTATATATTGGAAGGCACATTTAAGGGCCTTTTTTATTTTGTCCTTTTTAACTGAGGAAGTTCTAGATGTCTTCTTACTGGAAAGGGTCAGGATTTATATTTACTTGTTTAGCTGATGCTTCCCTCCAAGGCAACTTATAATCATTTATTGATTTATACAGCTGGGTAACTTTTAGTGGAGCAATTTAGGGTGAGTATCTTGCATAAGGGTACTACAGCAGGAAGTGGGATTCAAACTAGTGATCTTCTAGTCTAAAGGCAGTAGGTCTAACCACTATACTACCACCTTCCCACATTTTCTGTGGCATCTATATTTGGACTTTTTAAAGGCATTTACATAAAACTTCATTCATGAGTTGTGTAGTTATTTGTCAATTGGTCACATATGCTGAACAAGCCATTGACTAGTTGGGGAACATTTCTGATTTAAAACATGTAGTATGTCAGTTAACGTTATAATGACTTATTCCGTCCAATATCATTGACTTGTCTGCTATCTCTGCTACAATGCAGTGTCACGGCGCTGGAAACACAGGGCACAAGGAAGGGTGTACCCTGGATGGGACACCAGTCCCTTGCAGATCTCATAATGAATAATAAAATAAAATAAAATGAAATAAAATGAGCCTTGTAAAAAAAACTCAGTTGTATGTTTCAAAATCACTTTGTACATAGCTGTAAAAAAAAAAAACTTTGTAGCGGATCAACGTGACTCGGGTCTTGGACAGGCAGTCGTCCAGATTCCAGCAGAGGCACATAATCATCCTAGAGCACATGTAATTATGTGTATGTGATGTCATCGCGAGGAGCGAGGAAAAGGGGAGGGGGGGGGCTGTACAGCAGAGGGTGGGTAGGTGGCTGGGTGGGCACTAGACATCACTCAGACTCCTGTGCACAATTCTTGGTTTCTAATCAAGTGTGTTTGTGTTGGGAGGGAAGCTTGTTCCCCCCACAAGTTGACACACACAATGCTCCTCACACCCGCTGGATTTAGGGCAGGAAGACCAGCATGAGCGGCAGCTGGTACTGTGGCAAACTGTCCCAGATGCATGCACCTTGCACCCACGCCCCAAGCCACCCACACAAAGCCACATAAAGCACGGGACAGTTTCGGGACCCAGGGTGGGCGGCCCATGCAAAGCCGGTCAGGAACTGCCTATGGAACTTCTAGGAGCAGCCAAATGCTGCTCTCGCACAGGCCCTACACTTTCCTCCTGGTTCCCGCTTCCGTTTTCCAATTTCTTAAAAAGAAATTAATTGCAGGTCTACTTGGAAATCAAAATTATTCCCAGGAGCCTTAAAGTCTAATTTAAGGGAAGGTGCTGCACCATGTTCTGAGATGAAACTGGCTGTGATCATGAAGTCTTCATCACCTGGTCACCCGTCCAAAACCTAGGACACTTCTGAAATGCAGCAGTTCCCTCTAATTTACTATAATATAGCTTGTGTTGGTTTCATAAGTTATAGCCTTCGCAACAGTGTGAAACCAACTGGAATTACTTGAACTGAAAAAAGTTCCACTTGAAACTCTTACTGCCCATAATGTGAACTGCAGTGTTAATAATAATAATAATGAACCTGCTATTTCACTTTTGATATTAGACTTACCGTTATTGATGGTCGAGACTGGTTGAGACTGTCAGTGTGACAGGAAGTAGAAACTGTGTATTTGATTTTCTTACAGAAGATGTGTGATTATGTTAATAAACTGAAGTAAAGGACTCACAACACACACACACACACACACACACACACACACACACACACACATTTTCAGAACCGCTTATCCCATACGGGGTCACAGGAGCCTACCCGGCAACACAGGGCGTAAGGCCAGAGAGGGAAGAGACACACCCAGGACGGGACGCCAGTCCGTCGCAAGGTACCCCAAGCGGGACTCGAACCTCAGACCCACCGGACAGCAGGACTGGGACTTACAACACTAATGGACAAATACCACACATGTAGCAGGTTTGAGACACTAGGTGTGCACCTCTGCCTTGAAATGTCTGATACAAGCACCTGGTACAAACCATTGAACCAGTATAAAATTCGTTGTGGAAGTAAAATTGTATTGTATAAGTGGCAAAATGCTGTCATATTGAATAATACGCCTGTTGTATGAAAAACGATAACATTTTTTCATAAGACACTGTAGCAGTTTTTTGCTCCCGGGGCCCCTGTTATACTGTATATAATATACTGTATATAGTTTATTATATGATGTGAACAACCAAGTAATCAATTCAGTTCAGTTAAGTTCAGTTTAGTTCTTATATCAGTTATTAAAATAGGGAAGTGGATGCTTTGAAATATAAAAATATTATCCAGTGATTATTATAAACCTTGAAATCATTTCTGTGTGCTGTGTTTATGCAGACCTAACAATCCAGGTTAATATTTATACTGGAGCAGCTGCAGGCATCAGCAGCACTGCCCCTTCCACTGCTTGGGCTGTCTTGGTGTTGGTTTGAATCCAGCTCTGCCTGTGGAGATGTTGCATGCTCTCACCATGTCTGTGTAAGTTTCCTCACGGTGCTCTGGTTTCTTCCCACAGTTCATAGAGATACAGTTCAGGTGGATCTGTGGCTATAAATTGCCCTTAGTACGTATAATGGATTCTGGGATAGGCATCGGACCACTTTGACCTCAACCGGGACAAGAGGTTAGTGAAAGTGAATGATTCAGTTTAAATTATATGCTTTTGCTAGATGTGGCTCATTTTGTACGTCAGATTATGCAACAAACTAGACAAACTAGACTTTCTTTAAATATGTTGTTAATCATAGCTGATATGCCTATAGTGGCACTCATAACTGTCACACGCACAAACACTAACCTCCCACCTGACGTCTTGTCAAGCCCTCACAATAAATGCAAGACAATCTCTGAGTGACCAGACTGAGGCCTCGACCCTGCCCTGGGTTTGCATCTCCTGGGTGGAAATGTTTAGTTTTTCCTTCCTAAAACAAACACTCTTCAATTATCCCATCATTTTCCCTTTTTCTTTCTGTCGTTCGCAGGCCCTCAGTCCCCTCTCCTCCCTGATTGACTTTGAAGGAGCTTCCCCGGCTTGATTCTGGATTCCATCCATTCCTCACAGTAATAGCGTCGATTTCATTGTTGACTAATGTGTGCCTGGAAATTACTGAATGTTCCAGAAGCACATTAGAAATGAAAAGGCTTTTTATCTGGACCCTTTCGGATGAATGAGTGAGTGAAGAACTTATAACTATTTTCTAAAAAACATTTTGAAAAATATTGAGAATAGATTTGAACAAAATCAGATTTTCATGAGCTATCCATCATCAGAAACCACGAGTAAATACAGCACGCGAAATAACTAAATGTATGTAAAATATATGTACACCATGCAGCATTTGCTGTGGGATCAATCATTCAAAGAAATGCCTTGGCAGTTGGTTCAGATCTGGAATATTCTCTGGTGGGGAAAAGAAAGTAGGGGAAGACAAAATAATTTCATTATGATAATTGCCTACAGCAGCACAACCAGTGGTAAACACGTTCCCCACCCCCACTCTTGATATAAACAATAAGTGGCCTCTGACCTTTGACATAAACATCTGTAGTGGGCAATGTTTCCCGTTCTCTTGTTTCGAGAATGGCCCCCACTGGAGAGTAAATTGTGGCAGGTCTCCCTCTGATACCCCATTCCATCTCTTTCTCTCTTTCTCTGGACAGACTGCTCCACGGGTGCCCAGGTGTTCCGCCGCAGGTGTGCTTATGAAAGGAGCTGTGCACAGTTGTACAGCTAATAATTGTCTAATTATGTTTTCCAGGGGGGTGTGGTGGCACAGCGGGTTTGGCTGGGTCCTGCTTTTGGTGGGGGTCTGGGGTTCAAGTCCCGCTTGGGGTGCCTTGCGACAGACTGACGTCCCGTCCTGGGTGTGTCCCCTCCCCCCCCAGTCTTATGCCCTGTGTTGTCGGGTTAGGCTACAGGTTGCCGCAACACTGCTCGGGATAAGCAGCTTCAGCCACTGTATGTGCGTGTAATTATGTTTCCCCCAAGGTAAGTTTGTGGAGATGTGCGTGCTAGGTTTCATTACCTGACCTGTGTTTAACAAGTCTCACCAGAGCTGCTGTTGTTCTCCAGAGTCCCAACTCTTGGGACTAGGAAAGGGACAGCACGGTGATCTGATCTGACCACCATCAGAAGGTCCGTGGTTTTCAGGCATTTCTCTATAGGCAATAAGTATGAGGGGTTATGAGAGAACCATATATGAGATACTGGTTAAGGAGCAGGACCTATGCAGACACCTTATGGGATACTGGTTAAGGACCAATCTGAAATATCCTAGGGTAGGAGCTGACATTGTACCCATGAAAATGTTACCTAACCAAAATTGCTTTCATTGACTCTTGGTGCTGTATGCAACTGAGAGCTCTTTACATTTATTCATTTAGCTGACACTTCTCTCCAAAGCAACTTACAGTGTTAAGCTACTTTCAATTATTTATCCATTTGTACAGCCGGGTAATTTACTGGAGTGATCTAGAGTAAGTGTCTTGCTCAAGGGTACTACAGCAGTAGACGAGGTTCGATTTGCCAACCTTCAGATTGAACGGGAACAGCTCTAATCACTACAGTATCAGCTGCTCCCCCCTTTAAGTCGCATTGAGTAAAAATGTCTGCTGAAGAAATGCATGTAACTGAATAAAACTACCCGGGTTGAACGAGTACAGCAGCAGTTGCCATACACACCACAATATACCACCTGAAACTTAAACAAATGACAAAGATCTGACGAGCACGGCGTTCAATGGCATTATTTAAAAAGTCATTTAACACTGTCATGACTTGGGAGTCATGCCATTTAAAAACAGTTCTGCACATACAATAATAAGTATAATCGTCAAGAGAAGTTTGGGAAAGGTCCCGCAGCAAGAGTGAATAAAAAAACATGTGTTTATACAGAAAACAAATTAAGCAAATAAAGAAATACAGCTCGGCACCAGAGGGACTTACAAATGCAGAGAAAGAGACGAAAGGAGGGGCCTGTGTTGGGTGATTGTGTTGAGAGGTGGGACGTGGGGGGCACAGCGCCTGGACCACCACTGAGAAAAGAGGCCAGCCATCAAGATGGACAGCTTCCTATTCCCACCCTGATTGTCCCACAGAGGCCGACCAGTAGCTTTGCAAATGCCCTGCTCATTTTACAGACTCTTCTGTTAAGGGGACCCATTTTACAGACTCTACTCCATTAAGGGGATCCATTCTACAAACTCTCTACGGAGGCTAGCAACAAAAACAATGAACAGGAAACTAAATGAAATGAGAGCGTAAGGTTCATTAAGATAGAAGGTATACGGTTTTGTATGCAAAAGTTACAAATATACCCCTTATAAAGATGGTTAACAATATTTTCGAAAAGTTAAAATAGAGGCCTTGTAACCCAGCACTTCGTTACGGATAACAAAAGAAACAAAAATGGGACAAAAACCTCAAATAAAAAATGTGCATTTTGAGTTTGGCTCAGTCATAGAAATAGAACTGCTCCATGTATATCAAATACATAAATTAGGGCAACTCCCCTACACTTACCAATTTAAAAGGGTCAGCAAAATTTTTCTACAAAATGTAGCCTTTTGATGCACACTTTCAGCAACACAATTAAAGACAAGCCAGCAAAGGGACATACTCACATTTACATTTATTCGTTTAGCAGACACTTTTCTCCAAAGTGATGTACATCTCGTCGAAAATACAATCTGTGCAGTACATTAGGAGAAAAAGACATAGCTGCAGATGTGTGACTCTTAAGCACAGTTAGTTTCCTTCGCTATATGCACCGACATTCATCACACAAGTAACTGCATAACACTTAACCAGAATATCACCAGTTCCTAATCATCTTCCTGGTAGTTTTTTTTTTTTTTTGAGATACATAAGTATTCCTTAGTAGGGAGTCTTTCACAGGGTAGCTGAAACACACAGACATGTCTTTTTGACTTTCCTCAAAATACGTTCCTGCACACTATGTACTTTTCCTGAATTTATTCAAGCTAAAAGATAAATTTCTCAAAAAGAAAGAAGAAAGAAAAGAAAAAGGTATAATATTACAGCGTTTTTTACCAGTTAGTGTATTGATGTGAAAAAAGTCTGTGAACCCTTTGCTGTTAGATTTATTAATTTAACTGACACTTTCCTCCAAAAAAACTTCCAGCCATTTAGATAGCTGGGTAATTTTACAAGAACAATTCAGAGTAAGTACCTTGCTCAAGAGTACTACAGCTGGAGGGGGGATGCAAACCTCTTACCTTTGGACCCACTGCTCCTGGGGCTTGAATTCTTGTATGAGTGGTTTCAGAAATGTGGTGTGATCTTAATTTATATCACAGTTATAGATAAATACAGTCTGATTAAACAAATAACACATAAAACTATACATTGTTATATTTTTACTGAACCTACTTGGGGCGGTGCAGTGGTGTGGCTGGTTTGGCCTGTGCCTGCTCTCTCGTGGGTCTAGGGTTTGAGTCCCGCTTGGGGTGCCTTGCGATGTACTGCCGTTCTGTCCTGGGTGTGTCCCCTCCCCCTCCAGCCTTCTGCCCTGTGTTGCTGGGTTAGGCTCCGGTTCACCGTGACCACACTTGGGATAAGCAGTTTCAGACGATGTGTGTGTAAACTTACTTGCCAAGGGTGGAACCTATTAGCAAGCAATTTCTATAGTTGCTGATCAGACCTGCACAGCTTGAGGTAGGATTAAATTCTGAATGAGCCTTTGTAAAATATAACTTTTTCTGTTTAAGTAATTCTGTTATTCACTCCAGTGTGTGCCATGTGGCACAACCCAACTTCTTTTGAGTTTCAGATCATAGAAGTATACCCAAATATTGTTCTGCAGAAATTCCTTAAACAACGTGAAATTCATTGTTCCCTAATTGATAACAAGCTCTCCAGGCCTTCAGGTAGCAAAGCCACCCCACACCATTATACTCCCTCCACCATGCTTCAGAGTTGGGATAAGGTTTCGGTGTCTGTGTGCAGTGTTTTTTTTTTTTCTTTTTTTCAGACATCATGCTATAAAAATTAAGAAAAAACTTTAAATGTTGTCTTATCTGTCCATGGAACACTGCTTTGGTGGGTCATCCAGATGGCCTTCAGCTAACTTGAGACAGGTAGAAATGTTTTTTGGTGGAGAACAGTGGTAACATCCTGTGAATCTCTTATTTAGTGTTTTTGTTATTGTGGGCTCATGTACACAGACATTATCAAGTCCAAGAGATGCCTACAGATCTTTAGCTTTTACCTTAGGGTACTTTGTCATGCCTGAGCTTTGAATGGAGTGCTCTTGCATTAACCTTTGAAAGATGCCCACTCCTAAAATTGGCATCAGTCCTGAACTTCTTCCATTTGTGCACTTTCTCAGTGTGGACTGATGGAGGCCCAAGTCTTTGGACATGCTTCTGTAGCCCATTCCAGGTGATGAACTTCAACCTCTGAGCCACTGAAATTTCTTTTGTTTAGGCCATATTGTGCTTCAACAGATCTCTGTTGTGTAGAATGGAAAGCAGTAATAAATGGACACTATCAGGTATTTTATATTTACTCATGTTCTTCCTCAATGGTGGCGTATAATGTGATGTTACATAGAATTGCAAACCCATTTATGCAGGTGGGCAATTTTATCAGAGTAATTTAGGGAAAGTACCTGTCTCAAGGTAATGTTTTGGGAGGATTTAAACTTGTGACATTTGGATCCAAAGGCACTACCTGTAACCACTTTGCTGCCAGCTCCAGGGTACAGCACCCTCAGATCCATGTCTGATTGTCATCTCATTGAATGGATAACCTGCAATTATTTCCTTTTCAAATACCCTCTTTACTAGGTTCCATCTTTGACTTGGTATATTTAAAGAATATGTTAAAGATACTACAATGTACAATTTTGAGTGTGGTATTTCTTTAAGCAGTGTCTTTGCATATTATTCTGACTTTAAACAAGATGAGAATACATTTGAAAGGCTTATTGTGTAGAAATACAAATAATCTGAAAGGGTTCTCTTAACATTTTCTTGCAACTGTTTACAGCAAGGAATTTCAAATGAGAACACAGAGAGAAGAACGATCAAGGTCCATAAACATTCATTCCATGAAAATTATTTTCATTCTTTAAGACTGAATGAATCATGTGCATGTAACAATCTTCTGGAAAAGTTCTAGAAATGAATGTGAGACCATGTGAGATCATGAAGTAACTCCTACGACTTAAATCTTTTTCATCTGTGGTCTTTGTGTCTTCAGCTTTGTTAAAACTTGGTAGTCCATGAAAATAGTCTATCTTTACAAGAATTTTCAGGTTTAAACTCTTTCTAGGTTTAAATTAATTGATTGAAAACAAAACAGCTTTACTCATGAGCATGTGCCGTATTGAGAGCACCAATAAACTGATCACTTTGTTCTTACCCTATAAACTCTGATTGGGCTGTATTTACACCACCTGCTAAATACCTAAATACGTGGACATTGATAGTTTTTCCATTTTATTCCAATGTGTTCAGTGTCATTAACTAGGTGGCACCAATTTGTAAATTTTTTCAAAAATTGATTAAAAACATTGCTCTTTCCAAATATTTTCCCATTTGCACAGCTTGGTAATTTTTTAACGTAATTGCCTTGCTAAAGGGTACAGTAAGAGGTGGGATTCATGCAATCTGCAAATGCTGAAGCTGTAAGCACTGTGTTTGCTGTAACACCCTTGAGCAAAGTATTTACCCCAAAATGCTCCAGTAAAAATTACCCAGCTATTAAATGGGTATGTCACTGTGAGTAAATTATTATTATTCTTGTTATTATTATTATTGTTGTTGTTGTTGTTTACAAGTTACTATAATAATAATAATAATAATAATAAAAACTAACAGGACAAAACTCCAGGCTGCAGAGTGACGATGGCAAAAATCCAAGACTCGCATGGTTCTGGATGTCTTCAAACAACTCTTGGCTGCTTTTCACTTTGCTGTCTCCTCAGCTAAAACAACCTTCTTCCATAACAAAATACAGCTTGCAACTACTCAATGCAACCACGGACAAGTTCTCAGTATCACCCTGCTCTGTTCGCGCTGGACTTCCCTGTGAAGTCACGCTCTTCGCACTCAAGTCTGTGTCAGAAACTGAAATGTCCGACCTCCTGACATCACACAAAGCCACCACCTGATCCTTAGATCCGATCCCATCTTCACTCCTACAGACCATCTCCCCACCCCAACTCTCCAGCTACATCTCCAAGATCATCAACTCTTTGCTCTCCTCAGGCTCCTTACCATCTGCTTTCAAAACTGCCCTCATTTCACCTATGGTAAACAAACTCTCTCTGGATGCTAACTCAGTCCAGAACTACAGGTCAGTCTCCTCCTCTCTGTTCTGTCTAAAACTCTAGAATGGGCAGCCTGTGATCCACTATCTGAATTCTTCACATGGCACCATCTTCTCGATGGATATCAGTCTGGATTCAGAGTTGGTCACTCCACCAAGACAGCAGTCCTGGCAGTGCCTGATGCTCTCCAATTGGCTGGAGTAGCCCCCCCTCCTCAGTCCTCATCCTCCTCGATCTGTCTGCAGCATTCGACACTGTCAACCACCAGATTCTACTCTCCTCTCTTAATCAGCTTGGGATCAAAGGAACAGCACTAAGATGGCTTGAGTCCTACCTATCTGACAGATCCTATCAAGTGGTCTGGCAGGGCCCCATTCTTCTCCTCTGCCTCTCTCAACTGGTGTCCTGCAGGGCTCGGTACTGGGTCCTCTGCTCTTCACAATCTACACCTCCTCCCTCAGCCCCGTCATCACCTCCCATGGATTCAAATATCACTGCTACGTCGATGATACGCAGATCTTACTCTCATTTCCACCTGGAGCATCAGACATGTCCATGCGCATCACTGACTGCCAGACATCTCTGCATAGACATCTGATCACCACCTACAACTCAACCTCTCCAAAACAGAGATTCTACACCTCCCAGTTAGCTTGTCACCCTGTCATGATCTCTTGATCAATCTGGACAACTCAATGATTTTTCCCACCTCCTCAGTTAAGAGTGTGGGAATGACAATTGACCCAAGTCTTTCTTTCTCTCAGCACATCGAAGCCACAACCCAGACCTGCAGATACATCTTGCATAACATCTGCAAGATCTGTCCTTACCTCACAACAGACTCAACGCAACTATTTGTCCAGGCCATGGTGACATCTCGTCTGGACTACTGCAGCTCTCTTCTGTCTGGCCTTCCCGCTACTGCCATCAAACCTCTGCAGCTGATACAGAATGCTGCTGCCAGAGTTGTGTTTGATGTGCCGAAGCGTTCCCATGTATCTCCGCTACTCGTTTCTCTGCAATGGCTTCCTATAGCTGCAAGGATCAAATTGAAGACCCTGGTTATGGCTTATAAATGCAACAAGAAAACTGCTCCTAGCCACCTACAAGACTTCATCATCCACTACACCCCAACCAGACTACTATGCTCTTCCACATCTGCCCGCCTGGTGGTCCCACGCACAAGAGTTAAAGCACAAAGGTTCTTGGTTCTGTCTCCATTGTGGTGGAATGACCTCCCCCTCTCACTCAGAACTGCTGAATCTTTGTCCATATTTAAAAAGGGTCTTAAAACTCACCCCTTCCAGACTCACTTCACCCATAATCTCTTAAATTCATGTAAGGTGTATTCATGCACCATAACTTTAAGATCATGCCTGGATAAACCTTTGTGTAGCTACTTCTGTAATGTAATGCAAATGTTAATATCTATCTCAGAAAAAAAAATCCAGGAAGATGATCAGGAATTGTGGATATTCTGATAAAGTTTTATGCAGCTACTTGTGTGGTGAACATTGGTTCATGAGATGGAAAGAAACAAACTAATTGCATCAAAGTATCACCCCTCTGCCTCTATGTCTCTCTTTCTGCTAATGTAACGGACACGTTGTATTTTCTATGAGATGTACGTCGCTTTGGAGTAAAGCATCTGCTAAATGAATACATGTTAATGTAAATGTAAATTGGAAATAGAATAATAAAAGTTTTAAAAGTCTTTTCTGGGATGATAATAGATTTTTAATAGATCTAATTACTAATTCATTCTGTCTGTGCTGTGGAAGTTTCTGTCACCAAGACAAATTCCTTGTATGTGTGAACATACTTGGCAATAAAGCTCGTTCTTATTCTGATTCTGATACTAAATTTTTTCTTCAAATGTGCTGATACCACTTTTACACTGATTTGCAGCTTTACATGCAGACCTGCAACACAGGTCAAACTGCCATGAAAATAAAGCATCTGGATGTGAATTTGAATTTGAATTTGACAGAGAGAGAGAAACAGACTGTTGCACAGATTTGGAAGAGGAAGGTGAAGCTGTGCCTTTGATATCACTGTAGAAATGAACACATGTCCATCAACCACTCAGCAAAAATAGAATTCCTACAGGTATTCAACACAAACTTGCCGATGTCTTTTGAATGCATGGTCAATACTAATGTAAAAGTATTCCTCTTTAATTTTTTTGGCTCAGCAGATATTGAGAGGTGGCGCTTATAGACTAGTGAGAAAGTACGTAAAAATGCCCGACGATATCTATTAATAGGGTTTCATCAAGATAACCCCCCCCCCTTGCCCCGCTCTCCTCATTACTAGAGTTAGAGTGTTAAAACTCATTACACCACAGACAATCTCCATTAGCATGTTAATCCATTCTCTGGGGCTTCACATTCCAGCCACTGAAGAGCATTCCAGCCAGGACCACTAATTTGTAACCACGCCCCCCCCATCAACCCACCAGCCCTGCCAACACGCACACACTCACACACAGACCATAAACCCTTAACAATGAACACAGGTAACGACGACTCTTCAACAAAAAGCTCCTTCTCACATATGTTCAGAGATGTCATTTTGGCTTCCTCAAAGAAGCTTAATATAGAATATGAAAAAGAGAAGGTTTTGGGGCTCAGATCACATAGTGGACATCCATGTCCGTGTACTCGGACACTGCTTTTTAGTATCGACCATAAAGTGAGTGGAGGGTTTTTTGTGGAGTTTATTGTGCAAGCCCTCCCCTTTGTCCCATGGCCCTCGTGGGATCCGGGGCTTTGCGTAGCGTTTAACAACTGTTGTGATGCGATCAGCATTCCTCCTGGATTCATTCAGGGGGCGAGTACCTTTTATCTGCTGCTTTGTACACAACCCTATAACGGTAGGGGACCCCAGGGGACTTCACCATCAGCGCGTCCACAGCGACTGACAGGAAGGAAGGAATAGAAGGAAAGCAGAAAGCTGCAATCTAGATAGTTTCTTCTTCTTCTTCTTCTTGTCATCCACTGAAACTCTTTAATGACCTCCACACCTTTGCACCTCTTACTTACCAGGAAAATATATTTTTAATGCTGTGTCAACTGTACCGCTGTCTACTTTTTAAAATATTATGAATCTTGGCCTTAATTTGCTTTTATTTCATTCTGAGCCTGATTTTCTCCTAACTGAATGATTGCAAATGTACATGTAAAGACAATATGAAGGATCACCCTCCTGTATCCTGTTTTGAAGTTGGTAAGGGAAGCAGCAGGACACATGGATACTATGGATACTCTGTTTGTTCCATTGCTTCCAACTGCACCTGCTGAAAATGGAGTTGGGCCTGGCTCAAGAGAGCAATAAAAAGAAGCCAAAGAGTTATATTTCTTTTTGCAGATTTTGGCAGGCCCACAAAGCACGACAGCACTGAATACTTTACCGTACTGAGCCTTGGGGAGGCCCTGCCTTGTGGTCCAATGTATACTGACTGGCTGACTGCAGACTTGGGCTTTTTCCTGCTCTGAGACCTGACTTCAGGATGTCTTTCCTTCCAATTTGTGTGTTGACTGTGGACGTGTCTCTCCCTTATCTATTATGCTGAGTGTGAACTTATCTCTCCGTTGTCCATAATTTTGAGATTGTACATGTCCCTGCTTTGTCCCTAGTGTTGTGTGTGATTTCTCTCTTTTCTATTGAGTGTAAACGTGTCTCAAATGTCCTTTAAGGTGAACGTGGCTGTATATCTCCATGATCCAATACGTTAACTGTGAATACGTAGGTCTCTCCCTTGTCCATTACGTGGCGTATGAACAAGTGTTACCCTTGTCCATTAGGATGTCTTAATATGTATCTCCTTTGTCCATTATGTTGACTGAGTAAAGTCGTTCTTGTCATGTGTTTCACAAGTCTCTTTGTTGTCTGCTATGTTCAGTGTGTCTTCTATAACGAGTAGGATCATGTCTCTCCCAGGTCCATTAAGTTATGTTTGAAAATGTCACCCTTGTCCATTCTTTTTCATGTGAACAGTGTTTCACCTTTGTTGTTTACTCCAGTGTTCCACATGTCTCTGAATTGCCCGTTATGGTAAGTGTGAACCCAATTCTCACTTGCGCATTGTTTTCAGCATGATCAGGCATATTGAGGCCACTCTTCCCACTCCTCCAAAAGTGTATTCCACTCATTGACTCCATCCACTTTGCTCCCCATGTGTAGCCCTGTGGCCTTATTTCCCATTACTCACTGCCCCACAATTCATGGAAATCTGGTGTTGAAGCAATTGTAAATTCTCGGTGAATAGGAGAAAATTTGGACACACAAACTTTGCTTTAATTGCCTCAGCATTTTTCTTTAGTGAGCTAGAGAACATGGCATTTATTCAAGGAATTCGAGAACACTGTCATAAACAAAATAACCTTTGGTTAACCACTCTGACGACGCACTGGTGAAAATAAGAATATCCGGGTGATAAAACATGATGGGAAAGATTCACCGCAGCAGCTTAGCTCCGAGTCTTGGTGAAAAGCAAACAGTGAGGAAGAGCGACGAACAGCAAGGCGAGTGATGCTGACATGTAGTCATCTGTACTCAGCCTGGAAGGCAGGTTAAGTAGCCGAAGGGTTCTATTTAAAGGAGCAGGAGGAATAAAAGAGAATAAAAAGTGGCTTGGGGCAGGCAACTAAGATGAGAGCAATAAGACAGAGGCCTTTTTTAACAAAGAGATCTGACCTTATGAGCTCAAGTATGTAGCTGCAGGACACCCTCCAGAGTCACTCTCCCTTCTTCCCCTACCAACAATCAAGGTAGATACCTGTTTCAAAGTTTATTTTGTCAGTCGAGATATTAAAAAAAAACTTAAGATGTGAAAAAGATAAACATCAATGCTGGCATCTGGTCAATAACACAGAAAACCAGGTAAAACACCTCCACCCAAACACAGTAAGAAAGTACAGTGCATACTCATGAGCATCCAGAGATGCTGAACTTGGGTGCTGAACTATACACTTTAAACTGTAAATTCCACCAAAAAAAACACAACAGGCACACATGAAAGCTGTCAAAGTTAACAAATCTTTTACTGTGCGAATAAATGTTTGTGAACATTTGTGTTTTTAAAGGGGAGAAAGCGTAAACACTTTGAGGAGGGCTGTAACATGGGCGGATGTGTGAAACGTGTGTTTCATGCCGGAAACACAGCTTTTGCTCCCACTGAGAGTTTCCAGTCCCGCTGATGTAATTCTGACAGGGTAACCAAAGAGGCATCCCTCCCTGATTTCTAAGACCTACTTACTGAACGAATGTACTGTTATTGCGCACAACTGTCACAACAGGTTACTGACATCCACAGTCACCACAACGTCACCACTGAGCACTGCACAGTTTTTTCCCGTGTTATTCTTTTCCACGTAACCAGTAAAACTTCAGTCACAATCACTAGTCTCGAGTCACAAGCTGATCCAAAGCACTTTTCCTCCATGCAGGCAGAATTTCACGAGCGCTAGGGTTTCCCTTCTTTCTGAAGCACGAAGGATTTAAGTGTGTTAAGAGCCGTGACCCTCCAGGCAGAATGACAAAAATCCACTTATGAGTGAGCATCACTTGGGGAAGGAGAGAAGTGTCCATAGGCTCACGGCCACACAGGAGGATGTACAGAGACACGATTGCTTTAATCTTTTCAGAATAAAGCAAAACACAGACTATAACTGCATAAAATTGTTAAACTTAATACGCACTTGGGAGAAGGACCAACATCAACTGAAGTCAATCGCAACCAAAATGACCATGAACATTCATAAGCTATATTAATATATTCAATTTATTTATACACTGTTTACTAAGATTCAGAAATATTTCATTTCATTTAAGAAAACAAAAAAACTCAAACAAAAACTTTTATCAGTTTACACTCTTTCCCCATACAAACATTCCATTACAAACATTAAGAACTTCTGACTTGTTGAAATGTTTAGATGTGTTTGTGTATTTGGATACTTTGGAAAAGTACATATCTAATAAATCTTTTGTGTACAGTAAAACGTTATTTACATTTGAATACAGAGTTATTTAGCAGCATGTGGCATTGCACTGTAGTCAAGGTGTTGAATTTGTAGCCTGCTGGTCACAGGTTCACATCAGTGGGACTTGCTTATGCAACCAAAGGTTACCGAAAGGTCAATGACCTCACCTGCTCCACTTTGAAGTGAACTGTAGATGTATGAACAGCAGAATAAAAGTGTAAGTTGTAACGCAAGCAGTTCTCAATTTCGGTGCAGTTTAGCAAATTAGTGAGATGATTTCTCTGCAAATAATGTGCTTGGTTTACTGCCCACGGTGACACACAGCCACTTTAAATGGTCTTCCCTTGAATACCATCACTCAGTCCACTGTAATAACTTACAGCATGGAAACCAAATCACTAAAAGAAACAAGTAACACACAGAATGATGATGACAATTATTATTATTATTATTATTATTATTATTGTGTATTCTAACTTTATCCAAGCTGGACATAATCTTTTTCTTAAGCCAGGTCTACCTGTACTTATAACTACTAAGGCAAAGCTGTCATTGTCATATGTATACAGTATAAACACAAAAACAACATTGCAACTTGTATGATCTCACTGACATTTTTCTGATGCTTTTTTTGTGATTAATTTTGGAGATTTGAATGAGTGATGTTTAGCAACCGTATAATGAATGACAGTCTTAAAATGAGCCCTGTCTGTTTTTGGGATATGAATTCAGTTACTCTTCCTCACAAATTCAGCTACACTTTCTCCAAAGAAATGCAGGGATACAAACCTCAATCTCTACATACCTCTCGGCCCACTCCATCCTCTAAAGGACACAGGCTCGGCTACAGAGAGGCACCAGAGGTGCGAATTCCCAGGAGGGCTCACTGTGATTGAGCAGCCCCTAAGGGGGTCCTTGGGGCCTCCATGTCTGCCTTGCACCCTCAGCCGCAGACGGGCTTATCAAGCTGGGGAAATGGAGACACTGCGACAGGGGCCTCCTGCTGCAATCACCACTACCTCATCTTCCACCACCTTGACCCCTCCCTTACTCTGTACACACTCATTTAGCCCTGAAAAATGGCCACAAATGGTTAACATACTGTTCCTAGCAGTTTGCTTTACAACCAAAGCAAAGGACACCATCTACTCATCATATGTGAGAAAGGAAGGCATACACATCAGTGCATTGGCTTAACAAGGGGTCACTCCGGTTGCCTTTAAACCAGAGGGGGTCGTACTCCTCCCAACAGGACGACGAAGAGGTTCATACACTTCGCAAAAGGAGACACTAAGGGGGTCGTACTCCTGCCAACAGGAAACTCTAAGGGGGTTGTCCTCTTCGCAGAACAAAACACTAATGGGGTCGTATTCCTTCCAACAGTAGACGCTAATGGGGTTGTACTCCTCCCAACAGAAAACATTAAGGGGTTGAAACACCTCCCAACAGGATACTCTAGGGGGGTCGTACTCTTCCCAAAAGGAGACACTAAGGGGGTCGTATTCCTGCCAACAGGAGATGCTAAGGGGGTCCTGCTCCCCCAAACAGGAGACATTAAGGGGTTCATACACCTCTCAACAGAAGACACTAAGGGGGTTGTACTCCTCCCAACAGGAGATGCTAATGCAAATTAATCTGTCAGCTGGTAGCTGTTAGCACTATGGCAGTATGGTCTTAGCATTGGGGGCCTCTCTGATAGGTCTGAAATATCCTCACCCATCTTCCCCCCATTCCATTGCAGTAACGGAGACATGAGGTGCATTCCAGCAGCAGGGCTGGTTGGGGCAAACAAGGGCAGATGTCTTTGTAGGAGAACAAAGTCAGGAAAGATGCCATCGGTTCATAAGGGAGCTCCTGAGCACAGCTTCTCCTCTTCCTCAGGTTGTCAGAGTTTATGTCGCAGCCCCACACAGCTAACAGTGTTGCAGCCGTGCTCTTCCTGCAGTGGTCCAGGTGGGATGGCAAGGGATTACACCAAAGCTCCAGAGAGACGGACAGGAAGAAGAAGAAAAACTACTTGTCCATGTTGGACTCCATCCAACGGACACATGTTATTTCAGAATGAGAACCTTGCTATAGGCAAGCTCATCTGCAAATCTATTTTTAGAACAAAACTGGGAAAGAGCATTTTTTAAAGAATAAAGCAAAGAAAAACATATGTGAAATATGTGGATAATAGGTGAAAACATCTGAAGCTGGAAAATGTATATTTTATTTTGACCCCTCCAGACAAGAGATACACACTCGTTATAAATAAATAATCTGGCTATTATTACAACTTAAATTCTTCTATGGGTTCTGCCAGTCTACATTCTTCGGCGACGGTTTCATTCAAGTAAAGGTGTTCTTGTTTAGAACCTATCTGAAATAACTGACCAAAAACAGTTATACCAAAAACTTGAATTGCGTACGAGCGTTTGAGTTGTCTGAACAACACACGCAAAATATTGCCTGCCTACTGGAACTGACCATCATTATGATAATTTATTTGTTTATCCGACACTCTTGTCCATTTATAATGCGAAGCTACTTATAATTATTTAAGCATTTACACAGCTGGGTAATTTCACTGGAGCAACTTAGGGCGAGTGCCTTGTTGAAGGGTACTACAGCTGGAGGTGAGATTCGAACCTGTGACCCAGCTGTACTTTCCCTCACACAAAGCTAGAGTAGAAGTCAGTTATTGAGTTTCTAAGAGATGCAGATGGCATATCATGGTAGCAAGTCAGTTGGGACGAGTCCCATCTGTCCACCTGCAGAAACAAACACATTTACGAAGGTGCATGCTGAAGCTCTAGAGTACTTTTAAATGATGAGAAAGCTGTACTTGGACTTGGCACGAATACTTAGACTCGGTGTAGTCACTACAGAAAGTAAGAAGTCGTGTTTTGCAAGTTGAGTTCACGCACCTTCCTGCACGAGACATTTCCCCCGGCAACGACATTTTTTTTTTATTTGACAAAGACTGCACCCTAGTGGTTATTTAACGAAATCCCGCGTTTCTTGTCAGCTCGTTTGCACAATATGGAAAATGTATTTGTTTTTCAAGAGCATTATTACTGTCAGTTATGTTTAATTCTACAAATATCAAGTGTAAAGTCGGAGAAGGATGTTCAGTTTCCACACTTAGACCACTTGTCTATCGGGTTCCATCCGATTTTCAGCACCAGCAAATTTGCAATTTAGATATTTTTCCTAAATGAATAAAGACAGGGAAGACGTTTTTATTATGAACACCACGGTTTAAGTTTTTGCGGAAGTGTTAGATTAAACTGGGCCGCTGTTTGTAATGCTGGCAGAAAGAGCACATCTTTTGGATTCGTTTTTTCGCTAGCGCCTGAACTCCGTCTCCTTTCGGCTCGGAATGACAGCCACGGG
This sequence comes from Scleropages formosus, assembly GCF_900964775.1. Lineage (NCBI taxonomy): Eukaryota > Metazoa > Chordata > Actinopteri > Osteoglossiformes > Osteoglossidae > Scleropages > Scleropages formosus. The sequence continues at coordinate 30,717,416 of NC_041806.1, forward strand.
CCGCCGTAGTCACGTGACCCGACTGTTTGTCCACATCTATGGACGGCTTTGACATGGCCGCCTTGTTCCTGAAGATGCTCTACGAGTACTGTCCCCCTTTTTATATCAGCCTCGTGTTCCTGTGCTTTATCGTCACCGCTGCTGTGGTTCTGCTCTGGTCCGTTTCCCTCTAAATTTTTCTTAGAGACTGGGAGCGTCTTTTTGGTTAGCACGTGACGTGTGTTCAGAGGGGAAGTGATGAATGTTGGTATCTGAAAATGAATTTATTTATTCTCTTATAATATTTAGCATCTGTATATTTTAGTGCAGTCAGGCGGTTTTAACTCCGGTATTGGCATTGCCTTTCGTCGATCGCTGGCATCGGCGGGTGGTGACTCACGAGCAGCACTTCTCCTTTCCTGTCCACGCGCTGGCACTTCCGCTGTGGCTCGGCTCCTGAGTCCTGTTATTATTATTATTATTATTATTATTATTATTATTATTATTACTGAATTGCTTTATTCAGCGGGCACCTTCGTCCATTTTGCACGACAGTGTTACTTGGTCAGCTTTACCATGAGTTATGCATTCATAATCATACAGCAGGGTATTGTTACTGTCCCAGTTCTGCGTAAGTACCTACAGGAGTGGGGTGCAGACTGTAGGCAAGACCCCCAACTCGTACACTCACTACCTGCTCTTCGGAATCAGGTACGTACTGATCTTTATCTCTTGTTATTTTGTTATTTTTCTTTTTTTTGTCTTGTGAAAGGTTTCGTATTGATGTTCCAGTCATCTTGCGAAGTTCAGATGATGCGGACCTTCTGGCGAACATCCCCGAGAAGAGGATGGTCCAGGTGATAAACCCCTTTGCTTTGGAGCTGGGCTCTGCAGGTGGCTCCTTAACAGGTGAGGACCTGGTGACCGCTGGACACCTGGAGCGATGCAGTGGATGCCTCACTGGTGTTGTTTCCACCAGTGCTGTGGAATCGGAGTTGGAAGCAATTGTTGGGTTACTGGAGTCGGTATAAATGTACCGACTCCGACTAAATTTGCCGGTGTATAAGTCGACCCCCAAAAATTAGAGGTCTAATATAGGTTTAGGCCTGTATTTGCCGGATGAGTCGACCCCCAAAATAATGTGCAACTTTTAGTCAGTTCTGCGGATTCTGAGTCATGGAGTCAGAAGCAAATTATTGGGTTACTGGAGTCGGAGACGTAGATTTTGTGTACCGATTCCACATCCCTGGTTTCCACCACACCCACAGGATACATGTCAGCCGCGCTTTCAGAAAGTCCTGTTGTGTCCTTAGGACTGTCCTGCTATGAGACATGTTTAGGTTTAACTGTTTGGTCTACTCCGTCCGGGGTGCGTCCCCTCCCCTTCCAGCCTTGCACCCTATGTTGCCGGGTTAGGCTCTGGTTCCTGGCGACCCTGCTCGGGACAAGCGGTTTTAGATATTTTGTGTGTGTGTGTTTGGTCTCCGTATTACTATATGTCTTCCTGCACTTGAAAACTCTTATATGCTTGATTATTAGTATTTCCTTCAGCTAAGTTATAAATGGGGAATGGAGCTGAAGATGGGGAATAGAAGGAATATGGTTCATTAAGAGGAAGTTCAGAAAAAGTAGTTGCCATTACAGTTATTCCCTGACTTACAAATTTGATTGAGAGCGAGAGCTGGTTTGTTACTCAAAGATCATGAATTGAATATAGCACGGAGTGGAACAGGAATTCATCATCAATTCGAAATGTGTACATATAACGTGCACTTGCCAAAACCATGGTATTGGACTGATTGACTGCACTTTGAGAGCTGCATGTCTGCATCTCTACTTCTCTGTTGTAAAATACATATTTTTTTACTCTGAGTTGTGTGTTACTTTGAAGAAAGCCAGATAAATAAATGTAAATTTCTGCAACCTAGACAGATGTGTGGGGTGGGAGGCAAAAGCAGGGGTTTTTTGGAAAGGAAAAGAGGGGTACACAGACAGACTCCCCCCCCCTTCTCCTTCACTCTTCCTCCCTTCCCCCCTTTTCTCCTTCCCGCTCTCTCTTTCTCTCTCACACTCCCTTTTTCCTTGTCTCCCTCTTACCCCCCTCCCCCCACCCCTGTTGAGACAGGATGGTTTGTGCACACTTCCTGCTGTTTTGAGTCCACTATAAGAAATACCAGTAATGAGTGTTGGTGCTCAGCTCTGGGTCCAAAATACCTTCTTTATATCCCACACATCATACAAAATTCAGTAATACCCAACATAAGCATAATAATGGGCGACCTGGTGGCACAGCGAGTAGCGCTGCTGTCTCACGGAATCTGGGTGGTGCGAGAGGATGTGGGTTTGATCCCCGCTCAGTCTGTGTCATGTTCTTCCCATGTCTGTGTGGGTTTCCCCTGGGTGCTCCGGTTTCTTCCCACACTCCAAAGACATGCTGTTCAGGTTCACCCATAGTGTGTGAGTGACAGAGTGTGTTCCACTGATGTATGGATGAGTGACCCAGTGTAAGTAGTGTATCTAGCAGTGTAAATCACCTTGGTGAATAAGGTGTTTGGGCTGATGACACTCCATAAAGTTCATTGGAAGTCACTTTGGAGAAAAGCGACTGCTAAATAAATTTATGTAATAATAAGGAATAAAAACATAATTATAAGAAAGTTTAAAATCAGTGTAAATTGTTTATTATGTACCCTGAAGCGTGGACGAGAACTGCCCATCAACTGGGGAGCTTGAGGTATTACATGGAGGTGGATAATGACGAAGAGGTGGTACTTCGCTGACGGGCTCAGAACCGGTAGATGTAAAAGGAGTCGGATCATCTACAGCTTGTTCACCTCCTGCTCACTTCTTTTCCACCTTGTCTGCTCTTTTGAAAAACATAAGGCAGCGCTTATTGTTTGGGATCGTTGTCTGACTGTACATCGGGCGACGCCTTGGTGCTCAGTTTGAATTGGCATAGCAGCTTAAATATTTCTAAAAAAGCTTGGAACAGCAAAATATATGATGCTCAGATGTTCTTAAGTCAAGGACCAACTGTATGTGTTTTGAAGCTCTTTTTAGAAACTTTCTTTTTCCCGCTGTGGTTAACTGCGCTAATCGGGAAACTCCTCTGTCTGACCTCTAGAACATTAGTGAATCTGTTTGTATGGATATTAATATTCTTATGTCCCAGAGGGAGTGGCCCTACGACCCCGGTGCTTGGAGGACTGCGTCCTTAGCGTTTACTGGGGCTGCAGTATCCACGGCCTGCAGAGTGCCCTCCAGGCTCACCAGCATGGACCACCGCTGAGCACACCACAGCGCTTCCAGACGGCCTTGCACTTTCAGTATCAGCACCTCCAGACCTTCCAGTATCCTTCATTTCCCTGTGCGGAACGGTCTTTCCAAACTAGTGAGTGTCACACAGCACGTGTCATTGTGCACCCAGGTGTTACGAAGCAAGTGAAACAGACAGGTGATGTGTTTTAGGAAGAAGAGGGACCTGCTCCCTAGGCCTCACCCCTTCCTCAGTCTAGCAGCCATGACCCAACTCACCTCATTCATTACTGTTTCTGTACTGTCATTACAGGGGTTGGCGGTTCTTTTTGACAGTCTTGTGTACATGCAGTAATGTGACAGAGTACTAAAGTGCTCAGTTTTCTCTGACAGGGTGTAAGAAGCACAGGAGTTAGAATGTGGGATGTTAAAGGCCTGTAGTACGTCGACACATTGAGTTTTGACACCTTCACTCAGCCCTCAGTGTCTGCCGGGAGGACACAGAGGAGCGGTTCACACAGATGCCAGCTGAGCTGGGTGTCTGGGACTTCGGACCACAGCCACGCACTTGTTACCCCCTCGTGGCTCTGCTCACTCTGGCACAGCCAGAGGTTCGGAATGAGTACAATGTTGTAAGTCAGTCAGCAGGGAATTCTGGGGTCGGGCACTGTTTGCGTACAATTCCAGTAACTCCTGTACTGTGACTTTCAGGTCTCTAGCGTGACTGTGATCCATGTGCCTGATAACAGTTACAGGCTGTCAACACGGGTTCTGTTTCAGTACCTTCTCACATCTCAGGGAAGCATGTATGAGCTGAAGGTAAGCTGCTTCTGTATTTGCTTGGCGGACGCAACTGAATTTACGTACTCTAAGATGTTTGTGAAGTTCATCAGCTTACTCGGGCTGCCCACAGCAGTAACATGGCTATCTCACTGTGCCTGAGCTGTATGTTTGGGTGTAGGTTCAAGTGAGGCTGAGGATGTGTGGTGTCTGCACATTTTTTACCATATTCACAATCCAAAGACACGTGGAAGAAAGCAATAATAAACCACTTCTCTACACTCCCTTACTGTGGAAACCATGGTAACTAGTTTCTAGTGGTCACCGTGTGTGACGTTTAACTTGATTATTTAATCTATGCCAAAGTTTCCCATAAGGATGATTTAAAGAGCCGGTGAGTTTAGTTTCTTTTCATTTTGTAATCTCACTCATTCGCTGTCACTTTGGCTATGCAGGGTACACCCTAAATTTGTTTTGAGGAACACCTTTAACTGCAGCCTTTGATAGTGCCTGTTGTGAGCAGACCTCATGGCTTCTGGGTATATCTCTCCAGCCATTGTTCATGTCCACGGAAGATGGAGGACAGTCTGAACCCCTGGACCTTGGCATAAACACAGAAGTGGAGGGATCAAAACAGAATAAGGGGCTTCAGAAAGGAGGCTTCTACAAGGAAGTGGAGGAGGAGGAGGAGGAGGAGGAGGAGGAGGAGGAGAAGGAGGAGAAGGAGGAGGAGAAGGAGAAGGAGGAGGAGGAGGAGGAGGAGGGACGGGAGCACAGGGCTTCCCCAGGAACAGCCCGGGACTGTGTGGTTTGCCAGAATGCCCCAGTGAACCGTGTTTTACTACCCTGCAGGCACACATGCCTGTGTGATAGCTGCTTGGGCAGGGTCCAGCACTGCCCCATGTGTCGCGCTTTCGTCCTTGAGTCCTTCGCTCTCACCCAGGTCCATCCTGCAACAGAGGCAGAGTGGGGAGACTGAGGGAATGCAGCTCTCATAAACTCATAGTGACATTTCTTACATGGCAAGAAGAGAGAGCACAGCTTCTAGGGTGCAGTGTCATAGTGTTTCGTAATTCCACAGGCAGCAGAACCTCCCGTTCTCTCAGAAACAGAGACCATCCTGCTGCAGAAGGACAACACTTCAGTATTAATTGAAGGCAGAGTAATAATTTAATGAAATATAAGGTTTGCTGCACTGGAAGAATATATTCTTCATCTGTTTTGAATGAGAGATTTTACACATCTGTGTTCTGCAAGGTCAGTCTTTCATACACAGTTCCCTTTGTCACTGTAGAGAGGAGGCGCCTGGGAAATTGTGATTATTTGATTCACAGGAAGGTCATGTTGTAATGATTTAGATGTGGAACCATGTTAAAAGCTATTTATGCAAAATATGTACAATACATAAAATTAGTGTTTATATGTTGAATCTGTCTGGGATAGAAATCCAAGTGTTTCTAACGTTTTTTTGTTTACATTTCTTTGCAAGCATTAGATTTAAAGTTGCTTGATGTTGTTTTCATTTCGTTATTTGTTAAGATTTTTAATTTCACTAATGTAAAAATACAGTACGGGTCTTTTTTGACTTCCTTATGGCACAGAGAAACGTGTGGCCTGAAGCTCGGTGTGCTTACTGCGGTCACGATCCTTATTCACTGTCACTTACTTTAGCTTCGATTTTAACTGAAAAATAAGTATGGTGTTCAACATTTTGAACAGATTATACATTGTAAATCACTTACAAGTACATTTTTAGAAGTTTGGCTGAAAGACTGAATGTTCAAGTAGTGTATTTCAATTATGATTTTTTTTTTTAACGAATGCAAGTATATATGTAAATACACTTACTTTAATTTAGAGTTTAACTTTTTATTAATTAGAAACAAAACACGTGTCGCAGCAACATAGAGACAGAAACGGTAGACTGAGAAAAAGCAAATATGTACAGATAATAAATACAACACAAGGGTAAAAGGTGGCTTAGCAAGGTTGGTCATGTAGCACTCTTAATCATACCCTTTTTCCATGTTTCATCTACACAATGAAATTTGGACCACAGACTCAAATATTTCTGTATGTGGACCCCCCTACCACACATGGTCCCCTTAGCTGGTGATTCCTGTGGTGAAGACTCCTATTGCCAAGGTAGAATGAAGGGAGGTTTGTTTTTTGTTGTGAATTGTACTTCTTTTGAATGCCATTCTAAGGGGGTTTAGGTGGTCTATTTGGGACAGTTTCATGACACATGGTCGTTCAGTTCCTTATCAAATGCCTTTGAGTGTAGATAGTCCTGCTGTCTTCATAAACACTGCTTTCTTCTCCAGTTGTCGTCAGGAAACAGGAAGGAAGATCTCTGATAAAAACAGGCAGCGTACATTTTATGTGTGCAATACCTTTGAGATCTTACAGCCGCACATAATGCATTTGGCTCTGGCACCTGAAATGTGTTTGTCGGGCATCCATAATTTGCTACCAACAGATGGAATCAGAATAATTATCATTGATATTTAGCAGATGTCTTCACCCAAAGCGACTTAAAATTCTTTACATTGCAGGGTAACACTACTGAAGCAAGCCAGGGTAAGTACTTTGTTGAGAAGCGCTGTAGGATTCAAGTACTGCAGCAACTTCCAGATCACAAAGACATGGCCCTTACTGTGCTGTAACTCACTGTTATTGTCACTGTGAGAGACCCCAACCAAAACTCAGATCATAATGTTACTGCTGTGTGTATCAACAGTGTGAAGAGCAGAACAGTGTAAAGTGTCCCTGCAGTGACACCACCATGCTGTGATGATTAGGCTCCAAACCAATTTCATTACATTTACATTTATTCATTTAACAGACACTTTTGTGCAAAGCGACGTACATCTCAGCAAAAGTACAATTTATGCATTACATTGAGGAGACACCTGCAGACATGAAAGTCTCAGATAAACCTAGTTTGTTACCCACTCGTTGCTGCACCGAGGTTCACCATTCAAGCAGGTGCGTAAAACACAGGCTAGACAAATCCTGATACCCTCTTACCAGTTTTTTTTTTTTTATTTAAAAAAATACTCTAATATACACAAATAAGCAAGTATAATGCCGGTGTGACTGAATAAAGGTTGTGTCAGGGGATGCTATGAAGTTATGATGCGTGAACAATTACACCGTAAATAAGCTGGAGAGATCTTGGGCGAAGTGGATCCAGAAAAGGTGAGTTTTCAGACCGTTCTTGAATATAGACAGTTTCCACAGTTCTGAGTGACGAGGGAAGGTCATTCCACCGCAACAGAGCCACAATCAAGAACCTCCAAGCTTTACATTTTTTGTGCGCGGGACCACCAAGCGAGATGAAAGTAAACAAACGAAGGGGTCTGGATGGGGTGTAGCAGTTGATCGAGTCCTGTAAATAGCCGGGAGCAGTTCTATTGACGCAATTGTACACAGTAACAAGGGTTCTCAATTTGATTCTGGCAGTTATAGGAAGCCAGTGGAGAGAAATGAGAAGAGGGGATACATTAGAATGTTTTGGCAAATCGAACAGAACTCATGCACCAGCATTCTGTAGAAGCTGGAGAGGTCTGATGGCAGTAGCAGGAAGGCCACACAGGAGAGAGTTGTAGTAGTCCAGACAGGAAGTCAACATGGCCTGGACAAGTAATTGGGAAGAGTCAGTAGTGAGATAGGGACAGATCCTACGAATATTATGCAGGATTTATCTGCAGGACCCGGTTGTGGCTTCGATGTGCTGAGAGAACGACAGACTCACGTCAATCGTTACTCCCAGACTCTTAGCCAAGGAGGTAGGCGAAATGAGTGAGTTGTCCAGTTTGATCAACAGATCGTGACAAGAGGATAGACCAGCTGGGAGGTAAAGAATCTCTGTTTTGGAGAGGTTGAGTTGGGGGTGGTGATCATACATCCATGGAGAGATGTCTGACAGGCAGGCAGCAATGCGTGCTGAGATGTGTGATGCACCAGGTGGAAAGGAGAGGAAGAGCAGGGTATCATCAGCATAGCAGTGGTATTTGAATCCATGGGAGGCTATGACCCGACCGAGGAAGGAGGTGTAGACTGGGAAAAGAAGGGGACCCAATACCGAGCCCTGCGGAACACCGGTTGAGAGAGGCAGAGGGGAAGAACGAGCGCTCCGCCAGACCACTTGATAGGATTTCATCCTTACCAAAGTAATGATTAACTTCTACAAGTGCAATTACTTTGCTGAAGACAATTTAAAAAGCTTTCTTTTTTAAGAAGATGTGATGTAGAAATGCCATATTTACTGGGATACCCATAGCATGTTTTTGACCAATTATGTAATTCTGTGGGGTGTGAACGGAGTTCAACCGATATCTCTATTTCAGTAAATACGGTAGATGTTTATGAATGATATTATCTAAATTATTAGATTGGTTGTGAATCATACTTCAGCAAATGCCTTGTTCCTGGTCATATCTGATTAAACCGCTGCTTTTGTCCTTGGCCAAGATAAAATGGCTGGAACTGTGCAAGTGCCATAAATTGCGCTCATCACATCAAGTCATCATGAAGCATAGTATCAGAGAGCAGGTGAAAACCCAGCAATGAAAACAGTCTTTGTATTAACAGATGAATTAATTCTGAATGAATACATGCTAAATCATTTCTTGGGCTATTTCATAAAGAGTACTTTTAAACTGAACAAAAAGTCTTGTTCTTTTATTATTTAAAATCTGAATTGAGTGTGTAACACATTCAAGGGCATAGCCTGGATCTCAGGAGACAGATGGGTGTAACTAATAAACACAGAGAGATGGGTTCACAGAGCAAGAGTAGGGGTAAGAAGGTTTTGGTTATAAATTCAGTTCCATAACCACTAGGCCATCAGCTGGCTGGTGTGAGATTACAGGCTGCAGGTATAGTTGCATAGTGTTGTAATTTTTTCCAGGTCCTAAAAGCTTCGCATGAGTGCTAGAAATTCCTCTCTCATCTTGGGGTCATCGCGGAACACGCCAAGCATGGTGCTGGTGACCATCTTGCTGTTGGTCTTCTGTACCCATCTCATTACCATAGACATGTGGCTAAAAAGCAGAGAAAAACATCAACGTCCTGACCATTACAGCTCCATGAACACAAAGGAATCCTGCTACTACAGAAACTGAGATGAAGGACATCTGTCCTAAATTTGAGTGTACCTGCCGAACCTTGGTAACCAGCAGTGTTTATGAAGTTGTTACTGGGGTAAAGGGTGATATTTTGAGGAAGCCAAGATTCTGAGGCAATTTTCTCTTTTTTTTTCTTAGAGATTCAAGTATTTAAAGAGGCATTTGATATAACATAGGTTACTAAAAAAGTTTTTAGCAGGTGTACTCAAACTTTACACTGGTACGTTCATAAGCACAATTCAAAATCTATGCATCAAAGTCTATGTACACAGTATCCACTGTGTGACTTTGTGCCAGTGTTTGTTTGACATGAGTATGTTGTGACACTTTAAATTTGTTAACACTGGCATTGACTGCAAGACCTTTAAAAACAAATGAAAGCCTCTGGGGTAATTACCTATGTCAACATCCGGCTGTGGTTTCTTACCACTGAAACATTGTTTGTTCTAAACACTCAGAGACATCTGGAATTCTAGAAACTTGGCATCTCTACAGCCTGTGCGGGTGATGCTGGCAAGTGACATGAAAGAATTTGAACGTATGATGTTTGCCGCTGAAAGCAGGTAGTCACCACATCCAATGGACTGGCAGAGTACAGCAACACGTACATGGCTTCAATAACAACTCCGACCCCTGCTGGCTGCAGAGCTTCAGTGATGGCACTGGCTATCTGGTTGGTCAGGCGCTCCTGGACCAGACACACAAAAAGATAAACCGCCAGGGCAGCTTTTAAACTATGTTAAGTAAAAGCCCCAGAATACAAATAAACGTCCAATATCATGGGTTCAGATCTTCGGTTTTTCGTATCACCTACGTTTGGTATTGGCCCTCACAGCCATGAACAAATACCGCAGTGCTCAGGCCAGGTAATTAAACCAAATGTAATGCAATCATGGCATCTACCATAAGCCTTTAGCCTAGACTTAGATTAATAAAATGCAACTGGTTGCAGACTGTGATTCCTTGATCAAATTAACTGTAATTTGATGTAAAATTACCTTGTAATCGCCTACTGTACATTTCAACAACCCTGAAAGAGGATAAAGGTTTTAGTTAAAAGAAACATAAACAGCATTGCCATGTCACATACAGATTTCAAATAACAGTCATTACATGTAATGAGATTCAAAATCGAAAAGTGATGTAAATCTGGACAGTGTCACATGGGATCCCTCTTTCTCAAAATTAGTATAATACTTTGTAGATCCCCTTGACTTGACTCCTGAAAGCTCCTAAGGGAGTTGCTAACTTCATCAGACCCCACTGTGAACAACATCTTTGCAGGGAATTGAAAGGATGCAAACAACTGTGATGCTGGTCTGATGTAAAACCGTCTACATGGAGAGAGGTGCAGACAGTAACAAACTTGAGACACCAGAAATGGCGTCCAGAAGAAAACCCATTTGCATTTTTCAAATTTTTAAGCCTTTCAGATCAATTATACTCTGAGAGTTTATGTCGCAGTTGTTACTTTTTGTTTTACTTTAGCTTACAGATTAAGGACCTAGAATAAAAGTTTTTTGATAAAAGCACCATTTAAAGTTTAATAACTGAGGGCTTCCCGTCTGTGATATTCTCATATTGTCACATCAACGTCTAATCTTGTAAAATATTAAATGCAAACAGATGTTCAGGGCCTAATTTGATCTGAACATCATTCATGTGTCCAATTTGTTTCTGCCCAGATTACAGCACTTTTTGAAAACAATGTGTCCTAATGCTCCCTTTCAAGGCTGCTAGATAACATGATTGGTCCATTTCTGCTTTGACACACGTACTGTGAAGGCTACTGGTCGTGTGGGGAAAAGGGACAACAATGGCTCCATCAGCCTTTTTTCTCAGGTGAGCCACCTACCTGGCGAATTTGCTCAGTCCTAGCACCTTCTTGCAGGGGAGGTAGCCTATGTGAGCTTGGAGGAGACAGAAACAGCAACATATGACTAAAAACAGTGGCTCACCTCATAACAATTAAAAATTACCGAAACGGTTTATGGTATCATATTTTGTTCAATCACAGAGGAATGTGCCACTAATGAAGATGAAAATTTCAGATCTTGTGACACCAAGTGAAGACAAAAACACACACACTTTCCGAACCGTTTGTTCCATATGGGGTTGCGGGGAACCGGAGCTTAACCCGGCAACACAGGGCGTAAGGCTGGAGGGGGAGGGGACACACCCAGGACGGGTTAGTCCAGTCCATCACAAGGCACCCCAAGCAGGATTCGAACCCCAGACCCACCGGAGAGCAGGACCCGGTCCAACCCACTGCACCACCGCACCCCCTATAAGACAAAAACATCTGTGTGGAGTCTGCATATTTTCCCCATGTCTGTGTGGGTTTCCTCTGGGTGCTCTGGTTTCATCCAACAGTACAAAGACATATAGTTCAGGTACATTGGTGATGCTAAAGTGCCCTTAGCATATTAATGGTTGTTAGTGAGTGTGTGTGTGTGTGTGTGTGTGTGTGTGTGTGTGTGTGTGTGTGTGTGTGTGTGTGTGTGTGTGTGTGTGTGTGTGTGTGATGGCCTCCCGTCCAGCGGGTACTCCCACAGCCTCATGCCCAATGCTTCTGGGATAGGTTCACTGCGACCCAGCTCAAAACAAGCGGTTATTGAAACTGGATGGATGGAAGCAGGGCTGTGGAGTCGGTACACAAAACCTTCGACTCCGACTCCAGTAGCCAAGTAATTGCTCACGACTCCACAGCACTGCCCAAAAGTTGCACGTTATTTTGGCAGCCGTTTTTCTCCAAAGCAACATACACCTCATAGAAAATACAATTTGTGCATTACATTAGCAGAAAGAGAGACATAGATGCAGACATGTGATTCTTAAGTACAGTTAGTTTCTTTCCACCATATGCACCAATGTCCATCACACATTTAGCTGCATAAAACTTTCAGAATATCAGTGATTTCTGATTACCTTCCTATTAATTTTTTGTTTTTTTGAGATACACATAAACATTTCCGTACATTACATGAGTAGCTGCATAAAGGTTTATTCGGGCATGATCTTATAGTGCATGAACATTTACACTTTACATGAACTTATGAGATCATGGGCAAAGTGAGTCTGGAAGAGGTCAGTTTTCGGACCCTTTTTAAATGTGGACAAAGATTCAGCAGTTCTGAGTGAGAGGGGGAGGTCATTCCACCACAACGGAGCGAGAACCAAGAACCTCCGTGCTTTACCTTTCGTGTGTGGGACCACCAAGCGGGCAGATGTGGAAGAGCATAGCGGTTTATCAAGTCTTGTAGATAACTGGGAGCAGTTCTATTGATGCTTTTGTAGGCCATAACCAGGGTCTTAAATTTGATCCGAGCAACTATAGGAAGCCAGCGCAGAGAGATGAGGAGGGGAGATGCATGGGAACTCTTTGGCAAATCAAACACAACTCAGGCAGCAGCATTCTATATCAGCTGTAGCGGTTTGATGGCAGTAGCGAGAAGGCCATACAAGAGAGAGTTGCATTAGTCCAGACAGGATGTCACCATGGCCTGGACAAGTAGTTTGGCAGAGTCTATTGTGAGGTAGGGGGTTGCAGTGGTGCAGTGGGTTTGACTGGGTCCTGCTCTCTGGCGGGTCTGGGGCTCGAGTCCTGCTTGGGGTGCATTGTGACGAACTTGCATCCTGTCCTGGGTGTGTCCCCTCCCCCTCCAGCCTCATGCCCTGTGTTGCTTGGTTTGGCTGTGGCTCGCTGCGACCCCACTCGGGACAAGCAGCTTCAGCCTGTGTGTATGTGTGTGTGTGTATGTGTGTGTGTGTACTGTAAGGTAAGGACAGATCCTGTGGATGTTATGCAGGATGTATCTGCAGGTTTGGGTTGTGGCTTCGATGTGCTGAGAGAAAGATAGACTTGAGTCAATAATCACTCCCAGACTCTTAGCTGAGGAGGCAGGCAAAATGAGTGAGTTGTCCAGTCTGATCGAGAGATCGTGACAGGAAGACAGGCCAGCTGGGAGGTGTAGGATCTCTGTTTTGGAGAATACAGAATATATATAGGCCTAAACCTATATTACACCTCTAATTTTTGGGGGTAGACTTATAGGCCGGATCGGCTTCTACGCCGGCATATACGGTACATTTAGTCGGAGTTGGTACATTTTTACCGACTCCAACTCCAGTAGCCCAATAATTGCTTTCGACTCTGATTCCGCAGCACTGGATGGAAGGTTTGTACTCGGTTCGTTTCACTCGGCGGGTTCTCGAAACGAGTTGTTTATCCCAACCCGCGCTACCGTTCTGATGAGAGCTGTCTCCATGCGATGCCACAGACGTTATTTAGCTCCAACACAAGTATGGGCATTGCCTGCCCAACCCTCAAACATCCCGTTGAACCATTTGCAGAAAAGAGGAAGGAGAAGTTCACGTTGCATAACGGCAAGGTCTAATCTTGCTCTCTGATGCAGACAGGAAGAGGAAAACTCTTCACATTAGAACAAGAACAGACATTTCAGTTCCCTGAGGTGTTGCTATTCCGTTAATCTGCTCTTACTTGTGTGGTAAATATGAGTTACTGCTTCTGAAAATTCCTGCACCTTCAGCAGTGTGGTACATTTTTTTTTTACAGAGGGACCTGGGGCTTCTGCATTGTCGTTATTATGTCTGTATGGAAAAATATCACATTTTTTTCGACTTTAAATTCAATTTAGTTCCGTTCAATTCAATTCAATTCAGTTTATTTTTATAGAACACTCTTCTCATGCACTGACACGGAGCGCTTGAACACAGGCATAGAGCAAAGAAACAAATGCGTCGGACAAGGAAACAAAGAAACGACAGAACAAGCGTAATGCATTATCAATGTTTTTATAAAGCTATAAGTATGTCGACTGGCAACGGAGGAAAGGAACAAAAAACTCCCAGCTGACAGTCGAGGGAGAGAAAAAACCTCTCAGGGTCCAAGTGCCAGTGGCTCCCCACCCCTCCTGGGCATTCTAGATTAAACAGACCCTGCCTTTGAGGATCCTCTTTCAATATACGCTATCTATCCATCCAATTTCAGTAACTGCTTGCCCTGAGCAGTGTCCCGGTGATCCGGAGCCTATCCCAGGAGCACTGTGCGCGAGGCTGGGGGGGGGCGGGGGTACATGCTGATGGGGTGCCAGTGCATTACAGGGTAGTCAATATACAGTATTTGAAATACATTTTATTCTATGTATTATGCACGCTAACACTACCAGTGAATCTACCCTAACCTTAACACCTGTCAGGTTTTCCTTATTTATAAAACTAATTAGTATCACACACATACACTGTATCAGAACACAGCTTTAACTTTCTGCAGGGTTATGCAATTTTGGCAGTCCTAGCCATTTCATTATAGTGTTTCACTATAATAGCTGACAGTGGTGCTTTTCCCAACTAATTTCTCTGAACATTTTTAACGACTCTGAATTGTTTCAGATATGCAGATACGAGGACTCTTACTGTGCCAGTGAAGGGAACCAGGTGATGCTCACACAAGGAGAATGTGTCAATGTCCTTAATGATCACCATCTCATCGTGGCCTTTGTCGAAGGCAGCATCGCTGATCACATCTGAAAGATACACACACACACACACACATTTTCTGAACCGCTTGTCCCATACGGGGTGACGGGGAAACGGAGCCTACCCGGCAACACAGGGCGTAGGGCCAGAGGGGGAGGGAACACACCCAGGACGGGACGCCAGTCCGTCGCAAGGCGACCCAAGCAGGACTCGAACCCCAGACCCACCGGAGAGCAGGACCCGGTCCAACCCACTGCGCCACTGCGCCCCCCTCTGAAAGATACATGTGACACCAATTTGTCTTGCCAGAGAACACACTGAAAAACCATTTGCAGTGTAAAAGACCACAGCACATATTCTCATTAATTCAAAAGAAATCATATTTAATTATTTTTATACTTTTAGTTTCTTAGCTCTTAGTTTCCACTGCTGCAGAAGTCAAATAGTTTCTGTTATTCTATACTCTTGTCCTGGTTTCACCAGGTTTGTATTGTCATTCAAATGAAATCAAGTTTCAGCGGCTGTTTCCAGAAGGATCAGCATCTTCTGGGTCATGATTTTTTTAATTTCCTGGTCAGTTATCTTGCGCAAGAGAACGTATACACGGAAACGCGGCAAGCTGACGATGTCGTGTGACTCAGGTTCTGCAGCATTTTAATTTATTTAATATACTTTTTATTCTTTTATTTTTCCAACAGTATACATAATTGCACATTTATTTTATCTTGTATTTTTAACTTGTATTTTTCCACTTGTTTTATATGTTTTCTAGATATATATTGCAAGTATTTATCTGACTTGTGTTCTGCTGCTGTAACATAATTTCCCTTGTGGGATCAATAAAGTATATCTATCTATCTAGATATCTATCTATCATACGGACCTGGGAGCACAGTTTTGGGCGTATGCATGAGGACACCGGCCAGCCGGTAGTGTAGGGATTAGTGCCATCACCTTGTGATCAAAAGACCCAGGTTTGAATCCAATACCCTGCTGTAGTACCTTTGAACAAGGTCCATACCCTGAATGTATCCAAAAAAATGACCAAACTGTATCAATTCATAATTGTATGCAGCTTAGAGTTCAAACTGAATATCGCATGTTTCATTGGAGGACATCGAGTTAAATGAATCAATAACAACACCGAGGGGTCAGAGGCAAAGAATGGCACCACTTATCTACTGGGCTGGGACTTACGATAAAGTATGACAGCACATGAAGGGGGAAAGCAAGCACTGAGCACAAATATTCTTCACGTCTGCGTGGGTTTCCTCCTACAGTCCAAAGATGTGTTTTAAGTGAACTGGTGACTCCAGATAACCGTCTCTGTGCGCCTGTGTGTGTGTGTGTGTGTGTGTGTGTGTGTGTGTGTGTGTGTGCGTGTGCGCGCCCTGCGATGGACTGCCATTCTGTCTGGGGTGTACACTTCCTACACTGTGGTTTCAGGGCAGACTTTGCACCAGCATGACCCCGACTTGAACAAGCAGTTAATGAAAGTGAACGACTTGAGTATCATTAAGAAAAAAATAATTAGCTGTAGCGTAACAGTGTTTAAGGTGTTCTACCCACCTTGAAGACAAATTTCAAATATTTGCGGGAGAAAGTCGGTGAATTTCACTAATCTGTATCTGTTGCCTGGAAAACTGCCCACGCTTTGATCTGCCAAGAGTCCTTTGCAGTCTGTTATCAAACCTCCCCATGTTATGAAACCAATAGGAACGTGAGCGTTCATCACCAAAGGACCATCATACCAGGTTCCATTTGTACACTAACTCCAACCCAGTAACCCCCTCCCCCCAAAACCATCCAAATCAGGTGCAGATGCAGTGGGAGTCAAGACGCTCCAGCCAGTTGTACGCAGCGGACAACAGAGAGCTGTGGGCCTCACTGAAAGGCACAGAAACCAGTAGAGCTTGTAAGCACACATGGACCAGATTTACATCGCGATGCTGTAGGTACACTGCGTAACCCTGAGCTCTCAATTATTCATTCACACTTTTGCATTATTTGGTTTAAGACATCTAAATAAGCACACACACTACAGCAATAGAATGCTTGAAAAGAAAAGTAGATAGATAGATAGATAGGAAAGAACAGCTATTTCACAGGAGCACGTGGATCATGTTGTACAAACAACGTTTCTGCTTGTGCTGCACTTCTATTAGCTGCATTTATACTTTGGTTGTTCGTTTAAGGATAGCAAATAGCTCGTAATAGGCAGTGTTTAAAAAGACCGCGGCTGATGATGAACTTGAAGTTACGAGGAGTGTGGACTGTTAGCGCAGTCAATACTCATATTTTTTGCCTGTCAGGTAATAAACACAAACGGACATCACATCTTCAGCATTTCGCACTTTTGTTTGATGAGTTTAGCCCGTGTTTCATATTATTTGTTCGTTCTCAGGGTCGCGCGCACACACAAAACCCACGCTACCCGCTGCGCCACCGTGCCCTCCTGTTTTATAGCAGTGCTATTTACTTTTTTTTTTTTTTTTAAACTTTCAGGACGCACCGTTGATATTCTCCTGGTAACCCGTGGCGAAGTACTGCAGCATGGCAGTGGCGGATCTCAGTCAGTGGGGTTTTAACGAGACCCTGACTGTGTGAGGACCTTCTCCCACACCGCCGAGGATTGAGTAGGCAGAGACGAGAGTGGCCAAGCTCACGTCGTCGTCCTCCGCGCTTCGGCTGCGCTCCAGCTTCCAGCCGCCACTGCTGGAACACGCACATCTGTGTGCCGCAGCAGCGCGCGACTGTGAGCGAGCCCCTCCCAGCCACGGACACCTTGGAGTAAACCGCCCGCTTCATGTTTCAACTTCCAGTCACTCGGCGCGCGCAGCCCAACGACGGAACCGGAGAACTTTTGAGCGCAGGAGGCAGCGCGAACCGGGAGCGAGACGCGCAGAGCGGCGCGCGCAGCGCTAGTTTTGGCGGGTCCCGCGCGTGCGTCGCCTCGCGCGCTGCGACCCGGCCGGTGTGCAGACAATATGTCGAGAAGCTGAAAAAGAGAGGCATTCACAAGCGCAGGGAACCTTTTCATGTAGCTGACACCTTTTTAAGACTAAACAGTGCTGTAATATTTAGTGCCGGGTACTCTTAGAGTCTTACTTTATTAACTCGGGGAAAGCACGTAAGCTTTGTGTTACGTACGCTGGCATTTGAGGTGTTGTAAGAGATCATGTGACCGCTCACTGTGCATTCGGTATGTAAAGCTCGTAGAGAAAGTAGAAACCTTTAAAAACCCTCAAGTAGGAGTCGCCTTCTTTTCGGCCCTAACGCCGGTTTACCTCTCGCAAAAGACTGAATTTTCAAGACAACATTCAAAACCACATGGATTTTTATTTTCCAACTGCTTTTGTCTTAAATTCCACTAACAGCCTTTCACATTGGTATTAGTTTCTCCTATAAACTGACCTGCTGCTTGCATACCAGCTATCAAATAAGAACAAAACTAACAAAAAAAAGAAAACAACCGTGACCCTTACCCAATGCACACAACATGTATAAATGTGATGTGCCCAGACAGCACAGAGCACAACATAATGTGATTTTTTGACTGAAAAAGTAAAAACTCATAAGTCATCAATGAAGGCTGAAACATAACTTAGGGCCACATGGTAACAACAACTAGTTTTGCAGGGAGCTGTCAAACTGACCTCGATATTTTCACTCTTCGCACAAGTTTCACAGGAACAGACTCAAGGAGAGAGAAACCCTTATTCTTTCCAGCACAATACATGTCTGCAGCTGGAGGAAATGCTTACTTTATACAGGAGCAAATCAGCATGTATGCCGTTGTCATGTTGTTTTGCGTTGCGTGTCCTTGCAATACATATCAACAATAGATTCGTTCAATACTACCTTGTGCCTGAGTGTGACAAAGCCAAACGCTTGCATTTGCATCAAAGTAAAGAAGCAACACACTCTTAAAACTTGCTTCTTTTAAGAAATTTAAGCACACCTCTTATAATGTTTTCAGCTTGCACCATAAGCTAATGTTTCTTCCAGAAGTTGAAGACCATGTTTCAATGAATGGGCTGTTCTATTATGCAACATGCATCTTTTCCCTGTTCATCCTTTTGAAGGGGAATCAGACATCTGTAATTTACAAAAAAAAAAAAAAAAAAAAAAACTTCTCAAAAAAAAAAAACAAAAAAAAAAAAACTAAATTTCCAAGCTTCAGCCCGGCTCACAGTGTCTCAATAAGAGCAATGGTCTGTAGATTTCTCCTCCTTCGGACTTTGTTAACGGTCATATAGTAGGCGGCAGAAAAATGTCCTCAAATCACCGTCACGTAACCATTTCCTTAATGGTATCAGTATTCCACCCATTAAAAGGAGGAGGGATTTATTTTTCAAAAGTGCATTATTTTCAGTACTGTGCTGCTGAAACACAAAATGCTTTAAACACTCTAAAATCTGCAGATGGATGCATATTCTCATCAGTGCAAACATTTTACCCTTTCATTCTCTAGGACGAAGGTCTCTAACATCGGGAGCCTTAAGAAAGGATTTCCCTAAAAACAAAAAAAATTGCAAATTGCCTTCGTCCCATCTTCAGCAAGATCTTTTTTTCCCAGAATCCAATAAAAATGTATAAAAGTCCTTAGCAAGAGAACTCTGTCTATCTGTTCTGCCCAGCAGTAACTTGCAAGCTTCCGAAATCTTCATCCTCTTCCAACGTACGCTTCAGGCTGCCTGTAAAGGAGAACTGAATGTTACTCAACCGTTTTTTCCTCAAGAAAACAATGGCATGAGCCAACAAGACAACACAAAATTAGATATCCCAGCTTTCCCGAGGCAGACGATTTTACCAACCTGGCATTCCAGCCTGCATAGAGAATGACCTGCCTAGCTGGATTGGTGACATCATTTTTATAGTTAGCTTTGCTAGGTAGATAGCTTCATATTCCTATTTAAAAAAAAAAAAAAAAAAAAAAAAAGACAGCACTCTAGAATCACACAAATCATTCATTGATTAATTTTGCCTTAAACAGATGCAAACAGTAAAAACAGGCACAATGTTCAAAAAGATCTGTCTACTGAGAACACTAAAATTAACATTTACATTTATTCATTTAGCAGACGCCTTTGTCCAAATAGACATACATCTCAGCAAAAGTACAATTTATGCACTACATTGAGAAGGAGACACAGCTGCAGACATGAAAGTCTCAAGCAAACCTAGCTTGTTACCTACCACCTGCTATACTGAGGTTCATCGTTTGAGTAGGTAGTGACTTACAATGTTACAGTTATTTACATTTATAGAGGTGGGTAATTTTACTGCAGCAATTTAAGGTACGTACTTTGCTCAAGGGTACTACAGCTGGATGTGGGATTTGAACCTGTGCCTTTGGGTTCAAAGGCAGCAGCTGTAAACACTGCTCCGCCTGCTGTCCCAAAGGCACAGGTTCGAATCCTTTAACAATAAGGTTCCCATTACATCAAAAGGCAGCAAAACTGTCAAACAGGATTTCCAACATGCACAGAATCCAGTGGTTATGAAAGAGACATTTACCTGCAGCTGATGCACAAAGCCCACATTTGGATTGATACAAAACCTCCTCTCCTGAACATGGCTGAATGCCTCCCTGTTCACATACAATACAGATGGAATGTATATATATATGCTGGCAGACACACTGACAAGCTACAGAGTAAAACGTCAACACAAAATTCATTTCATTCTAAACATATATCTTTTCTCCCCAAAGCTATTTTAGATGCAGGCAGTTTCTGAGTTCCACTATTTGCAGTATGCT
Organism: Scleropages formosus; assembly: GCF_900964775.1. Lineage (NCBI taxonomy): Eukaryota > Metazoa > Chordata > Actinopteri > Osteoglossiformes > Osteoglossidae > Scleropages > Scleropages formosus. Next base: position 30,737,825 of record NC_041806.1, read on the forward strand.
CTCTGTACTCTTTACAATCTTATTTTACATTTGTACTATGAGGAAAAAAACTATTTATGTGGAACTGAAAGTTACTCAACAGTTTAATATTATATACATGGCATAAAATTCAATTTTTAATTCAGCTAATTTATTAAAATGTTAATTGAATTCAAAACAAAATATACAAAACATAAAAAACAAATTTAATATATTTAAGAAATTTATATACAACATATATTTTACATACATTTACACTATTTTACTAAAAATTGCATTATACAGTTATATACAATTTCATGTGATTATAAAAGAAATTTGATAATTACCTGTATTTTACACCAAATGTTTCCATAAGGTAAGCAATTACTAAGGCAGCACTGAAACAAAGTAAATAAGTACGTCAGACTTGATTAAAGAATGTCCAAGAGTCTACATCAAAAAACAAATTACTGTTTGACTTTTAAAGGTGCAAAATAACCTTCTCGATATCCCCGCATTTCCATGGACAAGGACTTTTCCTGCAAGGAGAATACAGAGGTATTTAAAATCATTAAAGAAAATGCTGAGCCACTTTTTAGTCAAGAGGGCGCTTAAGGTCCGAACGCACATCATAAATGTACATTTAACATAACCGAAGAGTCATAATATTCAGCACGTCACAAGTGATTAACATAACAAGTAATAATAATGCAATAAGTGTAAGACCTGTACCTCCATTGTGTAAGCTCCCATCAATGAATTCTTTCGTCTAAAGCAGAAAATAAGAAGTTACATGAGCTTAGCTGAAATGTGTGTTAATGTGTTAAAGCCTTCCACAGTAACAACAGTGTTACATTATGCAATATGCAAACAGTAATACAATGGTCACTCACCATCGGGAAAAATCTAATTATATTCTCCACAGGGTTATCAGCAATATCCAGTACGAGGTATCTGAGTATTCAAAAAGGAAAATACGATCTTCCAACTGGTCTCCTGATGCCATTACAAAAACACTACCAAAGAGGTATTTTATGGAAACTGTTACTTTAGTTCAAATGAATTATCCAGAGTCCCAGGATGTCTCACCTAAATTCCTCTGGAAAGTTTGGCTTGATGAAATTAGCTTCAATGTCTTGTCTGATACACACAATGTGAGTGATTCCCCTTTTTTCCAGAATATGAAGCTGGAAAAGAATGAAATTCTTCAATATATCTGATAGACTCAAAGATGCCGCTTCAGTCTAAAACAGCATGGAATGAAAGAATCAACACTGAAATCGTCTGAGTCCTACCGATGAAACAGATCCTACCAGGTGGTTCAGCGTGGCTCCCTGTTTTCCCCTCAGTCTCTCTCAACTGGTCTTCTGCAGGGCTTGGTGTTTGGCCCCTTATTCTTCTGCATCTACATCACTTCCCTTGGCTCTGTCATTGCTTCTCACAAATTCTCCTATCATTGCTTGATGTTACCCAGCTCTTCTCTTTCCCTTTCTGCAGCTACAGGCATATCCTCTGACATCTCTGCTTGGATGACTGACTACCATCTACAGATCAACCTCTCCAAAACAGAGATCGTCCACCTCCTAGCAGGTCCGTCAACCTGCTAGGAATGCTCTATCAGACTGGACAATTTGCTGTCAAGACCCTGGGAGTGATAAATGATCTGCTGATCTGTATACTGATATTTGCTCTACTTCTCCCAACAGATAGCCCCTATACAACTTCCACAGGACGTGCCCATATCTCACAACACACTCTACACAGCTCATGGTCCAAGCCATGGTGTTATCCTGCCTTGACTACAGCAACTACTGGCCTACGTTGTCTTCCGGCCTCTGCCATTAAACCTCTTTAGATGATACAGAATGCTGCTGCATGAGTTGTATTTGACCTGTCAAAAGTGTTCCTATGTATCTCATCTCCTCTTCATGTATTTCTTGTGGTTGTTTCCATCCAGTTCAAAACTTTGGTTACAACTTACAGGACAAAGAATCTGCCTCTAAAACCCATTTAATCATTCACTATGCACCCGTAAGATTGTTATGCTTCTCCACCATTGACCATTTGGCGGTCCCCCTCATGAGAGGTCTAAAATCAAGAGTGCAGGTTCTTGGTTTTGGCTCTAACAAGGTGCAATGAGCAGTTCTCAGAGAGAGAGAGGGAAATAACTGCCTTTCAAACCTGAAGAGTCTCAAAATGCATCTTTTGGACCTACTTATCTCCAGACCTTCTAATTGCTCCATAAACTTGCACATCATTTCGTATCAATTTTAAAGGCATCTCCTTGTCCTGTGCACCGTAATAAACAGAGGTATCAACACAAACTGACCGCTTCAAAAATCATGTGTCTGTATCTGTAACTCATAGACTCTTGGAAAATATAGTTCTTTTTACTCAAAGTAGACTATCAATCAAGTCAAAGATCATGGCAGAAGAAAATAAAAGGTTTAAATCCCTGACCATATTTATCCTACACTGCCAGAGTATTTTGGATAAACGTACCTTGCTCTTCATGGCTGCTGAGTAAGGACCCAGAAATAAACCAGGTAAGATCTCCTGAAACAAAATCATGAAGATACAGTAAATTTAGATGTGACCACTGTGCCTGTGAAGTGTGAATGGTGATGCCCTGTGTTTTCCAATATCAACATACCTGCATCTCTCGCCTCATTGGATATGCCCAATCCTACAAAAAAGATCAGATCGCATAAGACATAAACAATAACATGTTCATAATATCATGCGGTTAAGCCCCTTAACGAGAGACATGGGAATGATGTTATGCAATATGTTAAACAGGCTGGCTACTGGTTAGGGTGTTGCTTTGAAACAGTCCACTCTTGCTGTAATACCTTTCATCAAGGTGCTTGAATTGAACAGAATACTCTGTTCTACGAATAGGTAAGTTGTGGCAAAACTGTACAACTAAGATTGTAAATTGCTTAGAATACAGTAGGGAGTCACCACCATTGGATCCAAATGACAAACATCCGAATCCCACCTCTTTCTGTAATATCAAGGTACTTACCCTGAACTGCTTTAAGAAAAATTACACAGCTGTACAAATGGCTAAATCATAAGTAGCTTAACATTGCAAGATGCTTTGGAGAGAAGTGTCAATAACATGAAAAATGGTGGGTCTTCTAAACATGACTGACAAAAGGAACATCTCTCTACCAGCACTAACATTAGGATATAAACAGATATAGATATATAAACAACAGAGAGAGGAGCACAATTTATGTGACAAGATGTTTAGGTACAACAGCTAAACACGACTTGGTAAAGTGATAGGAGTGCAAGGATGTTCTGTGGGGGGTCTAAGGTCTGCTGGAGACCATAAAGCAAAGCTATAACCCCGCAACAGCAGTCAAACGTTATAAATACAAACATATAAAATACACACATATACTGGGACAGCAGGCAGTGGTTGTTACAACTGCTGCCTTTGAACCCAAAGGCACAGGTTCGAATCCCACATCCAGCTGCAGTACCCTTGCAAAGTACTTACCCTAAACTGCTGCAGTAAAATTACCCAGCTGTATAAATGGGTAAATAACTAAGTACCATATCACAAGTCACTTTGGAGAAAAGCATCAGCTAAATGAAGAAATTATATATGCACTATAATATTAAAAAAAAAAAAAAACCTAAAAGAAATGGCCCAAAATGCACATCCTTTCATTGTGTTCATGAACTTTATCCTTTATTTGAGAGAATGTATGTTTTTGCTAAGTTCCGCAGCATCTTCTAATTTAACAGTATTACGCATCGCGCTATAGCAGAACGGAACTGACTGTGCTGAGCGACACTCTATTGAATTCTATTGTGCGAACGCCGAGCTTGTCATTTTTGGTGCGCGAGCGCAGAGAGGAGCAGCACGTGCGGCACGGAGAGGACCCCGATCAGGGGACTCACTGACTCACCGTCGCTCTAAAATGTCATACTCTGCCCGCCGTCACCTAAAATTCCGTGCTGCCGTGCCGAGCGACCAACCGATTTCATCATTCTCAGTACATCAAGATCAACGTCGTTCGACGCGCGACTAGACGTATGAAAGTTAGCTGGCAACTCAAACACTGATTAAATTAATGAGCGAGCGCCTGTCGACGACGGGAAGCTAACGTGCTGCCAGAAAAGCCACGCGAGGGAAGTGGTTCCGCGCGCCGGCCCTGACGGGACAGCTGCGATGCGTCCAACACCGTTCGTTCGCCACGGCGTCGAGCCGCACTGCGCTCGCGCGGCTCACCAGCTGGTCCTCCTTCGAGGAAGGCAGCGACGGAAACTGTAGCGCGCTCTTCTCCTCCTCCATGCTGCGCTCTCTTGCAGGCCGCCAACTTCCCAGGCCCGGGCTCGTGTCGCTGTAGTGTGTGTGTGTTATTTGGAAACGGCGTGGCAGCGGTACCGCTGGAGTTTGTTGTGGAGCTCCACATGCACGTCCGCCATGATGGTTCTGCCGCTGGGGAGGTCACGTGGCCGCCGTCACACGCCCGCGCGACAGCTGGCGCCCTCTGCGGCATGGAAGTTGTGTTTCGACGCCACGCATCAGTCTGAAATTACTCTCAAAATTCAATAAATAAATACATAAAAATAAATAAATATGTACTTGTGCACCTTCGTGCTTCGGGGGCGTGTGTGACTGTTGCTGTCGGTGTTGCACGCTTAACGTTGTCAGTCGCCCTGGACATAAACTTAATGTAATTATTATTATTATTATTATTATTATTATTATTATTATTATTATTGATTCAGTAGATAATCTACTGTAACAACAACAATAATAAGAGTTTGCATTTTATGCAGTTCTCAACATGGGGCAATGTTATTGTCTGTCCACCATTGTTGTGCACACTTGTGTCTCCTGGGGGTCTCAGCTTGGATGAAGAACTACTGACTTTGCATTTACATTTACTTATTTAGCAGACACTTTCCTCCAAAGCAACTTCCAATGAACTCTATGTAGTATTATCAGCCCACACACCTTATTCACCAAGGTGACTTACACTGCAGGATACAGTACTTATAATAGGTCACTCATCCATACCTCAGTGGAACATTCTGTCACTCACACATTGTGGGTGGACCTGAACAACATGTCTCTGGACTGTGGGAGGAAACCAGAGCACCCGGAGGAAACCCACACAGACATGGGGAGAACATGCAAAGTCCACACAGACTGAGCGGAGAATGAACCCACATTCTCTCGCACCACCCAGGCACTCCTAAAAGTGAGTGCTCTGCAGATACCTGCCAAATTGTCTTGCGGTTCTTGAAAAATCAGATCCATAGGTAACGACAAGGACTGCCAGGGCACATCTCTTCAAAGTGACCTAGAATGTTAGGCTTGTATTTTAAACCACAACTGGGTAACTTATGGTTTTATAGTTCAGGGTAAATATCCTACTTATGAGTACTATTGCAAGAGGGGTGACGCAAACCTTTGACCTTGAACGGGCCTTTTGACTGGAATGGGACTACTCTAAACACTGTGCTACAAGCTGGCACATGATGTACATTATGTATTATATCCTTGATCTTGTTCAACCTCAAACATGTTTTTTCTTTACATTTGATTCCTTCCTCATGAACTCCTGGTGCCACCCACTCAGAGCCAGTGCAAACAATCTGTATACCAGCTTCAGTCACCTGACCCAGAGGAACAACACAGCTACATTAACTTGCACAACACTCAGCCACCTCCAGGCTATTATTTCTTCCATTATGTACTGCAGAATATTAATAACTGCAATCTGTCACTTTCAAGAAAGGTGAAAGAGAGCCCACAAACACCAGCTGCATATAATAAACTTTGACTTCGCTGAAGAATAAGTATATCAAAGGGTTATATAGACATTTTATTTTTATAGAAAATGGTTTTCAATATAATTCTACAAGTACAGCCAGCTTTAATATACTTTGATACACATTAAAACTAATCCAAAGAGAAATGTTTCACATTTCATAAAGTCATTTTTATTATTTTGAAAATTTTTATTGCAATTTTTAGGGTACTCATAAAACATTAAAAAAATGCAACAAGTCATGCAGGGTCACTGGAGCTAATTTATATTGAGAAAAACTATACTCAGACCAAATGCAAACCATCCATGAAAAAACCGAGAAAGAAACCTTGTTTTATTCATACATACAAATGAAACATTGCAGCATGAAGCGTAGCTACAGAAGCTGGTATTTCTTTTATTGACGGTACACATACACAAAGGGTTTCTGACAAACCAAAGTTCTATACAGGTTTGTAATCCAGTTTAGATTCAAGCTTCTTCGAATCGGCCACCTTGCGAACTGCTTTCATGAAGTCTTCCTGGGTCACATAATCACGATCTGCACGGATCGCAAACATGCCTGCAAGTAGGAAAAAAATGTTTGCATCAGTTAACATTTCCTGTTAAACAATTTATATCCAAATTGTATCACATATAAATGTTCTACCTGCTTCAGTGCAGACATTCCTTAAATCCGCACCATTGAATCCATCAGAGAGCTTCACAATGGCTTCATAATCTGTACATAAATTCAGATAAATTCTTATGTAAAATCATTTTGCCAATTTTCTGATCAACAGTTAAGTAGCAATATGTAAAATCTAAACATCCAGATTTGGCAAAAAATGCAGAATATCAGAGAAGAAATTATTTTTTTATTTTATGTATTTCACAATTCTTAGTCACAGTTACTAACTCCTTATTTCAAAGCAATTTTAATTGTTCTGAATAGTATAACTTTAAAAAAAAAAAGCATAGGCCACTGAATTTTCCTGAAGCAATTCAGGGTAAGTACCTTGCTCAAGGGTACTACAGCTGGAGGTTGGATTCAAACCTGTGACCTTTGAGTCCAAAGGCAGTAGCCGTAAGTACTATGCTACCAACTGCATGACTAACTGAGGGACAATAAAAGCCTAGCATCATCAACCTTTACATGTACTGACTTAGTTCACTAAGTCTGAACATATATATACTAAAATACAATTAAAAATTTCAAAATATAACATCCTCATTTAATATCAACATTTCAGTGCTTTGACAGAATTCTAGAGTTTCTAATAAATATAGCTTTCATTCCCTAAAACAGCTATTTCAAAATTTTGCTCCCATGTAGTGATTAACCAGACTCATAGATTAACCAAATAACATGAAGCCATTTCCCAGCAGACTGACCTATCTCTCCATGCTTAGTGATGGGGCCGGAATGGATCTTCAGGATGTCCAAACGAGCCTGCTCATTGGGGAGCTCAATATCTAGAAAGATGGTGAAAGGTATTTCAAACTTGTCTCAAAGTATTTAAACACTGGGTACAAGAGCTTCTGAAAAAGGTCAATGCGAAAAGAGTTGCTTTGTGTTTAAGTGTGTGAACTGATCTGCAATGCTTCTGATACGTTTGTTTTGCTCAGAAGGCTACAATACAGTAAAACACAACTAAAACTTTACAGAGGATTGTATTTCGATAGAGCCATCAGCTGAATAAGCTTACGGATCTTGCGGTCCAGTCTGCCTGGTCGTAGTAATGCTGGGTCCAGAGTGTCTGGCCGGTTGGTGGCCATGATCATCTTCACTCTGTGCAGGGTGTCAAACCCATCCATCTGGTTCAGCAGCTGAGCATCACAGAAGAATCAGAGAAGACAGACAGACAGAATTTTGACACAACAAAGAAATAATTATGCAAGTATAAAGAATGAAGTAAATAACACTCAGCCATGCTTAAAACCAAACTTTCAGTCAATCAATATAAGATTAAAGGGTCAGGGTCACCTCCATCAGTGTCCTTTGAATCTCCCTGTCAGCAGATGTTCCCTCAGAGAAGCGACGGCCACCTTATAAACAGAAGCAAAATAGTAAATCACTCCTACACCTTTTCTGAGTATGAGAAAAGAAGTGCCAAGGCACCAAACAGCTGTACTCAGCCCAAACTTTTCACAGTTTTAGTGTACCATTTCTTGAAAAGACTAAAAGTAGGATACTACATTATATTCTATACAGACATTTTTGATGCTTAGAATTTAAAGTATTGAGGTGTAACACACACGTAACTAACAGTAACCACAGAGAAAATTATGGCCAGCGCGTTTACCGATAGCATCAATCTCATCCATGAAGATGATGCAAGGCTGATGATCACGGGCATAGTTGAACATCTCTCGGATCAGCCTGGCACTCTCGCCAATGTACTTGTCTACAATGGAGCTGGACACCACCTAGAGCACACACAGGGAAGAGTGATCAGACACCTAAAGTACCAAAATACCACAGCTTTACACTGCAACACAAGAACAAGAAAGAATGTGGGGAAAAAAGCTGACCTTCAGAAAATTGCAGTCAAGCTGACTGGCTACAGCTCTGGCCAAAAGGGTCTTTCCTGTTCCTGTTTCAAAAGAAATATACAGTGTTGGTTATAATATATTGCACAATATATGACAAAAAGGAGTAGAAGAATTCAGTGATAAGCATTCCTGTGTTACCTAAAGATTCTGACCCACAGAAACTAGAACATTGTGACAAGCACAAATAAATTAAATAATCACCTGGTGGCCCATAGAGAAGACAGCCTTTTGGGGGGATGATGCCCACTCTATGGAAGAGCTCGGGGTTTGTCAAGGGCAATTCAATCACCTGAGTGGCAAATTAAAGGTTGTCATTTTCTGTGTAGAAAATACAAACCATGCCTCTAAGGGATGCGTCAAATGCCACGTACCTCTCTCAGTTCTCGGATCTGCTCTGACAGCCCCCCAATCTCGGAGTAGGACACGCTTCCTGGGTCTTCATGGGACATGTTATAAACCAAGGGGTCCACCTCTCTGGGCAAATACCTGTAAAGGGCTGTCCATCAGTTCAAACTCCTGAATTTAACTCCTGATTTCAGGCTATGTGGCAAAATCCTGGGACTTGGTCAAATGCATACAGGAGTGAATTGAGCTGTAGCCTCAGATTTAAAAAAAAAAAAAAAAAAGAAAAAAAAAAACCATGATAATTTGTGTGGGAAAGTGTGTTAGTTTTCTGGGTACCTACCTCATGATGGTCAGAGTGGTCATATCGAGAGCCACTCGGGTGCCAGGTTTCAGCTTGGATTTATCCAGCTATAATTGAATAACAGCAGAGTTAGATGAGTATTGTCTACAGAGCAGCAAGTCCAAATTTTAATAAGCAGATGGTAAATGTTAACTTACCTGTCGACGGCAGCCAACAACATATCGAGGGCCATTTGTGGCTTTGACAATAACTGCGGGTTAAATAAAAATGTTTTGCAGTTACACAATGTTTGGCTCTGTAGATATTCAATAAAATAAAGCATAAAACATACTACAGGAAATATTTCCCTTTGAATTCAATAAGAATTTTCACAAATATCATTTACATTGTTGCATTTCAAATGCAAATTGAAAATAACAAACTTACTAAAAATGTTACTAAAATTCTGTTACTCACATTTCTCCTCTGTCAGTTGCTTGAGGACTTCCCCAACAATCTGCACAAAATAAATGGAAAAAAACACTTCTGCAAACCCTGTACAGGTAACAGTATAAAGCAATCTCAAATAAACAGTAAACCATAAATAAAACATGCAACATAAGTTATCATATTCATGTTTTCTATCGTATGTACGAGTTAAATTGTGCGTTCATTCTCTAATAGTTTTGGGGGTTTAAACTTGACTGCTGCTATTAAACTGGTTCTTTGGTAGCATTCTGAGCTCAATTTTCCCTTTGTGTTCAGCACTACATCCTTGCTTAATGTATGAGTCAATAAGACTAGAAATGTCACACTTTTTAAGGCTCCTATCAATGCTTTTGAATGCCACCGATAAAACATTCCATCCAATGTGACAGTGTTTAACAAGTTTTTGTAATTGTATATTTAGAGCCGGTAAGCTGTCTTATCAAAAGATAAGACTCCCTGCCACCAAGATTAACTACACAAATTCCTGTTTCTTAACAAGTGTACAGCTGGTGCTGCTGACTAAAAAGACATTTCATGATGACACCTGGCTTTCTGCAAACTCACTACTACTAGATAGACAGATATCCACCTTGAAAAAACACATTAAGCCAAACAGAACCCAACAGTATGACACAACATCAGACAGGGGACTGACAAAGACACAATAATTAGTTTTAAAAAAACACAATGTTTTAACGCCATTGCTAATTGCATGTTATAAATGATAGATGTTCTCACCTGTCCCACACTTTGTAAAGCTTTCAGGTCATTTTCTGACTTTTCATACTGCTTTGTAAGCTCTTTCAGCTGCTCTCTCACTAAAGTAAACAACAGAAATGTTGACAACAATCAGACAAATGACTAATGAAGCTCTGACCAGACATGACTTTTGTAAGCACACTGTGGTGCACTCTTTCTACTGTTATTACCTTTATAGTTTTATTATCATCGTTACTAACAAACTAGCAATTAAACATCATTAGAGTTAATAGGAAATAATACAAATAAACTCCAATATCCACAAATCAATATCAGATTAGGGATGTCTTTTCAATGACATTCCTGTGAACGGTATGTTTCAGATGCCGAAGCATGAGCCTCGGCACCTCTCGGTCCTGAACTGAAGGACCCGGCGGCTGCTTCAAATAATCATGGCAGGATGACAAAGCGACTTGTTCGCTTTCTCCCTTTTTCTCTGACAAACGCGTCGGCAGCTCGCATTGTGCGGCTCCCTGCGCTGCGAAACTAAATAACCTAAAGCTGCAAGACATACGTTCTTTCAAACGTCCGTCAATCTCTTTGTGCTCAAGCAATTTCTTCCTGTAATCCTGCAAACCCTTCTCCCTGGTGTCCGCCATGTTCATTACACTGACGACTTCAAACCACTGGAATCATGGGAGCCGCTCGAGGAACCGGATATCCGGGTTGATGTCCTTTTGCGTGACGTCACATCCGTGAGGATTTGCGTGGCTCTGCGGTGTTTTATTCTGTAAATATAACATTACAATTCCGTGTAATACATCCTTGTGTATGTACCCACAGACACGGTTTATTTTTAATTTTATACGTACGACTGTAGTAATATTTGCCAGTTTCTCTTTTATTTAATACAACAGAACATACACAACAACTCAAATAATGAAAGCAAAAAAAAAAAAAAATGCAAAAGTACAAAGATGCATAAAACTTAAGCAAAGATACACACACACACACACATTTTCAGAACCGCTTGTCCCATACGGGGTCACGGGGAACCGGAGCCAACCCGGTAACACAGGGCGTAAGGCCGGAGGGGGAGGGGACACACCCAGGACGGGACGCCAGTCCGCCGCAAGGCACCCCAAGCGGGACTCGAACCCCAGACCCACCGGAGAGCAGGACTGTGGTCCAACCCACTGCGCCACCGCACCCCCCTACTTAAGCAAAGATAATACAATTAAATTTTTAGATGAAAATTCTGAAAGATTTACAAACTTTCTCAATTTCACATTTTTAATTGCTATTTAATAATGGAGTCGGAAAGTAATGTACTGTGACTCTATTTCAGAGAGCCACAAAGTCGTGTTTCAGAGTAGTGAATTTGGATTTTATGGATATGAAATTTGGTTCATAATAAAATTATGCATCCATCCATTTCACTAACCGCTTGTGACAAGCCTTGTCCTGAGCGGCAGGGTCGCGGGAGCTCTCATCCTGTAATAAGATTACATTAATTAAAATTATTTGTTGTCCTTGCAGGAATCAAAAACGAAAAAGCGCACATTTTCCCACAATGACGACAATCACGGTTTGTGATAATTAATACTCATGTATTTTTTTTCAGTATTACCGTATGAGAACTGCCAAAAAAACTGTAAAGCAGTTTCCGAGAACTCTTGACAAAAAGCACTATTCGTATGTCTTTCTTGAGTTTCTAAAGGAAATGATTTGGGTAAATCCTATATCACATTGTGACACACTGGACGATACCTCTCAACAAAAAGATACTATAGCGACTACATTTCCGTCCTGCGCACCAGCTTATAAAATAATTCCAGAAATTTGTCAGTTTTTTCAGCCTCCGAACTGAACACAGTCAAATTTTAAGTGAAGGGTCAATATCCGCACCGCATGTAAGTAAAAAAAAAAAAAACGCATATATAACCGGTTCACAACCCATCCATCTATCCATACAAGGTCGCAGTGAACCGCAGCCTATCCTGGAAGCATGGATTGCAAGGCTTAGGGGGGTACACCCTGGACGGGACGCCAGTCCATCGCAGGGTAGCCACACGCTCACTCACCCATTCGCACACTAAAGGACTCTTGACCGTCACCAGTTCACTTGAACTGCGTGTCTCTGCACTGTGAGGAAACCCACACAGACATGGGGAGAACACGCAAACTCAACACAGATTGGGTGGGGATCGACACCTCGAGGTGTAATTTTGCTAAAAAAGAATCGAACCCTTGGCACCACACAGCAGGAGCTGAGCTGGCAGCGCAACTCGCTGCGCACCGGATGACAGTATAACCTTAATTGCATGTCGTACCATAAACTTGTTCGTACACAAAACAATAACAATACACTTTTATGAAAAATACATAGTACTACAGATAAAATAAATAGGCCGTACATACAGTAGTAGTATATTCAGCCCTCAGTGCTACTCAGCGGCTCTCGAGGTATCTGAAGTATCTCGAGCGCCTGCGTTCGTAAGCGTTATTCTGGAGTCCACCGTTTAGGTGCGACTTCGCTGAACAGCAACAGGGTGATGCGCAAAGGCCTTTTACAGATGCGAGATACTGCACAGGAACGACAATGGCGCCTCCTTGGGGTCTCAATACTTAATATACTGTAGCATCTCCCCATGGAGCTACTAGAAACCGGCTCGGGAGTCGGGATAAAAGAAACGTGCTCTTTATGAGAAGTGTACATGTCTCTCAGTAGCAGTCTTAAAAATGCTTCAGACAGTACAAGTCATACAGAACACTTGAGAATCCCCCAGGTCACTCCCAGCCTCCCTGCTGCACCCCATGGTTAAGGGGTCCCTCCCCAGGACTCCCCAGAATTCTACTCTCAAACACTGAACATAAATAGAACGACAACCAATCAGAAACTGCACACAACTATGTACACACACATAAACACTAATGCCAACTATTAACACATTTACTCCCCTCAGCGCTGTTATAATACCATTTTGATACGGTGCATGTTTATTCTGACCCGTATCAATGTGGTTCAACCAGTGACATGGTCATGGTTCTTAGTCAATGTCCTATGTATTCTCACTGATAAAGTAGAGGTGTGTTTTAATACCTTTTAAAACACAAAACATAACTTGTTATATAAATAAAGGCACCTGTGTGTGAGTCCATCAGCCTGGTTTCCTGCGTTCACCATGAGAGCTGCTACGTTTCCCTTTTTATTCTCTCAAATAGGGCATGCTAGAAAATGATAAATGTTCTATATTGAAGATTACACTCACTGACAATTGTTAACCCCTTGTCTGAGTCAGGGTTGTGGTGGACCAGAGCCTATCCCAGAAGTACAGGGTGCCACAGCAGTGAGGGTATACCCTGGATGGGGCACCAGTCCATCACATGCATACTCATCATAACAAGCATTCTGTGTACTGGGCTACTACATAATTTCTATACAGCTAACAATTAAATAGAAGTGAGTACAAACACTATGAAAACAATTAAAGTCAAAATAAGCAATCCTCCTAAAGATACACAGAATTGTAGAATTTTATTTAAAAAAAGTGGATGGCAAACTCTAGAAAAAGTTAGTAAAAATCCCTTTAAGAAAATTAAGGCCATAACCATGTTTGTCATGGCAAACAGGACACGGAGGGAATGAGACCCAAGTGCAGGATCTTTTAAAGACTTGTTCTCATAGCCTGGGATAGGCAAATGGTCAGTCCAGCAGTTAACAGGACAGAGGTGAACATCCAAAGTCATGGTCAGGGGACAAGGCAGGCAGTCATTACTGAAGAGACATGGAGCAGGACTGGGAAGTAAAGACCAAGACATGGGAAAAGCAAAGTAAGATCGGTTGTAGAGTGCAGACAGGACAGTTGTCTCTAATGAAATTCTGCAACTGGGAAGTGGTTGAGTGGTGGTTTTTATAGCTAAGTGTTCCAGTTGAACTCAGGTGCTTAACTGCAGCCAGGTGCTGCTGACTGAAGTGTGGGCATGGTCATGAGAGTACCCCTCTTCCCCTTCATGGGCAGCTCTTGGCACTTTACAACCCCTGGAAGGAGGGAAACCTCTGGGACGGGGTGCTGGCTGGTCTGGATGGTCCTGTTGGAAGTCAGGGATGGATCCAGGATGATGGGCGCAAGCACCAGCTGTGCTACTCCATGCCATTCCCCTTCTAGTCCACACGGTAGTAGAGGCCCCTACATCGACACTGAGTCCAGAAGGGTCTACAGGAGGGGGCATAAGGTCTCCTTGGGTAGTCTGGAGCAGGCAGGTACTGTAAAGCTTGAGCAAGGAGCCATGAAGAGTGGGACATATGGGTAAGGGTTGCAACAACTGTAACCAGTAAGTGACAGGCATGATGCAAAGGATCTTGTAGGGACTAATGTAGCAGAGGCTGAGTTTTCTGGAAGGAAGCTTGAGACAGATGTCATGGGTAGACAGTTGCACCCTTTGTCCTGGTTGGAAGGTCAGGGTGCAGCAATGTTTGTCAGCCTGCTGTTTGTAGCAGCAGATGCTCTTGCAAAGGAGCTCCCAAACCACATGACAGGCCTCATCACTCTTCTGTAATACAAAAACAGCAGGTACATCAGAGGAGCTAGGGTGATATGGGAACAGAGGAAGTTGATACCCAAAGAGAGACTGGAACAGGGAGAGACCTGTTGAGGAGTGTGAAAGAGTTATGGGCATACTCAGCCCATAGGAAGAACTGCACCCACTGGTCCTGGTCTTAGGAAGGCCATTGAAATGTGAGACCAGGGCTGGGATAACACCAGGAGAAATTCCAGCAACCCTGGGACCTTAGGTATCCAGACAAGAATCCTGAACCCCACTTACATGCCTCCACAAATTCAAGACAGTTGTCTATAATAAGATTCTACAACTAAAAGGTGGTAGAGTTGTGGTTTTTATAGCCAAGTGTTTAAATTAAACTCAGGTGCTTGACTGGAACCAGGTGCTGCTGGTTGAGGTGTGGACGTGGTTGTGACATTGTTTATTTACGGTTCAAAAGACTGAATGATGTCATAGATATTGTCTTTAAAATGTGTGTGTGTGCGCATGTTACTGGTCTGTATTCTGTCCTGACAGAATGACTATCCATCACATACTGAAATGGTTGCTTATGTTCCTAGTGGTCATCTTCAAGTTGTTCTATGTCTCCTGTTTTGGAAGCATGGTGGTGCAGCAGAGTCACCCAGTGCCTATTGTGTGATAAGTCTAGGGTTCAAGCTCTGCTTGGGGTACCTTGCAGCAGACTGGTGTCCTGTTGCAGATGGTGTGTTTGTGTTTTAGCTTAAAAATTGATAAATTGTGCATGTGTATTATTTCAACTAATTTAAAACAGTTGTGAACTTTTCCAGAGTGTTATCTTGTTTGGTGCTGCAGCTTTGTAATTCAATGCTGTTTTACTCACTTTAATGTTATTGGTTAACTTTTTTTGGTTTAGCAGGCTAAGTTGTAGTGTTAGTAAATAATGGTGTCCACATGTGTCCGTCTTTCTCACTGATGTAATCCTGCAGCTGTTTTTAAACATGTCCTTAGAAAATGCAAGGCCACCTGAGAGCAATGGGTGAAATTCCAGAATCAGTTTTCCAAATGTGCGGCCAACAGAAATCGGTACTGCTGTAAAGCAGTTCCAGAAGTGTGGTAATCTACAAGATGATTGTTTTTCTTCTACCATGTTCTAATGACTACATTTAAGTGGTGGTTATTTAATGTCATTATTGTGAACTGCATAATGAAGACAGCACAAAAACCCCAGAGAGCTTGTTAACCAAATCCTTACTGGACAAGGAAAAGGCTGAAAAGTTAAACTTTTATTTCACTGCTGTCTTTGGAGTTGGATAGATTTACATGATGATACAGACTTATACTTTTTCTTGTCTGAGTAGTTGTTGTTACTCTACCGTTACTGTATTTTAATATAATGTGTGCATATTCAACAAAAACTGAAGAAATACACACACACACATTTTCAGAACCGCTTGTCCCATACGGGGTCGCGGGGAACCGGAGCCTACCCGGTAACACAGGGCGTATGGCCAGAAGGGGAGGGGACACACAAAGGACGGGACGCCAGTCCGCCGCAAGGCACCCCAAGCGGGACTCGAACCCCAGACCCACCAGAAAGCAGGACCCTGTCCAACCCACTGCGCCCCCCACTGAAGAAATTGTTTTGAAATTATTTGATTTAATAATAATTAGATTTCTTTGTTTATGTATTTTTTTCAATAATTTAGCAAAGTATGTCTACCGTTTGCCAGTGGCATCATGGCTGGAGTGGCTGCCTTTGGCTGCGTGGGTTGCCGGTTTGATCCCTGCCTCTGGCTGTAGTGCCTTTGAGGAAGGTGCTTGCCCTGCAATGGCTCCACTGATTTTGTCCAGCTGTATCTCTGGGTAAGTTGTGGCCCTGCGATGGACTGGCGTCCCCTCCAGGCCAGGTCCCCACCCCCCCACAACCTTGGGGGATAGGCTCCAGCTGATTGTGGCTCTGCTCAGGACAACCAGTTATTGAAATTAATTGCTTGGTTAGATACAGCTTTATGTGATTCCTGGATCTAAACGCTAATTAATCAGTATTTTTGCTTTAAGGCTTTCCGTTTGTGTTTCTCGTATTTTCCTTGCAAAGCCATTTTACTTAATGACTGAGGTTTCAAATTTTCCATTATCAACTGTCTGTGCTTCCTGGTAAAACACAGTGAAGTTTACTGTTTAGTTTCCTTCCTGTAATTGATTCCCGTTGTGGCTGTGACTGCAGTTTATTTCACTTTGGTAAATTAGCTATGTCTGTCATGCCTCTTTCTGTAAACACTTCTGGATATAGAACTTTTTTTTCTTTTTTTTTTTTGGCTGAGTTTCTTGGATTTTCTGCATGGACTGGTTTTTGAAATGCTTCCCCCAGGCCAGATTTCACCAATTTCTGCTCCTGTCTGTTCCAAGTCATCTGGGGGCATGTTTCTGTGCAATGCCGCTGGTACTGAAGTTTCCCATCTCATTCTGCAACACACACAGCCTGGTTTACTGAATGAAAAGACACTGAGGGAGAGCAGCTAATAGCAATAGTGCACAGTGAGGGGTCTGGCATTCATGTCTTTAGATTTGTGTAGCAGGTACTAGCTGGATCTAATGGAAATTACTATGAAAATCATATTATTGGGGGGGTTCTAAAATGTTCAGTGGAAAGGTTAAAAACAGCAATAACAAATGTGAAACCTTTCCATGCTTGGCTATTCTGATTCTTTTTGCAATAGACATGTTTTGTTAGTAGTGTAATAACTAGTAGTAGTATATACTCTAATTTCAGTTGCCTGGATTGTGCAAATACAAGCACAGCTGAGGTAAATATTTTTCAACAATGTCATGAGTACAGTCAGACAGATTTTATCTAATCGTAACTTTCACTGAAAATGTTTTTGTTAGACTAATGATTTCTTTCACTCAGCATTTTAAGTTTGGTTGTCTTAATTTTTTTTTTTTATAATGTTCTATTGTGTCAAATGATTCAAAATATTGATAACCTCATTATTACACCTCCATTGCAAGCAATGATTGGAAATACTAGGTTTTAGTTGTAAAAGGTGGGCAATGAACAAAAAATTTTTTAAATATAGATTCTTTTGCCCTGTGGTAAACTGGTGTCCCATGGTGGGTGTGTCCCTTCCCTCTCCAGCCTTGCGCCCTATGTTGCTGGGTTAGCCTCTGGTTTGCCGCAACCCTGCCTGGGATAAGCGGTTTCAGACAGTTTGATTCTTCTTTCCTGCTCTGCCCTGACTCACACTGCGAAACACTTTTGAGAGTGAGCTTTACAAGTGCCCCTAGTATAAGGTTCCAAAAACACACTGTTCTAACAGCAAAGCCTGCAGGAAAGTTAAATGTGCCTTCAGCTTTGCCTTTCCCAGAACAAGGCTGGTAACTTTCTCAAAACCAGATGTTTCATCATGGTTGTATTGAGCTTTTAGATCTGATAATATGCATAGCTGAAACAATTCTTGGCGAATTTCTGTCCAATTGGTGCAATTCTAAAGAGCAGGCATAATGTTTGGTTACTTGTGATTCTTCTGGCAGGGGGGGGGGGAGAAACTGTCATCAGTGTTGCAACAACAGTAGAATGATTGGTATAGCTGAAGGATGTGGTGTAGGTTGAAAAGAGTTGGGGGGAGTCCAAGTACTGACCCTTGTAGAACACCAATTTAGAGTGAACGAAATACAGGGAGCCTTTCCAAGTCAGCTAGTAGGATCATTAATATAAAATGTATGTGGGAAAAATTATTCTTGCTGGGTGGCACGTCTGTGTGCTATCTCATGTTCATAGATACTGCAAAAACCTTGAATGCCTGGTCATAGGATCTAAGGATAGCAGCCCTCACTTAGCACTATTCCACAGTTAAGGAGTGCACCAATGTTGCTCTCTCAACATAATCAACTTTTGCTCAGCTGAACAGGTTAAGTGCACTTGGCAGTATGTCATACGTTGCCTGAATCAGAAACTTATGTTAGGTTACAAGGCCTTCCATTCCAGCACTTCTTCCTACCAATCTGTGCTACCTGCTGCAACATCCCACTGTCAGTCACATACTTCTACTTCTGTGCACAGTCCTTCCTGAATCAGTTATACTTGTCCTTCCCATAGACATTGCCATATTACCATGATGGAACAGTGCCCAAAGAAGCTCTTCCAGAAGCCGCTGTGACCACCACTGAAGCTGGGACTCTGCCTTCTCCACTCAATTGCCACCTGTCCTTACCTCAGTGCCCATTCCAGCAACTCTCTCATAGCTTAAATCTCTCTATTCCAGTACTTTCCTTGCCCATGTCACCCTAAACTCCACTTCAATGTTCCTGAAAGAACTTCAGGTTGTCACTGTGCCTGTACAAGGCATGTTGCTACAGATGCCTTGGGGTACCTGGAAGGTTGAGCAAGTAACAGCTTGACTTTCTCTTGAATGCTATGATTGTTGATATTGGTACGTCATAAACCAGATGGGGTCAGAGAATTAATGGCAGAATTTTGCATTGATAAACCCATGATTTAAACTTACCTTGATCTGGCTTAACCACTGCTGCAAGCCACCCCTTCAAGTTAGCAAGTTGCATTAATTGCAGCTCTGTCCCTCAAGATGCTAGTAAACAACTTACCTAAACTTTTATTGTCTTCGTTCATAAGAGAAACCTAGTGTTTCTCGCAATTGTTTGCGATGGAGCTGTAACAATGAAGCTATCCCTGTTTTTAAACAATTTTAAGAAATGCATTTCAACCCATCCATCTTCCATCCCACTTGTCCTAATAGGGTTGTGGTGGCAGCAGGGAGAGCAGAGAGGCCCCGCCGTTCCTGTCCCTTCCTGGATCAGGGCTGTGGTGTGGCGGAAGGGCTTGTGTGGTCTGGGTATCTCCAGAGCCATGTCGGCGGGAGCAGTATGCTCCTGGTAGGATCTCCCAAGGCGAACAGGTGTGGAGTGAAGATCCAGACTAACACGATCTGAAAAACCCCTATGAAAAATGGGAACAGAAGAATGTTTACCCTGCCCAGAATAGGGTCACTGCGACCTACCCCTGGAGCCAGACCTGGGGCTAGTGTTTCTAGGCGAGCGCCTGGTGGCCGGGCAGCCCACGTAACCAGGCTGGGCTCAGCCCGAAAAGGCATTGTGAGGGGGCCATGTGGGCCCACCACCTGCAAGGTCCAACAGGGGGGTCGGGTGCAATGTGTACCAGGCAGCAGGAGGGGGTGGTGCATGGTGATACATTTCAACCCAGCAAAAAACAAACTTTAAAGAAAACCAACGTTAAAATGCTGAGTGGAAGAAATTTAGTCCAACAAACATTTTCCATGAAAATTAGGATTAGAGCAAATCTGTCAGGGTGTATTAATGATATTGGTGAAACTGATTTAATCATTTATATCAGTTGTGCTTTCATGGCTGCAATCACAGAAGGGGTGAAATGCCCAGGAGGGGTGGGCAGCCACTGGCATTTGGAACCCCCGAGAGGCTTTTTTTTCTACCTTGATTTTCAGTTGGGAGTTTCTTGCTCCTTTCCTCCCTGCCCGGTGGGCATACTTATAACTTGGATAAATGCATTGTTAATGTATTATGTTGTTCTGTATTCAGCTGCTGCCTTTGTTTCTTTCCCTTATGCCTGTGTTCAAGTACTGTCACTGAATGAGAAGAGCACTCTATAAAAATGAATTGAATTAAATCCTGACAACTCAGAACAGTGAAAGACGGATGGAATCGGTGTCTACCCTGTGATAAAACAGTTTATCAGTAGGCTTATGAGTTTGGATATTCAAAACTTGGTTTTAAATTAGATTTTGTCTGTGCTTAAAACATAAGGGAGTTATTTTGCATATTTGGTGAAAAAATTAATGAATCTTAATTGGTTCCGTAACACATTTTTCCAGTTTAGATTAATTGTTACTACAGCCAGGGATGGACTGGGAGTAAAAAACGGCCCTGGATTTTCCCCCAAATAGGCCCCACCACAACTACAAACAGCCACTACTATCTCACAATATTACAGCAGTCGATGTATCGCATTTATGGCATATAACATCACAAAACCCATGGTGACTGAAATAAATTTGTATGAACTAAAATACTTGAAATCAACATAAAAAGAGCAGAACGCAAAAATGTATAATATGACACATAATGATAAACATAAACCTAGACTCTAGAAACCTGAAACAACAGAACTATTCTACAATTTGAGTATTCATATGTCTGTGTGTGTGTGTCCCCCTGAATAAGCAAATGAATACAGATAAGTTGATTTCAGATAAGTCTCAGTATAACATGTCACTTAATATTAAACCAATCCTAAATTACTTTTAGATTACTTATATATTCTTGTAACACTTTGAATGTTAAGGAAAGCAAACACATTGTTTTAGGTTTATTTTCAAACAAAATGGTTGTCTGTGTGATGTTATCCCAATCTTGGGGAGAGTTATAGCCTATGTTTTGCTATAATTTCAACTGTAGATAACGTGAGAACACCTGATTGTGCAAACTGACATGTAGCACCATTAGAACTGTTAAATTCTGTTTGTTTGGATGTGAGTTCGTGACCAGTTCGTGGGCAATTTAAAACGGAATGAATGGGTGTGAATTTGGATATTGGCTGGGTTAGCCTACATCCCACGATCAAAATAATATCGTTTTGCTGTCTACTGTTGCCACGCAACGACGAAAGTCATGGTGCAGCCAAGCTGAGTGAGAGTGACCATGTGTGCACAAATTATTTGCAAACTCGCTCATTCTCATGTTACATGTTAATCGGAGCAATCACCTTAGCTACTTCATTTACTCTATTTTCTAACTCAGTAGCAATGTAACCCGTTGTAGAATCGCTGCTGTCTCGTTATGAATGAATGGAATATTCACGTCAGACAATGCGGAGTGATAAATAGCAATGAACGTTATAAAATAAGTAGCAGTGAATGTTCGGACTAGGGATGTCCTGGGATTTTACTATAGTGCTGTTCATAGGCGACATGCTCTATAGTGAGAGAGGCGGGCAAAGGTAACCTGATGTAACTGTCCTGACAGGCAACTCACCAGAACCATTGGCTCGGGAGCAACTGCTGCTGTCTCTCCCTCATCAGGCTCAAGATTAAGGCTACTGCTGCTGGCAACACTATTGCTAAACATCTGTTATTTTTTTGCATTTTGTAGCGTCGGTCTCTAAGGACTTCGCTTTTTTTATCTTTTAGCTTCTCCCAACCGCCTTTATTTTTACGTTTTTTGCTTGCCGTCATGAGTGCACTCTCCTTTGTGTCAGTTTCGGTTTATTATAAGCAAAAAGAGATTGCATTCGCGCCGCCTTTTGTCGGCTGTCAACGTCATTTAATCTGACACTTTTTCTTCAATGATGAACCAGCCAGGCCGACGGACAGATGGCCATTCCGGACTTCTCCAGAAAGTCCAAATGGCCAGTCCGCCCCTGACTGCAGCCCTAACTTGGACAAGTGGGTAATGGTAACACACACACACACACACACACACTTTCAGAACCGCTTGTCCCATACGGGGTCGCGGGGAACCGGAACCAACCCGGCAACACAGGGCGTAAGGCCAGAGGGGGAGGGGACACACCCAGGACGGGACGCCAGTCCACCACAAGGCACCCCAAGCAGGACTCGAACCTCAGACCCACCGGAGAGCAGGACTGTGGTCCCACCCACTGCGCCACCGCACCCCCCGGTAATGATCACACACACACACACACACACACACACACACACACACACACACACACACACACACACACACACACACACACACACACACACACACACACACACACACACAACTGCTCATCCCATACGGGGTCGCGGGGAACCAGCACCTAACCCGGCAACTCAGGAGGGGGAGGGGACACACCCAGGACGGGACGCCAGTCCGCCGCAAGGCACCCCAAGCGGGACTCAAACCTCAGACCCACCAGAGAGCAGGACTGCGGCCCAACCCACTGCGCCACCACGCCCCCCGGTAATGATAACAATGAATGAATAAATTAATAAATGGTTCTTTTGGGAACTTGTTTTATGAGCAGAGTGTCAGCATCACATTTCTGTGTTTATTTTGTTTTATTCCTTTGAAAACCAATGGGTTGCAATGAATTATTGTATATTTAACAGCTGGTGGTGAGCCTAAGAACAGTTACTCCAGGGATCTGGTTTGTATTCTTGAAACATAAAACTTGACAAAATAAATGGAAAGCCAAAGAAAATAACTCAGGACTCCACTAGTTGAGTCGTGGGGGGAGGTGGGGGCTTCTTTAAGGCTGTCTAGGGAATTTGGCCCTGGTCACAGAGTATGACTGCTATGAACTTCAGGCTGCTCTTTGACCTAAGTGATGCCGTTTGCAGCAAAGCTGTTTTATTAGCTGTCATAACAGTCATGGCCATATGTAGAGAGAGCAGAATATTTCTACACACAAAAAATGTACGTAAAAAGCATATTTAATAAATGACAAAGGTAACTTTGTCTACACTTAAACTGCAAAAGGTTCAGAACACTGAAAACTGCACATTGAGAATTATCTGTGCTATTATGAATCTGGAACAGAATACAATAAAAATTATGTAGCAACCAAGTGTAGTTTTCTGTAACCACAATGTTAACAGGGACCATGTGTAAAAATACTGAAATGGATAGCAATTAAGTAATTTGGTCAAAATAAGAGGGAAAAAAAACATTAAATCTAGATAACCACTTTTGCTCCTGTAAAGTAGTATATATCCAATACTAATATGGTACATATTTTGTAAGCTGCACCATCACTACATTTAGTTTTTCAACTGACAATTTTCCCCAGAGCAATATACAATATTAAGCTACAATGATTTATCCATTCATGCAGCTGGGTAGCTTTTGCTAGAGCAATTCAAACTAAATACCTGATGGGATTCAAGCATGGGTTCTTCAAGTACAAGGCAACAGCTCTAATGACAACGGTACCTACTGTCTACTACACAGACGTAATCTGTTAAAGAAAATTTGAGTTATGCTTTCATTTATTTAGAGACTTCCATGTGGACAGCACGCAGATGCACACAGTATGTACAGTGAACAAAATAATATGTTTGCACTGATAACAATAATGTGCAACAAGCTTACTGTCATGATTCCGTCCAGGAAGTGAACCGTCGGACCCAAGTGTAGAGCATAGGCGTACTTTATTGAGGGGAATCTGAAAATCGTCGTCGGAGAAACAAGCGAGGGTCACAGAGAAGCAATCGTCGTACAGGGAGAATTCAAGAGCCGTAGTCACAGAACACGCAATAGGTTGATGGACACAAGGAGGGGGTAAAGGTTTAGGAGACGGGCCGAGGAGCAGGAACAAGGAAAGGGAGATAAGGAGAGGTAATCAAGCCGGTGAGAGAGATGCAAGTGAGTAGCAAGGCTGAACAAAATTCTGCGTCTCCGTGCTTTCCTTATATGCGCTCGTCCCCTGATCTGCCATTGGTGCCCCTCGTTGTGCTGAGGTGGAGGGCGTGACAGTACCCCCTTCCATGAGCAGCCCTCAATGACAACCTGGCAGACGCCCTCGGGGCCTGGGTGCAGGACTATCTGGATGTTCTATATGGAAAGCTGAGAGCAGGTCAGGGTCTAAGATGTTTCGAGCAGCCACCCAGCATTGTTTCTCTTCAAAAAGGAGAGCGGACACCTCCGGTGGTCCGCCTGCTGCTTCACTTGGGCTTGGCTGTGAAGGAGATGCCGCTGAACGGTCCGATAGACTTCGGCGCTGGCTTGGTACCATGCGTGCACCGCCGGCATGTCACTGGAGGCAGGTTGCCATGGGAATAACAGGGACTGGTACCCCAACATGCACTGAAATGGAGAGCATCCAGTGGACCCATGAGGCAGGGCGTTATGTGCGTATTTGGCCCATGGTAAGTACTTTACCCACTGCTGGGGCTGCTCCATGCAGTAACTGCACAGGAACCGGCTTACATCCTGCTGGAGTCTTTCCACTTGCCCGTTCGTCTGCGGTGGTACCCTGACGTCACGCCCAGCTTCTGCCAGAATGCCTTCCACAGCCAAGAGGTGAACTGGGGCGCCCGGTCCCACACTATATCCTCAGGTAAGCCAAAGAGGCGAAACGTGTGGAGGAATAGGAGCTCTGCGGTTTCTAGTGCTATCTGGAGCTTGGGGAGGGGTACCAGATGGCAAGCTTTGGAAAATTGATCTATGACTGTCATTATGGTGGTCTTACCATCCGATGCGGGCAGGTCCACTAAGAAATCCAGCGCGATGTAGGATCAGGGGCGGTTTGGCACCAGTAGGGGTTCCAGGAGTCCCGCAGGCTTCTGGTTAAAGGGCTTGACCTGGGCACACGCCAGCACGTAGTCGTGTGTCCTCAAGTAGCAACAACCACCAGAAATGCTTCTGGAGGAGGGCTTAGGTCTTGCCGTACGCTGGGTGGCCGGCTGCGGGATGATCGTGTGCCCACTGCAGGATTGTGGCTCTCATCCCGGGGGGAACGTACTGTTTGCCAGTGGGCATACCCGGAGCCGGTCGCAGGTTGGGCTCTCTTTCCTGGGCGAGCTGTCCGGTGTGACGGTGGTTTCAATGAAGCAATCCAGCGCCCATCTCTCGCCCCGGAACGCCAATTCCTTTCGTAGCCTTGGATTCAGTCCACGCCAAAAACAGGCGAGCAGGGCGGTCTGGTCCCAGGCACTGAACTCCACAAGGGTTCTGAACTCCACTGCATAATCTGCTGCCAAGCGGTTGCCTTGCGCCAGTCAGGTGGCCAAGAGCCTGCTCATGCGCTCCCAGCCACACCCCCTGGGTGGTGAGCGCACGCTGGTAGTGCTCATGCGCCGTTGGGTCCATTTTCAAGGCGGAACTTTCTGTCATGATTTCGTCCAGGAAGTGAATTGTCGGACCCAAGTGCAGAGCGTAGGCATACTTTATTGAGGGGAATCTGAAAATCGTCGTCAGGGAAACAAGTGAGGGTCACCGAGGAGGAATCATCGCACAGGGATAATCCAAGAGCCGTAGTCACAGAACACGCAATGGTCGATGGACACGAGGAGAGGGTGAAGGTTCAGGAAACGGGTTGGGGAGTAGGAACAAGGAAAGGGAAATCAGGAGAGGTATTCAAGCCGATGAGAGGGATGCGAGTGAGTAGCAAGGCTGAACGAGGTTCTGTGTCTGACTGCGGTCTGCGCTTTCCTTTTATGCCCTCGTCCCCTGATCCGCAGCAGGTGTTCCTCGTTGCACCGAGGTGGAGGACGTGACACTTACTATAACAGCTAGTCTAATTTACAAAGGAAAAACTAAATGCCCTGTAAAGTAGATTTCTTATTAATTACTATATGCAAAATATTTAAAACTGATGTTAACAGCATCTGGGTAATAGAGTAGTGATAAAAGATGATTCTCAAACAGAACTGAGCTGACTAAATTTAGAAATTCTTGCCAGTATAGCTCTTATTTCTTGTGGGGTTTTTTTGTACCTGTTAAAATTTTATTTTCAGTGTATTAATTTAAAGTTCTCCTTCAAAAACTTATATTGAACATTACATTCTTTTCATGTGAGGTCCTGCTGCTATAAAGTTGTAATAAAAGATAGATGTGCAGTTTAGATCGCAGGCTTTTATATGGTCTCTCAGTAAAGCCTGTATAACCCACCCTATTCCTTTCAGTTTGCTCCACAACCCCCAGTAAGAAAAGCATCTGCTGGATGTCATGGGAGTGAACATCTGGTGGTTTCTCATGCAACATGAAAATGAGAAAAACAAAAACCAGTTTTCCTTACATTTACATGTATTCATTTAGCAGGCGCTTTTCTCCAAAGCGACGTACATCTCAGAGAAATACAAACTTAGAAACTTTACTTGATTTAAATGGAGATATTTGGCTTAAAAATCTTGTAAGATAGAAATCAGTATAAGTCTGCAGTTACTGTTGGAAGCTGGAGAATTCTCAGCAGTTTTGTGTGTGTGGGTGTGTTTACTGGCAGAAATTTATTGTGATAATAATGTAGCGTTCAGTAAGGAGTTCAACAAAGAAAGACAAACTGGGGGTTTCAGTCTGAAACACAATTTCCCAGACCATCAGATCTCATTGTGTCTACACTCAGGTCTTAAAGCAAGAGCAGAATATCCCAATGGATCAAAACCTTATTCCTGAGCGTTGTGTTTGTGGTATGCAAAATATAGGAATATTATTAGGGTGGTTCAAAATCACATGGAGACCAGAACATGTTTGGCTGGAGTTTTCGTGAGTATGAAATACCCCAACTTTACAAGGGGTACTCATTACAGTTAACATATGAAATACTGAACACACCACTTGGGTTTCTTCACTGCTGGCTATGGGTTATAGTTGTGAGTTCTGCATAACAATTTGTACTGAGATTTTTTCATAGTCATTGAAAGATTTGCTTTTTTACAGGCATTTCTTGAGCTCCCATTCACATAGAGGCATAGAGTTCAAGAGTTCACAACAAAGAAATATTTAGTAATCTAAAAAAAACACATTCTATTATGACATACAGTCAGCCAGACTTTTGACATTGGCTCTTCCGTTTACAAAGAAGAAAGTCTATTTCCCAAAATCCTGAAGTCCCAAGTCTTGCATGCAGTTCGGGCAATTTCTTCTGGCTTACCTTCAGTCAAAAAAGGAGCAAAAGCGTTCATTTGGTTTTAAAACTATTTTGTTCTCACATTGCCATATGTTGTTTATTTAATTTTTTTTCTATCAGTTAGACTGCAGAGTTATAAACTTACTGCAGATTACTACAGACTTCTTCTGCTCTGGGCCAGTTGTTTATGGAGGAAACAGTAAAAAGTCCCAAACAGGAAACAAGATGTCAAAAAGGTAACACCAGCCTGTTAACACATGCAACCCAGCAGCCACTGGCACTGGACTGAAGCGCACATGGAGTTGTGAGGAGCCACACAGGAATGTCTGTGCGCACAAATGCTTTCCCTCTGTTTGTGAAAATTTGCTCTGGATATGGACTCCTTGTACTGAGCATTTTTATTTAATTTAAGCAATAAAATACTTCCCAAGACTGGATATTTAAGTGTTCTGCTCTTTTGTTCGCTCCATGTAAGATGTGGCAGCATTTACTTTGGTTGTTCCTTTACTGGGGGCGTGCGGTGGCGTAGCGGATTTGAGCAGGTCCTGCTCTTGGGTGGGTCTGGGGTTTGAGTCCCACTTGGGGTGCCTTGCAATGGACTGGCGTCCCGTCCTGGGTGTGTCCCCTCTCCCTCCAGCCTTGCACCCTATGTTACCAGGTAAGGCCCCAGCTCGCTTGGGACAAGCAGTTTCAGACTGTGTGTGTGTGTGTATGTGTGTGTGTGTGCGAGCACACATGCGTTCCTTTACTCTTGTGGGAAAAGGTATTTGCACCACATGAAATATTCTTGACATTCAGTTTGAACATTATGCTCAAATGACCTTTGAACATGAAGAAACAGCACAAATTTCAGGGAAATCTACCTGAATTAAGTACACTGGATAGTGTAATATTCAGTAATTGTAATAAATAAATATAAATGCAAAAGTATTGCACACTGGGCTATGGGGAGGCTAAGCAGGAAATGTAAATGTAGAACCATGTTTGCTTTGTGCATTAGAGGGTTCCATCTTTGGTTAACGTTACAGGGCGAGGCCCTTTTTTAATGGAAATCAGCAAAATTCAGAAGATTTTAATCATGGGGAATAAACCCTAGAAGGGGTCCATGTATTCTTGTTCTTAGATGCCTCCCATGAGAGTTACGATTACAGTCATTGTCAAATGTTATGCTTTCGGTTCCTCATAGTTTATGATGAAACCTATAAATTCCTGGAAAGGGAGTAAGAATTTTAACTGTGAGTTATTCTATGACTAATTGCTTCCTCTGGTCTGTGAGATTTACAGAGAAAAGTCCAGTAAACTGATTGTTCACACATGACACATAGTAGTATGCTGTCCTCTCTTCCATAACTGTATATCTCAATATGTTTGTCAGTGCTTCAGAAGTGAAGTGAGAAAGGCAGGACAAGAAACAATGGCCAAAGTGTAGAGAAATGCACATTAATCTGTAGAAAACCTAGTAGCATGTTTGGGCATTTTTTTGAAAGTTTGAAGCTTTTTGCAATCCCGTGAATTTGAACTGAGACTGGTTTGTGTTGAGGGTGCCTTCAATTTAGTCTTCTTTATCTTCTGGGTGTATTGTGTAAACAGCTTTGTTGGATTAAGGTGATAACTAAGCCTTTTGCGGTGAGAATAAGTAAGTCACCCAATACACACACACACACACACACACACTGTCTACAACCACTTGTCCCAGGTGGGGTCGTGGCAAACAGGAGCCTAACCCAGCAACACAGGGCGCAGGGATGGAGGGGGAGGGTCCACACCCAGGATGGGACGTCAGTCCACCGCAAGGCACCCCAAGCAGGACTTGAACCCCAGACCAACCCCATGGCAGGCCCTAGCCAAACCTGTCCCACACCCCTCTCACCCAATACATAATACATATTGAAGGAAAACATCTTTGCGAAAGATACAAAACCTGGAGAATGAAGAACTCCCAGCTTCTTACAGGAAAATGTGCAGCCAGAGTTTCACTTGGAAACTGTGCTGTTGAAACTCAGTTCCCCACAAAAAAGGAATAATTCTGGTCATTATTTTGCCAGAAGCCCAATATAGTGTTACCTGGCTTTACACTAGCACTCTTTGTTCTACAGAGCTTCAGACCTCAGACTTGGGATGTGTTGTGCAAGTTTCCATGTGACAGGAAGTCAGTCAAGAGGCAGTTCTGGGGGTCAGTGTCTAGCGGCAACCCAGGGGACAAGTTCTACAGTGAGGGTTTCACAGGGGGGCACCAACGAGCTGTCCTTAAATGCTTTATATGCCACAGATCCTTGGATTCCATTACTCATCCTGTGCTTGTCATTCACTTTCATCACAAGCCTTTTGTGGAAGTACAGTTTTTTTTTTTTTAACAGTTGTTAAGTCAGCAGGAACTGAAGAGCAGCAGAGTTTTATGGACAGATGCCAAAGGAGTATTTGGGAGTTACCTATGGGGAGGTGATTCTCCTCTAACACAAAGAGGTTGTCGGGGTTGGAATTTGTAGAAGTTTCCTGCTGGCTCTGCAAAGCAGGAACTATGAGTTTGTTAGGACTATGGCATGCTGAAGCTATCCACTCACTTCTTAATGAAATTCCAATTCAGAATTGAGTTCAGCTTTTGCTTCTCTGCTTCTCTGATTCCGCTGTGCTGTAGAATGGCCAGACACATACCCCCTTTGGAGGAATTTCTAAACCCAGAGGAAAAGCCATACCAACTGGTGCCAGGTCAGTTCTAACACCAAGCACAAGAATGCACATGGTTCTGGCCAACTTGTCCAGCTGCACAGAGCTCATGCTCTGCCAAACCATCTCTCCTGTGGAGCCAAAGCATGAGAAAATGTGGCAATTTCCATATTTGTTGTTCCACACTAGCTACCTAGTATGTATGTTTCCATTCCTTGTCACCCATGTGGGCCTCACCAAAATAGATAAATGATTCTGTGGGAAAAATATTCAAGAGAAAAATGTGAATAACATGACAGAGAGTCATTCAGTTACACACACACACACTGTCTGAACCGCTTGTCCCATATGGGGTTGCGGGGAGCCGGAGCCTAACCCGGCAACACAGGGCAAAAGGCTGGAGGGAGAAGGGACACCAGTCTGTCGCAAGGCACCCCAAGTGGGACTTGAACTCCAGACCCACTGAAGAGCAGAACCCTGGTCCAACCCACTGCACCCTCATCATTCAGTTACATTTACACACACACACACATTTTTGGAACCGCGGGTCCCATACGGGGTCACGGGAAACCGGAGCCTAACCCGGCAACTCAGGGCGTAAGGCTGGAGGGGGAGGGAACACACCCAGGACGGGACGCCGGTCCGTCGCAAGGCACCCCAAGCAGGACTCGAACCCCAGACCCACCGGAGAGCAGGACTGTGGTCCAACCCACTGCGCCACCACACCCCCTCAGTTACATTTACATTAACATTTATTCATTTAGCAGACACTTTTCTCCAAAGCGATGTACATCTCAGCGAAATACAATTTGTGCATTACATTACGAGAAAGAGACATAGTTGCAGACGTGATTCTTAAGTAAACCTAGTTTGTTTCTTGCAACTTTATGCACCGATGTTCATAGGACGAGTAAGTGCACAAAACTCACCCACACACACACACACACACGATAATTTAGCATCCCAATTCACTTGAACTACATGTCTTTGGACTGTAAGGAAACCAGGGCACTCTGAGGAATCCCACGCTGACAGCAAACTCCACAGAGACAGAGCACAGTTCAAATTTACACCCAAACACAGAGACACTGTAAGGCAGAAGTGCCACTATGCTGCTTCAGAGCTAAACTATGTGAATATTTTCTCAAATTTATTTGCTTATGACTTGCCCTTGGCGTGGTGGTGCAGCGGGTTAGACCAGGGCCTCTTCTGGGGTTCAAGTCCTGCTTGGGGTGCCTTGCAGTGAACTGGCAACCCATCCTGGCTGTGTCTCCTCTCCCTTCAACCTTGCTCCCTGTGTTGCCGAGTTAGGCTCCGGTTCGCTGCAAGCCCGCTTGAGACAAGCGGTTGTGGACATTGTGTGTGTGTGTGTGTGTTTGTATGCTGCAATAGTACTTAGAAATATACCTAATACACTTAGTAGAGCAGACATACAGATTAAAACATTGTAGTAAACCAGAGAAGTTCAGCACATAGTCAAAGTTAGATATTTTCAGTTACAGTGCCTGTTGGCAGCATATGTCACCGTGTCCTGGACAAGTAGTTGGGTAGAGTAAGTTGTTAGGTAAGGACGGATCCTGAGGATGTTATGCAGGATGTACCTGCAGGTCTGGGTTGTGGCTTCGATGTGCTGAGAGAAAGATAGACTTGAGTCAGTCATCACTCCCAGACTCTTAGCTAAGGAGGTAGGTAAGTTTGATAGCAATGACAGCAAGACAGGCCAGCTGGGAGGTGAAGTTTTGAAGAGGTTGAGTTTTAAGTGGTGATCAGACATCCAGGCAGAGATGCACCAGGAAATGTCTCTTGCTCCAGGTGGAAATGAGAGGAAGAGCTCGGTATCACTGCTGTAGTAGTGGTAGAAGAATTCGTGGCAGACAATGATGTACCGTACCGAGCCCTATGAGACACCAGGTGAGAGAGGCTAAGGAGATGAACGGGAGCTCCGTCAGACCACTTGGTAGGATCTGTCTGATAGGTAGGACTCAAACTATTTCAGTGCTATGTCTTTGATTTACTATATTATTATGTGTTATATTAAATGAATGTTTACTTCGACAAGCAACCTACATGCCTAAAGTTTGTGATAGGAAAGCTAGGGTGGTGTCAGCTGATATTCTGCTCAATAAAATGCCTCCTGTACTGTTTCTTCAGCACTCAAGGATTCAGCTGGTAGCACAGTAGTTAGAGCTACTGGCTTTATCTCCAAAGGTCACAGGTTTGATCCCCATCTCTGGTTGCAGTATCTTTGATCAAGGTACCTACCCTAAATTGTTCCAGTAAAATTACCTAGCTGTATAAATGGGTAAATAAGTGTAACCTTAACACTGTAAGTTGCTTTGAAGAAAAGCATCAGTTAAATGTGTTCTTCAGTGTTACTGTATTTTGAGTGTCCTATATTGAGGAAGTGGAAAGTTCAAGTGTACCAAAAGAATCATTTTGAGCAATGGGCCAACCTACCAGGCTGGGAAGGAAGAGGCTGCACAAATTACAAAACATAATCCCTTTAGAAATTGGCTGACCCAAGGGCAAGACTTTGTTGAGTCAGGCATGGATGAATTCCAGCTGAAGAACTTTTCATTAGAATATATTTTTATAAATTT
The DNA here is from genome assembly GCF_900964775.1 of Scleropages formosus. Lineage (NCBI taxonomy): Eukaryota > Metazoa > Chordata > Actinopteri > Osteoglossiformes > Osteoglossidae > Scleropages > Scleropages formosus. Next base: position 30,770,285 of record NC_041806.1, read on the forward strand.
GAAGTATTATTAAAAATAACACTTGAAAAGTATGTTTTAATAAGGAAAATAAATAAAGCATCATGAAGGATTTTAATGTAGTAAGAGTTCAGCCTCTGACTCAGTGTGTAACCCTTTGTTTACACATTTTATTTTCATAAGTAATAAGAAAAGGAGCAATCTGATTTTTAAGGCACAATTTAGCTTTGAATCAAATCTGCTTAACAAGAAACATTTGTCTTACATGTACTGCCTTAGGTTCTGGGCTTAAATGATATTAATGTATGTCCATTCTCAAATACCTTGTTTGCTTTGGACAAGAGTATGAGTATGGACTCCTGCTAAAGCCAACCCCTATCTGCTCCTTACCAGCAGCAGAGATGCGTCATTCACTATTCAGCTCTTTGACATTTTTCCCCATGTTGACTGAACTAGTTTCTAAATTTCCTTTTAATCCTTTTGCACAGCCACATATGTCTACTAAAGAGGTTTGCTTTAGTTGCTGTGTAAACAGCAGGTTCGTTCCTGGTACTTGAATCTGCAAACTTTCAATTAGAACTTCTATTTCTCATGAACTACTGAAGAGCTTTCGCTTACGGAAAAAGTTCAAGACGAGAAATTTCCCACACAGCTGTAAACTGTGTACCCCTAGAGGAATACATAAAGTAACGCTCAGCTGCTGACCAGAAAAGTAATGGACCAGTAGCCTCTCTCATGATGCAAACGAAGCTCCGTCATTAAGTTGGACCGTTCGTTTCTGTGCTCAGAACTGTAGCAGCTGGCAGCTGGCAGCTGTCATCCATGCACAAGTGGAGCGCCTTGTCATATAGTTGTAGCACCCAGAGAGTGCACTATATTGTAACATTTACACCATCCATACTATGGAAAACACATTAGCTGTGTTACTGCTTTTCCAGGGTACACTCAATAGGTTTCCATCCACTGGCTGCTGGCATGTGGTAGGGCTTGCATTCTTTGGCTGTATAAACAGACTTGCGCCAATGAATCTGTCAAGTTCAGTTAAATGCACGGCGCTGAATTGCTGATCAAGTCTAAATTGAAATGTGCTTCCAGGGAAAGCTATTCACACACAAAATCCATGCTACTAAACCCAGTGTCTGGTGGCATCTACAGCCATTAAAGGTTTTCACTTGTGGTTTTTTTGTTTTTACGCAGGGAAGTGGTGGTCCAGTGGGTTTGGCCAGGGCCTGCTCTCCAGTGGTTCTGGGGTTTGAGTCCCGCCTGGGGTGCCTTGTGATGGACTGACATCCTGTCCTGGGAGTGTCCCCTTGTGTCCTGTGTTGCCGGGTTAGGCTCTGGATTGCTGCGACCCGGCTTGGGATAAGTGGTTTCAAACTGTGTATGTGTTTTTTGTTTCTAACAGCTCCTGGCAACTAATCATCTTTTAGTCTCAGGGTGGAAACCATGGAACTATTCAAAACAGGTGCAGAAATCCAGCTGGCAGCGCTGAAGATTTTGACATGTTTGCAGAAATACAGTAAGCCTGCCTTCAATAGTTAGTACGCTTATAGTAAGCTATGTACAATACTAAGTCGTATAATTATCATTATGAAATTTGCAGTGGAGTCCACTAATACCCTGTTATATGATGACATGTGCCTGCATGTAAAATATTAAAATTTAACTCTGAACTGTAATGTAAGCAGCTTGCAGCATTTACAGACATTACATTACATTACAATGTGGGACAGCTGGTACCGTAGTGGTTAGAGTTGCTTCCTTTGGACCCACAGGTTCAAATTCCACCTCCTGCTGTAATACCCATGAGCAAGGTATTTACCCTAAATTGCTCCAGTAAATTTACCCAGCTGTATAAATGGGTAAATGGTTGTAAGATGCTTAACATTTTAAGTTGCTTTGGAGAAAAGCTTCAGTTAAATGAATAAATGCGAATGTAAACTCTGGAAGTGTGTTTCTGTGGAATTAGGATGTGTGGGTGTGTGTGACACATAGCTTCCTTTTGCTAAACTGTGATAAGAGTGAGCAGTCATCAGCTGTCACTTAGTTGTACATCCTCTAACCTTCTAGTGAATTTATATGGCTTCTGCTTTACATTTACTTTTACATTCCCAAATTCTACTCCTTAGACTTATATAATGTGTCACAGTTGGTAAAGATCTAAGATTTCAAGCTGAAATTGGAAAACTCTTTTGGAAATATATATATACTTTTTTGTTTAACAGCATGATGCAGCTAAAGCCTCAAATAGGTGGCAAGGTGGCACAGTGAGTAGCGCTGCTGTCTCTTAGTGCCTGGGTGGTGTGAGAGGATGTGCGTTTGATCCCTGCTCTGTCTATGTGGAGTTTGTATGTTCACCATGTGGGTTTCCTCCCACAGTCCAAAGACATGCTCTTTAGGTTCCCCCTTAGTGTGTGAGTGACAGAGAGAGTGTCTTCCACTGATGTACGTATGAGTGACCCATTGTAAGTAGTGTATCTAGCAGTGTAAGTTACCATGGTGAATATAGTGTGTAGGCTCGTAACACTACATAGAGTTCACTGGAAGTCACTTTGGATAGAAGGGTCTGCAAAATATGTAAATATAACCCTTTGCTGTCAATATAAAGGCCTGGTATGTGTATTCATAGTCTCAGAGTTTGAAAAACTTTGCTGTGTGGTTTTTGATTTAAACTCATACAAAATCATGCTGCAACAGATTTCACCAAGACTAATACAGCATGTGTGAACATGAAATCTTCATTTGCCTGCAGACATCAACTTCCTGTCATATCTTTACACAAAATACTTCTTATCACATTTATCAAGTGAGTCCTCATCTGTTTTGCACCAAAATATCTATTCAGATCTTTTCGGATGTATTGGTAACTTTTTTGTACTTTGAGTTTGTTGTTCATGCTTCATGTTCATGATCTTCAGCAAAAAAAAATGAATGAGAAACATGAAACAGCAAACTGGCAAACACACAGGCTCTGTGTTTTATCAGCACAGCAATGAATGGTCAGATAGATGAATGGACTGACAAACAGAGGCTTTAGAGAGTATTTTTTTATTCTTTGCAGTTTTATCTACCAACCTTTAATAACCTTACTGGCCAAAAAGTGGAGGAATTTCTGTTTATGTTTATTATGTTTATTTTACTGACTCTAAGGCTAAAAGTTACAAACAGTTTAGAGTTACAAACAGTCAAGCAATTAATAAAATTCTGGTCCCAGTCAGATTCATAAATTGCGGAACCGGTGTTCCTGCTTTATGGGATAATCCACCTGTTTGCACTTGGGATTTAAACCTTATACACCCTTTAATTTCAGTGTAAGATAGGCTGTAGAAATATCTTTTTTCAGGTTTGAATAGCAGGAAATAGATTCTGAGCATAGAAATAAAAGTGCATCTCCTCGGCCTCATATATGACATTTGCTGTTCCATTCCATGGTTCGGTGCTGACTGTGGTCTCTTTTGTGGTCATACATTGTTTTTTATTATCTTACAACAGCATTGTCTCCAGGAGAAATCTGTGCTGTTTTTTTTTAGCAGGCAAACTTAAAATTGTGAAGCATCTCTGAGGCATTTTGTTCCAAGCTTATGGACCACCCATTATAGAAGAACATCTGGTACCCAGGGAACAAATCATCTCTTTACCCGGATCTAGTCCTCTATTTCAGTTTTCTGCATCCAACTCCCACCTCCCCCAATCTTCCCAGTGTTGCCACAAGAAACCTAAACATAATTGCCTGAGAGCCAAAACCAAAACAGTACCAGCTGTCATAAAAACACTTTCATATGTATTTTATAAATGGCATTTATGTTCCTAGGCATTTTTTTCCAGATGTCTTAGAAGATTGCTTTTTAAAAGTGGTTAATGAGTTATTTTCACTTTTAATAATCATAACAAATTGTGTATTTGGCACAAAACATGGAATACTTCTCATTTTTTGATTTTTAGGTTAACTTCCATAGCCACAAACAGGCAATAAAGAAGTAACCAACATGCAGTCGTGGGAAATACTCAACACTGCCACATTTTGAACTCCGTTTTATCCTTGCATCTCGTGATCCACTGCAGATGTTCCTTGTTGCGTGGAAGCAGAAGGCGTGACCCTTAGTGCAAAAGCCAAAACTCTTTATATAAATGGTCTGTGCCAGGGCCAAAACATACCTCTTTGGAAGAACTTACTGAACACATTTTGATTTACTACTACTAGTTACTCTAGCTGAGGTGAGTTTATTTTAGTGAAAGGAAAAGCCTTCCTTTACTGTGGAAAACATTTGTGGTTTATTGGTAGGTTCTGGTTTACTGAGTTCAATTTGTTACTATTCACAATGTCATGGAGATTTCTATAAGTATGTTAAACCAAATTAAGACTTTAAAAAAAGAGGTTTGTTCAGTACTATAGGCCCAAATGATGAATTGTCCCAAACCCAATGTCAGGCTTCAAATTTATAAATCAGTAGAAACCTCTGTCAGAATTTTAATATTTTGTCACGTGGGTGTTATTATAATATTTAGCATTCAGACTATAATCTGCAGTAATTTTTATATGATCCACAACAAGGGTTTTGTGCACAAAACACTGTATGAGTCCATGTCAACAAGACGCAGCAATGCTCTCAAGTTTGAATGAGTTCATTATCTAATCAATTTTCTTCATTTCCACCGTTTGCAAGAATCCTGGTACACGCATGTTTTAGGGACCTCATTGTGAGCCCACTAGTACAACGAAAGAGATCCCACGTTGTTTTAAACTCAGTGTCGTTTTGCTTACGGCACGAGTGCTGGTGGCATGTAAAGTATGGGAATCGTTGTCCATAATGGACCAGAGTTTATTTAGTGTCAATTTCCGTGAGACGTCTGCCAGGGAGACCAGCTCCTTTCCTAGGATGAAGTCAGCCTTCCTGATTAACTTGTTGATCCTACTGGCATCACATTTGATTTATACTGCGGCCCCAGCATTCCACTGCAAAAAAGATTACACCAGCTGCAAGTGACTGGTAGAACATCCCCGATAAATCCTGCACAAACCAAAGGACCTGGGCCTACTCAGAAGGTAAAGGCAACTCTGTCCTTTCTTGTAAAGGGCCTCATTGTTGTATGTCCATTCCAGTCTGTTGTCCAGGTGTACCTCCAGGTACTTGTATGTCCCCACTACCTCCACCTCCACTTCATCAGTTCTCACAGTGTACACTGAATCTTTGGGCCTTCTGAAGTCCATCACCATCTGTTTGGTCTTTCCAGTGTTGAGCTACAACTGGTTCAGGTTGCACCACTCAACCAACACTCCTCATGCCTGTTCCTGAAACACCCTACAATTGTTGTGTCATCTGAGAACTGCAGATGACACAACTTGGTGTTGTACTTAAAGTCAGAGATGTACAAGCTGAACAGGAAGGAAACTAGAATTATTCCTTGAGTGAAACTTCTGCTGCTCACACAGCCCGGCAGCCTGGCGAACTGTCATCTGAAAGTCAGATAAAGGCAGTCTCCGGATTACAAACAAGTTCCGTTCCTAAGTCTGTCTTTAAGTTGAATTTGTACGTAAGTCAGAACAGGTACGGTTTGTATCTAACGTCAGTTAGTCAAATGTTTGTCTTTGTATATAGTCTATAGTGTACCTTTCTGTGCGTAAAAAAAACATTAAAGAGACACTCCCAGATACACTAAAACATCTTTAACATAATAATACAACAACAACAATAATAAAAATAATAATAATAATAAATGTAACTACAGTACAGGTATTCCCCACTTTTTGAAAGTTTGCGTTACACCACTTCACACCCCGAGCAGCAAGAGTAGCGCCGCCAAACTCCTTCCCCGGGAACTACACTCAGCATCTCAGCATCAAGCCGCCATAGCTTTGAACTGTGTCTGTGAGCATTTGTGTTTTATCTCGATTTATTTTGTGCATCCGTTAGCAAGATGTGTCCTAAGGTATCAGAAAAGCTTAAGAGCCTATCATTCCTGCTTTTACCATATATTAGTGCTTTTTTAAGTTTTATAAGTTATTTTGTACAATTTGGGAGGTTATTTTTTGGGTCTGAGGACGCTCAAAAAATTTCCCATATAAGTTAATGGTAATTGCTTCTTTGCCTTATGCCATTTCGACTTACAAAAGGTTTCATAGGACCGCTCTACTTCTGGAAATTTATATTTCTAATAGAGAGAGAGAGATCAGGGCAGAGCCTATTATATGCGCTATTATTTTCCCTTTGTCCTTTAAAATTGTCTCAATCGTTGACCCACTGTAGCCTAATGCTTTTCCAATATTCGTTGGCATTTCACCTTTTTCCGATCGCTTTATCATTTCCACTTTACATTTACATTTATTCATTTAGCAAATGCTTTTCTCGAAAGCAACGTACATCTCAGAGAAAATACAATTTGTGCATTACATTAGGAGAAAGAGAGACAGTTGCAGACGTGATTCTTAAGTAAACCTAGTATGTTTTCACTTCATGTATTGCTGTTCATTGCACGAGTAGGTGCAGTTTCAGTTGTGATCATTTTCCTTTTCTTTGATGCATCACCATCACTTGCATGACATTCACTCTTTGGTGCCATGGTTAAAAGGGTAAAAATAAAAAAAAAAATAAAACCAAATACGCTATCACACATGAGATACTGTTAACAGCAACCTGGTCCAACTAAAAAGAATGAAGTCATTGTCCTTGTATCATTCTGGTACAAGTTGATATTTGTCTCATCTGTCCATAGGATGGCCTGTACAGGCTTTTTTAATTTTTTTTTTGGCAAACGCTAATCTGGTCTTCCTGTTATTGAGGCTTACCAGTGGCTTACATGTTGTGGTAAACCCTCTGTACTTACTTTGATGAAGTCTTCTCTTGATTGTTTACTTCGACACAGATACGCCTGCCTCCTGGAGGATGTTTTCAGTTTGGTTGTAAAGTGTTGTGAAGAAGTTTTTCTTCTCCAAGGAAAGAATTGTTCTGTCAACCACCACATTATCCATGGTCTCCCAGGCCTTTTGGTGTTCCTGACCGCACCAGTGTTCCTTCTTCTTAAGAATGTACCAAATAGTTGATTTGGCCACACAGTATTTTCCCTATTTCTCTGATGGGTTTGTTTTGATTTTTCATCCTAATGATGGTTTGCTTCACTGGCAGTGACAGCTCTCTGGACTTCATATTGAAAGTTAACAGCAACAAATTCCAAATGCAAATGCCACACTTGAAATCGACTCTAGACCTTTATCTGCTTACTTGTACATAAAATGATATTGCTGTGGAATAATATAATGCTGACATTCTACACTTAAAGCAAATCTTGATTGTTTAATTTTAAAACCATTGTTGTGGTGTACAAAGTCAAAATGATGGAAACTGTCTCATTGACTGACAGCACGTGGAATAATCTGTTTAAATATCTCCCACTTGAAAAACCACCATTTGCATGAAAATCAAATAAATTGTGGAATATCTGGCCGCCCTTCTGGCAGTTAATAGAAAGAAAGTGCTATATGATCACACATACAGTATGACATAGTATAACCTTTGAGACCAGACCCTGATCCCTTGCTGTATGTACATGGACATTATTTTTCAATTTTTCAGGTATACTGAATGTACCTCTATGTTGTTGTGATCCTGTGCCTTTCATAAAACTCATTTTTTTTTTAAAAGATTTTGCTGTATACCATCTCAGCAGAAACCGAATGCAGCAGTTGTCATTCACTCACTTTCTTTCTTTAACTGATTGCCCTTACTAGGGTAACAGCAGTCCAGAGCCTATTCCAGAATCACTGGACACTAGACTAGGAGCGGTACACCCTAGATGGGATAGCCACACATGCATGTACACATTCACATGCTACATGCAATTTAGTCACAGCTAACCTGTAACACTTGTCTTTGGACTGTAAGATGAAACCTAGACAGACTAAGCTGAATTCAAACCTTCACCCAAACAGTCCAGCTGCTTTGAGGCAGCAGGTCTGTAGACTGTAGCAATGTCCTGTCTGAAGAAATTCTTTAAAAAAAAAATTCTTTCAATGCAATTTATTTTTATAGAGTGCTCTTCTCACACAGTGACACAGAGTGCTGAACACAGGCACAGAGCAAAGAAACAAATGCATTAGAGAAGGAAACAAAGAAACTTCAGACTAGCGTAATACAAATGCTATTATAAAGCTATAAGTATGCCTACTGGCCACGGAGGAAAGGAACAAAAACTCCCAACTGAAAGTCGAGGGAGAAAAAACCTCTGGAGGTCCAAGTGCCAGTGGCTGCCCAGCACTCCTGGGCATTCTAGATTAAATAGGACTTCTTTATTGTACAAAATATGAGACAAGTACACAGAATGAAACAGGCTACACAGAATCTGAATGCACTGCTTGACAGAATTTCCTGATGCAGGGCTAGAACTCTGGGAAAAGTTTAGATAGAGCAGGGGTCCCCAACCCCCGTGGCCTGTTAGGAACTGGGCCGCACAGCAGGAGGTGAGCTGCGGGCAAGCGAGTGAAGCTTCATCTGTATTTACAGCCGCTCCCCATCGCTCGCATTACCGCCTGAGCTCCGCCTCCTGTCAGATCAGCGGCGGTATTAGATTCTCATAGGAGCGCGAACCCTACTGTGAATTGCGCATACGAGGGATCTAGGTTGCGCGCTCCTTATGAGAATCTAATGCAGCCGCTGATCTGAGGTGGAGCTGAGGCGGTGATGCTAGTGCCTGCAAATACAGATTAACATTAGCAGAGAGGTTTGACTGCACCGAGACCATAATAAATCAATTGCTTGCAGACTCGTATCAAAACCCTTTCAGTGAGTGGCAAGTGACAATTAAGCTGCATCTGGCGGCAGGCTTTAAGTCAGAATCCCAGTTGTATAATTATTTCATTATATATTACACACACATACACACATACACACACACTGTGTGTGTGTATTTCATTATATATTACAATGTAATAATAATAGAAATAAAGTGCACAATAAATGTAATGCGCTTGAATCATCCCGAAACCATGTGCCCCCCGAGGTCTGTGGAAAAATTGTCTTCCACAAAACCGGTCCCTGGTGCCAAAAAGGTCGGGGACCGCTGAGATAGAGCACAGGTTGCAAGATTTTTTTTTTTTTACACCTCCTATATTTCTTTTCAACAAGTTAACTTCCTGGGATAGAACACAGAAATGATAACATCTACAAATTCAGGTCACAATATTTTACGTCAGCGCTACTGAACTTCAACTCTTTCAGTGTAAAGGGCATTTTTTCCCCATTTAAAGGGCAAACCAGTACAAGTTTGCCTCATGAAGTATTTATCATGATTATCTTTTGACCTTTTGTGCATGAATGTGTTGTAATTATTTATCTGTCAGTATAATTTCATTTTGGATAGACTCACAATCCAAAGGTATTTTTTATGTTGCAGTGAGTCCAATTTATATTGCTAAGAATTTGTATTATCTATTATTGCAGCTGGATATTCTTGGGAGTGAGTTACGTATATGCTATTACTCAAGGGTGAAACGGATGTTGCAGCCCATCAGGGATTTTGAACTTGCTTATTTTTACCATAAATTTGTAGTATATGAGTTTTTTTTTGTGCATGTTGTGGAACTTTTTGGTTGCCAAGTAAAAGACGCTCAAGTGCAAGGCAGTCAAGACCAAACAATATCATGCCCCTGTTTTACCTTCTCCTAATGAAGAAGGAGAAGCTGGTGTTATTAGCACAATCCCAGTGGGAACCTCTAGAATGTTTGAAAGCCTTGCAAGCAAGTAATCTATCCCCTATAAGATCCACCATAACTGATGTTTAAAAAATTCCTCAGAAATGTCACAAGTCATAACAAAGAAGTTTTTGTAAATGTTTAGGTAACCAACTGCCACATATCCAAAAGAATTTGAAGGCCATCCTGTGGTCTCATTAATATTGATACAGTCACCGTATAGCATCTGTTGTAAAGGGTTTATTAGTAATCATAGGCTTGTGATTCATTAATGCTGAAATTAATTTCATATTTGTGGAATTGTGATCTTTCACTGATTTCTCAAATTTCACGTGTTTCATTGATATCAAATTTCTCACATTGTTATATATTTCAGTAAGTGACATTAGTGAAGTCACAGCTGAAGTAGTAAAACAACCAGAAACAAGACTGGAAACATTTATTTCACAATGTCTCTTCTACCATAATGGCCGTAGAACTATCTTTAGAGGAATGTCAAAACAAAAATGTCTCAAAACATGATCTTTAAGGGTGGTCGTGAATGTGACCCTGCAGGACCTTTCAGCTGCTGTAGCTCAACGTCTCTTGAGGTTAATACACCACAGAAAGAGGAATGTCTCTGCTTCTGAGGTTGGAGAGGAAGCTCCAGCTCCCTAAGTGCATGCAAGTTCTGGACTGTTCAACTCTTCGTGACTGGAAAAAAAATGGATTTATTTTGTACAGATTACGGGGGACATGTCTGGACCTGAGTTAGGAATGTAATCCACTCTTCTGGGATCGGTGAGAGTACCAAAAGAGCCAGCGTATTATGCTGGTTCATGAAGCTTCTTTGTAGATCTGAGAAACATGCTCTTTCTGGCTGGGATTTGCGTGTTTCCTGGGAAAGCACCACTGTAGGATTTCTACAATTTCAGTCTCAGTGTCACAGTGCAGGAAACAACACCCTACTGGTTTCGGTTGCTAATAAAAGCCAGAACCAGAAGCCAGTCACAACACGATACACTTCGCTGATATTTTGCGCAACGGGAGAGATTCACACCTTCGTCTTTAACTAAATTTACGTAATGAAGTTTGGAACCATCTGGTCACACAGGTTTGTTATTCTAGGAAGATGAATACATTCATAATCATCAATAATTCCCAACATCGTTTGCTATCATAATCAGAGGAATTCCGCACACTTGCACCACTGGAGATTTGTTTCTCTCTGCTACATCGATACACTGCCGTACCGCTTCACAGTTCATTATTCACTACGCTGGATGGGAAAGATAGCCAGCCCTTCATGATCACATGCACAGATACTGTCCGAACCTTTTAGATAAACAGAAACATTTTTTTTTCTTCTTCACTGCTCTGAGGCACTCTCCTGCTCTCAGTTAAACACCTCCGTGCTTCATCTTTCACAGTCAGACATTGCCACTGCTACTCTTTCACATTTAAACTCGGAGATACTCTGCCACTCTTTCATAGGTTATTACAGTTACCTGGTGACGGATTAATTGTTAAGTTACAGTGCTGACAAATTTACACAGCTACGTACAGTATGTATTCACCTTCATGCGCTCATCACGTTCATAATCTTTGTACGGCACAGGAAACACAGTTATGAAGAGGCAGAGAATATCCATGCCGCTGTCCATGCTGGCATTCACTTTTACTTGTTGCAATGATTCAGAAAGCTGCAATGCTTTACACTGGAGATGGAGTCATATCAAATTTAATACATGATTTAGACAGCAGGAGAGTTGAAGGGGAGGAGAGTAATGTGCCTTGTGTGCAGTGGTTGCTATGAGTTATAGTTAAGTGGGACATTTTACTCCTGGGTTTTTTTTGTTTTTATTTTTTTGAGCACTTCAGAATAAATACCTTGCTCAAGGGTATTACAGGCAGGAGTGGGGATTCCAACCTGGGTTCATCATTTCCTGGGGGAAACCATAACCCCTGTACTACCTGGTAGCCTGTATTGCTGCCCAAAACGTGAGCCAATTCGTCCAACTCTGAGTCCTTCTCATCAACTGTTGACTAAGAAGGAAACGCCCTGGTTGGACTGAGGTGGGAAGAGAGTAGGGAGGATATTAAACTTCTGACTCTCACACCCTGATAATGAGAAACCATGTGAAATGCCAAAGGGAAAGAAAGTCATACATTACAACAGATAGCAGTGTTTTGGCATAACAGGACCTCAACTGATATGAATAAATGGAAAAAAGCCAGACAAGTTGCAGGGAATAGCCGCCCTCTGGATGGCACACCAATGAGGTCAGCAGTTCTGTCAAAAGGTTGCTGATTACAACATGCAATCACAACATGGGTTATGAGCATTTGAAAGGCTAGGAGGAATTGCTAAGTGCTAGCAAAACATAAAAAAAAGAAAAAGAAAAAAAAAAACGTAACTCCCAAGAGATTGAGAATAAAAAAATGGACATTTGTTCTCCGTTCCGTCTCTTTCTCACAGCAGGCTTTCATCATGGGAAATTGTTCTGCACGTTTCACATTGCCTGTACCACAGTGTCTGTCCAGCATAAGAGCTTTCGCTGTCTTCTCAGATGTGTGTTACTGCTACTGCTGCTTGCTGCTTTAAAGGGAAATCCAGACCGCTGAATTAGAATTCAGCACAAATTCGTGTTATGTTTAAACAGTTGTGCTGCTGTGTGTCATCCATTACCGGTAAAACGTTAGAAAATCCTCCCGATGTTCATCGAGGACCAGAGCTGATCAAGTAATAGCCAATTGTAAACGTTATTTTAGAAGAAATTGCGTTTGTAGGAGTCTGACAGGAATGGTGTATACAGAATAGTTGAGCTAATCCCTTGTATATAAATCAGTTTAAAAAAGTACACTTTCTAGCAAGGCAACATGCAGTGTTGAAGAACTGCCCTGCACATGATAACGCTCCGTTGACATGTTCGAACACGCGTGTTGAGAAAATGTTAGTGCTGCATTTACTGTTAGGGTTCCGGTGACTGTTTCTAATATTGACCTCTGTTCTTTGCTTTTAGCAAGCATTAAAATTGTTGTTCTGTTTATCATTTTGTTGACAGGGTTCAGTGTAACATGTCCAGTTCAGGCTCCCTCTATTCGTCACGGCATCGGAATTTTCAGATGTTTCACAAGAGAAACTCTTTGATGCAATGGCTATTCCAGTGAAAAAAGAGGTTTCCAGGACTGTTTAAGGGGTGGTGTGATGGTACTCCTTACTACTACACAGTCTATATGGTAACACCATAGCACACAAAAAAAAAACAACTATTTGGAATAGACTTGCACAAGCTTTAAATAATTAAATAAAGCTTTAAATAAAAAGTTCTACAACAGTAAAAAGCCATCAAGGGATGAAAGCAAGCGGGAAGACCATTTAAATATTTTCTTCTACCGAGAAAATACCTGACATCATTTAAGCTTTTCCCAGGGAGAGAGAAATTAGAGAGAAATCCTAGGAAAAGAAATGATAAAAATCTCTGGTGTTCTTAAAATAAGCCTGTTTTGATTAATAACAGCACAGGGACAGACCAACATTAAGCATTTTTTCTATGGCAGGAAGCTTATAGGAACAACTTATATTCTTATTAGTCTAAGGACAATGATGTTGTGTGTGTGGATCTCTGTTGCTCTTACAGAGTTACTGCATGTATGAAGTCCCTTACAATTTGCTGAAAGTAAACAGCAGCACATCACTTTGCTTCTGAAAGTAATATTACATACGGTGAGCACCAGCTGTTTCAGCTGTGCTCTTAAATCTATTTCCTGTCTTTGACCACCAAAAATGCCAGTTTCTGATGAGAAAAACGAGAAAGCCCACTGGACTTCAGTCTTCATCGAATACAGAGCAGCAGCGTAGTAGTTAGAGATATTGCCTTTAGACCCCAAGCTGCCAGGTTTGAACCCCACCTCTAGCTGTAGTTCCCTTGAGTAAGACATTTACCATAAATTACCCAGCTGTATAAATGGGTAACTAATCATAGGCAGATTAATGTTGTAAGCTGCTTTGGAGGAAACTGTCAGCTAAATATAATACATGACTGGTTCTCGGAAAATCTATGTGCCTGCCAGACTAGCGCTCTCCAAAAGCTAGAGAACTTTGTGTTGTGCCCTGTTCTTCATGACCCACAAGCATGTTCCATCACAGCTCAGCCCAGACGCCACGTACTGGTATGCCATACCCTGTTCATCGCACACACATCTACAGTAACTGAAAGGAAAGCGGCAGCACAGTTCCAACTGCTCTTATGCATTATAGCTCAGCTGCACTAGTACGATGGTTTTATGACACTCTCTTTGAACTACTTAACTGCAAACTCCCTATGTACCTACCCTGCGTTGTTTTCCGTGTGTGTGTGTCAGCTCAGGAAAGATGCCGAGACCAGTCTTTAACATTATGTGTCTGTGAATATTTGTGTGCGTGTGTTTGTGTCAGTGGGATGCAGCCTGGATGATGTTTACCAGCCGTGTCTGTCAGGGCAGCGCTGTCATTTCCTGTCCGGCCACCACAGCTGGGTTCCACTGATGTCAGGCTACAGATCGCAGGGTTCTGCAGAGTATCCCCGCTGAAGCCCCCCATTCTGCAGTGGAGCAGTGCCCAGTTGCGCCAGTTAATTCTCTTTGAACTGAGAATATCACATTAACAAGCAATTTCGGATCTGGAGTCTTCCTCTTTATCTCTGCACATAACACAAACAGTTGTTGTATTAGTAGATATCTACACCAGATGTTCCACATGTGCGCGGTATAGTGAACCAAACCAGTCTCCATCACTCTTCCAAAAGGAATTCTTCCACTGCTCTGTACCTAAACTAGATCATTGGCACCCACCTGTAATTGGCCACAAAATTTTGCCTACTTTGATGCCTCGGGAACAGGCGTGAGCACATTTTGCTTCCAGATCTTGGCACATGGAAGCTGTTTGGGGAAGCTGATATTTTGAAGAACTGCTGATGAAGCAAATTAAATCTACAGGAAAATAAAGCATGTTTTAGCATCATCTCTGTTTTTTCATAAACTCTTTCAAGACAAGGACAAGTCAATTTCACCTCATACTGACTCCTCAGAGAGTTTTCAAAGTAAGAGACATTACAGAACTGGGACACTATTTCTTCCGTGTACATCTCTAGGTTGTGAACATGAAAATACCACATACCCTAAGGTGGCCTTGAACCTATGTCCAAGCTAGCAGTTCAACCACTGCTATTGGCAATTTGCTATTAAAGCAGTCCCAAAAAAAACAAATGGAGACAAAAAAACTTTGTGGTTTACCTAAAAAAAGTTAATTTATTTTCAGTTTCTAATTAGCTTAATTGACAATGTTTTTGGTGACAGTGTTCATATTTGTATAAAAGGAAATTACAGGAGTATCCCCAAAAACAAAGCTATTCTTCTAAAATCAGCATACTAATCAAAATGATTTTACACTTGGTAGTATATAAAAAGTTCCTTCCATCCATCCATCCATAGAACCAATTTAAATAAATGCTTGTCCTGAGCAGGGTCGCAGTGATTCAGAGCCTATCCCAGAGCAATGGGTACAAGGCTGGGGGGGGGGGGGGGGGTGGTACACACAGAACAGGACAGCAGTCCATAATAAGGTAGCCACCCAAACATAGTGCATGAATGGGTGAGTGATTAACGGCAATTTAGTGTCACCGAACTGCAGGTCTTTGGACTATGGGAAGAAACCAGAGCACCTGGAGGAAACCCATACAGACATAGGAAGAACACTGCATACTCCACCTAGAGTGAGTGGGGATCGAACGTATAAAAAGTTACGTATCTGAAACATAACTTTGGTGTAATTTCCTCGAAGAATCTATAAAGCTAGTGCAGACTATCCCTCTAACCTTGACAAGAGGGCCATTATTGCAGTCATACTTTCAAGTTGAATAGAGTATCATAGTGAAATGTGGACAGCTTGTTCAATAATTTTCAATTTCTAATTGAAAATGTAATGACTGATGTCTGAGTCATTGGGACTGAAATGCAACCCTTATGCATGGACAAACTTGTAATGATAAGCCTTCGTGACCCAAGCTTTTCTCCAGTGAAGTCAAAAATTCCCCATACAGGACTTCCAGAACACATTCTTTTCAGAAGAAGGGTTACACAGATTTCCCATGATTGCCAAAAATGGCTACATAGCATATCCTGTCCTGTGAGGAGTGGGTCTTTGTCTGGTCTTTGGCTTTCAGTCCGTCAGGCCTGAACCATAGGTCAAAGACATTAACATCACTGCTCCTCCAGGGACAACCACCCAACCACCAGTTCCTTCCCCCAACTAGGACACACAGGTCTAAACCTTGTTGAGCTCCATGAGAGAGGTCTGATTGGAGAGTGAGGGTTGGGTGCATGATCCTTTGTCCAGCGAAGGCCTTGAGAGCCGCTTCCTGCATAGAGTCCCCCGGAGAAAGCGCAGCACCGATGGGTTGAGGATGATGAAGACCCAGGGATCGATGATGGAATTCAAAGATAGGAAGCGCAGTGCACGGAGGTCAGCGTTAGAGTCGGAGTCAGACATGTAATTGAAGTAAATGCGTATCTGGGATAAAATGACAGCACACAATCAGTCGACTGATGGATCGATAACTGCATATGTATATGGAACACAAATTCTCAGCTAATCACATATTTTCTGGAGAAAAAATACACAAAATCGGTTGTTGTCTACCCTTCTGAGCTCAGTGGGCAGGTGGCAGCCTAATAGTTAAGGGATAAAACTCATAACCTGAAATGAGCTGGTTCAAATGAAGCCGAATCTATAACTGAGAAGTGGAAAAAAAAAATCACTTTAGATAAAATCTCCATAATAAAAGCACGCGTCTTGTTAAATCCTCCTCCAGAGAGACAAATGACTTATTCATTTAGAGTACTGTCCCTATGCTGGTGCTTCAAAGGCTCACTAGTCATGGCTTTCATTTTAATAGCATAGACCATGAGAATGCAATCATACTATAAATGAAAAAGAAATGTGCTTAACTTGAGGAAAAGTTGCTTTTTGCAACCACAGCATTTACAACTCCATAATGACATTTACATAAAAAAATATCTAATCTCTATGAATGCTACTTGCTTCTATGACAAGAAAACAGTTTACTATAATGGGATTAACACATGCAGTTCAACGAAAGTACTTTCCTAAAGAGCACGAAAGCAGCCTTACTCTAGAATTCACTTTGCTCAGACACAGCTCCCATTCCTTGAAAACACCTCTTGGAACACTGTTCATTAGCTAATCTGTGCTTCTCCTATTGCTCAAGGGGACATTCGTCATCCTTCTGAACAGCACTTTCTCAAACATGAGGTCCACATTCCACAAGGCCAATTAGCTTATCATCTTCCTTCCTTCCTTAAAATAAAAAAAAAATCTAAATCTTCCCCAAGTGTGATATCTCCAACACACTTGTGCCTTTTAAATAACTGCAGCAGCTGCTTGTTTATTAATTACAAGAACTTATTTCATACAGATACCAGTTCAGTTCTCCTAAACATCTCAAATCACTTATGAAATATGCTGAACTGCTTGGTTTGTTTCCTAGTCAGAGAATAATAATAAATATAACTGAAACAGCAATAATTCCAATAGCATCGGACATAATTACAACGAAAAAACTCAAAAACTTACATAACAGCAATTTTGCACTGAATGGGAAAAAAGCATATTTGGTTAATGTGAGTCTTAAATATTTCACACAGGTGCAACTTGTGTTTTATTTCCTAAGCCTTCCCTTAACAAGAAGCAACACTCAATATCTTCAGACATCTCGCTTCTGAGAAAAGTGTAGAGGTAGAGTAAGGTGTCTGTGGTGGAAGGATTATCTTTATCTACCAAAGACAGAAAATTTTATTTACCACTACTGGAATGGAGCAAATGACGAAGGCCACTGTCATGAATGCCAGGAGGACGAGATGTTCCACTTCTTCCGACATAGAAAGTGATCTCTTGTATCGTCTGTTTCGCCTGACAGTAGACCCCTGGTTCATTTTGCGCCTCCGATACATGAGGACCAAGTGGCAGATGACAGACACATTGCAGATCACCACTGACAATATGATGAAGAGCATCATGATGGCATACAGATGGGCGTACACTCTGCTCATGGTGATTTTTGGGTTCATGGCAATGAAGCACCACGTTCCAGGGCAGTACTGTATATACGTCCCAACGTTGAACAGAGGCAACAGGGAGAAGATTATATTAACAATAATTATTAAAGGAATGGTAATGAACCCGTATCGCCTGGTGATGTGCCGCTCATAGAAATAAGGACATGCTATTGAAAACCAGCGCTCCAAGGCCATCGCCAAAAGGATATCCAAGGTGGCCAGGCCAAAAAAAGTCATGCTGAAGCCAAAATACTTGCACACGTACTCATTGTGGCTCAAGCCTATCAGGCTGATATTTGTGGCATATGAAGTCAAGACGATGGGGCTCACGAAGAGGGTCCCCAGAAGATCCGTGACCACGAGGGCAGTGACAAGCACGAGGAACAGGGACTGGCGCTTGCGCATCTCCTCCTTCCTCCGATGGACTTCCAAAAGCAGCAAAGCCACCAAGTTACCCACGACGCCGGCCGAGAACATGAGGGCCGCTATGGTCGGGCTCCCCGGTACGATGTATTTCGTATCATTACAGTTATCATTGCTATGAGTGTGATTGAGATCCATAGGGACATTCTTCTCCGGTGTGTCCCTTCGTCCCTCCAACTGCGTGGCATTCAGCAGAAACATACAGGTACAGTCACACTCTGCATTTTTCGACTTGTTAAGACCAATCCAAGATTCTCATGGACTGAAAAATTCTAACTCTTTACCTGGTCCCTCTGGGCGGCAGATGTGTGTGGGATCAGCAGGCAGTGAGTGCTTAGGGTCCTCTCCTTGTCCTCTCAATCATGCTGACGGTTCGATTCCCAAGCCAAGGTACTTACCCTGATTTATACTTCTGTATAAATGGGTAAGAAGTCGCTGTAAAAGCTGATCGTGTAACACCGCAAGTCGCACTGGACAAAAGTCAGACAGATGATGATGAACGCAGCTAACATCGGATGAAAAACTGACATGAAAAATATCCGGTAAGGAAAAGCTCCCGCAACTTCTTAGGTTAAAGCTGCTCCGCCCCCCGTCAATGAACTTTACGCCTTGGAAAGTTCACCGGAAATGTAAACACGCAGCCGACTGATTTAAACATTTCCATCACCCGAGACAGACAGGCAGAGAGAGAGAAGAGAAGATCCGGCTCTCGGACGAGCGTTGGCGATGGTGTGTGTGTGTGTGGAGGAGTCGATCCTGCGCTGAAGATCACGCCCAAGCCATGTGTCTCTCTCCCGGAACGAGGAGTCCGACTTCGAGGATGCGCTGACATCAGCGGCGCGGATCCACCCACTCTGCGCGCGGCCGCCGCGTGATCCTCTGAGTCTGCTTCGCGTGGGTCCGAACCCGCGCACAAGCGCGGCGGGCTGGTGACACACCCCGGAACAGCCCGCGTTCAGTCTCGGAGCGCTGCATTAAACTTCAGCTATGACTTCTTTGGGAAACGGGCTCGTATGAGTCATCAGAAGTCGTCTTGCTCGTTACTTTGTTTTTCTGAAGTAACATCAGCAGGTCTCAGGGGAAGGAGGGTATTTTAAGGTTAACGCAAGAGCTTCCGTTTACTTTTCCAAAAAGTGAAATGATGAGTAACTTCAGTTCAAGCTGCTTGTTGAAATACCGGAGAGGAAAAAATATTGCGCTTAAGCCTTAATAATAATAAAACGCCTAAAACCCCATAGGCCTATGTGTCTTCTTGTTGCTGCTCTTCTTCTTCTTATTATTATTATTATTATTATTATTATTATAACGGTATACTAGTGTTTAGTTTTGATCCATTTCAAAATAATATGTTATGATGTTGCGAGTTTAATGTGTAATTATTGTGTGAACATGTTTTAAATGAGACGCTGACTAAGGAACTGACTTTAGTCTGTTGCATGGAATGAATTACTGTAGTTTGTATTTACCCTGTGTGTTGCTGTTCTAACTTACCAGATTCCTTTCTCAGTTTTTCAGTGTTCAGTACAGAACTAAATTTATTCTCTCTCTTTACATACATTTGGATTACAAATCTTTATTTAGTGCGGTGGCGCAGTGGGTTGGACCAGGTCCTGCTCTCTAGTAGGTCTGGGGTTCGAGTCCCACTTGGGGTGCCTTGCAGCGGACTGGCGTCTCGTCCTGGGTGTGTCCCCTCCCCCTCCGGCCTTACTCCCTGTGTTGCCGGGTAGGCTCCGGTTCCCCGCGACCCCATATGGGACAAGCGGTTCAGAAAATGTGTGTGTGTGTGTGTGTGTGTGTATTTAGTAGACACTTTTCTCTAAAGTGATTTTCTACAGACTCTATGTAGTGTTACCAGCCCACACACCTTATTCACCAAGGTGATTTACACTGCTAGATACACTACTTACACTGGGTCACTCATCCATACATCAGTGCAACACGCTCTCTGTCACTCACACACTACAGGTGAATCTGAACAGCATGTCTTTGGACTGTGGGAGGAAACCAGAGCACCCAGAGGAAACCCCTGCAGAGAAAATGCGAACTCCACACAGACTAAGTGGGGATCAAACCCATGTCCTCTCCCATCACCCAGGTGCTGTGAAACAGCAATACTATGCGTTCTGCCACCATGTCACCCAGTTTAAATAAAGATTACTTTATTGGAAGTTGTAGCAAATTATTGCTGTAGCGTACACATAAATCTCAAGATCCTGTGTTTTACAGCAAGGGAATGTGAATATCACCACATTTTAGCCGCATGTCACTACAGTGTACACAAATTCTTGGCTATAAAGCATGGAAATGTTTAGAAGCAGCTTTATAGTATGTAAACAGTTTTAAAATTAATTTAACAGTCCATTTGCTAAAAAGCTATATGATCAAAATGTCAAGAGAGTTCAATGACAATGAGCAAACAGCAAACTTAAAATATGGAAATAGAACTGGTCTTGTTTAAAAAGTTTTAGCTTAAAGGTTAACATGTTTTAAGTACACTACAGTAAAATGCATTACAATGTGTTGAAATTTATTCAGCTGAGTTGTGGCACTTTAAACAATAAAAAATTTCAGTGATTTACTTTTTTGTTTTTACCAAAATTTAAAAATTCAGAAAATGCACTCATGTTTTTCTCATTTTCCTGCAAAATGTCAACATTTTAGTTTTTAAAGCATTAAATTTAATTACAAAAGTTTATCACAAGACTCATTTTTTCCTAAGGATATATTAAATAAACCTTAAGAGAGGTTATGTAGCCAAGCCTAAACATAGTCTTTCTTTAGCCTTCCTTTATCCTTATTGTATCTTAACGTTATTACCATCCTTCTCCCATTTTAAATCATGTTAACAAGTTCTGTGTGTTCATTTATAACCATGTCTCTGTGTGAAGCCAGCTGAGGACCAGACTTTACTATAATTGGCATTAACAGTGTTCAAGGGGATGGGCCTGCAGCACGTACTCTTTTCCTGAAGGCCAATGTCCCCCGGGACACTTTAATCATCTCATCTTGATTTATTCAGTATTTGCCTTTTAAAGTCCTTTTTCATAACAAATGCAGTACCACAATACGTAAAGTGGTCTGAAAGTAAACTGCCTTCAGAAGATTAGATTATATGAGGGACTAATGACCCTTTGTCTACCTTTAATATTAAGAATTCCAAGATATTATTTAAACCAGTATGGCCTGGAGTTAAAATAACTATATTTTGTGGAAGAGACTATGAGCAGTTGGAGATCAGCCAAACTACTAATATACACTTCATATTTAGTTTATGCTTCAAAGCTTGAGACTCAGCTGGCATGGTGCTCACTGGTGTTTACTCCTATTGATACATAACATGCTATATTTTTAAAAGTATTTCATGTCACCTTTCAGATTCTGAATTTCTGACATGATAATGCTCTAAATATCCATCTGAAATGTATTTTCCATTTATAACAGAGTTCAGAAGTATTAGGTGTTTAAAAAGCCAGAAAATCATTTATAGAATATTATAGATGCAACAAAAACTTCCAGGTTTGTTTTCAGGACTGGAGTGCTGGCTTCCTGTAAGCACTAAGTTTAGGGTTAGGGACCCCTCAACCAAGCAGCTGTTGTGGACAGTACTCTCAACAACATACTACACATGTCCAAGAAGGCAAAACAATTTCTTGATTGACGGCTGGTTTAAAATGTGAACTACACAGTACTAGACAATGATATCTGTAAAGCTTATCAATTTATATTTGCAGTCCTGGCACATGACTGACAGTTCCTTTTAGCACTGTGTCACATTCACAAATGTTGTATATAGTTGCCGTACCTGGGTTGTCTTCCTGGATTACCATATGAACTAATAAAATAATAAAATCACTTTTGTTCACCATGCAGGACCAGATGCCACAGAAGAACAGTATGAACCACTGTGCTATGTTCTTGTTGGTCATATAACTTTAGGATTTTACAGACTTTGTGCTTAAACAGTAAGTTAATGCATTTGAAGGATACATCTCTCATCTAGCGCTATTAAGTTAAAACTGAAGCTTGTTACAAGCATATCTATAAATGTGCAATGGTAGGGATTTTGAACTTCACCTTCCTGAAGTGGAAAATGAAAATTAATTTATATGTAGTCTAAACTTGCCTAATTCTTATTAATCACTTTCAGAGATATACTGATGCTGGTTTGTGTCAAAGAAGTCTTATATTGTATATTGTGGACTGGGTGAGAGCTGGTAATGTAATGGTAAGAGCTACTGCTTTTGCACCCAAAGGTTGCAGGTCTGATACCCACCTCTGGCTATGGTACCCTTAAGGAAGGTGCTTTTTCCAAAAAAATCACTCCAGTAGAATTACCCACCTGTAAATAATTGTAAAAAGCTTAACATTGTAAATCACTTTGGAAAAAAGCGTTGAATAAGCATAAAATGTATGATACCTAAAGTAACGACAACCTCTAAAAAAAGAGTGTTGAAGAAAATGAAGAAAATGTTCACAATTTTCAGGACAGATTTTAAGCTTCTTCTCTGAGGAGTCTATTTTTTGCATGATGCTGGGGAGGTGATAATAATACAGAGGGTGCTCGCAATACAGCATCCCAATTTACAATACATCATTTTGCTGCTGTTTAATTCTTTATTAGTGTCCACATCTCGCAGTAAAACCATTTTACACCACAGATACAACTTAGACCGGCAGAGTGTTTTTATTTACGAAACAGGTGGCTTTCAAAAGAGTTTTTTTTTTTTTCAAATAAAATACTGTATTGTCCTGTATTGACCCGCGTTACTGCGTTTGAGCGGGAAATGTGTTTATTGTAATTGGTTCGCTTTTGGTGACGTAAGGGGAATATAAGGGGGTGATGAGTCTGCCAGTGGGGAGAAAGAAGAGGGAGTCTGGGGGCGCTAAGCAGCCTGGGAAAGTTGATTTGAGGCGCAGGTCCTGGAGGAAACGGGGTCCTCGGACCGAGGGCATTATTTCCCTGTGTGCCGGCGGTGTTCCAATAAATCGTTCGAGATGAACGTTGTCTCTGCGTCTTTCTTCGCCCCATCCAAACCCACGGCTCTGCGCGCCACAATTTCTTATGTGTTTTCTGCAGCAATGAGAAGACGGCTTTGTGCTCATCTCTGTGTTTCATACAGTTTGCTTTCGTGAGGCAATATATTGAATATAGTGTGTATATACCACAAAATATAGTTTCGACGAAAAATCAACAGTTTTAAAATAACTGGTACTTTTATTTTAATTTTATTTTATTGGTAGCGCGGACAGGGCTAAATAAGGGTTGTTTTCCGTTTTTTAGCTATAGAAGGTTATCTTTTTGTAACCCCCGTAATGGTTGGTGTCCAGTTGAATTTCTGAAACCGCAGATTCGCGCGCTATTGTAAATACTTTGCATTTCCTATATGCGTGAGTGTAGCGCCTTATCATCTCTTTGAAAACAGCTCCATCTTTTGGAATCCGCTGGACAGGGCTGTGAGAATCTGCATTGTAAATTCTCGCCATTGGCACTTTGCACTTTTAACACATTAAATAGTAACGACATTAAATGATTTCAAAAACGAAAATGAAAGAAAACGTCCGCAAAAACTGTGCTAATCATTTCCTGGAATCACAACTGCACAGAGAGACTCGTACAGACGACAGCATATTCCAGAAATATTCCAACAAGGGTCTGCAGAACTCCTCTAAGTGCACACATTTCTGCTGCTATTTTTGGATCCCCTGAGTACCTGACAAGCTGTTACTGTACTGCTGTAAATTATTACATTTATTGAGGTTCAAATTCAGAACTCCGGGTAATCTGGTTGCCTCTCACACTCCAAAGGCATGCAGTTCAGGTGAATTAGTGACTCTAAAGAGTCTGTAGTGTGTCACTCTGTGTGTGTGAGTATGGCTACCTTGTGACAGTGGCATCGGTAGGGCTAGTGTCACCCAGTGCGGTAAATCATAGTGTCATCCCCCACACCATGGACTTCCTCCTGTACAAGACCATACTCTTAATAATGTTTTTTCCACGAATGTTACTCGTAAATTGTAATTCCCATATATCGCTCAATGTAATGGCAACGGTAGTGTCATAAACAACTCTCAGACTCTCACACACACACACACACACACACGCTGAGGCCGCTTGTCCCACGGCAAGCTGGAGCCTAACCCGGTAACACAGGGCGCAAGGCTGGAGGGGGAGGGGACACACCCAGGACGGGACGCCAGTCCGTCGCAAGGCACCCCAAGCGGGACTCGAACCCCAGACCCACCAGAGCGCAGGCACAGGACAAACCCGCTGCATCACCACACCCCCCTCATAAATAACTAGCAAAATTAAAATTACACCTTTAAATTACAATACGCACAACCTAAATGTATTTACATTTACATCATTTTGTGTGGTAAAAGTGAAAATTCTGTAAGAAAAAAATAGGATTCAAAGTAAAAACCTTTAATAACTACATCAAAATTATGTTTACTTTAATGCTATTGATATAGGTCCACAAATCCTAATTACCACAATACACACACTGTTTAACGCTGCTTGTCCCAGGCAGGGTCGTGGCGAGCTGGGGCCTAACCCGGCAGCACAGGGCTGTAAGGGGAGGGGACACACCCAGGATGGGATGCCAGTCCATCACAAGGCACCCCAAGCAGGATTGAAACCCCATACCTGCCAGAGAGTGGGACCCGGCCTAACCCGCCACACCATCGCACCCCCCACTGCTGTATTGGAGGGGTGCAAACATAGGGAGAAACATGCAAATTCCACACACCCTGAGTTTGACTTGAAGCCCACACCTGCTGAGCACCTGAGTAGTTCGAGGCACCAGTTTTACCTGTTATATGAGGGATTTGGTGATATTTTTCCATAAATAGGTGTCACATACTCCTCACAGTTCTAATAAGGACCTGGGTTTAGAATGGAAGGCCACTGTGAGGGTTTTGAGCACCCTCAGTGCCAACCCATGCACTGTCAGGGTGCCACAGGACACACACCTCTGAACATCAAGTCCACAGCTCTCCCTGCGATACAGTCCATAAATTGTGAGGAACTAGGTGCAGACACTAAAAACCAATAAGCAATAGACTTATCCAATAAACCCTGTAAAAAAAAGACTCCTTCTGTAAACTACAATGGAGCGACACCTCCTCAGCCCTTTGAATGAACTGTGTGTCCTACCATTGTCGATGGTACAAATACTCTGAATCCACAAGATTTTCATTATTGGTAGAGTGGAATGCTTCCTTTATTGACGACACACAGTAAAGACTTTTTCTGCATCTAAGCTGGATCCAAAATGTATTTATACCTATATAAATAGCAGAAAATGTAGAGACTATATGGGCATAATAAAAGCACTGCTAAGGGAATTTACCTGATGCTTTTCTCCAAAGCAACTTACAATTATTTACACAGCTGGGTAACTTTACTGGATCAATTGAGGGTAAACACCTTGTTTAAGGGTACTACAGCCAGAAGTGAGCCTCAAACCCACAACCTTTGGGGTCAAAGGCAGTCACTCTAATCACTACACTACCAACACGGATTGGTTATAAACTCAGCTATGTAATGAACACAGTATGTTACATATGTAAGTTATATGCCTTTGACCATGATTTGCCTGAGCCTCCTATGAGTATTAGAGAATGTTTAAGTACAGAAGTGTGAGTAGAGCCAAGCCACATCTATATTTGTAATAATTATCTGGTGGGAGAGAGCGAGGCTATATTTGACTGTTGTGAGGGCCTTGCATGCAAACGTCTGTGTCTCAAAACCCTCGCTCTGTGGTACTTTATTCACCAGCCTCAGAAATGTTTATTGCTTAATCTTCTATTTAATCAATAAAAACACATTTGTTAAATATATGTTTTCAGTATAAATGGAGAGACAGAGAAAGAGAGACAGGAAAATAAGCACAGTATCTTCATCACAAACAAACAGTCACTGGAACGCCAGCGCACAGCGAGAGGCCACTCCCGCGACTAACGCGACAACTCCCACGACAACCACCGTCGCGACTATCGCGATCGTGACTACTGTCGCGGCTATGCGGCCACTGTCGCGACTATCGCCATCGCGATCGACTGTGGCGACTATGACGCGACTAGAGAAATGTCTCAAAATTCATCATTGATAAACTGTGTAAGGATTTTGCTTTGTATTATGAATGTGTACTGTTTGGGTTCTTCCGTTTTGATAAGCACATGGATGGAGAAACAAGCTTATATCATTAATTTATTAATCATTTTGGTTAAATATCATATACACACAGGTCAAAATTTGCTGATAAAAAGTCTATATTTTCTGTTTTTCTTAAAGAAGCTAAGCAGTACATCGTTGACACTATCAAGCAAGGAGTGTGATAATAAGAAGGCTATTAAGACTGTTTCTTACAGTGATATTTTTAAGGTCTTGATAATGTTTGGTTATTGGAGTGTTTTATAATTTAAGGTTTTTTTTTTTGTTTGTTTGTTTTTTTTTTAATTCCCCCTGGCTAGGTTGATTGTTTTGAATTAATGTTCTGGTATTGTGTGTGATTTGTTCAATAGATTAAAAAAAAAAAAAACTATCACGCGACTATCGCGATCGCAATCGACTGTCGCAACTATCACGCAACTGTCGTGACTCTCCCGCAACTGTCACGACCATCGCGATCGCGACCACTGTCGCGTGATAGTCGCAAGAGTAGATCGCGCTCGCAATAGTCGCGACGGTTGCCGCGATAGCCGCGGCAGCAGTTTTATTAACTAGTGTCAATATTGACGGTGAGCGAGTGAAGTAATGTAGCTACAGGGTGGGTGTAACTGTAACTGTACTCAGTGGAAGCTTTTAGTCTTGGTCTATTGCTCATGATTACTGACAGAGATAATGATCATAATGCTGATTATGTGGAAACGTGCGGCGCAATTATAAATGAAGTTGCTCCCGCGCAAACGAAAAAAAAAAAAAAACTCGCAGAAGGCAGACAAAAATTAAAATATGTGAGGAATACACTTGATATTTTTTGAATACAAGTGATGGGTAGCGTTTCAACAGAAGAGTCCATCTAATTTTTTTTTTCCCCATAGAATGAAGCTGTGATAAACATATAGTCGAAACATGCATTCGCAAACAGTTCAGACTTGGAACATACTGAAGCCAACATTTTCTGTCTTGTTTTTATCATCATTTTCTCCTTTTTTTTCTCCTTCTTTCAGGAAAACAAGACAGAAAAAACATGTATCCCTATATCATCTGCTTAACATTATTAATTATATTCATTATTAATTACGTATCATTCATATATATTTAATAAAGTAATTCATCTCATGGAAAATACATTGTGTGCATTACATTAGCAGAAAGACAGACTTGGATGCAGATTCGTGATTCTACTGTAAAACACAGTTTGTTACTTTCCACCATATGAACTAATGTACATCACACGAGTAGCTGCATAAAACTTTATCAGAATATCGAAGATTCCCAATCACATTCTTAAATTTTATATATATATAATATATATATATATATATAAATATGTGTGTATATATTATATATACACACACTGATGAGGCAAAAACATTAAAACCACCTGCCTAATATTGTGTAGGTCCCCTTCATGCCGCCAAAACAGCTCTGACCTGTCAAGGCATGGACTCTACAAGACCTCTGAAGGGGTCCTGTGGTATCTGGCACCAAGACGTTAGCAGCAGATCCTTTAAGTCCTGCAAGTTGCGAGGTTGGGCCTCCTTAGATTGGACTTGTTTTTCCAGCACATACCACAGATGCTGGACTGGATTGAGATCTGGGGAACTTGGACGGCAAGTCAACACCTTGAAACTTAACAATTTTTGCAGTGTGGCAGGGCACATTATCCTGCTGAAAGAGGCCACTGCTGTCAGGGAATACCGTTGCCATGAAGGGGTGTACGTGGTCTGCAACAATCTTTAGGTAGGTGGTATGTGTCAGAGTAACATCCACATAAATGCCAGGACCCAAGGTTTCCCAGGAAAACATTGGCATGAGCATCACAGTGCCTCCGCCGGCTTGCCTTCTTTCCATAGTGCATCCTGCTACCATCTCTTCCCCAGGTAAATGACACACACACACACACTGGCTGTCCACATGATCTAAAAGAAAACGTGATTCATCAGACCAGACCACCTTCTTCCATTGCTGCATGATGCAGTTCTGACACTCGTGTGCCTACTGTAGGTGCTTTTGGCAGTGGACAGGGGTCAGCATGGGCACTCTGACCAGTCTGTGGCTACGCAGCCCCATACACAGCAAGCTGCAATGCACTGTGTCCTGACACCTTTCTATCACGGCCAGCATTAAGGTTCTCAGCAATTTGTGCTGCAGTAGCTATTCTTTGGGATCAGACCAGACGGGTTAGCCTTCACTCCCCACATGCATCAGTGAGCCTTGGGCGCTCATGACCCTGTTGCTGGTTCACCGGTTGTCCTTCCTTGGACCACTTAGTAGGTACTACCCACAGCATATCGGGAACACCCCACAAGACCTGTCGTTTTGAAGATACTCTGACCAGTTGTCTAGCCGTCACAATTTGACCCTTGTCAAAGTCACTCAGATCCTTACGCTTGCCCATTTTTCCTGCTTCAAACACATCAAATTCAAAATCTAACTGTTTACTTCCTGCCAAATATATTCCGCCCCTTGACAGGTTCTATTGTGATGAGATAATCAATATTATTATCTTCACCTGTCAGTGGTTTTAATGTTTTGGCTGATTGGTGTATATTTTTAATATAAACATTTAAATTACATTAAAAGAGTAGCTGCGTGAAGATTTATCCATTGTTTAACAGGCATGATGTTAAAGTTACAATGCATGAACATTTACACATTACATAAAGTTAAGACATCATGGGTGACGTGAGTCTGGAAGAGGCGAGTTTTAAGACCCTTTTTTTATGTGTGGACAGAGATTCAGCAGCTCTGAATGAGAGGGGACATTATTCCACCACACTGGAGCCAGAACCGAGAACCTTTGTGCTTTTGGACTTTCTATGAATGGGACCACCAAACGGGCAGAGGTGGAGAAGCATAGCAGTCTGGTTGGGGATATAGCAGATGATTAGGTCTTGTAGATATCTGGGAGCAATTCAATTTATGTTTTTGTAGGCCATAACCAGAGTCTTAAATTTGGCTCGGACAGCTATAGGAAGCCACGCACAGAGATGAGGAGATAGGTGGTAATGCTTCGGCAAGTTAAACACAACTCATGCAGCAGCATTCTGTATCAGCTGTGGAGGTTTAATGGCAGTAGCTGGAAGGCCAGTCAGAAGAGAGTTGCAGCAGTACAGTGGGATATCGCCATGGGCTGGACAAGTAGTTGCGCAAAGTCTGCTGTTAGATAAGGACAGATCCTGAAGAAGTTATGCAGGATGTATCCGCAGGTCCAATTTGTGGCTTTGATGTGCTGAGAGAAAAATAGACTTGAGCCAATCATCACTCCCAGACTCTTAGCCGAGTTTGGCTCGTACAGAATTTTTATAATAATGAAAAAGAAATCAAACCCAGATCTCCGTGGTCTTCTCATATATAAAGTCAATTATTTCACATGTGATATTGTTTTGCAGTAAATACTTTCATGTGAGCTGCTCGGTGGGTGTGCAGTTTGAGTCCTGCTCAGGATGTGTGGAGCGTTTGCATCCCCACACATGCACGGAAGAAGGTAGTTGTAACCCACTTCCGTTCCTCCCTTACTTTGTAAGCCACGCAAGCGGTTGCAATGAGACAGGGTAAATTCAATGGCGCGTCTATTATCACATATTCTGTATATGAGTCAGTGTATGTGTATTGTTACAGTGCTCTGCAAAGGTTTATGAGATTTTGAGATCTCTCAAATAACTGCAAAATATCAAGTCAAGACCAAGAGGCCGAGGATATCCCTGTGAAAACTACAAATTTATTGTGAGGTTGCATGCATACGACTGCATGGGACCCACCTCGAACGTTCACTGGCTAGTAATTAGTATATTCAGAGCTGGCGTTCTCTCTCTTTAAGAAAATCCCTGTATTTTTGTAAGCTTTCTAATGCAGCCTACAGTGTGAGTGAATTCATGTGAAGGCAATGCCATACACATGTAAGTATAGGGTGCAGCAGGGTGGAGGTTGGTTTGCTGTTTTCTGGTTTCTGGCACTGGATAGAAAAGATTTCTTAGGAAATAACAAGCTTATAAGGAAGACAACCACTTGCACGCTCTTAGCGATCCCTGGTCCGGTGTGATGGGGGGTGCAGTGGCGCAGTGGGTTGGACCGCAGTGGGTTGGACCACAGTCCTGCTCTCTGGTGGATCTGGGGTTCGAGTCCTGCTTGGGGTGCCTTGCGACGGACTGGCGTCCCGTCCTGGGTGTGTCCCCTCCCCCTCCAGCCTTACGCACTGAGTTGCCGGGTAGGCTCCGCGACCCCATATGGGGCAAGTGGTTCTGAAAATGTGTGTGTGTGGGGTCCGGTGTGATGTGACCAGTAGCATGAGAAGCTGTGTACAAGCTTGCATGACACTCCAAACTGCTAGAGCGCTCTCATCATTGCGTGCACAGCTGCCAAAGCTGGGCTCCGAGCCACCTCCACGCCCCGGAACTCGCACAAGAAATACTGCGAAGGAACTGTTGTAACAGTATAATGAAATGTAATGAATAAGAGCTGCACTTTCATTTTATTTGACAGTGATACACTTTCCAGAGTTCTAACCTGATTTCCACAAACATTTTATAAACCGGATTTTTAGAAAAGCATTCCATGGAAAATAAAAACAAGTCTTAAATTTCCATATAAAATACCTAAACTTGAAACAAATTCTGCAGTTTTATTGTTTTGTCTTTTCAGCACAGCGTTAAAAATCCTCATTTGATGTAGCTGTATTTTTTACGTTATCTAAGGATTTCACCGCGGCTGAATGCGAACAGCTTCGTGTACCATTCCGCACTGGTACTACGGAGCATTGATCGCTCTTCTGCAGCGTGGGGGAAAAACGAGAACATATTTTTTAAAAAACTGCTCCAGACACAAAAGTAAGATCTAAAGCCAAGAAAAACAGCAGCAGGCACAGAATCAGAAACATTTTCCGCATAACACATGTGACTGAGTACAAAAGATTAGAGGATTTAACAATAAAAAGCTGACGGGGCTATGGGCAATCTGCTGGCAAGAGCCGTCACTTTGTATTCGGAAGGTTCCCGGCTCAAATTTCTGCTGTAGTGCCCTTGTTCAAGGTACCTACCCTGAACTGGCACAGTAATAATACCTTGCTATATACCGTAAATGAATAAATCACTGCAAAGGTGTCTACCTAACACTGTAAGTCATCTTGAACAAAGCTACCAGTTAAAAAAGGTCAGTAATAATACAGATATTTGGTGTCACAATTTGCTTGGCAAACTAAGAAAGTGGGTTTCTGAACAGCTGTTTTCGCTTAAGATATGCAAGGGGGCGTTGAAGCTGCATGGTTCACCTGTCACACTGCGAGATCAGACAGGCAAGACGGAGGTTGACAGAAACGCCACTACAGTTGTCTGAAGTGCTCACAAAATTCGTCTCAACAGGAAGTGTGGGCTGCAGATGCAGGTGTGAGGAGACCAGCCTGCATGAGGCAAGAGCGGGGGGGGGGGCAAGTGGCAGGCCAGCTGTGTGCACTCTGCAAATAAACACTAACTTAGAAGGAAAAAAGGAAGGAAACCTATAAAGGAATACTGAAAAATACATTTCCACTAAACTAAACACTGCGGTTTTAGTTTGGAAAAGCTGATGGCCTCCAGGGAGGGTGGACCTCTTCCAGGAAGAACCTGCGTTTCATGCAGGGTGGTCTCCGCTAGGCACAAAATGACTCCACCACTCACACTCAAGACCCTCTCCCCTCCAAAGCTGTCCTGAGCCATCTGCAATCAGTCCTCCGAGCCTCTAGGTGTCTCCATCCTCTTCCTTCCCAGTGCACAGGACCCTTTTGCGCAGTGCTCCAGGTGTGGCTTCTCCCGTGAGCTCTGGCAGACCTCTGTCGTCTTCTTCCTCAGTCTCATTCCCCTCGTAATCTTCCTCATGCTGCGCTTGCTTCCCCGTGTCTTCCAGCATCTTCAGTTGATGATCACCTCTCCGAGCCCTATTTTCTGTACCACAGCAAATTAATGTGATGCTTCCATGGAGATTCACTCCCATGCGCACACACACACACACACACACACACACACACACACACACACACACACACACACACACACACACAAAACAAAGAACATCTCATTCCTTTACATACAGTACTGTGCAAAAGTTTTAGGCACTTGGTTGGGGAAACAAGCTCTAAAGTGAGAAGGCTTCCAAAAATAATGCTCTTAATTAATTAACTTCCTAAAGGGCTTATTAACCATCCCTTGTCAAGAACCGCCTGGCACAGCGGGTGTGGCCGGGTCCGCTCTCTGGCAGGTCTGAGGTTCGAGTCTTTTTTGGGGTGCCTTGTGATGGACTGGCGTCCCGTCCTGGGTGTGTCCCTTCCCCCTCCAGCCTCGCGCCCTGTGTTTCTGGATTAGGCTCCGGTTTGCCGCAACCCCGCTTGGGATAAGTGGTTTCAGAGAGTGTGTGTGTATGTACTTTCTTTCTTTAATGACATACAAAACCCTTACTGTAATACTGTAACTTTCTGCAAAAGGAATGCTTGGAAATCTAAAATATGCTCCTTCTCATTGACACTAAAACAGAAGACATTAAATGACCGTCTAAAACAAATATTTTTGTGAAACATCTAACTGCCTAAGACTTTTGCACAGTACTGTATAAAATAGTGAAATTGAAATTTTTTAACATTAACATATTTACATGTTCCTCAGTAAGGCATTTCTGTCATTAAAATTTTTGATATATACATGTTTAGCAAGGAACGGTTAGAATAACTGAATATTGCCTTCAGGTGGGGGGTGCGGTAGCGCAGCAGGTTTGGCCTGTGCGTGCTGTCTGGGGAGTCTGGGGTTCAAGTCCTGCTTGGGGTGCCTTGTGATGGACTGGCGTCCCGTCCGGGGTGTCCCCCCTCCAGCCTTGCGCCCTGTGTTTGGCAGGTTATCTCCAGCTTGCCGCGACCCGTATGGGACAAGCGGTTTCAGTCAGTGTGTGCCTGCCTCTGGGTGCACATACTATACACCAGACTATTAAAATGCTTTGCTTTAGTTGAAAAAAGTGAAATATCTGCAGGCTCCTGAAAAATTCATTATCTCGCTGCTGTAGCATTAACACAAGATGCTGAATGAAGCAGCTGCTAAGAAGACAAGTGACCCCCCACACGGACCACATTTAATCGTGAGTGACAGAAATTCAAAGAAGTGAGAACCGTCAGTTCGGAGGCACACTTAAATGGACGGATTTCAGAGGACGGACTCATAGTGAAACTGCGGCTGTGCCCTTTGACCTTCGCATTGTTTACCGTCTCCTATGTCACTCTGGACAAAGCGCGGACAAATGAAGGAACCAAAATGAATATAATCCGTAAGCATAAATGTCAAACCAATGCGTTCAAACAAAAGAAAATTTACAATTAATTTTTTCGAAATTTCACAATCTTGCAACGCTTTCATCACTATAAAATACAGCGAATAATCTTGGGGCTTCTGTTGATTCTGTGAAAGCATTTGACTAATAATAAATCCTTACAGGATTCCATTATTTTATATTGCCCCATATGTCCTTAACGTGTAACCTCCACACAAACGTGTTTGTTTTTCCGACGTTCTGGGGATTTCACAGTAACTCTCACTTTAGTGTGATAAACTATCCCTTATCCATTCCAACGAAACACTGAAAACTTGCAAAAAAAAAAAAAAAAAAAAGGCTGTATAAGCTGACTTAGCTCTTGAAAAAGCTTTTTGTTGTTCCCACGGTGTCTGTTTTTCCAAAGTTTAATATCCTTTGGGGACATTTCCTCAGAAATGCCCCCTAAATATTAGCAAAACACAAACTCACACACATGCGCCATTTTGAATCACTCCGAGGCTAGAGGAGGTACACCGGATGGGACCCCGCCAACTATGGGTAAATTAGAGTCTGGGAAAGTTGACCAACTATGACTCAATTCACCTAAACTGCATCTGAGGGACGAACCCCATGCAGACACAGGGAGAACATACAAACTCCACACAGACTGAGCAGGACTCGAACCCACACCCAAAATGCCCAGGCGCTGTGAGACAGCAGCACTACCTGCTGCTCCATTGTGCCACCCCTATTGTACAATATCATACGTTGCCTGAACCGCTTGTCCCATACGGGGTCGCGGGGAGCCGGAGCCTAACCCGGCAACACAGGGCGTAATGCTGGAGGGGGAGGGGACACACCCAGGACGGGACGCCAGGCCGTCGCAAGGCACCCCAAGCGGGACTCGAACCCCAGACCCACCGGAGAGCAGGACCCGGTCCAACCCACTGCACCACCGCACCCCCCTGTACAATATCATGCACAATCATATTTTAAAAGTAACACTGAAGAAGGACTCGTTCTCCTTGCTCCGGCGGTTAGTGTCTGCAGTGAGGCGTGCTGTATCACATGTGCTTACGCTGATAGTAGGCATCTGGAGGGTAGGACCATCGGGATGGGAAGACACAGTCTGTGATGAACACCACGATCTGAGAAGTAAGTGCACAAGGAGGAAGACAGAGATAAAACTACAATTAACACAATACACACTCCATCGCAACAAATCAAACCGCCTGCACGTTTTCCAACCACTTGCATGAGCATCGGGGAGGAGGCACCTTGAAGACATCCCGGTCAGCGTTCGGTGCACGTGTGTGAATTTTAGCCACATGGAACGGAATATGTTATTTCCCCAATGTGACATCAGAACATAAAATATTATATAACCCTAACCCTACAAAGGGCTATATAGCAACATGTGTATTTACATCCTGCAGGAGCTGCAAAGAACTGTGCAGTCATCCCTCGATGTACAAACTCTATCTGAAATTTACATATAATTGCTCTCCATATCAAATTTTCGATTTACGGAACAAAAAAAAAAAAAAAAAAAAAAAATCAGTAACAAAATTTAACCGAAGCATGTCAAAAAAAGTAAGATGTGTGTCGCCTGAGCGAAGCGGAAGTGTGCTAATGAACTGTAGTTGGCATGTCTGGATCCAGATCTATCCATCTGTTGACTTGTTAGGAATGTAAGAGTGCTGTTTTAGAAGAGAGGGGAATTTTAGGAAGCGTATGAAATTCCACAGGAGTGTCTGTCAGCCATACTGGGTGTGTTATTTAATTCAATGATTGCAGAGACAGGAGAGCAATAAGTATGAAATTTTTACTTTTTGTTCACAATAAATGGAACGTGCTCAATGCATCCTTGTTTGATCAATTTCTCATCCTGTGGAGAACTGATCAATTAAAAAGAAAAGTGGAAATTACCCTGGGGCAGTAAGTGTGTAAATATAAGTTTTATTTAGTAGACACTTTTCTCTAAAGCGATTTCCTATGGACTCTATGTAGTGTTACCAGTCCACACACCTTATTCACCAAGGTGATTTACACTGCAGGATACACTACTTACACTGGGCCACTCATCCATACATCACTGAAACACACTCTCTCTATCACTCACACACACTATGGGGGAACCTGAACACCATGTCTTTGGACTGTGGGTGGAAACCAGAGCACCCAGAGGAAACCCAAGCAGACACGGGGAGGATATGCGAACTCCACACAGACTGAGCAGGGATTGAACCCACATCCTCTTACACCACCCAGGTACTGTGAGACAGCAGTGCTACTCGCTGTACCGCTGTACCACTGTGCCGCCATTTTTTTTAAATTTGTGCCGAAATCATGAATTAATATGCATATTGGTTCTAGTGATATTTGGGAACATTTGTTTGGAGCTTTTGGATGGACTAGAAACGCATTATTATTTTTTCCATCATTTAAAATAATGGGAAATAGGCTTTCGTAATGTGAAATTTCGATACCTACATTGTCTTCAGGAGCGGTTTAATTAACAAATCGAGGATGCCTATACTTCTCAAAGTGAAAGTAAATTGTGCACTGGAACTTCATTTTTTGGGAGAAACAGGACTGAAAACATGGAACATAAACACAAGAGCATGGGGCTCACCAGTCCAAGGACCAGGCCGGAGAAGAGGACCGCCAAGGTGAAGACAACATAGGAGCCCCACACCGGCATGCCCAGGTGCTCTGTAAGATAGCTGTGCCAGTTCTGGGCATGGAAACAACACACCGCTGTCAGTGCGTTACCAATCATCCCAGAACAACAGCGCTGTGTTTATAGTCAGACCACAAAAAAGAAGGAACAAAGAGTATGCAATTTCCAAAAAATTAAGAGTCCTAGGGAAGTCAGTTAATCCCCACTGATTGCATTCTGCTTTAAATAACTCAGACTATAATGTGGCATTAACATACATACATTTTAGTGACATGATAGTCATAAAAAAATGCATAAAACTACAAATTAATTCTCCAAATGCACTGTTTTGTAAAAGACAGAATTTAATGTACAGCATGTAACACATGTAAGAGAGACAAAAAACAAATCTCAGTACCCTTGTGAACATGGACAGTCTGTAGAACCCGGATATTATGTTCATCCTGCAGGATGGAATCCATGGAAAGTGAAGCGGTCAGACATCCAGATTAACAAGGTAACGGAGACCAGAGATGTAATAAGACCGATGTGATCTGTTAAAAACAACTGAACAGGAACCTCCAAACAGAGTGGAGATGTGGGCAGTGAAACAAACACCAAACGGGATGCAAACGCACTCACAGGAAGGAGGAGGGCCCAAGCCAGGAGGATATGGGTTCCAGGTCTTGCCACTTCTTCTCATCGATGAAGCTCAGGAAGTCTTCTTTGGTCCGAGGTCCTTCATACAGCCGGAACACTCCATCCTTACAGCTGACACATCGATACAGATCGATTTAACCCTTTATCATCCCACGCGGCACGGTTCGGACAATAACAGCCGATTACACGGAGACACCACACATGAAAAAGTAAAGGTTTAACATAATGAAGCTCAACTTCATTTTTCCTAGGTTGACTTTTGTTAAGTCATATTACTCACACACACATCATCTGAACCGCTCGTCCCATACAGGGTAGCGGGAAGCTGGCGCCAAACCCGGCAACACAGGGCGTAAGGCCGGAAAGGGAGGGGACACACCCAGGACGGGACGCCAGTCCATCACAAGGCACCCCAACCAGGGCTCGAACCCCAGACCCGCTGGAGAGCAGGGCTCGGTCCAACCCGCTGCGCCCTCGCGCCCCCCTAAGTCACATTACTTCCCTTTTAAATTCAATGTACCACAAAATAATGAAGCCTGCTATAGGCCGCAAGTAAGAAAAAATGTCCACTTTCACCTCCGCTAGAAATGTACCTTTTCATTTAGACCAACAGATTCGACCTGTTTAACTTCTGGCACTATTCTCCAAAGAGACTTACATTCGTAAGCTACTTAAAATTATTTGCCCATTTGTACAGCTTTACTGGAGCAATTTTAGGGTAAGTACCTTGAGCAAGCGCACTACAGCTAGAATTGGGATTTAAATCTGTGACCTTTTGGGTCCAAAGGCAGCAGCTCTAACCACTACACTTCCAGCTGCAAGAAGTAACTATAAGAACAGACTATAGTTAGGCCATATTATTCTCTACAAATCGGGAATTTCTGTAAATAATGTTCTTAAACAACCTTCTAAAAGTGTTTAGCGTGTGTTCAAAGCAGAGTTATATTGCGTTTATAACAAATCTCGTAAATGTATATTGGTACAAATACACTTCGCACGCACAACCAAAACCCCCCAGACGCTTAAAAAAAAAACTCTTTTCCTGTCTGGTAAGACAAGAGTGGCGAGCCTCCCAGCGCGAAACGCACAGCCCAAAAAGTTTTTCTAAGTAACTGAAAAGAAGTCTCAACATTTAGATTTCAGCCATACAGGTAATATCTCCGCTGAACTAAACTAAACGTCAAAATTAATTTAAAATCGGGTTTGCAATTTGAAGCGATCGAGCGGGACAACTTTTTATTTAGTCCAAGAAAAAATGTTATTCGAAAGGCTCTCTCTGAGTTTATTTCTTCCCCGAAGAACGTGAATCATAGCTGCAGGAGAAGTACTCACTGGTAGATTGTGGGAAGTGAGACGATGAAAAAACGTCCACTCAAACCTGCGGCAGAAACAACACCAGATAAGGAGCTGCAGGTGTATTTTGTACGGAGTTTCACTCCAAACCCAGTCCTTACTACACAGAAAACAGGCAATGAAACCCACGTTGAATTAGTTCACTTGATCTTGATGGGGGGGGGTGGCGTACCGGGTTAGACCGGGTCCTGCTCTCCGGTGGGTCTGCGGCTCGAGTCCCGCTTGGGGTGCCTTGTGATGGACTGGCGTCCCGTCCTGGGTTTGACTCCTCCCCCTCCAGCCCTACGCCCTGTGTGCTGCCGGGTTAGGCTCCGGCTCGCCGCAACCCCACTCGGGACAAGCGGTTTCAGACAGTGTGTGTGTGTGTGTGTGTGTGTGTGTGTGTGTGTGTGTGAGATCTTGATGGAGCCCAACAAACCCCCTCTGAGCAGATTCAACACCAGTCATTTTAAGAGTACATACTGACCTCAGAACACGTGTCACTGAAGTTGGCAGGACACGAGCCATCAGGGGATCAGTTCTCGAACGTGTGATGCTGTTCAGTGTCTTTAGTTCTTAAAGAAGAGAATCACTAACTGACCTGTTTAAGCAACAAACCTAAACTACATTAATCATAAGTATACTGATGGCTGGCTATGTATTTTAATGAAATGCTTAAAGTCAAACTCTTTCCACATGTGTAAAGTTAGGGTTAGTGCAATGGTTCATCTCAAACTACACACACACACACAGTCTGAAACCGCTTCAGTGAGCCAGAGCCTAACCCGGCAACACAGGGCGTAAGGCTGGAGGGACACACCCAGGACGGGACGCCAGTTCATTGCAAGGCATCCCAAGCGGGACTCGAACCCCAGACCTGCCAGAGGGTGGGACCCGGCCAAGCCCACCACTCCACCACACCCCGCCCCCCATCTCAGACTATTAACATCTTAAATAACAGAGCTGCACATTTCTTTGAACAGTCGCAGTCCCCACAGTGTCACTGCGCCCACCTGGCTCTTTGGTCACATCCACTTTTGTGATGTTGACCTCCATATCCTCTCCCCACTCCGCAAACTCGGCCCAGATCGGCTGAAGCTCTTGGCAAGCCGGA
The DNA here is from genome assembly GCF_900964775.1 of Scleropages formosus. Taxonomy (NCBI): domain Eukaryota; kingdom Metazoa; phylum Chordata; class Actinopteri; order Osteoglossiformes; family Osteoglossidae; genus Scleropages; species Scleropages formosus. The sequence continues at coordinate 30,809,643 of NC_041806.1, forward strand.
CACCACGGGGCAAAACTGTACGGGGGGAAAAGAGTGAGGACAAGAATTCAGCAAGTAAATGCCACCTTCCCCTTCATAGCCATACTCACAGTTGAACAGGAAGGTGCTTTACTCTCATCATCACTGCAGCAACTCATCATGATAAAGCATATAAAGTTAGTATCAAGGGAATAAAATATAATGACAATAGCAATATTTTATTGTATTGTAATAAGAATAATACATGAACAGATGATTGCGATGGGAAATCCTGCACTACAGTCTGAAGGCTCCTGGTTTCAGTCCTGCTTCTACCATCATACCCTTTGTCAAGGTGCTTACCCTGATTTTATACAATAAAAAAACCCTGCTGTATAAAATAAGCAAATCATTGTAAAGCTGACTGTCTGAAACTGTAGTTCATCCTGAACAAAGGTGTTGTCAACGCCAAGACCCGGAGACAGGAGGTAGGTTTCGGGACCCAAGTGCGGGTGCGTTTATTCCGGAACAAAAACACGGGAGCAGACGAAATCGGTGGTCACGGACAGGCGTTGGCCTTCCGGGGCTCACACGTCGTTTTTGGGGCAAGACGATACTCAGTATACGGGTAAACAGGCAGTGGTGGAAAGCCAGGTGAAAACAGGAACGAGGAACAGGGTGTAGGGGACAAAGCGCTGAATTTACAAGCCAAGCAGGGAGGCGTTGCAAGATTCCTGGCCTTGTTGATTCCCGTCAGGTGCGACTGCTTGGCTTGTGGGTGACAGGTGTTAGTAATATAATAATAATAATAATAATAATAATAATAATAATAATAAGAAGAAAAAGAATAGAATAACACTGGACTTAGTAAGTACAAGGTAGACTGGGGTACAGGGGAAGCAGGTAACATAGCAGTTAACAGTTAAAGCCTCTGCCTTTGGACTCATGGGTTCCAGGTTCGAATCCAGTGCGCTGCTGTAGTAACTCTAAACAAACGTTCTTATTCTGAAATGCTGGGGTAAAAATCTACCAAGTGCACAAATGAGCAAATCATAGTAACAAAATTTGGAGAGAACTCACACACACACACACGCACGCCGTCTGAAGCCGCTTGTCCCAAGCAGGGTCACGGCGAACCGGAGACTAATCCGGCAATGCGGGGCGCAAGGGCGGAAGGGGAGGGGACACATCCAGGACAGGACGCCAGTCCATCACAAGGCACCCCAAGCGGGACTCAAACCCCAAACCCACCCGTGAGCTGGCACAGGCCAAACCCACTGCGTCACCACACCCCCCCTTGGAGAGAATTGTCAAATAAATTAATAAATGTATGAAAACCTCACTGTCCTCTGAGCTTCTGTGAATTTTCAGGTAGAGCTTAATAAAGTATAACCATATCCTGTTCAAGACTATGAATAACACACATCATCTGAACCCACTTGTCCCATACGGGGTCGCGGGGAGCCGGAGCCTAACCCGGCAACACAGAGCAAAAGGCTGGAGGGGGAAGGGACACACCCAGGACGGGACGCCAGTCCGTCGCAAGGCACCCCAAGTGGGACTTGAACCCCAGACCCACTGGAGAGCAGGACCCGGTCCAACCCACTGCACCCCAAGTATGAATTAATACCTAAAGTATATATACATTATTATGACAAATTATATATTAACTAAGCCTTATATTTCGGTATTTATTTTATGCACTCGGTATTAATTAATACTGCATACATTACAATGCAATATAGAGTATTAAGTAAGTTTTACATTCTTTCAGCCAGGTGTTTTCCCCACTACTAGACTGGCCACTGGGTGGGTGTGGAGTGTCCACTTACAACTCTATCATCCATTCCCCCTGCAGGATCTCCTCCCAGTTTCTGTCACTGATCTCCCGCTCATGGTTCTTCTCTCCCAGCGCCGTTCGCGATGTCAGCACAAGGACCGCAGCGCAGCAGGCGAGCAGCTGAGCGGCCGAGTGGCGGTGCTCGCGCGCGGTCCTCGCTCCGTGCGCGCGCGGACGGGCCATGGCCATGCGACGGGCGTCACTCCGCTTCCGTTTTCTCTGTCCCCCTTCTGCTAATTCGAATCGCGCGTAACAGCGCCAAACCACGCCCCCGTGCACCGTCGGCCAATCAGGGGGAGAATAAAAAGGAAAAAAAAGGAGGGAGGGGGAATGCAGATAGCGAGTACGTTGAAATTGTAGAGTGATTTACATATTGTTATAGTTTTAATTGCCTTTTCGTCGGTGCAGTCTGGGCTAGTAGTAATGCACTGTTTTATGTCTTCCGAGAGCGCTGTAAAGTCAGGTTTAATTATTAGAAAATTTGCATTTACCGCACAGGCGAAGCACGGGGCTGTTCGGAAAGAAAAGCTGATAAAGAGGAAACGCTTCAGTTTCCGCTGCGCATAAGTTACAGATGGTGACGTGAGAAGAGCGCCGTCCTCTGTCTCTGTCCTTTACAGTTAAGAGTGTATAAGCAGGGAAGTTTTATTTTTGACATATTGCTGTTAAGTTGAGGCCAGCTCGAATTTTACGTTTCGCAGCAGAGAAGACACACTGTTAGGCAACAGTGTCCGCACTGGAAGGAGCAACATGAGCCCATGTTAGTGATGCACTGTGCCGTATTGCGACTCCAGTACTGGACAGTGGTGACAAGACCCTGCATTGCGTGTTTGCGGTGGCAGAGCCTACTGTAAATATCATGTCACTGACAAAAAGCCTACAATTTCAAGTCAAGTGGCTTTATTGTCATTTCACCCATATACAGCTGGTACAGTATACAGTGAAACGAGACAACGTTCCTCCAGGACCAGGGTGCTGCATAAAACAACACAGAGTTACCTACACGGGACTACATAAAGTGCACGAGTGGAAGACTTGTGCAAACAGTGCTCGACGTTTCAACAATCACTAAAACAGGACAATGGGCACAATAATGGACAGTTCAGCACCGACCAGTGCGCAAGTTCCAGTGTCAGTCTAGTCGCTGAGTATTGAGGAGTCTGATGGGTTGGGGGAAGAAACTGTCACACAGTCTGACTGTGAGGCCTGAATGTGTCAGTACCTTTTGCCAGACAGCAGGGGGGTGAAGAGTTTGTGTGAGGGGCGCGTGGGGTCATCCTGGTGACTTTGCGAATGCAACGTGTGCTGAAAATATCTGTGATGGAGGGAAGAGAAAGCCTGATGATCTTCTCAGCTGTCCTCACTACATGCTGCAGGGTCTTGCGATCCGAAACGGTGCAATTTCCAAACCAGATAGTGATGCAGCTGCTCAGGATGCTCTCAATAATCCCTCTGTAGAATGCGGTGAGAATGGAGGGTGGGAGATGGGCCTTTCTCAACCTTCACAGAAAGTAGAGATGCTGCTGGGTTTCTTGGCTATGGAAGTGGTGTTGAGGGACCAGGTGAGGTTCTCCGCCAGATGAACACCTAGAAATTTGGTGCTCTTGACGATCTTCATGGAGGAGCCGTCGATGTTCAGCGGAGAGTGGTTGCCTGATGCTCTACTGAAGTCAACAACCATCTGAGCCAGAACAGAAGACTTTTGGAATTTCGAATTTGCAACTCTTATACGCAGGACCACAAAGCAGTAGAAGTGGCGGAGTGTAGCCGTCTGGTTGGGGTGTAGCGAGTGATCAGGTCTTGTAGATGTCGGAGAGCAGGTGTGTTGATGGTTTTGCAGGCCTAACCAGAGTCTTGAATTTGATGCTGGTGGCTACAAGAAGCCAATGACAGACAAGGACGTTGGCGGGGCATGGGATACATGGGAATGCTTCGGCAGGTCAAACACAACTCATACAGCAGTGATCTGTATCAACTGGAGATGTTTTGTGGCAGATGCCAGAAGAGCAGATAGGAAAGAGTTGCAGTAGTGCAGGTGGGATATGACCATGGCCTGGAGCAGGAGTTACAGTGTACAGTGTGTAGTGAGATAAAGGCGGAGCCTCAGGATTTTGTACTGTCAGTGTGTTGAAAGAAAGACACATTTTTACTCCCAAGCTCTTAGCTGATGAATTAGATAAGTGAGTTGTTCAGTTTGATGTTCACTTGCAGAAGCAAAGGTGTTATAACGCCGCTCATAAAATAGGAGTCACTCAAGGAATAATTTATTTCAGCTTAACTGAAGATATTTCAACTTTCAAACTGATTCCGAGGAGGGGACTCCTTGCGGGGGATCGTTTGTCAATGAAAGTGGAATGAAACACAACTGATGGAAGACTTGATCAATGAAATAAAGAACGGAATTCATCTGACAGTGAAAACACATTTTTACTGGTTCGACATAAACGTGACTGTAACAGAGCCGTTAATAGCTGGCGAATGATTTTTTTTCATAGCTGGTGAAAGATATCATAGTTTATCGTAACACTGACTTAATTAGCTCCTCCGTGAACCGCCACCTTATCGTGGTGGAGGGGTTTGAGTGCCTGAATGAGTCCAGGAGCTATGTTGTCTGGGGCTACATGCCCCTGGTAGGGTCTCCCATGGCAGACAGGTCCTGGATGACAGACGAGACAAAGCGCGGTTCAAAAACCCCTTATGAAGGAAAAAGCAAGGCGTCCGTTTACCCCGCCCGGTATGGGGTCACCGGGGCCCCACCCTGGAGCCAGGCCTGGGGGGGGGGCTCGCATGCGAGCGCCTGGTGGCCAGGTCTATGCCCACGGGGCCTGGCCGGGCTCAGCCCGAAGCCATAACGTGGAGCCGCTCTTCGGTGGGCTCACCATCTGCCGGAGAAACCGTAAGGGGCCGGTGCATTGTGAGTTGGGCGGTGGTCGGGGCCGAGTGCCCGGCCGACCCAAACCTCGGGCGCCAACTCTGGTTTTTGGGACTTGGAATGTCACCTCACTGGCGGGGAAGGAGCCTGAGCTGGTGCGGGAAGTTGAGAGATACCGTCTAGATATAGTCGGGCTCACTTCCACTCACAGCTTGGGTTCTGGAACCACTCTACTCGATCGAGGGTGGACTCTCCACTATTCTGGCGTTGCCCAAGGTGAGAGGCGGCGGGCGGGTGTGGGCTTATTAATAGCCCCCCAGTTCAGCCGCCATGTGTTGGAGTCTACCCCGGTGAATGAGAGGGTCATCTCCCTACGCCTTCGGGTCAGGGAACGGTCTCTCACTGTCGTTTGTGCTTATGCGCCTAGCGGCAGTGTAGAGTACCCGGCCTTTTTAGAGTCCTTGGGGGGCGTGCTGGAAAGCGCTCCCACTGGGGACTCTGTCGTTCTACTGGGGGACTTTAACGCCCACGTGGGCAGCGACAGTGATACCTGGAGGGGCGTGATTGGGAGGAACGGCCTCCCTGATCTGAACCCGAGTGGTGAGTTATTGGATTTCTGCGCTAGTCGCGGTTTATCCATAACGAACACCATGTTCATGCATAAGGGTGTCCACCAGTGCACTTGGCACCAGGACACCCTAGGTCGGAGGTCGATGATCGACTTTGTAGTCGTTTCTTCTGACCTTCGGCCATATGTCTTGGACACTCGGGTGAAGAGAGGGGCTGAGCTGTCAACTGATCACCACCTGGTGGTGAGTTGGATTCGATGGCGGGGGAAAAAGCTGGATAGACCTGGCAGGCCCAAACGCATAGTGAGGGTCTGTTGGGAACGTTTGGCGGAGGCCCCTGTCAGAGAGGTCTTCAACTCCCACCTTCGACAGAGCTTCAACCAGGTCATGAGGGAGGTGGGGGACATTGAGTCCGAATGGACTATGTTCCGCTCCTCCATTGTCGGTGCGGCGGTTCGGAGCTGCGGCCATAAGGTCTCCGGTGCCTGTCGCGGCGGCAATCCCCGAACACGGTGGTGGACACCGGAAGTAAGGGATGCCGTCAAGCTGAAGAAGGAGTTCTATCGGGCCTGGCTGGCTCATGGGACTCCTGAAGCAGCTGACAGGTACCGACGGGCCAAACGGAGCGCGGCTCTGGCAGTCGCCGCGGCAAAAACTCGGGCTTGGGAGGAGTTCGGTGAGGCCATGGAGGAAGACTTTCGGTCGGCCTCAAAGAGATTCTGGCAAACCATCCGGCGACTCAGAGGGGGGAAGCGGTGTTCCACGAACACTGTTTACAGTGGAAGTGGTGCGCTGCTGACCTCAGCTGAGGATGTTCTCGGGCGGTGGAAGGAGTACTTTGAGGATCTCCTCAATCCCTCCGACACGCCTTCCGTAGAGGAAGCTGAGGCTGGGGACTCGGAGGGGGACTCGTCCATTACCCTGGCTGAAGTTGCTGAGGTAGTCAAAAAACTCCTCGGTGGCAAGGCTCCGGGGGTGGATGAGATCCGCCCCGAGTTTCTCAAGTCTCTGCATGTTGTGGGGCTGTCTTGGCTGACACGCCTCTGCAGCATCGCGTGGAGTTCGGGAACGGTGCCTCTGGACTGGCAGACTGGGGTGGTGGTCCCTCTTTTTAAGAAGGGGGACCGGAGATTGTGTTCCAACTACAGGGGGATCACACTCCTTAGCCTCCCTGGGAAAGTCTATGCCAGGGTACTGGAAAGGAGAATCCGACCGATAGTCGAACCTCGGATCCAGGAGGAGCAATGCGGTTTTCGCCCTGGCCGTGGAACACTGGACCAGCTCTATACCCTCACTAGGGTGCTGGAGGGTTCGTGGGAGTTTGCCCAACCAGTCCATATGTGTTTTGTGGACCTGGAGAAGGCATTCGACCGTGTCCCTCGTGGCATCCTGTGGGGGGTACTTCGGGATTATGGGGTTCGGGGCTCGTTGCTACGGGCTGTTCGTTCCCTGTATGACCGGAGCAGGAGCTTGGTTCGCATTGCCGGCAGTAAGTCAGACCTTTTCCCGGTGCATGTTGGACTCCGCCAGGGCTGCCCTTTGTCACCGATTCTGTTCATTATCTTTATGGACAGAATTTCTAGGCGCAGTCAGGGAACGGAGGGTGTCTGCTTTGGTGGCCGCGAGATCTCGTCTCTGCTTTTTGCGGACGATGTGGTCCTGTTGGCTTCATCGAATCAAGACTTGCAGCGTGCACTGGGGAGGTTTGCAGCCGAGTGCGAAGCGGCGGGGATGAGAATCAGCACCTCCAAATCCGAGGCCATGGTTCTCAGTCGGAAAAAGGTGGATTGCTCCCTCCGGGTTAGGGGGGAGTTGCTCCCTCAAGTGGAGGAGTTTAAGTATCTCGGGGTCTTGTTCACGAGTGAGGGAAAAATGGAGCGGCAGGTTGACAGGCGGATCGGTGCGGCGTCCGCAGTAATGCGGTCATTGTACCGGTCTGTTGTGGTGAAGAGGGAGCTGAGTCGTAAGGCGAAGCTCTCAATTTACCGGTCGATCTACGTTCCTACCCTCACCTATGGTCATGAACTCTGGATCATGACCGAAAGAATGAGATCGCGGATACAAGCGGCAGAAATGAGTTTCCTCCGCAGAGTGGCTGGGCGCACCCTTAGGGATAGGGTGAGGAGCTCAGTCACCCGGGAGGAGCTCGGAGTAGACCCGCTGCTCCTCCGCATCGAGAGGAGCCAGTTGAGGTGGCTCGGGCATCTGTTCCGGATGCCTCCTGGACGCCTCCCTGGGGAGGTGTTCCGGGCTTGTCCCACTGGGAGGAGGCCTCGGGGCAGACCCAGGACACGTTGGAGAGACTATGTCTCCCGGCTGGCCTGGGAACGCCTTGGGGTTCCCCCAGAGGAACTGGAGGAGGTGTGCGGGGAGAGGGAAGTCTGGAGTACTCTGCTCGGACTGCTGCCCCCGCGACCCGGCCCCGGATAAAGCGGAGGAAGATGGATGGATGGATGGATGACTTAATTAGTTTTAAGGAAAGGAGTAGTGGAGTGAGAGTACATTTCTTTACAAATGTACTCGCATGAAAGTTAAAAGTGTAAATGTCAAAATTTACTCGGAAAAATACAATTTCTCCTAAAATTAATTTGAGTATAAATATTGGAGTAAAAGTAACTCATTACTACCCACCTCTGATTGCACTGGGACCTCAGCGAAGCTCAGTAGTTGGGCTGTCAACCAGTTAACGCCACAAGCAGTTCTGTGGAATACAAAGACATCAGCAGTTCTGCTGGTTCCACCTTCATTTGCGAGAGCAAGCAGCTTATAAAACTCAAAGGCACTGTGCCAGTAAAGTCTAGAGCGATGGAAGTTTTCCAAGGTTGCATCTATTTTCTGCTCCTACTGAGTGCCAAAGTGCCTTTTGCTTAGGGTGCTTATTTAAAACTGCTCTACTGCAGAGGGTTGGGAATGGGCCATAGTTGTGCCCTGTAACCTGTACCGTGTCTGGCAATGGCCGTCTTTACCACCAGGGGGTGCTGATGGTCTTCCTCTGTGTGCGAGGAGGGCGACGCAACATTCATTTTTTAAAATATTTTAATGCTAACATTAATCCTGGCTTTACTGTTAATCCTAGTGCAATGAAAACACGGTCTTGAGCAAGAGCTAGCCATCTTGAATCTTTCCTACATATGATGTAAGCCTTTTTCCTGAGCTTCCTGCAATCTGTTCAGAAGAATCTTCTCATAGCACAATAGACTGTTGATATTACAGGGCAGTTTCTCAGATCTCCTTCTTTGGGGGTTTTGATCAGCTCTGTAGTCCAGTTTAGTGTGTGTTAAGTGTCAGATGATTAGGAAACTTCTCTTCCAGCTGTCCTCGTGCCTCTCCATTGTCCCATTCCTTGACACTGACATTATAGATTTACGTTTACATGTATTCCTTTTGCAGATGCTTTTCTCGAAAGTGATGTGCATTTTAGAAAAATGCAAAGAATGCATTACAGTAGCATATAGCCTTTTGCATTATTAAACACATTCTTATTACAATTTTTAAAAATAACATTACATATATCAGCAATGCTGAGGGAGCTGAACTTCAGAATACGATTCTTTTTCTTGTGAATAATACTGAATGCTTTGTCAAATTCCCTTTTTCCAGTTGTCTAGTTTTCCCTTTTCATCCTGATTTTCTGTTTTATTGAGCTTTCCTTTAACCCATATTGACTCACTTTTTTCATCTAATATTTCCGACTTTGTGCCTCTGCTCGCGGGCTCATATCAGGAGCCCTCATCTTTTACTTTTCCCCTGAATTTGTTCATACCTCTGTGGTATTTCGTAGTTTAAATCGTGCTTATCTTCCTCCTTGGTGCTCAAACAAGATATTTTAGATCAGCTGTTATTGTATAGTAAATTGGTTGCATTTGGTGAACCTCTTTGCAGTATATTTTTAACATGGATTCAAACACTAGGCTACACATTCATTCAGCTCTATCCTTTTCCCTGTCATTTGCATACGTACTTTGAGGTTCATCTACAATTACTCTGTTACAGTGTTCCGGCCATGAGTTCATAATCTTACCACTATTGATTGCCGCTATTGCTTATGCTAAACTACACTGCAGAAATTTGCCTGTTGGCTGTCAGGAGGCTGAACGCACGAGAACACTTGGCCTCACTGTTTGATGTTGGTCATCACATGCATTGCTAACTCTACCGGGATTCTGTCTTTTTACTAGCAGCACTTTCTCGACATTAATACTTCAATGAACACAGACCTGTTTTTCAAGTTGTCTTAATGTAGAATAGAATCCACTTAGATTTGGATTGTTTGTTAGAACGTAATGTGGTCTGTGTGCAATTATGCATCATCTGTACGGTTAAGGGAACAGTGACCGAGTTTTTCCAATTCTGATCACAGTAAAGTTAGCAGTGTAAAAAGTTTCTGGGTGGGAACATATCATTCCGCAGCTTCAGAGCTGAAGGTCTGACTCCAGTCCCAGTTAGGCCCATGAGACTTTGCATATTCTCCCTGTGTCGGTGTGCAGTTCCTCCAAGAACTCCTGTTTCCTCCCACAATCCTCAGATATGCTGTCAAGGGAACTGGTGACTCTGTTTTTCCTTTTGTGTGTGAGTGTGTGTCTTGTGATAGACTGACATCCTGCCTATGCAGAGTGTGCAGAGCCTTACTGTATGTGTTACGATCCTCAGAACCATAGATACAAAGCTGGTGTTCCTTGTGCAACTGCTCTTTGGCAGGGAGATATCTTGGAATTCATTCATCTGAAATGTCTTAAGAGGAAAGTTCCTGTCCAAAGGATGCAGCTCAGTAGTTTGCATTCACCAGTATAAATATCACCAGTCCCCCGCACAGATTGTCCATTTCCAGCTTTGCAGCAGCTGTATAATAATAAAAAACATGTGGCACAACAAGGGATGTCGTGTCAATGGATTCCTCCTCTGGGATCTATTCTTCTGTAACAGCTGTCCCTTCACTTTGCTGCTTAAGCTAATAAAAACAGGTCCGAGACAGGTTCTAATGGTGGATTAAATGTGTTATAGTGCACTGTCTTGACTGCGATTGAGTACGTGTGTAGTGCAGCTGACGTATGTATGAGTGACCCCATGTAAGTAACGTATCTAGCAGTGTAAGTCACCTTGGTGAATAAGGTGTGTGGGCTGGTAACACTACACAGAGTTCATTGGAAGTCGCTTTGGAGAAACACGTCTGCTAAATAAATAAATGTAAATGTAAACTGCACACCATATGTGGCTCCATGCTGTGATAGAGCAAAACACATCTACGCGATTAATTCTGGACACTGGTGATGATGGAAACCAGTATTCAAGCGTAATGGATTTTTTTGTACAACTATATTGAAGTCTTACAATAACACAACAACCGCAGTGAAGAAAGGGAAGAACTAGGTTGATCAATACATTTGTTTAAAAGTTACTGTCCTCTCCTTTTGAAACAGCCTAAATTTTGGAAATACATGAGAGGTACAACTGTGGTTTTGGCATTGCACAAAATTATAAAAAATGTGGAAATTATGTGGTCTGAGGTTTTGATTTTTCAGCTAAAGAAATACGTCTTATTTCTAGACTTTAGTCTGCGGAACTGTGCCAGACTGCTACAGCAATCCTGTGGATCGTATTTGAAGTAGCAGCATACCACAGACGTTTTCTTTATCCATATTAATATACTTCCTCTTTAAGTAGTGATCTCCAAATGCCCTGACATTCCGTCCATTTTATCTATGACATCACCCTTACAAACACTCATCCATTGTAGGTTTTCCCATATTAGGAAACAAGAGCTTGCCTCCCCCTTTTTGCATTGCTGCTGAGGTCGGGGCTGCTTGGTGTCACCCCCCCATCCCTGGCAAAGACACGGTTACCTTACAAGGCAGGGAGACCTGGCCTCTTGTTTGCGCTGTTTACATTGCAGCCCCACTTCCAGTAGTCTGTGATCCCTGGCTGCATACTTTGAAAAGTATATCCAGTAAGGGAGACGGGCGGAAGATGGAAGGTTTTATTTTATTAATTTTTTCGGGAGGATGGCAAAGAAATGTGGAGAATGTAGGGAGTACGTACGCTGGGAAAGAATGAAGTCTGGAATTGTGCCAAAATAAAGGCAGTCTCTATTAGTTGCATAACTAAGAAGTAGGATAATTTATCTATCATGACTAGCAAAGAATAGCTCACAGCTTCTGCACAACCTGTTTATACATCTGGGTTTTTTTCTGAAGCCATTTAGGCTGTAGGGCTTACCAAGGGGTAAAATAGCTTGAACTTGAATGTACAATTTTTAAGCCATAACTCCAGCTGCCTATCCTGGGCCACCACAGGTTCCCCTTAAGTCCTGAACATGAACGTTTTACTGAAATGAACATAACAATAAGCTTTTGTAAACCTTTTAGTATCGCCCTTTATCACCGGTCCGAAAGGTACTCTTGATCATTCCACAAGGGGAATTAGATTATTTGGCCTACATTCAAATGCAGTACCACATTTGAATAAAGTTAAAATATAAAGTATATTTTCGCAGAATTATATTTGTCATGGCAAGCAAACAATTATGTATCCTAACCACAAACTCAGCTGAATATGCAAGGTGTTTCATAACAACATACAGTTTATATAGCTATATGTTTTAATAAAATTGAATATATATCTATTATGCAACTATTTCAGGTATTCAGGTTGCTAGGATACATATTCCAGTGCATTACAGAAAATAAAGCCTTTTTTATTCCAAAGGGAAGATGTAAAGAGTAAAATTGCATGTAATGGAAATGTAAATCTATCATTGGTATAATTGTGATAATAAATAAGTAATGATAAGGGGACTTAATATTATACATTATACATTTCTTTCAGCATATATGTAAGACTTACAGTTACCTTAGTAGAAATAAGTGTGATGTTTCTGGTGTGAATATTCATTTTCAGGGGCTAAGAGGTCATTTTGTTCATGTTCAACCTGTAAAATAACTGAAACTAATACTATTGCACATAATACACACACACACTTTCTGAACCGCTTGTCCCATATGGGGTCGCGGGGAACCGGAGCCTACCCGGCAACACAGGGCGTAAGGCCAGAGGGGGAGGGGACACACCCAGGACGGGACGCCAGTCCGTCGCAAGGCACCCCAAGCGGGACTGGAACCCCAGACCCACTGAAGAGCAGAACCCGGCCCAACCCACTGCGCCACCGCGCCCCCCGCACATAATATAACTAGGATAAATTGAATATATTCAGGAAATTTGTTTGAAACTAGTAGATGTGCTGCTTTTAAGTACCTTATACACACATTCATAGATTATAGAAGATTCAGATTGTGTGATCCCAACGGTTGGGTTCCCTTCAGCAAGGGGAATTGTGTACTGCTGTAACAATGTTTGCATCTTATTTTTTTAATTAACAACTGACCACATCTAGGTTGAACCAAATATCAGTCTGTTTATCTAACTGAGAGATGGTTAATAATATTAGAAGAACAGAAGTGGAAAGTTTCGGTGGAAGAGATGTGCAGTTATTCACTTTCATTTTCCGCCACATATTTACATAGTACATACATTTGCATCCTATTTTTACTTTATGCATCCTGTTCGACAGGGACCAGAAGGTGGACCTGCATCCCGAGTAGTTTCACCTCGAAGAAAGAAATTCACCTTGAACTACCAGCGTACCGCGTTCCGCAGAGTTCCGAACATGCGAGTTAAGACCGTTGACCTGAACTTGGTGGGCGTGTCGAAACGTTCTAGGAGCGGCTGTTGGCTGATATGGTTGAACTGACAACTACTTCATCCAATAAATTTTGAGATCATGTGAATGGGCGGGGTTGTAAAATAGTCATCTAACCAATCAGAGAGCCGGTGTCGTCATGGATTTATTTTATTCTTTAGAGAAAGTTCTTACTACCTATTTTTCCGTTCGGTGGGAGGGTTAGCGGAACAGCTGGATGCTGGGAGACGGGTTGGAGAGTGGTCCATCTACACACGGAGGTAAAACACTCATCTAGCGGCAGCCACAAGGATCGTGACATCCTTCGCCGAGAACCGCAGCACCGCAGCACCGCAGCAGCATAGTTCATTGTACCGTGGTCGTGGAGGCAGCGGGGGGTCGCAGCGGAAAAAAAGCTCCCAGAAAATAGAAATACTCCACAATGGATCATTACGATGGGGAAACTAACGATTACAGGCAGCAAGAGGACGACTGGGACCGGGATCTTCTCTTGGACCCAGCGTGGGAAAAGCAGCAGAGGAAGGTTGGTATGGTGACACGGGCGCGGGCGCGGGCTCAGTGCGTGGTGGCTCGAGAAGGGACGAAAGGTGCCGCACGATCGGTCGCGACACGCTGCAGCAGGCGTGGGGTCCGTGGGCTTTCCTCCCGCTTTCACCTGTATGAGCATCATGGGGGACCCCGAGTTCTGCGGGGGGTGGGGTGGGGTTGGGTTGGGTTGGGTTGGGTTGGGTTGGGTTGAGGAGGGGAGGGGGCGGAATCTTCATTACATCCGTGGTGAACACAACAGTGTGTGAAGAGCCCACTTCGTGTGTTTCAGCACCGGGACACCCGGTACGCGCGCTTTATGTGCGATCACACACTGACACTCGGTAGCACTCGCCACTGAGTGACACGTCTTCTCATCTCATCTTCTCATTTATTGCAAGAAGTAAGTGTGTGTGTGTGTGAGAGAGAGAGAGAGAGAGAGAGAGAGAGAGAGGGAGAGAGAGAAAGAGAGATCATTGGTATATAGGCTTTACTTCTCCATCGCTGCATTGACAGCTGGACCACAAGGCCTTTTAAACTGTGGGCCAATCAGTGTCTCGCATTGTGGAATTCAGACCTGGGTTCAAATGCGAAAATATATGTAACATAAAGGGAAACATTTGTCATTTTTACTGTTAATAAACATCATGGGAAGGATGCTTGGAGTCAGGGATGGTTTGTTCACAGAGGGTCAGATACAGGCGGGTTTTTGGTGCTTATTAATAGAGGTATTGCTCTCTATAATTTGTATTTCACACGTCCCTTACACATCATCTCTTAACACAAAATAATACTGAGTGTTAAAGAGCTAGTGGGTACAACAGATGTAACGACAATGGAGAAAATCGAAGCTCCGGATGTATGGCCGTGGTGTTACGGACAGAGCGAGAAACCCACATTTTTTTAAAATAGTTTTTATTTACTTTCTTCTCTTAATCAGTGTATTGTCTGAAGTAGCCTACGTAACGTCTGCAGCTTAGTATCAGACTCTGAGTAATGTGGTTTCCTCCCTGGAATAAAGCCATTAAGAAATTTGGCATATGATAAAAATATTTGTCCTCCCCTTACTCCCACACTTATTTCAGTTTGGAAAAAGGAACACCTTCAGAATTCTGAAGAAAGCTTTGTGGTTTCTGGGCTGGGCATTCCTGAGTCAAAGTGTACCCAAAAATGGTATTGAGATCTACAGGAAGCCTTGGCCCTCGCTAATCAAAAGCTTTGGCTTCTCAGGTTTGCCACCAGAAAAGCGGTACAGTAAAAAAGCAGTAAAATGCACCGATTGTCTAAGGTTACAGGTTCAGTTGTCATCCTTCAAAGTAACAAAGTGGTTATGGATATTTACAGTTACATTTACATTTATTTATTTAGCAGACACTTTTCTCCAAAGCGACTTTCAATGAACTCTATGTAGCGTTACCAGCCCACACACCTTATTCACCAAGGTGACTTACACTGCTAGATACGTTACTTACAATGGGTCACTCATCCATACTTAATATTTAGTGTACCTTTGAACTAATTTGCACGTGCCGGTGTTTCTCCTGGAATATTTGCTGTCTAGCCACTTTGTGTTCATTATTAGTAAAATGCATGAGTGGATTCAGAGCAAATCCATCTTTTGAAAGCCTATGAGAAATGAGCATAATACATGAATGCTGGAGGAGATAAATGGTAAAGGTTACCATGGTGCAAGTCAAGAGACATGAACAATGCAAGAGGGAGAAAGGGTCGATGATGGGAAAATGTTGGTATATCTTCATCTTGTCACAATCCCAAGTTCGTGCTTCAAGCAGCAGAGGGTTTTGGTGGTTCCATGAGTGTCTCCAGGGGTGCATATTCCTGGCGTGTCTTGGGGTTTATTTATTTGATCAGAAGGCAAAGTTAATGCAGCTTAATACAGCACTTCACCACCCGAAGCAATTATCTGAATCTGCATGAGGCTGCATATCTTCCCTGTTGGGAGGGGTGTCGCCTGGGGCAACGATGCTTCTGTCCACAATGGGTGCTTTGAGGTGCTTGAGGAACATACGTCAGCAGCCTGTGCATCTGAGCACCCGAAATGATCTGGAGGACCTCCTTGAGTACAAACGCTGCCAGATTCCTGCAGAACAGTTCCAGATCCTCGTGGTCCACGTGCCACAATAGCTCCACATGGTGGTCTAGCAGACTAACGAGGGCCAGTCGGTTGTTATTTGTATTTATATGTTAAAAGACAAACAAAGTAGCTCCTTACCCTCCTAATTATGATTATTCATGTCTTAGAGGACACTTTCATCCAGAGTAAGAAAGTATTTCACAGTTGCACAGGTGGGTATTATACTGCAGCAGTTCAAAATAAGTACCATACTTCAGGGTATAACATGAGCAAGGTATTGGGCTCAAACCAGTAAGCTTACAAGTCTGTCTCCTTAACCATCATGGTACAGCTTCTTCGAGGCACAGGCTGTTATTATTTGTCACTCTGTTTCAAATAAAAACCAGATTTTGCAGGCTTTTCGTGCTGGCGGTGGCTCTGTGGCTTCACCCAGGTTCAGTAAGCCTCAATCAGGTGAGTCGTTGAAGGAGAGGCACTTTTAGGTGTCTCTCTCCCCACGTCTGTCATCTGACTGCCTTTGTTTGTCCTCCCTTGGTCCGCACAATCAGAAGGAACCGTGTCTTGAGCTTTTACGTATCGCAGTGCTGTTGACGGGGAAAGTTAACAGTTTAATTTTTTTTCTCACTTGAGGTCTGCATTCAGGCTATAAATATTCAGTCCAGATTTGTTAGCCATGCTCTGTTGTGCCTTCACTTTGGAACGCTTGCTGTTTTAAGTTTTCTCGCCTGGCTTAAATATTCACTGGGGACAGGATGACTGAGACAAAAGAATGGTTGTGGAGAAGCATAAGTAGGTAAAATGAGGTAAAATGGCAGTGCGTGCTCTAAGTGGCTCCTCCTCATCAGCTGATAGTCCGTCCTCCGTTTGCACTAAGAGGCAGGAGTGATAAGAGGAAGCCGTAAGGCCACAGTAGGTGTCCACTGGTTTCTATTCCTGTCATTGAAATATGTTTTTGCATAGATTCTTTGTGGGCCTTTGTGTTTGTGAATGTCCCCGCTGTGATATGACGCTCACTCGCGGTGACTCATTACCGCGCACCGATAAAGAGCCAAGGACCCAGAGACACCGCCACTCCTAATTGAGTTGCTGCAGTCTGCCGAGATGGTGCCGGTAGCACACGGCTGGCTGCTCGGTGGCTTCACCTCGCAGAAAAGTGGAGACGATGCTTATGCAATGCATGAAAATTCAGAAATGGAGAAGAGTTTAACTCATCCGGTCCTAAGTGCAGTACTAGGGGAATTTGTCCACAAAACACGAGGTTGGCAACTTCACATGAGAGCGCTTTTCATTCTGTTTGATCCTTTAGTTATGTGTCGTACTTGAATGAATATATGGTTCAGCGTTCAGGTGAGGTATGTATGTTTGACCCGGGAAATCTGGGATGAAACGTATTTTATACACGGCGGTCTGTTGTTCTTAAGGGAGTTTTACTGGACTTTTATGACTTCGTGCTGCCAGCAGCCAAGGCAAGAAATAATATGAATTAATCATGTAATTATGGCTTCACTCAATTTGGCATGATGAAAAAACAGAAAGTGTGGTAGGGCTATGATAACAAGGAGAACACGCTTTCAAATGAAAAATTAAATGTTGTAATTAAATAAAGCAGATTATATATGATTGAAAGCACTCATAATGCGCCTTTGACTAAAAATAGCTTGAAATTATTGGCACGAAGTATGATAAATAAAGCAAATAAAATGAAAAAATGGTGATGGACTTTGCACGTTGTGCTATGCCGTACTGTGCGTAAAATAAACAGTCACATGTAAATCAGTTTAAATGTCCTCTATACTGTATGAATGCATGTTAAACAACATGGCACAATCTGCTCCTTGCGAATGTAATATTTGTTCAGTTGCAGTAAATATTTATTGTAAATATTGTTGTAAATAAGGGTTACGTACTCATGTAGAAAATGGTAACCACTTTGACAAGAAATTATGAAAAAAATGTATGAGACCCATTTAGTATGTATGTGACATAGTTATATATGGTTAGCATGACGCGTAACAGATCATTTAATTGATGCTTTTCTCAAAAACAACTTGCACTGATTTACCCATTCATACAGCTGGGTAAATTTTACTGCAGCAATTTAGGGTAAGGACCTTGCTCAAGTAGCACTTGAGATTCAAACCCAAGTAGTCGCACTAACCATTACACTATCAACTATACCACTGAAAACACACATTGGCTGAAGCCGCTTGTCCCTCACTGAAAACAATGAGGAATTAAAACATGGTTTGGCAACATAGTTGAAATTCCAGGCTACAAACACCCAACAAAGAGGCACAATCCACATCCAGAGCAACGGTTAGTAATTGGTCCAGACTATATAGACTGACCGCTTAGGGTCTTGCGCTCAAAGTGGGACTTTCTCAACATTTCATAATGCATCTGCTTCTGAATTTCCATTGGAAGAGGCAACATGTCACCAGGCACTTCTACAAACCCACTCTTACCTAGTATTGGTCATACGTATAATATTATATAGGAGTTACAGTTACAGCTCACTTGATTATAAGCTGTTCCAACTTCTTAGAAGCTTTACTGCATTTAAAACAGTGTTTTAAATGAATATTAATATGTTTAATAGGATGTCGCGATTAGAAGGCGTGAATATAAAGAGCACGGGAGCCGTAATGTGCCGTTACGCCATTGCGCTCAGAAAGTGCTCAGACTTGTGTGAATTCGCTTGCTAAGTACCACAGAAGACAAAAAAGTGCAGCATCGGTCCCTGAGTTTCCTTCCAACACATTCCTCAGATTTCTGTCTATTTGGCAGATTTGACCATTTATGGTGCCTTAGCTATCGATGCCATGCAGGCATTGTGGAACTGGGCGGCAGCTGCACCTTGTCACAGTGATATATTTTGTGCAATCTGCAGCGTTTACTGCGCTCTCGCAAAGCAAAGATACATACTACGCACATCATCTGAAACCACTTATCCCATGCAGGGGGTCACGAGGAGCCGGAGCTTAACCCGGCAGCACAGGGCGTAAGGCTGGAGGGGGAGGGGACACACCCAGGATGGGATGCCAGTTCATCAGAAGGAACCCCAAGCAGGACTCGAACCCCAGACCCCCCGGAGAGCAGGACCCGGTCAAACCCACTACGCCACCACGCCCCCAGATACATCCTCTTATTATCAAAATCCAAAGTGAAGGGCGGATGGAACTACTTTCTTAGTAACTGTAAGAAAGGAGTAACTTAGCAAGGACTTAATGACTTAGTAGGACTTAATGGACTTAATGACTTAGTAACTTAGCAAGGAGTTAATGAAACAAGTTGGCGTTAGCGCACTTAAAGTGACTGCTGTGACTGTTTTAATTACATCCGGAAACATAAGAACAAAAGGTTTCACAAAAGGTCAGACTGCCACTTTATGGAGAGGTAATAAACCGATGCTGTTTCCATCGGCAGAGTTTACACCAGCCTGGTCGAGCCGTCGCGTGGACAACCGTCCCGTCGTGCCTGTTTTGAAATGTGTCATTTTTCCTTTTTTTGTGCAGTAGTTACGCAATTACTGGCATGCAATAGCACACCGTTCCGGTGGTCGCTTGCTTGTCTCGTGCCTCGCTGAAGAGGAGGGTGGATCCTACAGTGCGTGTATGTGGCGAGCAGGCAGGGGAAGGGCGCACACACACACACACACACACACACACACACACACACACACACACACACACACACACACACACACACACACACACCGCAGGGTGCCACACCTGAGAGGAGACATGCTGAACTGATCAAATTCAGGAATGACAGAGCGTGCACGCTTCGCTGCATGGTTTATTTCGTTTGTCCTTTTCTGCTGTGTAAAAACGTTCAACGGAAAGCGAGTCCTCACTTTTTTTCATGGCCTCAGACCGGACACACCCTTGCATGCGGCGGCGTGCGTAGCAACAGTAGCTTACTAATGTACAGCGGACGGTTGCTTAGCAACAGTGGCTTGCTTAAAGTACAGTAGACAGTTAATTGCGGTTCGGCAGAGAAAGGCTCTCTGCCTTCCCGATGGCTAGTAGGAGGGCTTCTGTTTGGTTTCAGAGTCCCCGGGCACCGTCGGCTCCCTGCGCTCCGGCTGGAAAGGACAGATGCCGCGCTACCACCCCGCTATGTCCTGGCCAGTCACTGCCGCCATGTGCCCCCGGGTAGTGTGCAGTACTGCAGCCACTAGGCGCTGTGCAGGACCTGGACAGTGGTGTCACAATCCTACTGGTTTCGCACTCCGGCACTTGTGGAGGATGCAGCACTTTGGCCAAAATGTGACAGAATGTGTTCCCAGATGGGAATGCCTGTTCTGCCTTTGTGTCATTCAGAAAGCCATTTAACCAGAACGGCTTCACTCATTATCGATTCGCACGGACGACGAGGAGCGTAAATTAGGAGTTCCGCTTCTGCGGGTCAGTGGTGTATGTTAATCACGCGACTGACTTTTTCATAGATGTTAGGGTTAACTAAAATGTCCGATTATTTACATTATTTAACCCCGCCTTTTAAATGTGTAAAATAAAGCCTTGGGTCACCGTATTGTAATTATCCCTTAGCTCTGCTGTTCGTGCATATCGAACCCGATTTATCCGGGTTCATCGAGGAGGCAGAGGCGAGCAGCGCTCGCGGTGGATTCCTGCGAGAGTTTGCTGCAAAGCCGAGATTTTCGCTTTATATGTTATGCTCTTCTAGATAATGCAACATAAACACCTCCCCAAAACAGAAACTCCTTGCCGCTTCCTGCCATCACTTGCAATGTAGCATTTCTCCCCTGCACATGACCACTTAAACAAAGGTTTGTATCTCAAGCTTATTTAACATTCATAAATGATCCTGCAAAAGGCAGCAGCATGTGGCATAATGCTTCACGCTATGGCCTTGCAGCAGTGAGACCTGGCTTTGAATTCCTCTTCCTCCTGTATCAGCCTTAAGCTACATTCTTACCATGAACTGCTCTTCTAGAGACATTGCCATGCTGTAAAAATGGGTAAATAATGGAAAGTTAATCTAACATTCTAAAAGGCTTTGTGTCCTTAAAAATGAATTAATAAAATAAGAACAGGATAATTTGATGAGTGTGGGAGGCAGAAATTATCAATGCCGAACCAGAAGCTTACCCAACATAAGAGGCTGTCCATCCATTTAAATCTCAGCATTCTGACCATTCGCTTTACTGAAGATAATGTATAACTGAGGTTGGGGAAGAGTAAAATGGGCAAATGGTTTAAAGAAATTGAGATAACTTGGCACGTGTCTAGCACACTCTTCCACTGGCTTTCTGTGCATGTGAGAAATTATAAGGGAGAGAGAAAAAGACATGGGTTTTTGACAGATGCATCACAGAGAAGCTTATTATGTTCGGCTTTTGTGGTTACTATGGCAACTTCCTTGCCTGCATTTGCTGTGTGTGTTTTTTTTTTTTTCTGCGCAGAAGAGGATGTGTCTAAGAGGCAGTGCTTACAGGAAGCCTGGAGACAGAGACCTCAACACAGACAGCACTGCAAAACATAAAATTTCCCAGTGCTGCATAGTCTGACATGGTGTGTGTGTGTGTGTGTGTGTGTGTGTTTGTGTGTCTGGGGGTCACAGTACACGCTGAAAGGCCACAACGCAAAGGAGTATGCCCCATGCGCTTCCGGCACGTTTGCCCGAAGTGCATCTGAAAAAGGGAGGCACCCTGTTTACGCTGCCTATGCACCCCGCATTACCCTGCTCTGCGTTGTCTGATGTCTATAACTTGTGCAAGTGTCACAGTCCATCTCACATGGCCTCAATACACATGAGAAGACCTGATGCCCGTCACTTAAGTGCCTGCCTAAACTCTCAATAGGTCGAAGCCATGATCTGAGCGCGCGCTGTCGTGGTGAAGCATTGCTCCGAAAGCTTTCGCGTGTAACCCGTATCAGAAGAGCTGTAGAAGGTTCACATCCTCATCCTAATCCCCTCTTTGTTCCTGCACTGCGACGTGCCCTCCCTGATGAAGCCGGCGTTAAATAAGCCATGCAAATCAAAAGAAGGCTACAGTGCACCGGTACTTTTCATGTCAGTGTCTGCTGCGCAGATGGTGAGCACGTGCAGGACTGAAAGAGAAGATAGATGAGTATCTTGCTCCATCGCCCCATATCTGCTGCACATAGTGGGCCCACACCGAGCCTCAGGTCTTCTGTAGGGTGGGGTTTGAGGGCTCTCCTTTGATGCCAGGCCTTTCCCATTTGGCGGAAAAACTGAATATTAAATTGAACTTGCATCAAAGAGGGTGAACAAGAGCAGTTCTGATATTTTACAAACCCAACCAGGCACTAGAAACTCAAGTGCTGTGTGTGTGCACATTCTCCGTTGCTGCTATCAACACGCCAGTATGTGGATTACTGGTTTACTTGAGCAATCTCCTTTCTCATGTGCGCGCATCGTTTCGAAAGTGTGTTACCACAGTCAGAGGAAGCAAATGCAGGATGTGTGCTGTGTGGGGGAGTTTGACAGTGTAGGCTGTGAACCAGAAGATGAGAGGTGTATCTTTCCTTTTATAGGGCTGTGGATGAACTGTCTCATCACTGACATGCAATCAGAATTTTATCCTGACACAAAGTGTTGCTGTTATTATTACTTAGCATGCAAATGGAAAAATAGGTCTTTTCTATCCAGAGTGACTCTTAGCCCTGTTTCTCTCTGGGTGTCTGTGAAAAAATTTTCTGTTCTTAGTTTTTTAAGGATTTAACCATAAAAAAAAAATGCCCTTTAATTTCAGAAGTTTTAAGACTGAAAAATATATAACCCTAAAGGGTAAGCTGGCCCAGCTGATAGCGTAGTGGTTGAAGCTGCTGCCTTTGTCCAAAAGGTTGTGGGTTTGAATGTCACCTCCAGCTATAGTACCTTTGAGAAACACACTTACTCAGAATTGCTCTAGTAAAATTACTCAGCTCTGTAAATGGGTAAATAACCATAAGTCACTCTGGAGAAAAGCTTCAGCTAAATGAATCAATGCAATGTAAGTATAAAATGCAACTCCTTGTTAGATGGTCCATCAACCTTTGGTGCCTTTCCCAGTTCTAATGTCATTTTTTTGCAAGTTTGCTCAGCGGCATTTTCTTGGGAGATTTATAATTTCATACAGCTGGCACTGAGTACTTTTACATAACAAGACTGGTACCTGTTACAGGACAGGGCTCACCGCTGTTTATCCCAGCGACATCCAAAATGGAAAAAAAAACAAGAGGTGATTTCAGTCATCAGGAGGTCAATAAATATTTCTCATCTGAGCATTAATTGCTAGTGGACACCAGTCAAGTCAATAGTATTGCCTGTTTATTTCCTAAGACAACAAGAAATAATATATTTGTGGTGTTTCTGTGAAAGATCTGAAGCACGTGCTCCAGGCTTTCGTAGGAGCTTGGGTTGGTTATACATGGAGTCCGTTAAATAGCACGGCCAGCAGTTGACCTTTAATTTCGGTAGGTGGTGAGCCACATGCGAGTTGTGCATAAGATTGTCAGCTACATTCACATGCAACATCTGCCTTGCAGTAGAAATCTGGCTACAAGAGCAAGGCAGCTATAGACCTCTAAAGGCTGAATTGTGGACCATCTCCATGCTGATTTATTCTTCTCAGGAACACTGTATGCCTCCATGCCATTGTTGGTGGGAGATCCTGTTGAGCTTTATAATCCCACTCCTGATACCACGTTAGGCCTCTGTCAGTTTTTTTGACAATCTTTGATTAGTTGTCCTTGTTTTGGGATGGTGCAAGTCAACCTGGAGAGCACTGCTGGCCCAGAAATGTCCAGACAGGCAGCATGATGAGCCTGAGTATATCACACCCCCTTTTGGATGTGGTGGTCTAGTTGCCCAAACTCTACACTAAACTAAACCATAAAAAAACTCATATTGGTATTGCTACCCCACCAGGGGGTCTCCAATAAAGCTTTTGTGTAGCGATTGCATTTTTTTCAAGGAGGCCTATCCACACGTAAAACATACTCACGATTGGCACACGTGAAATACGCTCCGAGATACAGGGCTCCTCATGCAGGCTTGCTGCGAAACCTGAGCGCTCCTGCAGCACAGCCTCCCTGCACACAGACTCCATGGTAACAAGATTCTAGAGCAGAAACTATCCTTTGTATGGAACACAAATTGGGGACCTTTTTTGCAGACTCTGCTGTTTCTGCAATGTCTTGGGTTCAGCGACTTCTCTCCCTGATCCCCACAGACTTTCACTGCCTGGTGTAACTCCCACCTGAGGAAGGCTGGCACACAGATCGAGAACATAGAGGAGGACTTTCGAGATGGCCTGAAGTTGATGTTGCTCCTGGAGGTCATTTCAGGTCAGTTCACATGTCTGTGTCTCTGAGCATGACCATGGCGATAGTATGGGGCTTGTGGTAATCGTGTGAGCAGTGGGCTCCACTCATGAAATTATGGATGGATTCTGCAGCTCGTTCTGTTTAGTCATGCTTGACACTGAAAATAGGGCCAACGGCTGTGTGATGAATATGGTTGCTTGTGAGCGCTGCTTCTTGACACTAGAGCCATGAAAGATGTGATGCTATAGTAGTGGATCAAGGACACTAAAGCCACAGGTGACCTATAATCATTCTGGCTCGTCACCACCCCCGGCTTCAATGTTATTCCTCTTTCCAGGAGAGCGTCTGGAAAAGCCAGAGAGAGGAAAGATGAGAGTGCACAAGATCTCCAACGTCAACAAGGCTCTCAATTTCATCACCAGGAAAGGGGTCAAGTTGGTGTCCATTGGGGCCGAAGGTAAGTGTGGAACATCTGGTGAATGCTGCCTATCAGAGATCACCACCAAATAACTCACAAAGCTATAGTCTTTGAGTCTCACTGTATCATAGCTCCTTATAGGTGAGAGAGCCAGTCTGAATTTGTCTATTTTGGTATTATTCCTTTGGTTGTTACACTGAATTGGTCATCAACGTGACATCGATGAACGCATTGTGCCGAAATGCATCTGTCCCATGAAAAAAAACTGCTTTGGTAAGCTCTTGTATGCAGTCCCACTTTTGCTTTAGTTTCATATATAACAGGAATTTCTGAGCTTGTACTCAGTACAGCAGTGCTTTTGATGGGAAAAACAGAACTGGTCCTGTCCAAGGTTCATTGTGCATTATTCAGAAGCAACCAAAACGTGTAGCGGAAGTAGCTGTGTGGAGAGTCAGTGGGAGTTAACGTGTCCACCTGACTGATCCCGAAACAGAATAGAAACTCATGCATACAGACAAAGCTACACGGAGTATTAATGTTATGTGTATGCAATATGAAGCAACATGTTAAATGTGCTAATTAATTTAGGAACTTGAATAAGTCATTAAGTTTGCTGCAGTAGGTTAATGAATGGTTCTAATTTAAGAAGTGAAATCTATAATCAGTCTGGAATTTTCTGGCAGCATAGTGAAGAGGTGTTCGATGTATTCATTTTTCAGTTTGTCGTGATCAGCACTTCAGTTACACGATGAGGGATGGCTGGATTGCATTTTAGCACTCTTTTGCTGCATAGCAACCTTACAGAGTGGGTTTCGTTTGCATTTCACGGGAATGTGTGAAAATGCGTTTCTCAAGTGTGCAAAGTTCATTTTCAAAGTGCAAGACAGAACAGCTGTATTTTATAAGTGCTACTCAATAAATGCTTGTCTAACTTACAAAGGGTTAGTCCCAAAGGATCAGTCTTAGGTACTTCTTCATGCCCAAGTAAGAAGCAATTAGATTTGCTGAAACATGTCATGAAAATTATATTATGATGCCATAATGTCCAACTTAGAACATGACAGACGCATACTATTGAAAAACAAAAATACCTGTGGTAAAACTCAATTCATATAGAATTTGATTTGGTTCCTGTGTGTTTCAGTGGGCGCTGTATAGAAAAGTAGATAGGAAAATTACATTTATGAATTTAGCAGATGCCTTTTCCCACTCTCTTACTCATTTTCCTTAACTGCTTATCCAAGTCAAGCAATATAAATTATTTTTAAACTAGTATTTAGGTGACACCTTTATCCAAGATGACTCACTAAATACTACACTAAACTACCTACTATCATTGACACATTTGTAACGGAATTGAAATACAGTTTACGAGCTCTCTCAATCAGAAATTTTTCTCAGTTTATAACAATAATTTAATTTATAACAATTCTTGGCTTTTGATACCCAATGTTTTGATTGATGGAAAAAAAAATCTGTATAATGAAATTTATCCAAAGTATGTTTCGAAAGAAAACATGAAAATCCTGTGTTGCACGATTGAAGCAGAAGTGCAATAATGTACTATATTTGGCATGCTTGCACCCAGATCTCTGCATTTCTTGGCTTGTTAGGAATGTGAGAATGTTGGTCGGAATTATGGGAAGTGCATAAAATTCCATAAGAATGTCTATCAGCTATATGGGTGTGTTATTTAATTGAATAACTGTGGAAACAACAAAGCAATTGACAGGAAATGTCAACTGATGGCTTTTTGCTATGTATGTGCTTTTTAGCAGCATTGTGCAGTTTTAGAAAGTTGTTCACAATAATGATGTTTTGCTTATCCTGTGGAGAACTGACCAATTAAAAAGAAAAGTGGGCATTACCCCAGAGCAGTAAGTGTGTAAATGTGTTTTATGGTGTGCTGAAGTCATGGGTTGACAGTTACATAGGCATTTTAGAGTGTTATAGTGATATTTGGAAAAGTTGGTTTGGGGTTTTTGGATGGGCTCAGAAAATATTTTTTTTAAATATTAAATATCATATTTCCCATTTAAAATAATGAGAAATTGGCTTTTGGTATCCAAAATTTCAATATATACATTGTTTTCAGGAATGGATTCATTTCATAAGGGATGCCTGTTCTAGGGTCAATTTAGGGTCATCAATTCACCTGAAACCCATGTCTTTGGGCTGTGGGAGGAAATCCTTGCAAACACCAGATGAACATGTAAACTCCACACAGATCAAGCTGGGACTGAACCAACTTCCAGTTGCACTGTTCAGGTGCTGTGAGGTACCAGTTAAGGTACCACTGCATCACTGTGCATATGTTGCAAAAACAGGGAGCATCCTCCAGAGCTGAGTACCCCGTTGAATTTTCATCCTTTATGCTGTACTATACGCTAAATCATTATTCTTGTCACCCTGAATATGGCATGGGCAAATATGTTCAGTGGAGTTTATTTGAAATATTTAAGACTTTTTTTGTTTATTCTGGACCGTGTAATTTTGGTGGCACAGTGCCTATAATGATTTTACAAGCCATTTTCTGGATTCCTTGGCGTCTTGCTCTGAGACATGTTTTTCTACCAGTAGCTCTTCAGCCGTGGCTGAATGTAGACATTGTCATGTCCATGCCCGCATCACAATCGACAGCACCTGACACTAGTCAAGCACCAGACATCAATCAGTACACACACCCTTAAAAGACCCTCCTCAGCTCCCATTCCCTTGCAGAAACTCGCTGAGTCAACTGTCCCATCTGCGCCATGTCCTGTTCTTCCTCATCCCTTGCTTCCTGTCTCTGTTTCCCGGCTTCTGACCCTTCGCCTCGTCCCCTGACCACGTCCATGGATCCTCGCTCTCACTCTGACCATGGATTGACCAACTCTTTGCCCGTCCCCGACACCAAGAACTTGCCTGATCCCTTGGTTCCTGATGACCGATCCTGCACTTGGGTCCAGCCGCCCCTGTGCCTCCATCTCCGTGTGACAGACATGGTCATTTTGTGGACTTGTACAGTGAAGACAATGAACAGATGTGCTCAAATTAGATGAGGCTGGGGTTATCACATGCTTGCAATCTAGACACAAGAGACTGATGACCTGCTCTTAACAAGCATAACCAAGCAACCACATGACCAAAGCATGCATTTGGGTCTACCATGACTAGCATGATGGTTTTCTTTTAAAAACTAGGCCATGGCTATCGTCTTCAAAGTACAACTGGCTGAAGTTCGTTTGCGCTGATCTAATGTAATTGTTGAAGTAATCTGATTGAGTTAACATTTCTCTGAATTTTTTTATTTCTTTTGTTGAGAAGTTTGTTTAATTTTGTAATGACTTTTAAGATAATATGTTTTTAACGTTCAAGTAATGTCACAGTGTGTGTGTGTGTGTGTGTGTGTGTGTGTGTGTGTGTGTGTGTGTGTGTGGTGTTATGGTGCAAATGGAAAAAAACAGGCCTGCATGGATATACTACCATCTATCTTCACTAACCACTTGCCCAGGTCAAGACCACAGTGGTCCAGGGTCTATCCTGGAATCACAGGGCACCAGGACGATGGGAATTACACACTGGACAGGATTTCAGTCCATCAGAAGGCAGCCACGCACATTCACTCACCTATCCACACACTACAGACAATTTAGCGTCACTGTTACACCTGAACTACATGTCTATGGACTATGGGGGGAAACTGGAGCACCCAGAGGAAACCCACACCAACAGTGTGAGAACATGCAGACTCCACAAAGGCTGATCCAGATTTCAATTTCTGTCCAAACAGCTCAAGCCCTGTGAAGCTGCAGCATTATGCACTGTGCCACCCTAGAGTAAAGTTTTTTTTTTCTGCATTTTGGTAAAATTCTTTGCAGATTGAAAGCTGCAACCCAGTGCTCTGTGTCACTGCAGAAGGGTTGTGATTGGGACCATTGCATTATGCACTGTAGTTGAAGACAAGTTCCTCTTGGGCTGAAAAGTATCAAATTATTTTTGGTTGAGTGTATTTCTCTATAACTCAGAATTTTCAATGAGCATTGTGCCTCTTCCACCCTCTGCTAATTTATTGTTGTAATAGCAAGAAAGCAATGAAATGTAGCAGCTGATGCATTAGTGGCACGAACGAGTGAATCCATGAAGTTTCCTGCACATCATTAAGGTAACAGCACACATGTTGTGGAGGAGCTCATTGATGCCGGTTTCTGTTTCCCACAGAAATTGTGGATGGAAATGCCAAGATGACCTTAGGAATGATCTGGACCATCATCCTCCGCTTTGCCATCCAGGACATCTCTGTGGAAGGTACCTCTCTATGGTACTTTTACAGTCCAACACACTAGGACTCCGGATAAATTCAGGAAATTCTAGAGGAGTTTGCATTGGAGTTGTACTTTTACATTTAGCGATGCCAAACGTGCGCACATAATCTTACTTCCTTTGAACTTTCGTTCTACCTTGTTACCATTTTTTCTCACAGAGACGTCAGCCAAAGAGGGCCTGCTTTTGTGGTGCCAGAGGAAGACGGCTCCCTACAAGAATGTCAACATTCAGAACTTCCATATAAGGTTAGTCTGCAAAGAAATGTGAATTGTGCCCAATGTGACGAGACCTGAGCAGCAGCATAATTCCTGTGGCTGGATCTGAAACAATCTGATTTGAATATGCAGACCACCATAACATATCCCTCTGTCTCCTAAAAAGGAGCAGACATGCAGTAAAAGTGGAGATGTGTGTAAGATCCTATTTTCCATTCTTTTTCCATTTGACTGTGGCAATATTCATTGTGGTCAAAATAATGCAATGTGCCGTTGGTCATTTTCATTTTCATTTTCATGTTGCACCAAGTACAGAGTGGATGTGCTGGTGCTCCATCCGAACAAAGCACCTCTATCAAGTGGAATCGTTCTGGAATGCAAAGTTACTTTTGGGAGACTCTCTGAATTGTTAGTTTTGTTCAGAGGCAACAGTCTGTTTAATTGCCAATAAAATGCCAAAAGACACAGCTAACATGATGTCAGTAGTAAAGTTTGTCAACCTTACACTGTGCTCACATGCTCATTACAGTGCACCAGGTAGTAAATCAAACAGAACCCTGCTGATCACTGTAACTGATAGATATATAATATAAACATATTGTTGTCTTAAATGCCTTCTGTGAAGCAACTGGCCCTGAAAAGGGATCGTGTTCAGCATTGTTTTGGACCGCGTTGCGACATAAAAGAAGTAGACCGGAAGGGTAGGTTTGTTCTAGAGCTCTAGGAATGGGGATGCTGTTCATACCTGCCTGGATGGGCGCAGGAGACGTTGCCATGAGCAGCGAGACGTGACGCTCAGACAAGTGGCTTTGATCTGGGCCTGAGAGATAGCTCTGATTTCCGAAGAGCGACGGACGGGAAACTGAGAGCTCTGTGGTGTTGAACAGGAGCACAATGTCCCCCTTATCACTTTATCGCTTCCCCAGAAGTATCCATGTCCACCTTCCCTTTCCCCTCATGCCTTCTTTCTGGGTTGACTCACAGAATCAGGCCTCTGTGTGAAATTGAAATTATGTTCCATGCTAAATTTATGAGCTGTTCGGTGTGGCAACTCAGTAAAAACATAAGTACCATGTAGCAAACATGTGTTGGATGTATAATTGACCCTTAACCCCTATAGGGGAAACAGATCTCCAATGGGGGGGGGTTGTTCTGAGCCAGGCCACTTTGAGTGGAATCATCTGGACCGCAGCTGTCGAGACATTTCCTATGGGATGCATTAAAACAACCAGTAACAGTTGTAAGTAACAATGAAAAATGCTGGTGCCTTGAGAGTGAAAGTCAACATGAACTGTACAATGAATCAATAAGACAGAAGAGGTTGTTTTATTGCGAATATAGTCCTTACTAAAGGTCATGCCTAACAGTGACCTTTAGCTGTAATGGTCTTCACAGTATAGTAGGGCTCCTCAAGCTTCATGGCTTCGATGTGCTGCAGACTGACCTACTGAGCTGACCAGTCACACAGGATGTCTAGAACTGTGTTTTATGATCTGCATGATGCCATAACAGTTTATTCTTTGTCCCTTTGTTACTCTTTCTTTTCACTGCTTGCTGCAATCCTCCCCCACCCTATTTCTATCTGTCAGCTGGAAAGATGGTTTGGGATTTTGCGCGCTCATTCACAGACACCGTCCAGAGCTCATTGACTACGGTAAACTGCGCAAGGTAAGTGTGTAGTAGCGCAAATAGACATTAATTATCCCCAAAGGAGCACTGCCTCGTTTCCTGTGCTTCTGGAATAGGCTCCGGACCATCGTGATCCTCCATTAGCCAAACAGTTATCAGTAGTGAGTGAGTGAGGTTGTGGATGCAGATGTATGTGTATGAAAACACGTTTGTATACATATGCTATGCAGTGTATATAAGGAAACATTCTTGCATTTCCTTGAGAGATCTGTGTTCATACTTAACACACAAATAAATATTTTAAATTTCACATTCTTATTAGGTGATAAAACATGCAGTGTCGGTGAGTAAGAACTGTACATCAAGCACGTTTGGACAATGAGTCGCCTACATCGTCAGGCATGCTGTAGAAGAGCACTGTCGGTTATATACAAATGCATTGTGGGAAAAATCATATGGTTTTTACGTTCCACCCACAGGATGACCCCATGACCAACCTGAATACTGCTTTTGATGTAGCTGAGAGGTATCTGGACATCCCCAGAATGCTGGATGCTGAGGGTAAGAACCATGGGGACAGAGGTGGGGTGTGGAGGAACAGCAGGTTATGGGGATGGGTCATGGATATGACCAATCCACAGGCCCTCGTTATAGTAGTGCAACTGGGCCCCACTCAGAAAGATCTCAGCACTCAAGGTCTCCACACTCACCTATGTGACTCTCATTGCACATTTTGGCAGTTAGAGTCTTTGTGGTGCGCAAGTAATTAGCATAACCACGAGTCATTTTCTTGATCACAGTGCCACATATGCACTCTGCTGACATATTGTTTGGGTATTTCAAGGAAAAGTTTAATAAACTACAAGCTGATTATGGTTGTTAGTCATATTTGACGTGCCTCCCCCCAAATTCCCTCTCTCCACACAGACATTGTGGGCACTGCCCGCCCGGATGAGAAGGCTATCATGACCTACGTCTCTAGCTTCTACCATGCCTTCTCAGGCGCCCAGAAGGTATCCCAGGATCCACCTCTCATCCCCCCCCCTCACCTTCCCTATTCGTTTCCCTCCTAACAGTGCTGTTCTCTCCCTGCAGCTCACAGCTCTGACCCCAGGGGTCGCTCTCCTCCTATTTCCGCATGGTGTTCAGTCGCCAGCTGCATGATGGAAAACCACCACTCTCACAGCTGGGGGTACAAAGCAGGCTTCCAGTTCAATTACCCATAACCCCTCAAGCTCCAGTTCCAGCATCTTCTTTTTACTGCATTTATTATTGTTTGTAGTCCTATTAGATGGAATTGGCGTATGGATCAGTACATATGCAGCTCATATTAGTGCTTTGAAGAGTCTCACGGTGTGAAACTGTATTGCAGGCCTGTCGCCCACAATGACAGGGTTATAAAGCAGAGCCTTTGCTAGAATTATTGGTTCTGCTGCTTAAACTTTATTGAACCCATTCTTGCTGTGGTAATTACCTTTAATAATAATCCTTGGTCTCAACATTGCAGTGGCTACGGTTGCCCAGAGAGGAAAATGTGTATGTATGATGCTGTTGAAAGCATAAGCAGTTTTTAAGAACCTCATGCATTACTATTAGAGCTCGGGATGCTCTCTGGCTAATGGCACTCCGCTGTGGCTCGTATTTGGCACGAGGACGCAGCGGTTGAGCTCTTGTAAAATGACTCTGGCTGGAATGTCATGCAAGCATCAACGCTTTTTTTTAATGACGCGTGGTTTCAGTTTGTTTTTCACACAGGAGGCTGGTTGGAGAATGCTTTATAGACTTCATTTGAGGAGCCGTCTGCACAGCTGGAGGAGTTTGTCTCTGGCATTTCACGTACACTGCGTTGCTCAACAGTACAACTGGAGCATGAATCCCGAATCCAAACCACAGCTACTTACCAAAGATTTAGTTTTCTCATGAGAAAAATCCAAGATTATCCTCACTTGCTCTGTAAATCACCCAACATGAGAACATCCACTGAATTAATAAATCAGTAAATAAATAAATAAGTAAACAGAGAAAACTCAGCTTTGTGGGATTACAGCCACGAGGGAGTGGTGGAATAGTATTTGATTTATTTATCTGGCAGGATACTGAGAATGCTGCTGGTTCGGGGGAGTACGCGCCGTAGGTCCCTTTCAGTCAGGAGATGGGATAAGGGGAACAGAGTTGTCCCTCGATAACCACAAAGAAACATCTTTTCACCTGAAGCCGAACGAAGCTGCAACTTATATGATTCCCCTGAGGTCCCTGAGGCTGATCCGTTTCAGGAGCTAGATCTGAAACTATGTTACACACCCTTGTACCCTTCCTATTTCTGGGACTGGAGCCTGCTTGTGCCTGCCGCCTTCGCCCTGGTATGGGCACCATTTGCTTTTTTTTTTTTTTGCCTCTGCACACTTTTACTTTGCATATCTCTCTCTGTCTCTCTGCCCCCTTCCCCCACTTCCTTGGGCAGACATCATTAGCACCTTGAGGCCTGATGAGAAAGCCGTCATGACTTATGTCTCGTGTTACTACCACGCGTTCTCAGGCAAGCAGAAGGTGAGCTCCCACCTGCCCCGGCCTCCTTCCCCCACAACCTTGCTCCCCCATCCAAACGCATGCCCTTTGTCTACAGCTGCCTCTGCCCTTGGCCACCTTCGTCGATTCCGCTCGCAGTGACAGAAGAGTCCGTGCTCCTGTTTTCGAGGCTGTTCGAACTTATGAGATGTGCTGAAGATGACATTTCCTGCAGTCTGCTCGCAATCACACAGGCCAAGATGGCTTTGCTTCATGAGTTCCTGCTCCAGCAGTGTTAATCAAGGACTGAAAAGCAAAGAATTTGTTATAAGGGGCATTTATGCTGTTCTTCCATTACATAATTAAATCCCTCTGAAATCCCCCATGCTGTGTAATATTTCCTGCACTTACTGGGGAACCGTGGGTCCGTCGGAGGGTTGTGCTCGTTTCTGCGTGCGGACGGAGTAATGGAGTAATTGTGTGGCTCTCCATCTTGGCGTAGGCTAGCCTTGCGTGGGCAGAATTGTGCGCTGCGAGACAGGGCCTATCTCTGGCTACTCGGCTGGTTGGAGAAGGAGAGCAAAACTAACTGATCGTCCTCCAGAAACCTTGAAGGCTTTCTGCTTGCCAGTGGTAGGACCGGATTCTGGCAGTGGTGTTATATGTGCCGCAGCCTCCTGCTGTCAGCTCGCGGAACTGCAAGCAACGTTTGTTCCGTTCTTTGTTCCATCCGTCCATGTTTGGAACAAGGCCCCGACTCTCTGCAAGGTTTGTTTAGACACGACAGAGCAGTGCGGCTTTTGTTTTGTCACACAATTAGTTTATCATAGACCTAATGACTGCAGCTACTGCACAGCCAAAGTGTTGCTTGGGCTGCCAACTTTTGTCCAATAAGTGCTCATGGGACCATAGTTCCAGAAGAGCCTTATAAGGCAGCCACGCGCTTCTCATGGTCTGACCTTCTGTTGTACACACTTCGGTGCCTGCCTTATACCTGGCCAGTTGTCACTCTGTTTCCTAACAAAGCCTTTGCGCCTATGTGACACAGTTTTCAGCTGTTCTGTGGCTACCTTCTCTCGTAGCAGTTTCCATCCCAAGAGAAGCTAGATCTTGGCTTCATACATTTTGACCAAATGGCCTGTAGATTGCTTTGGAAAATAGCATTGTTTTCCCAGTTCCCCAAAA
Source organism: Scleropages formosus (assembly GCF_900964775.1). Lineage (NCBI taxonomy): Eukaryota > Metazoa > Chordata > Actinopteri > Osteoglossiformes > Osteoglossidae > Scleropages > Scleropages formosus. Next base: position 30,843,749 of record NC_041806.1, read on the forward strand.
GGAGAAATTCTGCTGTATACTGTATGGGTTGCAGTTAACGCACTGTATCAGCTGCAGAAGACAAAAGATGCTAATCAATAAAAATATTCTCAAAATGCTAAATTATAATTATTACTTTTTTTGATTGTCTTTGGTGGCTCTTCGCCATGAGGAATCGAGTTCTAAAAATGCTTATTGTGACTGGGGCTCTTTTGACAGGACAGGAGCTAAATTCCTTGCTTTCCAGAGACCCGTTAGCTGTTCCCATTGGAATGAACTTAATTAAGTGTTATCGAGCACAGCTAGCTTATGTCTCGAAATAGACTCAAGCGCAGTTCTCCAAACTTAGAATTTTGTCATTTTTCCATGACCACTTTTGGGAACCAAATTCTTACCTGGCTTTGGGCACTGTCTTCATCATCCAGGCGGAAACGGCAGCCAATCGGATCTGCAAGGTGCTGGCGGTGAACCAGGATAACGAGAGGCTAATGGAGGACTATGAGAAGCTGGCGAGCGACGTGAGCATATCCGCCTTCTCTCTCTGGTTACCCGTACTATCCTTCTTGTTTCATTCACCAAAACCTCCTCCACTAGGGCCCACTGCTCCATTAGTGCAGCTGGTTTACAATTCTAAAGATCCTCTCCATTTGTTTTTGTTGCTTTGGGCACATCAACATTTGTAAGTGTCACACCTCACGTCTTGGTGTAGGGCAGGGGTGGGCAAACTTTTTGACTCAAGGGCCACACTGGGTTTTAAAATTTGACAGGCAGGCCGGGCCAGTAGCAGATGGGGGGGGGGGATGAACTAATATAAATTACATGTGAAACACACACACACTTTCTGAACTGCTTGTCCCGTTCGGGGTTGCGGGGACTTGGAGCCTAACACAGCAACTCAGGGCGTGAGGGGGAGGGGACACACCCAGGACAGGATCCCAGTCCGTCACAAGGCACCCCAAGCGGGACTTGAACCCCAGACCCACCAGAGAGCAGGACCCGGTCCAACCCACTGCGCCACCACGCCCCCTCTACATGCGAAACCCATTATTTAAAAAGTAAAGAAAACTTTTATTCAGTTTCAGTGGGAACAGTTTTGTTGGTCACCCTTTTTTTGCCAGCACGTCTAAGTTTGGTGTCAGTTTAGCTGTGGCAATTCTCAGGACAGATCTCAGGTGTTCGTCAGTTAACTAACTGGGATCTGTGGCGTGCTTTGTTGACGTTCATCACGCTGAACGTCTGCTCACACACGTAGGCAGAGCCAAACAACACCAGCATCTTTTGTGCCATCTGCCGGATGTTTGGAAACTGGGTTTCGTTTAGTGAAGCATAAAACCCATCCAGTTTAAGGGAGTTGAACTTCTCCTTTAAGACGGAGTCACACTGAAGATCTATCAGTTCCAATTGCAACTCCTGGGGCGCTGTTTCAGAGTCCAGTGACAGGGGACATGACACCAGCTGAAGTGACTTCTCAATTTTTTTCAAGATCAGAGAATCGACGGCAGAATTCTCCGTGCAGGTCGTCCAGTGATTTGCTGTATTTCTTCGCATGATAGACTCGGCTTCAGCAGAGGTCGGCAGTATTTGGAGTGCGCCATCTAGTGGAATCAACTGAAACGCAGGGTATTGCAGGAAAAAGGCGAAATGAATGCTGTCTTTAGGACAATTCTGTAAATACCCAAGTTTCAAGTTTATTGTCATAGATACAAGTACCATGTACATGTATCATGAAAATCTTCCTGAATGCTTCTCCACAGACTATGGGCAAGGACAATAGGAATACTGCACAAGCAAAACAATGACAAACAAAACAGTGTCAATGACAGTAAATAACAATAGCAGCAGTGACAGCAATAACAATAAATAATGGTAACAGTAGTAACAATAATGGTTAACAGTCAGAGAACTCAGAACGAGGGAATGAGAATGCTTGAAGTGGCAGTGTAATTTACCAATGTGCTTGGGAGGAGCGGTCCAACTCTAGTTACTCAAGGTGGCACATTGGTTAGTGTTGTATACTCTTACAGCAGTGGGGTAAAAGCTGTTCCTGTACCTAGCGGTGCGGGTTCGAATAGACCTGAGTCGCTTTGCAGATGGCAGGGAAGAGAAAAGTGCCCGTGCCGTAGTTTGCCCACCACTGGTGTAAGGGGGAAAGTGCTTCCTCTGGGTTTTTTTTTTAACACTGGAAAATAATACCAATACTTTTTAGTGCCAAAGTTGTTTACTAAAGTCCAAAGCAAGTGGGAAAAGGAGCCACACACAATTTTTACAAAAGTTCACTACACTTCACATGTGCCATCAGATACACAAACAATATACACTTACACCACCCTCTTGCAAGAGAGCAAATGAATCCTTTAAATAGCCTCAATTCAATGTTGTAGCAAGGACTGAACCATTTATATGAAGAGGGGTACCATAATGGTTTAGATCAGAACCAAGTACAACACTGACCTACATATGTTAAATTGCATAGCAAGACCTTGACATAAATTTGTGCATAGTTTCAAGTTTCAAGTTTTTATTTGTCACATACACAACCATACTTAGTATGACGTGCAGTGAAATGCTTTTCTGACTATCCATAATACAGACTGATAGAAGAGATAATATAATATGATATAATATACACATTGACTGAAACCGCTTGTCCCAAGCGGGGTTGCGGCGAACCAGAGCCTAATCCGGCAACACAGGGCACAACGCTGGAGGGGGAGGGGACACACCCAGGATAGGATACCAGTCTGTCGCAAAGCACCCCAAGCGGGACTTGAGCCCCAGACCCACCGGAGAGGAGGACTCGGCCGCACGCACGCACGCACGCACGCACGCACGCACGCACGCACGCACGCACGCACGCACGCACGCACGCACGCACGCACGCACGCACGCACGCAGAGTGTGAAACCACTTGTCCCAAGCAGGCTCACAGCAAACTGGAGCCTAACCCAGCAACACAGGGTACAAGGGGACACACCCAGGATGAGATGCCAGTCCATCGCAAGGCACCCCAAGCAGGACTTGAACCCCAGACCCACTAGAGAGCAGGACCCGGGCAAGCCAACTGCACCATTGCGCTCCCCTAATATAATATAACATAATATAATATAATATATTATTGCTATTGTATATATTGCTCTGTCACAATATGCATGCATGCAAGGTGCCAAGTCAAACCTAACCCATAGCAACCACTCGCTTGGTTTTCAAGGCAAGTCAAGGAAGGAACAAAGACTGTCACGATAAGACAGAGTTAATTATAATCCACGATATCGTACAGTTGTCAAGTATGTGTGATCTGCTTCTCCCTTTGATACATGATGCTTCATTTTGAATCACTTCCCACACTCTGCTTTATGCTCTCCACTTTCTTCCTTCGCATCATACCATTAATGACTGATTCCTCCTTTCTCTCGATGTCTCCCCTTTGGTCCTGTCCCATCCCACCCTGTGCCTTGTCCCACCTCCTGTTTTCTCAGCTGCTGGAGTGGATTCGGCGCACCATCCCCTGGCTGGAAAATCGGGTCCCGGAGAACACCATGGCAGCCATGCAGCAGAAGCTGGAGGACTTTCGGGACTACCGGCGCTTGCATAAGCCACCCAAAGTGCAAGAGAAGTGCCAGCTGGAGATCAATTTCAACACCCTGCAGACGAAGTTACGACTCAGCAACCGGCCTGCGTTCATGCCCTCTGAGGGCAAGATGGTCTCGGTACGACCCTTCCCGTATACACCACAGTAACAGCTCTGCTCTTTACCAGCACAACTTTGTTGTTCCCCTGAAGAGGGCAAATGTATCTGTCAGACTTAGCTGTTGGGCAGTTAATTGCTTTAATTGTGTGTCCCATATTATGATATCCCTCCATAGGGCTTCAGAGCATCAGATAAATGCAACAGCACACTTTTCCAATGAAAAGGCCAGTGCTGTGCACAATGCTGTGAGATTTATAGGTGTTCAAGAAGATAATTTTAGGATATGTGATTTTGGTCTTGTAACATTCTTTCATGTGATATCTCAGGACATGATTGTGAGTTTGTTAGTGAACATAATAATGTCTCCAAGATGATTATGCATTAATAATATGTTTACTGTGCTGACCATATATTTCTGAAAAAGTTAGATAATTTTACATGCAATCCATGACAATGTAGTTTACATTTTAACTGCATTTTACTAGAGGCTTAACATACATATATAAGTTCTGAGAAAATATCTGTGAAACCTTTGGAATTACTTGGATTTTTGCCAAAACGTGGTTAAGAGCTAATCTTCATCTAAATCATAACAATAAAGTCTTAGTTAAACAGACAGTTTTACAATTTTGTATTTTTCCATATCTTTATGGAACAAATGGTTTAACCAAGGTCATTGATGAAAAACGTTTGAAAACCTCTAGGTTAATGACATTTTGAAAAGAGGGTGATTGGAGCCAGGTGTCTCAGTCGGTTCAGGTATAGGTCTGTTCTCTCTTGCTGTATTAAAAAAACATGTTTGGTTACTGAGCGGGGTGCGGTGGCGCAGTGGGTTGGACCGCAGTCCTGCTCTCCCGTGGGTCTGGGGTTCGAGTCCCGCTTGGGGTGCCTTGCGACGGACTGGCGTCCCGTCCTGGGTGTGTCCCCTCCCCCTCTGGCCTTACGCCCTGTGTTGCCGGGTAGGCTCCGGTTCCCCGTGACCCCGTATGGGACAAGCGGTTCTGAAAATGTGTGTGTGTGTGTGTGTGTGTGTGTGTGTGTGTGTGTGTGTGTTTGGTTACCTGCCCTTCACAAAGAAATTCTGTTGAAGTGTAGTATAGCTTGATCAAAAAAGACTTCAGAGGACCTGAAGAAATGTTGAAGGTCATATGACTAAGAAGGTTTACAAAAGTCATTCTAAAGACTTGGGCCTTCATCAGTCCAAGTGTAAAGACGTGTGCCTTCATCAGTCCACAGTCAGGCAGACAGTTTATGAATTCAGCACTGTTGCTACCCTTCCTTAGAGTGGGTTTCATACAATGATCAATGCAAGGGTAAACCATACAAATCCTTAAAGAAGTGGAAAAGAACCCTAGAGTGATGGCTAAGGACCTGTTGTACTTGATAACATCTTTGTTCACAAGTCTACTATAACAAAAAACATTGAACAAGAGTGGTTTTCATCAGAAATTACCATGGAGGAAACTGCTGCTGTCCAAAAAACATTGCTGTTCATCTCAATTCTGCTAAAGACCATCAGGATGTTCCACAGCACAACTGAAACAAAGTTTTGTGAACAGATGAGACAAAACTTTGTAAATGTACACAGTGATATAGTTTGGAGAAACAGAAAAACTGCATACCAAAACCAAAACCTGATCCCAGCTACAAAGCATGGTGGAGGGAGTATAATGTTGTGGGGCTGCTTTGCTACTTCAGGGTTTGGGCATCTTGTAATCACTGAAGGCTCAATGATTTCCAAGTTGTATTAAGAAAATTCTAAAACAGAATGTTTAAGGTATTTGTCTGAGAGCTAAATCTCAGTAGAATTTGGGTTGTACAACATGGAAATGATCCAAAACACAAGTAAATCAGCAACAGAAGAAAGTCTGTATTTTAGAATGGCCAAGTCAGGGTGCTGGCCTCAGTCCCATTGAAATGCTGTGGCATGAACTGAAACAGACCATTCAGGCAAGACATCCTGAAATTATCCATGAACTCAAATAGGTTTGTATAGAGAAATTGGCCAAAGTACTTACCAGCTGCTGCGTAAGGCTGATCAGCAGAGCTTACTTCCAGTAAAAGAGGTTTTCCACATACTTTTTCCATTAATGACCTTGACTGTTTAAACCATTTGTTCAATAAAGATATGCCAACGTAAAATGTGTGTTGTTTCTTAAAAAAGTCTTTATTACTGTGATTTAGGTGAAGATCAGATCATGTTTTAGGAGCTGTTCATTTAGAAATCAAGACAATTCCAACAGGTTCACAAACTTTTCCTCACAACTGTACTTAGTTTGGAGAAATGACTATATCCGCCCCTTTCTGCGGTCAGGACATCTCCAATGCCTGGAGTGGCCTAGAGGGAGCAGAGAAAGGCTATGAGGAGTGGCTTCTGAACGAGATCCGCCGACTGGAGAGATTGGACCATCTGGCTGAGAAGTTCCGACAAAAAGCTACCATTCACGAGGGATGGACTGCAGGTACCTCAAGGCACTTTGATAAATAAGTCATTTTAGCTACATACCATGAACATCAGTGTTTTATTCAAGTCAGTGTTGGCTTCTGTTTAACTAATTATTTTAAACTATTTTCTTTGAGTACAGAAAATTGATGAATAATTTGATTTTCAGTGTTGTTGTGGGTCAAAAGGGTTCTTTTATGTCCTTTAATGCATTGTATTAACCAACTTTGAACGCAGAAAATGAATGTAGTGGTCATCTGAACCTCAGATAATAACTATGTATGTTACTCCTTTGGTCATGACAGTAAAACAATTCTTACTCCTCTCCCAGGCAAGGAGGACATGCTCCAGCAGAAGGACTTTGAGACTGCCTCCTTGTCAGAGATCAAGGCCCTGCTGAAGAAACACGAGGCCTTTGAGAGTGACCTGGCTGCTCATCAGGATCGTGTGGAGCAGATTGCTGCCATTGCACAGGAGTTAAAGTGAGAAGCGAAAGATGCAATTAAGTTGGCAAAAGAGTTGGATCATACCGACAAACATGAAAGTTCTGTATAAAAAAAGCATTTCCTACCTCAGTCATTTACCAGATGACCTGTAAGAAATTAAAATTATGGACTGATCTTTCCAAAATTCCTTCATCCATCAATTATCAATAACTGCTTGTTCAGTACATGCTTGTGGTGATTTGGTGCCTATCCCACAAAGACAGGGCGTGAGGCAGGGTACATTCAGAACAGGATGTAACGACAATCACACTCTCAACACTCATACATTCACACAGGCGCTGTAAGGCATTGTTACCCGTGTTACACCATCATGTCGCACCTCTAAATTGTAAAATGTACATGTAATTATGTTACCTTTTGCTTTCAATAAAGTGAGCTGGACTACTATGATTCGCCGAGTGTGAACGCACGCTGTCAGCGCATATGTGATCTGTGGGATTCCCTGGGAGCGCTGACCCAGAAGCGCAGTGAGGCTCTGCAGGTGGGTAGACGGGGATCTGGGTCTGCAAGGTGAGGAACTTTCTCCATTCCATAACTCCAACACTCTCCGCTTTTGTCTCTGCCATCCAGAGAACGGAGAAGCTGCTAGAAACAATCGACCAGTTGTACCTGGAATTTGCCAAGAGGGCAGCGCCCTTCAACAACTGGATGGAGGGTGCAATGGAAGACCTACAGGATACATTCATTGTCCACACCATCGAGGAGATCCAGGTGAGCTAGAGGAATGTTGTTACACATATTCTCCACTGTGGAAATTCAGTTGTTGGTGTTTGTTGGCTGTTGTGTTTTATTTTGTGAGCTGTCATCTGTGTGCTGTTGGCTTGCAGCAGAATCTATGAGACAATTTGACTTTCCATGTAACATGTTGCATGGCTGCTTTATTGTTAAGTCCCTGATTGCACCAAATAAGAGACTGAGTATCAGTGGCTGTTCTTCCACATTGATTTGCATCTGTGTGTATAATGGATGTGTTTCAGGGTCTGACTGCAGCTCATGAGCAGTTCAAAGCCACGCTTCCTGAGGCAGATAAAGAGCGTCAGGCCATCCTGGGCATTCACAATGAGATTACCAAGATTGTCCAGACCTACCATGTCAACATGGCGGGCACCAATCCCTATACCACCATCACCCCTCAGACCATCAATGCCAAGTGGGAAAAAGTAACCTGTCTTCTTGGAAGTTGTACAAATCTGTTTGCACTGTTAAACTTTAGGGAAAGTAAGACAAATATGGACTCATGCACTTAGATTGACCCAAGCCCTCGCTGCACCTAGGTGAGACAGCTGGTCCCCCAGAGGGACCAGGCACTGGTTGAAGAGCATGCAAGGCAGCAAAATAATGAACGTCTTCGCAGACAGTTCGCCAGTCAGGCCAATGTCATTGGGCCCTGGATTCAGACCAAGATGGAGGTGAGTCTAGATCAAACTGAACTCTGAGAGAGCCTTTAATTCAGTGTCAAGGCAAATTGAGTATTTTTGTAATTAAGGACAAGTATTTGGTATTTTGTGAAACCCCTGTTCCGGTGACCTATAGGGATTTCAAAAATATGCCTCAGTATTGAAATGGGTTCAATACCTCTGTGGCATTGTAGAACCCAGTAAGGAAATATGAATGTCTGTAAGGAAATTTCATTGGGTTTAATATACATGTGGTCCCCGATCTACAATAGGGTTATGTTCCACGAAACCCATTATAAGTTGAAAATATCGTAAGTCGAAAATGCATTTAATACACATAAACACACCTCTTGTCATCGCGAACGAGGTGAAGGCGAGGCGTTGTTGTTGACTCCCAAATGCAGATGTGTTTTAAGACACAAAAAAAGGGGCAGGCAAACACCGTTGTTGTTATCGGGATTCGCAGACGGGATTCCGTAGGACGAGATGAGAGACGTGGTCAAGAAGCACGGAAAGGTCCATAGCGAGAAGGCAGGAATGAGGAAGAAGGATGAAGGAAAACACTGGTCGCGGAGACGCGCTGGAGATGCAGTTGCTCAAGACAAGGTTCCGTGAGCAGGTGTGCTGGCACGGTTCCTTTATACCCGTCCTCTCTGATCGGTGGCAGGTACAGGTGTCATGCATGTGCCCGTGGACGTGACACCTCTTCATGACAGACTGGAAGATGCGGATCGCTGCCGCTGCCCAGCATCATGAGAGCGTATCGCACCGCATATCACTTGCCCGGGAGAAAATCAAAATTCAAAATTTGAAGTTCGGTTTCTGTTCAATGTCTATCACCAGCTCACCATCTTAAAGTCGAAAAAAATCGTAAGTCGAACTATTGTTAAATCGGGGACCACCTGTATATTTATTTTAGATGATTAAGCTCAGCTACTGATCTTAAATGAGAATTTTTGGTTGATAAAAGAACAGAGACATAGAATACAAAACTTCCAGTATATTCTAAGCCAAGGCTAGAGCACACACACACACAAGTGGGGTTGTGGCGAACTGGGGCCTAACCAGGCAACACAGGGCGCAGGGCAGGAGGGGGAGGGGACACACCCAGGATGGGATGGCACTCCGTTGCAAGGCGCTCCAAGCAAGACTCGAACTGCAGACCCGTCCGAGAGCGGGACCCGGCCAAACCCATTGTATCACCATGTCCCCCAGGTAGAGCACACTGCTGGTAAAATTTAAGAAAAAGTGAAATTTATGATAATTATAATTACTGATACAATTTAATTTGGTGGAAGTAGCATTATAAGGTGACGGTACATACCTGTAAATTGTGAATTGTGTTTGTTTGATTATAGATAGTCGGGGGGCAGTGGTGCAGTGGGTTGGACTGGGTCCTGCTCTCTGGTGGGCCAGGGGTTCGAGTCCCACTCGGGGTGCCTTGTGACGGACTGGCGTCCTGTCCTGGGTGTGTCCCCTCCCCCTTCCAGCCTTACGCCATGTGTTGCTGGCTTAGGCTCTGGCTCCCCGTGACCCCGTATGGGACAAGCGGTTCAGACGGTGTGTGTGTGTGATGTGTGTGATTACAGATAGGTATGTTAGTGACTGAGCACTTTCAGATATTCTAATGCAACATGGTGTCCTCTCACCCACTGTGTTTTGTGTGTTTGGGGCTGTATCTCCCCAGGAAATTGGGCGCATCTCCATTGAGATGCATGGGACCTTGGAGACTCAGCTGACACAGCTGCGCCAGTACGAGAAGAACATCGTCAACTACAAACCAAAGATCGACCAGCTGGAGGGGGACCACCAGCTCATTCAGGAAGCTCTCATTTTTGACAATAGACACACCAACTATACCATGGAGGTAACATCACTAAACTGTCTCCAAACCCCTTGCAACATACTAGGAAGTACTGAGTGCCTTTTTTACAACTTTTTAAGCCCTTGTCTTTGGGGAAGACTATCTACAGTTTTTTAAAACCCTGTAGTGCAGCATAGGGGTTTAAAGAAATCAACATTTTTTGCATTGTGACACAATGTTTTACTCAAGAACTTCTTTCCTGCTTTTGCTCCTTCCAGCATATCCGTGTGGGCTGGGAACAGCTGCTCACCACCATCGCACGCACCATCAATGAGATCGAGAACCAGATCCTGACACGAGACGCCAAGGGCATTAGCCAGGACCAGATGAACGAGTTCCGGGCCTCCTTCAACCACTTTGACCGGGTTGGTCCAGGGAAAGAGGTGGAAGGGAGAGGAACACATAGACAGAGGCAGACACTTAGAAAGTATGATGGCCAGTTAGGTAGAAAACCTGATGTGATGTGTTAGGTGTTTTTCAAATTATGAATGAAACAGTAGCCTTCACCTGCATGGGGCTGCGGTGAGTAAGCTGGATGATTCAGTAACTGTGTCATAGAGGACACAGTGGTTGTTTCAGTATTTAGGTTGTAATGTTTTGTAATTTCTGGATATTTATGTGAAAAAGATTTTAATGTAAGTTGGTGCGTATGATTATAAACATCGTCATGTGTTGAAAACATAACTACCACTAGAAAATGCTTAAAGTACTACTGGGTAAGTACAGTATTTGTAGCTATAAGTTTGAATTGTTGATTAATAATATTGGGGTTTTTAGATTGTATGCAATTTTAAATTGTCACCAGATTAATGTAACATTCCTGCACAACTTAAATTTTTCGTAATTAACTTAATTAGCTAGATCCAGTGAATTTATAATGGTAATTCAGACATGCAGGCAAAGTATTTTGCTTCATAACTCTACTTGCTCTATCCACTAACTGATGCTGCAGTTGTTTTGTTTATCTTGACTTTAAAAACACTAGTATCACTGTTCCAGTCTGCCTGCCACACGTCTCACTAATGTCTTCAAACGTCTTGAGACAGTATGGCTACAGTGACTTCCTAGGGCTTAGTCACCATGAACTGAATGTTCTGCCTTTTCTCTCTATTTCCCATGCATGTCTCTGCTCTTCACCAACCCACACTCACATCTCACAACACCTGTCTCACAATCCCAATAAATCTGCATGATGCACCCCCAACCCACCACCTCATCGATCACTGCCTGTCATCAACCCCTCTCTGATGCTGATGCCGATGCTCGCCATGTGTGCTGCATGCGCTGGCTCCACCCCCCCCCCCCCAGGACCACTCGGGCACCCTGGGCGCTGAGGAGTTCAAGGCCTGTCTGATCAGCCTGGGTTTCGATATGGCCAACGACACTCAGGTATTGAAGCCTCACCATTGCCAGACTACTGGGTCCCAGGTTAACCGTTGTCTCCCTTTTTCTTTTTTATTTCCTCATCTCTACTATCTACCATCTTTTCTTTACTTTTTCTCCATTTTCTGTTTAATTTCTTTTTTTTGGTCTTCTTTTCTCTTTTGTACCTTACTGGTACTTATTCTTCTACCCTACTGTCTGGGACAAACCAATGTTCCACCCTGTTCCACTCCGCTGTTGTGGCCTTTGGTTTCCCCATCTACTCTGTTTGTCACACCCCCCCATAGAAGAGAACAGGATTGATGGATGCTGATGACTTCAAAACCTGCCTTATCTCCATGGGTTACAACCTGGTAAAGCCGTGATGCTCATTTTAAATGTCACCCAAATGTTTCTGACATACCCACCTCAGTCATTCGGACTAAAAAAAAAATACACACACACACACACATTTTCAGAACCGCTTGTCCCTTACGGGGTCACGGGGAACCGGAGCCTACCCGGTAACACAGGGCGTAAGGCCGGAGGGGGAAGGGGACACACCCAGGACGGGACGCCAGTCCGCCACAAGGCACCCCAAGCGGGACTTGAACCCCAGACCCACTAGAGAGCAGGACTGCGGTCCAACCCACTGCGCAAATAAAAAATAAAAAAGTATACAGAAATCACACAAGATCACAAGCTACAGACACATTTTTCTGGATTACTTTCAGCTGATGTTATATTTCTATATAAGTCTTTCTTTTGTCTGAGTGTTTAATATCTTGTATATCTCCTGCTTTTTAGAGGTTTTACCTAGGATTGCAGATATATTGTTGTCCACATTATGACGGCCTGTTGTGTCTCCCAAATATTTTCTCTCATAGAGTAATTACTACTATAAATGTTTTATCTGAGCTTAAAAATGTACTATTATGGTGAACCACAAGAATGACAGTCTTCTTTGTTCAAAGAAGCGCTTATGAAAGTAATCTGAGAAGCAAAACACAACATCCACTTTGTTTACCCCTCTTGATGACTGAATCATTCACACTAACGGGAGAAAAGTTTCTCCCAGTGCTTTGACAGACTTACAGTACCGTCATACTGCCAGAAACACATACTGTGTGTTGAACTATCTGGATCCTGATCCGCAGTGTGTCAATATGTACATTATACAGGTCCAAAATCCCTTATCCACAGCTCCAAAATCCAAAAACCTCTGAAATCCAAGTTTTTCCCTGAGTTAGATCCTCAAGCAATCAGATGTAATAGACATTTATTGTATGTATACGTATAGGTATTTAGCTTAGTTTAAACCTGTATATCTTTGAAGTCTTGCTGAATGTTCTCTTACGAATTAGGTAAAATGAGAAATAATGAGTGTTTAAATTTTTTATTTAGCAGACACTTTTCTGCAAAGTGACTTCCAATGAACTCTGTGTAGTGTTATCAGCCAACACACCTTATTCACCACGGTGACTTACACTGCTAGATACACTACTTACACTGGGTCACTCATCCATACATCAGTGGAACACACACACTCTCTCTGTCACTCACACACTATGGGTGAACCTGAACAACATGTCTTTAGACTGTGGAAGGAAACCAGAGCACCCGGAGGAAACCCACACAGACACGGGGAGAACATACAAACTCCACACATATTGAGCAGGGATCAAACCCATATCCTCTTGTACCACCCAGGTGCTGTGAGACAGCAGTGCTACTCCCTCTACCGTCGTGCCGCCCATTTATGGTCTTATGCATCCCACTATTTTATTTACTAGTTTATTTCTAAAATAAATAAACTTTAAATAAACTCTGATACTGTTTATAGTCGTTATTCACTTAGTGTGAATATTCCTGCTAAATATTAATGTATTTGATTACTAGGTGCTGCCCCAGATCCTGTTGGGGCTGTTATGTGGTACATACACCATATTACCTTTCCAAAACACACACACACACATTTTCAGAACCGCTTGTCCCATACAGGGTCGCAGGGAACCGGAGCCTACCCGGTGACACAGGGCATAAGGCCAGAGGGGGAGGGGACATACCCAGGACAGGACACCAGTCCATAACAAGGCACCCCAAGCAGGACTCAAACCCCAGACCCACCGGAAAGCAGGACTGTGGTCCAACCCACTGCGCCACTGCACCCCCTCAATCCGAAACACATCTGGTCTAAAAGTTTACGGATAAAGGATTGTGGCCCTGTATATATTTGCACTGTTGCACTCTGCAACAAGTGCTTCTGCTGAACTAAATCAGGAGTTCCTTTAACATTTTGAAATCAGACCAAGTCAGGATTGAATACCACTACAAATCTTGATCCAGAATGGAGGGCAGCTGGACTAAGTGCATGGTTGGGAACAGATCACTGGTGTATGTGAACCTTTACCTATGTTCCCTGTACTTATGATTATAGTGACTGCACATGCGCTCATTCGTCTCACTGTCCTGTTGAGGCCGGTCTGACATTTATATTACATTTACATTTATTCCTAGCAGACATTATAGCAGACATTTTTTTTTCAAAGGGCCGTACATCTCACAGAAAAGGTCTTGTCATCCACAGAGCGAAGCAGAGTTTTCCCGCATCATGAGTGTTGTGGACCCGAACCGACTGGGCCTGGTGACTTTTCAGGCGTTCATAGACTTCATGTCCCGAGAAACTGCCGACACAGATACTGCCGACCAGGTCATGGCCTCCTTCAAGGTTCTGGCAGGGGATAAGGTAAGTAGGACAGTAGGCAGGATGTCACAGAGACAAGGTCTATAGTTGACAAAGACACAATTGCAGTTTGACACAGTGCCTCCAGGAATGAATTTAACAAATTGCAAAGTGGAGAGGGAGAGAAAGAGGAACAGACCCAGTGGTATCTCTCTTACGTGGTAGTTAAGTAAATAAAGTAAACTTTGGCTCTGCAATACAGGTTATTGCTACAGAAAAATTATAATCAATGTCTTGTCATTAAACACACTTGAATGTGGGAAATTTAATGAGAGATTATTTAAAACTGAATCTTCCTTTAAGTCAGTCAGCTGTTCCAGTTGAAACCTAAGCAAATATTTTACAAATACATCCCCATGCAAAAGAAATAATTTGATAACTTTCAAGTACTACTTCAAGTATAATTATCAAGTAAAACGGTATATAACAAGTGTAACTACCTTTATTCAGCTACTTGTGTAATGTACACTGGCTCATATAGTGGAATGTGACAAAATGACTGTATTCTAGCATCATGCATTCAACTGGCTTGAATTTGTGTTTAGAAAACCTCCAGTTGTCATCTGAGATATGGCTGCTTAATAAGTATACCAGTATAGTACAAATGCTTTACTTCCATTTAAAATTTGGGAAAAAAAGTATACATTTGTTCCCAAGTCCTTTTGAAAAATTTAAATTGCGCTTGTCCTTTTTCCTCAGAACTACATCCTTCCAGAAGAGCTCCGCCGGGAGCTGCCACCGGACCAGGCGGAGTATTGCATAGCCCGCATGGCTCCGTACTCTGGCCGTGATGGTGTGCCAGGTGCCCTCGACTACATGTCTTTCTCTACTGCCCTCTACGGGGAGAGCGACCTCTGAACTCTCCTCCACGGCTGCCAACACGCAACTCGCCGTGTGCCCACCACTGCCAGACCCTAACCTCGTTTTGTGACTAGCCACTGGCCCCACTCTGCCAAGCACGTTTTGGGTTGTTTTTGTATGCATTCCGCCTTCCCGCTGCTGATCTCCTCCTCATATACCCCACATCCCACCAGCCCTGTAAGTGCAATGCAGCCGCTCTTCAGGTTTACAAAAGGGGAGTGTACTTTTTCATCTGGAAAAAATAAAAAGCAACATATTTTATTATACAGAACAAAAGGTATTTTCGCCAACTGATTTAATGAAAATGAAAAATAAAGGAAAATATTACTACCACCGGTGTATTGCGTTTTTGTCACAGTGGATTTCTAGTCATCGGGCAAACAAAGCATTATATACATGACAAGTCAACATGCACTTGTTCCTGATGTTACAAACATTCAAGATATGAATTTACAAAACACAAACATATCCCAGTTTATTTTTAATTATGTTTTTGTCACTGTTCTGTTTTTTAAAAGTCTTCTGCAGAGTGAAAAAGACCTGTGTTTCTTCTTATTATCATTAATTGGCAGCAAAATACACTCAGAGTAGAAAATCAAATGGTGCTGGTTGCAGATGGGGGATGGGTGAGCAGTGGAGGAAGCTTCCTGAAGCACTGCACAATTGATTTCACACTCACACACACACACACACACACACACACACACATTTTCGGAACCGCTTGTCCCAAACGGGGTCGCGGGGAACCGGAGCCTACCCGGTAACACAGGGCGTAAGGCCGGAGGGGGAGGGGACACACCCAGGCAATTGATTTCATTGTGTTATTTTTTATTTATCACAGCTATATCCAAGACTTTTACAGAAAGTACCCTATGAATAAATAAGAGGCATTTGTCTATTTTTTGATTGCAAACTGAAAGCAACCAGATGCTGACAAACGTATTAATGCAATGAACTGTTCGTTTCTTCAGGGCTTCTCATAGTTTTATTGTCCTCAGTCCCAAATGAGGCACAAAGAGAGTATTTAAGGTAAACGAAATTTTAATACATTGTCCCCACACAATTCTCCATAACACTCCTGTGCAAACTGATGTGCAGCAGTAACACAGCACCGTTTTGCGTGTATAACGCAGAACACGGCATAAAAAGTAGGAGGTTATGGATATTACATATTTTCTATTTTCAATCATTTTAAAGTAGACTTCAATGTTGTTTCTAATGTCAGATCAAACATAAAATAAAAGTCCTGCAACCAAATAGCGTCCTGTCCACTAAGTTCCCAGTTTTAAACCCAGTAGAGGAATACCCAGATATCTTTACAGTGATTTCGAAATTAAACGTGTATACTTTGCAGTACATTTATAATACACAGCACAGTACATAGCAACTTAAATGGAGCCTCTGCGCTCGCCTGCTTTGAAACTCGACCGCCTTGAAACTCGTACTCATCGGACCTGGCCAAGCCCGCTGAGGCACCACGCACCCGGCGCGCTGTGAATGGATTTCTTAATAAAAGTTCACATTTTATTTAAGGACTTAAACGTGTATACTTTGCAGTACATTTATAATACACAGCACCGTACGTAGCAACTTAAATGGAGCCTCTGCGCTCGCCTGCTTTGAAACTCGACCGCCTTGAAACTCGTACTGATCGGACCTGGCCAAGCCCGCTGAGGCACCACGCACCCGGCGCGCTGTGAATGGATTTCTTAATTAAAGTTCACATTTTATTTAAGGACTTAAACGTGTATACTTTGCAGTACATTTATAATACACAGCACCGTACGTAGCAACTTAAATGGAGCCTCTGCGCTCGCCTGCTTTGAAACTCGACCGCCTTGAAACTCGTACTGATCGGACCTGGCCAAGCCCGCTGAGGCACCACGCAACCAGCGTGCTGTGAATGGATTTCTTAATGAAAGTTCACATTTTATTTAAGGACTTAAACGTGTATACTTTGCAGTACATTTATAATACACAGCACTGTACGTAGCAACTTAAATGGAGCCTCTGCGCTCGCCTGCTTTGAAACTCGACCGCCTTGAAACTCGTACTGATCGGACCTGGCCAAGCCCGCTGAGGCACCACGCACCCGGCGCGCTGTGAATGGATTTCTTAATTAAAGTTCACATTTTATTTAAGGACTTAAACGTGTATACTTTGCAGTACATTTATAATACACAGCACCGTACGTAGCAACTTAAATGGAGCCTCTGCGCTCGCCTGCTTTGAAACTCGACCGCCTTGAAACTCGTACTGATCGGACCTGGCCAAGCCCGCTGAGGCACCACGCACCCGGCGTGCTTGGATTTCTTAATTAAAGTTCACATTTTATTTAAGGACTTAAACGTGTATACTTTGCAGTACATTTATAATACACAGCACTGTACGTAGCAACTTAAATGGAGCCTCTGCGCTCGCCTGCTTTGAAACTCGACCGCCTTGAAACTCGTACTGATCGGACCTGGCCAAGCCTGCTGAGGCACCACGCACCCGGCATGCTTGGATTTCTTAATAAAAGTTCACATTTTATTTAAGGATTTAAACGTGTATACTTTGCAGTACATTTATAATACACAGCACCGTACGTAGCAACTTAAACGGAGCCTCTGCGCTCGCCTGCTTTGAAACTCGACCGCCTTGAAACTCGTACTGATCGGACCTGGCCAAGCCTGCTGAGGCACCACGCACCCAGCGCGCTGTGAATGGATTTCTTAATAAAAGTTCACATTTTATTTAAGAACTTAAACGTGATAAACGCGGCTTTAGAACAGCGCTGCCTAGTATCCATCTGGCGACCCTCCGCTCCTTACCCAACAAAATGGACAAACTTTTCCTCCTGTTCCAAAGAAACAAGGACTTCTTAAACTCTGCTGCTCTGTGTTTCACGGAAACCTGGCTGAATGAAGCCATCCCGGACAGCACTTTTCATCTGCCGGGCTTTCAGCTTTTCAGAGCGGATAGCGACGCGGAATCAGCGGGGAAATCACGTGGCGGTGGGACATGCTTCTACATCAACGAAAGGTGGTGTACAGATGTAACAGCGTTGAAGAGGATGTGCTGTCCCGACCTAAAAGCGCTCTTCATCAACTGCAAGCCTTTCTACTCACCGCGCCGGAGTTTTCCTCGTTCATCCTCGAAATTTTTACATTCCACCGCAAGCGTGCATGAACGCAGCGCTGCAACAGCTGGCCGACCAGATCACTGACACAGAGCAACAACACCCGGACTCTGTTATAATTATTCTCGGGGACTTTAATAAAGCAAATCTCTCCCGTGAACTGCCAAAATACATACAGCATATTACATGTCCCACCAGAGACAGTAATATTTTGGACCACTGCTACACCACAGTAAAGGATGCATATCACTCTGTTCCACGGGCAGCTTTGGGGCTCTCTGATCACTGTCTGGTTCATCTTATACCGACCTACAGGCAGAAACTGAAATAAGCTAAACCTGTAATAAGGACTGTTAAAAGATGGACTGGGGAAGCAGAGCAGGACTTACAAGCCTGCTTCGAGTGCACTGATTGGAGAGTTTTTGAGGCTGCTGCTACCAATCTAGATGAGCTCACAGACTCTGTAACATCATATATCAGATTCTGCGAGGATATGTGCATCCCTACCAGGACTCGTTTAACATACAACAATGACAAACCGTGGTTCACTGCAAAACTCAGACAGCTTCGTCAGGCCAAAGAAGACGCCTACAAGAACGGGGACGGAGTCTTGTATAAACAGGCCAAAAACACACTGGCAAAGGAGATCAGAGTGGCTAAGAGAAACTACTCTGAAAAGCTGAAGAAACAGTTTTCAGCCAACGATCCTGCATTGGTGTGGAAAGGCCTGAAAGACATCACAAATTACAAGACACCACCCCCCGGCACCGTGTCAACTCAACAACTAGCCGACGATTTGAATGAGTTTTATTGCAGGTTTGATAAACCCTGTCTCACACTCTACACCCATTCAGACCCTCTCTCCACGCATCAATTAACACCTCCAGTAACCCCCACCTTCCCCCCTCCTGCACCTTTGATCTGCGAAGAGGAGGTGTGTCGGGTCTTCGTTAAACAGAAGACAAGGAAAGCACCAGGCCCAGACGGTGTCTCACCGGCCTGCCTAAAAACCTGTGCTGACCAGCTGGCCCCTATCTTCACAAAGATCTTCAACAGATCACTGGAGATGTGCGAAGTTCCTTCCTGCTTCAAACGCTCCACCATCATCCCCATCCCAAAGAAACCCAAAATCACAGGACTTAATGACTACAGACCTGTCGCCCTAACGTCTGTGGTCATGAAGTCACTTGAAAAACTGGTATTGGACTACCTGAAAGACATCACTGGACCCCTGCTGGACCCCCTGCAG
Source organism: Scleropages formosus (assembly GCF_900964775.1). NCBI lineage: Eukaryota > Metazoa > Chordata > Actinopteri > Osteoglossiformes > Osteoglossidae > Scleropages > Scleropages formosus. The sequence goes on from NC_041806.1 coordinate 30,862,962, forward strand.
TTTGCTTACCGAGCAAACAGGTCTGTGGATGATGCAGTCAACATGGGACTGCACTACATCCTGCAACATCTGGACGAACCAGGGACTTATGCGAGAATCCTGTTCGTGGACTTCAGCTCAGCCTTCAACACCATCATCCCACACCTCCTCCTGTCCAAATTAACCCAACTCTCTGTGCCCACCTCCATCTGTCAGTGGATCACCAACTTTCTGACAGACAGGCAGCAGATAGTGAGGCTGGGAAAATTCTCATCCAACACTCGCACGATCAGTACTGGAGCCCCCCAGGGATGTGTGCTCTCCCCACTGCTCTTCTCCCTGTACACCAACAACTGCACCGCAAAAGACCCCTCTGTCAAACTCCTGAAGTTTGCAGACGACACCACACTCATCGGCCTCATCCAGGATGGTGACGAGTCTGCTTACAGACAGGAGGTCCAAGAGCTGGCTGTCTGGTGCAGTCATAACAACCTGGAGCTGAACACGCTCAAAACAGTGGAGATGATCGTAGACTTTAGGAGAAACACCTCAGCATTATCCCCACTCACCATCATGAACAGCACTGTAGCAACAGTGGAGTCATTCAGGTTCCTGGGCACCACCATCTCACAGGACCTGAAGTGGGAGCCGCACATAGACTCCATTGTGAAGAAGGCCCAGCAGAGGTTGTACTTCCTTCGCCAGCTGAGGAAGTTCAACCTGCCACAGGAGCTACTGATGCAATTCTACTCCGCAGTCATCGAGTCCGTCCTCTGCACCTTTATAACTGTCTGGTTCGGCTCAGCTACAAAGTCAGACATCAGAAGACTGCCGCGGATAGTTCGGACTGCTGGAAGAATCATCGGCACATCCCCCCCAGCTCTCCAAGAACTGCACTCATCCAGAGTCAGTAAAAGGGCTAGCAAAATCATTCTAGACCCCTCAGATCCAGGCCACTTCCTCTTCGAACCCTTGCCATCTGGCCGGCGCTACAGAGCACTGAGCACCAGGACAGCCAGGCACAAGAAAAGTTTCTTTCCTCAGGCCATCTACCTCATGAACAGCTAAATCCCCCCCCTAGGGAGTAAACCAGTGCAATACACAACACTATTTATAACTATTTATCACATCATATCTCTTACTCACACTCCCTTGCATTTGTATCTAGTGACTACTTTTGTATATTGGGTACTTTATATTTTTAAATATTTTTTATCCCTTGTTCACATACTCTATCTTCCCTACCTGTCTTGTCACTGTCATGCTGTCTGTGCTGTGGTAGTTCCTGTCACCAAGACAAATTCCTTGTATGTGTGAACATACTTGGCAATAAAGCTCGTTCTGATTCTGATTTCTTTAATTCTTTATATTTTTACAGAACCTAGTCTGTGAACAAATCATTCAAGGAATTAAACTGCATTAGATGTTACAGATTGGGACATAGCATAGGAGTTGAACTTAATAACAATTTGTGATATGAAGAAACTTCCACTCTCAGTTGTGTTCTTAAATTGAAGTACAAGTTGAAGTGTACTTATAACAATTTGAGTTAAAAGTTTGAACGCTGACCATCAAAAAGATTGAGCAGATTCTATTTTTATTCCATAAATCAGTCACCTACATGCATTGTCGATAACGGTAAATCTTAAAATGAATGATTGGGTATCTTAAGGTTAGTGATTACCATATTTGCATATATTATTCAAACATTATGGGGATGCGGTGGCGCAGTGGATTGGACTGGGTCCTCCTCTTCAGTGGGTCTGGGGTTCGAGTCCCGCTTGAGGTGCCTTGCGACGGACTGGCGTCCCGTCCTGGGTGTGTGTCTCCTCCCCCTCTGGCCCTACGCCTTGTGTTGCCGGGTAGGCTCCGGTTCCCCGCGACCCTGTATAGGACAAGCGGTTCAGAAAAGTGTGTGTGTGTACGTATGTATGTATGTATGTATTCGAACATTGCATTGTGACACATTAGGTGTGTCTGGTCCAGGCAAGGAGCAATGCTGGGTCATGGACTTCAAGAAGATATGTTCAAAGTCCATATTTACAAGAGGATGTACAGCAGTTAATGAATGAATATTTTCACCAAAACAAAATTCGTGAAAAGTAAGACTCCCAAAGCATTTAGCTCACTTTCAAACGGCAGTTGTCAAAAACTCCTCTCTATAACCATTCTTCCAAAAATGTCACGTGCGGCTGTCACTCTGGAAAACGGGGCGTGGCCACTGTGTCTATGGTAAGTGGTAGTAGTACTCGTTCGTACTACGTCCTTCCGCTTTCGCTTATGAATAGGCTTTATGGCTGCCTGTGGTGCTCACTAACCAGTCTTAGGAAGTATGAAGTATCGGGATAAAACAGTCTGAGTATGATACACTGCTTGGCACGCTTCATTCGACAAACAATTTTTTGAAAATGAAATAAAAAAAAAACAAATCTTAAACATCAAACGCTTTTGTAGAGTACTACATAACCCACAATTCTTTGCGGGCGGAGGTAAGAAGAGTGCCTGAAAAAATATTGTAAATTAGTATCAAGGATTGGTCCTTGAGGTTTATCTTTACGTTGTTTATGGCGTTTTAAAAGAAAAAAAAATCAGCCTTGCAAAATACAGCCATAAATTTACATTTTTTTTCACAGTTACGTTCATGAAATATATCGGACATCAATGGACATAAGGACCCCTATGAAATTACGGAAGTTGTAAGATAATTGCTTTGCTTTGGTTCGGATGTTCACGGGCTTCCGTAGGAAACCGTACGGTCTACTGTGAAAACTGAAAATAGACGTTCAAAAAGTGCTGCAAAAATGTCGTCGGAGGAGTTCGAGAAAATGCATGATATCTACAAAAGCCTTTATGACGAGCTGAAAGTGATGCCGGAGCGAATTTCTCGGTGTCATGGAGGTAAGAAGCACTGCAGCTCATACACGACATTAAAAATTTGTGTAGAGACGGAGGAATCATGTGTATCTGTATCATATTATATATATATATATATATATATATATATATATATGTGTGTGTGTATACGTATGTATAATTACATACACTTAATTTTTTATGACGGAAAGTACACGGTCACACCTGACTGACATTATTAGTTGAAGGCGTTTTTTTTTCCCATAACAAGCCGCCGGCTTGGGGGAGACGGGAGTCGATAGGTTAATAATATATATAATAATAATAATAATGAAGCAGGTGACATTTTAATCAGTTTACTTATTTATCAGAAATGATATATTCACTATGTAGTCTCTCGTGAAGATTTGTATTAGTGAACATGTGAGAACACTATTTTATCGCGTTTCAATTGACTGCCGCATTGACGCGAGAGTGGCACGTGCACACGCCACGGTGAGTTATTGATCTGTGTTTCCATCCATCCATCCATCCATCTTCCTCCGCTTTATCCGGGGCCGGGTCGCGGGGGCAGCAGTCCGAGCAGAGTACTCCAGACTTCCCTCTCCCCGCACACCTCCTCCAGTTCCTCTGGGGGAACCCCAAGGCGTTCCCAGGCCAGCCGGGAGACATAGTCTCTCCAACGTGTCCTGGGTCTGCCCCGAGGCCTCCTCCCAGTGGGACAAGCCCGGAACACCTCCCCAGGGAGGCGTCCAGGAGGCATCCGGAACAGATGCCCGAGCCACCTCAACCGGCTCCTCTCGATGCGGAGGAGCAGCGGCTCTACTCCGAGCTCCTCCCGGGTGACTGAGCTCCTCACCCTATCCCTAAGGGTGCGCCCAGCCACTCTGCGGAGGAAACTCATTTCTGCCGCTTGTATCCGCGATCTCATTCTTTCGGTCATGATCCAGAGTTCATGACCATAGGTGAGGGTAGGAACGTAGATCGACCGGTAAATTGAGAGCTTCGCCTTACGACTCAGCTCCCTCTTCACCACAACAGACCGGTACAATGACCGCATTACTGCGGACGCCGCACCGATCCGTCTGTCGACCTGCCGCTCCATTTTTCCCTCACTCGTGAACAAGACCCCGAGATACTTAAACTCCTCCACTTGAGGGAGCAACTCCCCCCTAACCCGGAGGGAGCAATCCACCTTTTTCCGACTGAGAACCATGGCCTCGGATTTGGAGGTGCTGATTCTCATCCCCGCCGCTTCGCACTCGGCTGCAAACCTCCCCAGTGCACGCTGCAAGTCTTGACTTGATGAAGCCAACAGGACCACATCATCCGCAAAAAGCAGAGACGAGATCTTGCGGCCACCAAAGCAGACACCCTCCGTTCCCTGACTGCGCCTAGAAATTCTGTCCATAAAGATAATGAACAGAATCGGTGACAAAGGGCAGCCCTGGCGGAGTCCAACATGCACCGGGAAAAGGTCTGACTTACTGCCGGCAATGCGAACCAAGCTCCTGCTCCGGTCATACATGGAACGAACAGCCCGTAGCAACGAGCCCCGAACCCCATAATCCCGAAGTACCCCCCACAGGATGCCACGAGGGACACGGTCGAATGCCTTCTCCAGGTCCACAAAACACATATGGACTGGTTGGGCAAACTCCCACGAACCCTCCAGCACCCTAGTGAGGGTATAGAGCTGGTCCAGTGTTCCACGGCCAGGGCGAAAACCGCATTGCTCCTCCTGGATCCGAGGTTCGACTATCGGTCGGATTCTCCTTTCCAGTACCCTGGCATAGACTTTCCCAGGGAGGCTAAGGAGTGTGATCCCCCTGTAGTTGGAACACAATCTCCGGTCCCCCTTCTTAAAAAGAGGGACCACCACCCCGGTCTGCCAGTCCAGAGGCACCGTTCCCGAACTCCACGCGATGCTGCAGAGGCGTGTCAGCCAAGACAGCCCCACAACATCCAGAGACTTGAGAAACTCGGGGCGGATCTCATCCACCCCCGGAGCCTTGCCACCGAGGAGTTTTTTGACTACCTCAGCAACTTCAGCCAGGGTAATGGACGAGTCCCCCTCCGAGTCCCCAGCCTCAGCTTCCTCTACGGAAGGCGTGTCGGAGGGATTGAGGAGATCCTCAAAGTACTCCTTCCACCGCCCGAGAACATCCTCAGCTGAGGTCAGCAGCGCACCACTTCCACTGTAAACAGTGTTCGTGGAACACCGCTTCCCCCCTCTGAGTCGCCGGACGGTTTGCCAGAATCTCTTTGAGGCCGACCGAAAGTCTTCCTCCATGGCCTCACCGAACTCCTCCCAAGCCCGAGTTTTTGCCGCGGCGACTGCCAGAGCCGCGCTCCGTTTGGCCCGTCGGTACCTGTCAGCTGCTTCAGGAGTCCCATGAGCCAGCCAGGCCCGATAGAACTCCTTCTTCAGCTTGACGGCATCCCTTACTTCCGGTGTCCACCACCGTGTTCGGGGATTGCCGCCGCGACAGGCACCGGAGACCTTATGGCCGCAGCTCCGAACCGCCGCACCGACAATGGAGGAGCGGAACATAGTCCATTCGGACTCAATGTCCCCCACCTCCCTCGGGACCTGGTTGAAGCTCTGTCGGAGGTGGGAGTTGAAGACCTCTCTGACAGGGGCCTCCGCCAAACGTTCCCAACAGACCCTCACTATGCGTTTGGGCCTGCCAGGTCTATCCAGCTTTTTCCCCCGCCATCGAATCCAACTCACCACCAGGTGGTGATCAGTTGACAGCTCAGCCCCTCTCTTCACCCGAGTGTCCAAGACATATGGCCGAAGGTCAGAAGAAACGACTACAAAGTCGATCATCGACCTCCGACCTAGGGTGTCCTGGTGCCAAGTGCACTGGTGGACACCCTTATGCATGAACATGGTGTTCGTTATGGATAAACCGCGACTAGCACAGAAATCCAATAACAACTCACCGCTCGGGTTCAGATCAGGGAGGCCGTTCCTCCCAATCACGCCCCTCCAGGTATCACTGTCGCTGCCCACGTGGGCGTTAAAGTCCCCCAGTAGAACGACAGAGTCCCCAGTGGGAGCGCTTTCCAGCACGCCCCCCAAGGACTCTAAAAAGGCCGGGTACTCTACACTGCCGCTAGGCGCATAAGCACAAACGACAGTGAGAGACCGTTCCCTGACCCGAAGGCGTAGGGAGATGACCCTCTCATTCACCGGGGTAGACTCCAACACATGGCGGCTGAACTGGGGGGCTATTAATAAGCCCACACCAGCCCGCCGCCTCTCACCTTGGGCAACGCCAGAATAGTGGAGAGTCCACCCTCGATCGAGTAGAGTGGTTCCAGAACCCAAGCTGTGAGTGGAAGTGAGCCCGACTATATCTAGACGGTATCTCTCAACTTCCCGCACCAGCTCAGGCTCCTTCCCCGCCAGTGAGGTGACATTCCAAGTCCCAAAAACCAGAGTTGGCGCCCGAGGTTTGGGTCGGCCGGGCACTCGGCCCCGACCACCGCCCAACTCACAATGCACCGGCCCCTTACGGTTTCTCCGGCAGGTGGTGAGCCCACCGAAGAGCGGCTCCACGTTATGGCTTCGGGCTGAGCCCGGCCAGGCCCCGTGGGCATAGACCTGGCCACCAGGCGCTCGCATGCGAGCCCCCCCCCCAGGCCTGGCTCCAGGGTGGGGCCCCGGTGACCCCATACCGGGCGGGGTAAACGGACGCCTTGCTTTTTCCTTCATAAGGGGTTTTTGAACCGCGCTTTGTCTCGTCTGTCATCCAGGACCTGTCTGCCATGGGAGACCCTACCAGGGGCATGTAGCCCCAGACAACATAGCTCCTGGACTCATTCAGGCACTCAAACCCCTCCACCACGATAAGGTGGCGGTTCACGGAGGAGAGTCTGTGTTTCTTTTTCTTAAAATTGATTTCGTCCAGGTCATGACCCGGGCTTTTTCAGATTGCTGCATCCGTTCAGTTTTTGGAGGCCAGAATTAGCGTCGTACAGCTGGGACCATCTGTGTTCCAGGGTTTATGTATGAATGCAGCTCACGCTGCTCCTGTGTGCCTCACTCTCTCTGGTGTGTTGCAGAAGAAAGGAAGAGGTTGGTGAGAGACTTTGATGAAAAGCTGGGAGAAGCAGAGGAAATGGTATGTGAAAATGTGCATGCCTTTTTCCTGTCACGGTTCTCTGTGTTTACCCACATGATCATCGTGTGTTTGCCTGCCTTGTGCTTGCAGCTGCAAGGCATGGATAAGGAGCTGGTGGTGGCACCTTCCTCCTTCCGGAACGCCATGTCCACCAAGCTGCGCCTGTACCGCAGGGACCTGGGCAAGCTACAGCGTGACATTAAGAGCTCCGACCCCATTCTGGGCTTATCTGGTCGGCCAGGCGACAATACCTACAGCATCTATGCTTCCCAGAATGAGCAAAGTGTGAGTTTGAGCCAAGCTCCCACAGCTACACTAGGCATGCGTACTCATTGATTCTGTGCATGTCCTCGTAGTCGGTGTAGTCTGTGGCTGCCCTGATGAACAGTGTTCTTGAGTCATCAGCAGGGCAACATGTAGTACAGTGTGTAAATAACTGACCATGTGACTGAGAGGATGCCACTTCAGCTCCCAGGAAGGTCTATGCTGTTGTACACATGAATACACTGAAGATTTTTAAGAAGAATTTATAGCTGCATGAATGTGTTAGAGCTACTGCCTTTGGACCCAAAGGTTGCAGGTTCAACTCGCACCTCTAGCTGTAGTACCCTTGAGCAAGGTACTTACCTTTAATTGCTCCACTAAAAAAATAATTGAACAGCTGTATAAATCGGTAAATAATTCTAGCTATCTCAATATTGAAAGTTGCTTTGGAGAAAAGTGTCAGCTAAACAGATAAATGTAAATGTAACATGTCACAGGAGTCTTATGAGATGTTCGTTGTACCATTGAGTTTTGTTTTTTAACACAAAGATCAGTGGGAGGGCAGTTGTCTGCTCCAACACGCACACGACAGACTCGGTGCTGTGTACAGTGTGCTTTGAACTGTTAAGAGACCTGTGCTCTGTTGTTCAGCCCCGACAGTCTCCAGTGTAACAGCAACACAGTAACACGGTATTTGTGTGCATGTGCAGACACAAGCACAGTCCCAGCGTGCCTTGCTGCTTCAGGGCACAGAATCCCTTCATCGTGCCACACAGAGCATAGAGCGAAGCCAGCGCGTTGCTGTGGAAACGGAGCACATCGGCACAGACGTCATCGAGGAGCTGGGAGAGCAAAGGGAACAGTTGGACCGGACTCGTGACCGGGTCAGTGAAAGCAGCGCAGTTTTGAGTGCTGCAAAGGAAACGATTTTCTGAAATTTATACTTTGTGTTGTCTTTTAGTTGGTCCATACGGGTGAGAACCTCAGCCGGAGTCGCAGGATTCTGCGTTCCATGTCTCGCCGGTGAGTGACAGATACAGTAGGCCCTTTGACATTTACAGCTCAGGTGAAACCTTTGGATAGTTGCAGCAGAGAGCTTTTGCAGGCTTGGCAGGACTTCTTTTATTCTCTCACCTGCCCCAACCTCCTTGTTTCCTACTCTTGTTAAGTGTGCACTTTCCATTCTCCACAGAATTGTGACAAATAAATTGCTGCTGTCAGTCATCATCCTGATGGAGCTGGCTGTGTTGGGTGCAGTCGTCTACCTCAAGTTTTTCCGCCATTAGGAGAGCTTGAGTGTTACCAGAGAAGATGTCCTGCATACCTGAGCCAGTCTTTTCTTGCACACTTCTTTGCTTATTCTCCCACTGGATCCTTCACTTAGCCAACAGATGAGCTGGAAAGGATGCTGAGCAAGATGGCCCTCCCCACAGTTCCTTTGTCCTTTGACTGGAATCCAGCACAATTGTACCAAAGGAACGTGCAGTGCTGCCGGAGCCACGTGAACTGCTTGATCATGTGCATCCAGAATGCTTCTGGAACTGGTCCGAAGTGGTCTTGAATCCTCCCTCTCTCATCTACCCACCCGGTGCCGTGTGCACTGAAATGAAGTGGTGTGCAAATGCGAAGCACATGGCTTTCACTACTGTTACATTGACCCCTCTTACCAACCCCTTGCTGTTTAATGAAAGAGCACCAGAAGTGTTTACCAGATCAGATGTGGTCAAGCACAAAGTGCTGCCTGCCTGGCAGCCAGCAGCCCGTATTCAGACCCCTTGTGTGGCAGTTCTTGTCGCATCTACACTTCTCAGCTCCTTTGGAACAAAAATGAGGGGAATGTATATATGTACTATGTTGCAAGCTCTGTTGATCTACCTATACAACCCACTAACCAGCAAAGCATTAATTTAATTGTATTTTTGTTTAGAATAAACTAATGTCTCTTGGGGTTGCCATAAGTGTGTAATGGCAAGTGTTTTCCCATTTCTGCTGTGTACAGGAGCATATACTGTATGATGGTGTGTTGGGTGTCTCAGGGCAGAATTTCAAATGGCATTCCTGTCTTATTTAATGACCAGTGAGGTGTCAGTTAGCCGAGTGTGGTCACTCCACCTACTGCTGGTTTACTGCATTGACTCACTAATCTTGGGAATGCTTACCCTGTTGGGGAGGTTTGCAGCAGCATTCCTAGGTAGCCATTGCCAAATGTTTTGAAAAGGATGGCTGTTTCTGTAGTGCACAACTCGACAATATTATGGGCAGTTTGCTTTGGAGTTTAATACTTTGCAAAATACATTTTTTGATATCTGTATGGTGCCCCTGGTTGACCTGCAGGAATGTAATGCACAGATGAAGGATACTTTGTAATATGTCTGATACTGATAGTAAGTTTTTAAAGTTGATGGAGTTGATGATTTCAGTGTTTTAATCATAGCAGTGAAATATTTTCAGAAATGAATCTTTGCCACAACTGTTCTCCTTTATTCTGATGAGAATGGGACATCACAAATATACAGTAGGTTTAAGTTTTATGTGGGGCAGTTGTAAAATTTGTCTTTAAAGACAGATTTTTTTTTTTTTTTTTTTTTTTTTTTTTTTTTAATAGTTGTGCGTCAATTCGGGTTTGCTAACTACACTGCTTCTATACAAACTTTAAAATCCAAAAGTGAGATAAAAACTGATTTGTCTTTTTTTTTTGGTTGAAAGTTTGTTCTTCGGCAGTTAGTGTCTGCTGCGTTCTCATTAGGTATACCTGAGCTGACTGCATTCCATTCCACAAAGTTTTTTGTTTATATGTGACTAACACCAGTTATGAGGTACATGCTGCGGATGCGTTGGGGCACATAATCAGTGATGTGACCTGGGGTCATCAGGTGTTTCGGGTCTTTCAGCATCAGACACCCTCGCCCAGGCGATCAAGCCCCGACTTGCGTTCCAGCAGCAACTAACCACAGATCCACTCTTTTAATACCACCTAGTGCTTCTCTCTGCTGCTTCAGTATCTGATCTGATAGAATTCCTCTTTGCCTCCCCTGTGATGCCCAGCACTGTTAGAGTTTTCCACAATGAGCGCTCTGCAAGTCCACATTAATATTTATTATAATAATAATCGTGAAAATATAAGATTTATTGTGCCATTAAATTGGTTTAATGTTTCAAAAAGTTAATCTCTGGCAAAAGTGTATTTTTTTTACTTGGTTTGGTGCATTACTGGATAGACTGCTTAAGTGTTATTTCTATAGAAGTGCATATGCAGGTAATCCTGTTTAGAGAAATTATTCCACTACTCAGGACTAAGGTGTGATTATAAATCACTTTGTTTGGTTTAGATGCCGGTATTTAAGTTCTTAAGTAATGTTTTTCTTTGATGAGATGATAATTTCCAGGGTGTAAACTGCCTCGTGCCCTGTGCTTCCAAGATGGGTTCCAATCCACCGCAACCCCTGCCTTTGTAACTAACAACCCCACTGCAACTGATTGTTGTTACTCAGTGAGTATAATGGTTTAATATTTTAGTTACTTCAGCTATTTGCTTAAAAAAAAATTACACAGTTAATACTTCTATCGGTAAGCAACATGGAGAAGGACAATATTATTGGATCACTTTTTGGGATGTAACTTTATGATCCACTAGAGGGCAGGAAGGGCTTGTGTATGCCAGTATGTTGTGAGTTCAACTTTGATTCTCTCGAACAGAGCTTTTGCTCTGCTCTCCTGCATTATGCAACCAAGACCAATGCAGCAAGAAGTATTTGTCTTGCAGATTTAACTGGAGTGTCTCATAATAATGCCATGCTATGTGTGTAGCAATTGACCTGTTTATTTTTCTGGACGATGGACATTAAACCGAGACCTTTGACCAACAGGCTGTAGGCCTACGGGTAATCAAGTTAGTTATACTGTATGAGTAGGTGGGAAAGTCCTGAGCCAGTGACTAAACATTAGACCCATGTATGGGCTCAACACACCTTTCATTCATCACCTGCAGACATGCTCTAAGCACACAAGCAGTAATTATTGTAGAAGTGCATTTCACTTAGTTTACATTTTTGTGTGAATAGTGTAAGAGTGTAAAATATCAGTGCAGCTCATAAAAGGCTTGCAGCTGTGTGATGAAAAGAAGGTTTTTAGAATTAATGTAGCATTTGTTCGAAACTAAAGGTCCTGTCTTTGCCATTGCTTTTGAGTAAGAACAATGGGGCGGAGCTTCCCTGTTGTCACCACCGTGATCGCTGCCACTTTTGCCATCTATGGATGAGAACGACAAGGCACAAAAGCATGTGTTTGCCATAAATAGTGCCGGCTGATGAGGATTACGCTCCAAACGCAGATCAAATTCCATGCAGGGTACGGCTGCCCCTGGACTCTACCCAGGTTCCAGTCCTACTGGAATAGAGCTCCCGCAGGCACCCGTCACCCCGAAAACTGAAAGCCCTCAGCACAAGTCTGTAAAAGGCTGGTTTAGGTTTTTACGAAATCCATGCATGGCAGTATGAACTTAGTCCAACAGATCAGGTCATAGTTATTTAAATTTTAACAACTGTTAAAAGGGAGTGAATGTGTACGTCAAATTAAGTTTTAATGTCTACTAAGAGCTTTCTCGTGGTAAACTGCTTAACACTAAATACCAGCTAAACCAGAGTTGGAACTATCTCTATGTGCTGTTAACACATTCCTGGGACAGTATAGCATAAGGGTACATGTGCGGTGGTCATTAAATAAACAGGGTTTAAAAAAAAAAAAAAAAAGTTGTTGTGCAGTTGTCAGCCACTTGGTTTATCGTAACGTGCTTGTTCTGCTAATACCAGAAACAATGTCCCTGCTGAAGCGCCATTCAAACACAAAGTTTCACCTCAACACACCATGGCTTCAGTGAGTGTTCTCAGTTCACAAATGGGGCTTAACTCCCCCAACATGCCACAATTTGTGTTTTTTTCCCTCCCACAGTATACATTCCAAAAAGACCAAGCAGACAATGGAACCTAAAACACTCCATTTAATTTCCTTGAAAATAATTTTCTACTTTATTTCAATACAGGAATTCATGTAGTTCTCTATATTTTTCACACACCTGAAGGATCTAAACAAGAGATACAAAAAGTGCTTTGTTTGCTTAGAATGTGATCTGCATAGTTAAAAACCCAGAGTAAAGAGGTAATATTGCCACACGTATTCTCTGACAAAAACTATCCAAGGCCGGCTAGTTCGATCACACTTGATATTGGCAAAATATTGAATGGTAGCCTTTACTATCGAGGCATTCCGATAGCATACTTGTTCAGCGCTAAGCAAGTCTATTGACATAAAACCATAGCTGTGAGCGTGTGGCACCAAATGCGTGCAATGCCACTTGTGCGCATGGACTGGCTGTCGTTCCTCTCGAGGGTGGTGCTTTCATTTTGGCTGTTGTTCTTCTAGCTCCGGGAGGGCACCTAGGTTTGAAGAACGCTCTGAACTTCAGCTGTGCCATCTGCTAGGACTGGGACACATTGACTGGCAACCACTGGTAGGCTTTTATTAAATTTGAGATGTCCTTCATGCAGGGAGAAAAAAACTATTCCAATGGGATATAAGCATGTGTAGAAAGTGCTGATAAGGTGGGAGTTCTGAAGTCCTGATGGCACTTCTCTCAGGTCACAAAGGTCTGCCCTCCAGGGACACAACCACACTTCCGCCGAGCTTGTCCGCAAGGGTGGATCGGTCCTGAATGTCATCCAATCCATTCACCTGCCATTCATGTTTGATGCCTGAAAGGAAAAAGACACTTAAGTGTTACAGGATTCTTTGTTAAATGACTATTAACCAAAAAAAAAAAAAAACAGATATACAGTATGTAGTTATGTTGGTCAGAGCACTGACAGTGTTATGAACACAAAAATCACTGCTTTCTCATTTTCTTGTTCTACAAAGTTCATCCCACAATTATGACTCCCACACCAATTTCAAACTTAAGCACTGAATTTTGTGGTACACTGAATTCCCTCAGCTGACTTCCATCATGCTAAATGCTGAGTTGAGGAGATTTACCAGTGAGAGCAATGGAAACTCACTATAGGATGTTAAGTGCTGTTTTACTTTCCACTGTCCTCAAGTATAACAATGAATCTCAGTTGTTGCAATTATACATTGAAGATTTGTTTCCAAGGCACAAATCCTCCCATTTTCTGAAAAGGCTTCCAGTATGACCTTTAGTTCCACAATCAAATCAAAGGCTAAAATACATTTCCATTTAAATGCTCTCTAAACACCCAAACTGATAACCAGCTAGATATTTTTCACACACACACACACACACACACACACACACACACACACACACACACACACACACAGACAGCCCAAAAATTAAGCACTGAAGCAAAAGTAACATTGTGTAAGAAGTAATTTGGAAAAATATTAGATGTGAATCTTCGTGAAGCAGCATTCCCCAGTGACTAGTCAGTGGTTTCATTCATAGGAATCATGAAGTACCAAGATATTCAAAATGACATACCGCTGAAGCACTCTGGGAAGGTCCTGTGAAAAGCCATAGGAGAAACTGTCCATATGCTACATAAATGTCCAGTTAATGGACTATGAAACCTCAAGGGTGAAACTGCAGCTCCTCTCAGGACTACGGCAGCTGTGGGAGGGTGTATGTTGCCTACACACAAAATACACTGCCGCAAGAACCATTCCATTACAAGCTGTGCAGCTAGGATTTGAGTAAATTTGGTAAATGACCTCCTATTGACAATCTCATCCTCTGCTGCCTTGAAAGGACTCACACGAGCGTCAGTTATGAACAAATCAGATGGTACACCGTCAGCGTATCGGCGTCACAGATAATTTTGAAAATGCTAAGCAATAACTTAGGTTACAAAAGTGGAAGGTGAAGGCAGCACTAAAGTCCTCTTGAGAACCAGCTCACCTGTAAACTTCTTCTTGATGGCATCTTTGGAGCTGGCATAGATCATCTTGCTTTTTAAAGGAGCATTTTCAGGGGCCCTGTCAGAGAAAAACAATGAAGAGACAAAGAACACCACATCTGCACCACATGCAGTTTGCTCACAGAGAGTACTTGCACACGGCCTGTTAGGTGAAGATGCGAAGATCTACGAAAATTCGTGCATTTTCCACTCCAAGCTGAAGAACAAACTAATTTTAGCCTGCTTGCCAAGTTCCTAATTCGATCAGGCAACCAACATACCAAAACACGAATACCAAGTCTTCTTTCTTAGACTCTTTCGTCTCGTATGTTGCGTCGTACAGGCCGTAGCGGCAGTCGTTGAGAGGCAGGAGCTTCACGAAGGAGGCGTACGGGTCGTCCACGGTCTCCCCTATGTCGCCGACCAGGATCTGCTTGCCCTGCTCTACGATGATGGTCTTCTTGTCATCGCTGAGGCAGAACAGCACAGCCTTCTTGCGCTTTTTGACATCTTCCGACGACGAGGACTTGCGCACCTTCATGTCGTTGAAAACCTTGATGACTTCATCGCTGACTGTGACGCCAGAGGCCTCGGTTGAGAGAAAAGCAATGTTCTGCAGTTGCCACCTCGGTCATCTACCGTGTGTCCACACTTAAGACAGAACTATACTACACCTGGGGTACATAATGGCACAAGTTGTGCGGCAGAAGTTGTGCTCAAGTTAGGACTGAATGTCAACAATGTGCACAACACTTTTTTTTTTTTTTTTTTTTTTTTTTTTTTTTTTTAAGTCTGGAGATCATTAATGGACTATGTAGTACAGATGAGGGAGAATGTCATACAGTCAGCTCACAAACATACCGACACGTCTCTTTTTCTCAGTTTGGCTCGTGTCACATTACTTCTACTTTATTACTAAGAATCTACTGAAATTTAATTCAAACTATTTTACAACCTTGTCTGTGCTGACCAACTATTTTTACCTCATATACAGCCTAATGGACTGAAAATAGTGAAAGTTCAATTGCTAAACTTTACATTTATCAGTGTAAATTACTGTTGAAACCCAGAAACTGCATTAGCCCGATAATAATTTTAATGACAGATTTGTTAAACGTCTCTTTAACTGGAGTATCAAAAATATGGTATATACATGCACACAAAACGTAATTTATTCCGAGTCTGAAATGGGAACTTAGCTGTGGAAGGTTACAATAAATAAATTAGCAGAAATAAAAAAGATTTTATTTATTCATTAATAACGTGTACATTCATTTGGCTGACTGAGGGGTGCAACTGGAACATAAGCGTCAGGAAGGACATACATACAAAACACATTTTGTGGTAAACGTGAACATTATAGTATAGTATCAGTATGATTTCCCCCCTAAAACGGTGTTCCTCACACGCAGCTCCGTGCAAACGGGATTTAATCGCTTAGTACTTCCACACGCACACTGACTTTCCAAACCCCAGCAGCAGCTCTTCCCTTCACCAGCCCAGTTACTTAGCATAATTACGTCTGTCTGTGGCGGTGACTAAACGACCCTCTCAGAAAAACCGAGAATACCGTTAAACAACGGAGAAGATGACTCGCCCGCGGGGCGCGAGGCTACAATTGCACCAAAATGGCCGCCCGGACCTCACGGCTCGTTTTATTATAGTGCCGCACTTGTAATCACCGCCATCGGTGAGTTTGGCGCGAGCGCGTTTTCCCTCGCGACCCGTCCCGCAAAGGCGACGTAAACCCACGCACGCGAGGCACCGCGCGACTGAAGAGCAGGGCTGGCCGCCGCGGGACGTCTCGCTGCTCACCATGATGTTTCCAGGCGGCCGGGGCCGGAGTCCGCGATGCACTGCGCGGATTAGGGCGGATTAGGGTGCGGGAGCGCGGCGGCGGGCGGCTCGCACGAGACACGCCTCACGGGCGCGGGGTCAAGCACCAAAATCCCACAGGCGCTTCTGCAGCCGCTGACGACTCGTGTTTTGCGCGGCGCGCTTCCAATCCTTCACTGCCACTTTATAAATCCGCTGTGTTGAGGTCGCTGTTTGGGACAACCCTAGGATTCCGTTCCAAAGTGTTCATTATTCCTGTTGGATAAAACAATACAGCGACTCTTTCCCAATACCACTCGCCTAAAATAATGAAATGTGTTGATTAATCTAAAAGAACACAGCGAGGCTTCAAGGTTTCAAGATATACATATTGTTACCATAACCCTGCGTTAGATTTTTAACCAAAATTCCACCCATCCATCCATCGACATGAGTAACCATCCGTTCAGTGCAGGGTCATGGCAGTCGGGATGCCTGACCCGAAAGGAGACGGGCCGAACCAGGGTGCACCCTGGACCGGACAGCATCCTTTGCAGGGCAATCACACACGCACTACTGGCGATTTAGCGTCCCCACTTCGCTCGAAACACATCTTTGGACTGTGGGAGGAAACCGGAGCAAGGTGAGGAAACCCAGTGGAACTCGAGGAGAAACCCCTGCTCGGACTGAGCGATGATCTAGGTGTACCAAGGCCCCGGCGCTGCCCGCTGGCCCACTGTGCTGCCCAGCTGTAGCCACTTGTTTAAGTTGTTAAAAATAGATTGTAAAAGTCTTTTGGGACCAAAGCATCAATCAATCGATTAAACAGTAACTTGAGCTTCAACTCTCAGTGACAAACTAATTAAAATGTCTCCTAAAACCTGTCCTCTAAGAACAGTGCTGCAAATTCCTGATTTATAGAGATATTTTCATTTTTATAAAAGTGTAAAGGTGCTGAAGTGGCTTTAATGCCCTATTCTGATTTGTTGTTGCATTACTGATGCTCTGCTTGACACTGGGGGATTCTGGGAGGTTCAACAGGTGATCCTCTAACCATTGTGGCAAGTGGGAGGGCTCAGAATGAAGTGGCAGAACTCTCTATTATCCAGCAGTTTGTTTTGTACTCTCTGTTGTGCCTTTGTTAAGGCTGTTTTTGAAAGACTTGGTGTTTGATAAAAGCAACTGTTTCAGAACTCTGTTTGTAGTAGTTCTATGGTGGGACACTGCTATATTAACCTTAATTTTTAATGGGTTATATTTAAAAAAAAAAAAATTGCTGGGTAAACTACTTAATCACTGATTTTATCTTGAAAACAGGGCAGTGCTCTATGGAGAGTCAATTTGATTTTTGTGAGTAGTCTGGCTTTTTCAGGACAGATATTTCTCAAATTCTCTGTACTTGCTTTTATTTGAACTGAAAAAAATGAAATGTACTGCACTTATTGTATTTTTCTGTGCGATGTATGTTGCTTTGGAGAAAAGAATCTTCCAGATAAATAAATGTAAATATAAATGATAGTAAACAGCCATTTCCTACATTTATCTCTCTATTCAGATAAAGAGAACAGGTCCAGAGGTCTGGAAGCTCTCAACTATAGTTTTTGCAATTTACAGTTAGCTACAATTATGACTGCAGTTGATACATGCATGTACCACTGTAACAATTCAGTGGTTTGAAACGTTATTATTGTTGCTTACAAGGATGAAAGCACAACCAAGCAATGAAACATTTTTATTTACGCTTTTTAATGACACCATAAATTACAGGAAGAGCAGTGAACAAAATTTTTAGGACTGATTAACAGAAGGCACTACGGTGAAAGATTTGATTCATGTGGTCAAAGCTAAATTAGTCAGATAAGCTAATTACTAATATGCCAGTTTAATCTGTGTGTGTTCAGAATTGTCACCATCCTCCACTGATGATGTACTTTATATTTTGAATGCTGTCTTATTAGCCGACTACACTGTTGTCCTTCAAGGCTATTTAATGTTTCTTGCTTCTCACCTTGGTGTTTCCATACTGGGATAGTAAGAGTGTGTGTGTGTCTGTATGCGTGTATTCTTCTGGACGGGGGAGAACAGAGCTGTTGACTACATGCTCCTTTCAGATCCCTTTCTTTCTCATTCTGTCAGAACCAGTAGACTGTGTAAGCCCAAAACTATGTGGCAACCTACTCTTTTGTATGGTAAGCACGAGATGAATGCTTGGTGCCATAGCCGCGAGGATGGGCTACTACTTTGACCCGGTAGATTCCAGGTCTACGACCATTTGTGGTACCATGACGCACTGCAGGCACCTTCCTGGAGTCACGCTCCAAATTAGGCATAGGAAGGGTTCTTGCCCGAGTTCCAACCACACCGTGGCATTGCCTCTGGCACTCCTCTCGAGTGGGGAAGTTGTTAGAGTTGCCGTGGCAACCACCGTACCAGAAGTGGGTGCAGTGGCCTGTGGCACTGTTGTAGTAGTAGCGGGAAGCCCAGGTGCTGCATGGACCAGGACTGGATGGCAAGGAGCATTTTGCTTCATGATCTGTAAATGGCAGAACATAAGTTATTCCCCTTTCAAAAGAATGAAAAATGAAGACATCAGATCAACAGCAGTGTTGATAACGGCATCCTGCAATTAAAGTTCTCATGCTCACCATCATTGGGACGGTTATGACAGCCCTCTCCGTTGGATCCAGAGGCAAAACCCAGCTGGTCATAACAGCACCCATAGGTACTTGTGTGACATTCATCCTTGGACTCAGCCTGGGACGTAGAACGAACCTAATAGTAAAATGAAAAATAAGAGAAAACACATGTACATTGAACAGGACTGACATACAGTTTCTTAGTAGGTTTCGGACACCAAGACGTTGTCTGGAAATAATGACAATGCATATAATACTTACAGTCTGATCTGTTTGTTTATATTTAGTGAAATGGAAAAATCCAAAAAAAAGTCATAATTCATCATTTTGTGTTAAATTTACCGCAAGAATCTGAGTATATCAGTAAATACACGCTAGGTGTAAGTAAAGACAATGGAAATACTTTTCATTCATTAAGACAAGAAGAAAGAGGTCCTCATAATGCAAAGGCGGTACAAGGAGGACCGTGGCATTGGAGTGACCCTTACTGTAGAAGTGTAAACATTGTCATCCTGACATCCCTCTCTATTGGGACCGTGAGCAGCAGTCACACCATCACGGCAGCATCCGTACCTGCCCAACACCGAAACACAGAAATCAGAACATCTTAGAACTGAAACTAAACCTGAACAATGAAAAATTCTCCATTAAAAACAAAGACATATTTCCAGATGATAACATGAGGGATAGACAGCATAAGTACAATGTTAGATCCCTGGCACAGATTTACCAACCTGGTTTGTACTTTATTCACCTGTACACTTTGTACACTTAGCTTTCAGCAAAAGGGCTCCTGTATAACAGAAATCCGCTACAATGGCTTATGAAAAGGTATATCTTTTATCATACAACGTGCTTATGATTCAGTACGACGGCATTTTTCCAGGTAATTTTATTTCCACAACAGCTTGAAAAAGAGTCGATATAAGAACGTCAGTCACCTTTTCACTCTTGTTATTTCAGTCAGTGGCAGGTTTTTAAAAGGAACTGTCACAAAGGGAATCTTTCTAATGGAGTTATTTTATGGAACAAATTAACCTTACTATGTGAGGAATGGATTAATATTCTTTCTTTTTACACTAATGTGAACACTCCTGTATATATCAGTGGACATTATATATAAGTGATACTTTACATTAGCTGAAAGGTAATGATGGTAAACAGCTTACATTGAATGCAAATTTTTTTGGAACTGTAATTGCTGTGAAAAAGTACAGAAACTCGATAACTATGTGGAACACAAACTCCTATGGGAAGACGACATATCATCCTTTCCAAGCATGGTGTCTGAGATACCTGCTCTGTGCACATGTGTCCTGTGGACAGCCCTTCCCATAATGTCCCCTGGCTGCAGTGTGCCCATCAGGGCAGCAGCCGTACTGGGACTGGCCACAGTGCGGGCCATGGATGGTGCCGTAGGGGTCGTACACCGTGCTGACGGAGGACGTCTCCGTACGATCTGGCCTGTAGACTGAGAGGACCACAGTGTCGCATGGCACACAGGTCTAGGGACAGAGTTCTACACAGAGAGGACCATGATTCTCATGCAACACAGGGAGGAAGTGTGGGCTCACACTGTAAGCAACACAGAGAGAAGATATGAACAATAGCTGAGAAAATACAGACAGTTCTTGAGCCAGAGATGGCGGCACCTACTTAGTTCACGTATGTTCAGACACAGCAGATTGATAAATACAAGGCAGGCAAGGGATAGTGAACCTAATGTAAGTCAATGAGAAAATGATGAGCTACCCATCAAGCGGCTGTCGGGGCACTCTTCTCTCTGGCAGGTTTGAACGTGGTGTGGGCGAGGCTGGGAGCTACAGGTGTAGTCTGGGACTCGGGCTCCACCCACTGTGCAGAACACCTCCCGTGTCTGCTCCCCTGTCCCACAGGTTACTGAGCACTGAGAGACAGGGCGCAGGACATAGAAGAAAAACAGGTTGTTTTCCTATTCCGAAGCATCATCTTCGGACACCCGATCCGTTACACTGACCTCTCCGAAGCTGGAGTATCGGTATTCGGCACACGGCTGCATGGTGCAGGCCTGCTGGCTAGGTGGGCGTACAGCATACACGGCACACACGGATTCCTCCAACACGCGTCGTCCCGCCCTGTCATGGGATACGCACTGCAAGCTGCGGGTCTGGACCCCCTCGCCACACGAGACCGAGCAGGTGCTCCATGCCCCAGTCTCGAATCTGGAACAACATTGGTAATACCCAGGAATAGAGATCAGGGTTAAAAGACTCGATTCTGCTCTGTTGGTTCAAAATTCCCCAGTGACTCCGCGCACCTGTTGACCACCATGACCGTATGGGATCCTCACCTCTTCATTGTTAAATCAACATAACATCAATGGTCAGCTTGACCATCTGTAGAACATTCAAGATATTTGCAACCACTGCCCCTAATTTTAGCACAAGTCTATTACAAAATAGATTCTACAAAAGAAATTTTTTTCAGTTCAAGCTGTATGAGCAACACAGGGAGCTAAGTGTTCTTTCTCTGGTACCAATGAACCTCATGATGACTGTTTCCAGTGCTGTTTTTGTGCTGTAGCATTGTACAAACCATAGCGGACAAGTATATTCACTCACGTGTATGAGCGAGTGCATTCGCGTAGGTTGCATGTGTGGTTACCTGGCTAGGTGAGCACACAGGTGCTCTGGGTTGGTTGTTAGGCTTGGTTTGTTGGCTTGGTTTTGCTGGTGGTATGGGTTGATGGTTCTGAGTTGATGTGTTAGATTTGGTCTGTTTGGTTTGATGGTTAGTTTTTGTGTTGGTGGGAGTAGGCTTGGTTGGTTTCTGTTGGTGGTTCTGACTTGGTCTGTAGATTTGGCTTTGTTGGGTGTTGTTTGGTGGTTGGTTATTGTTAATGGGTTGTCTGGATGGCTGGTTTGTTGGGTTAGGCTTGCTTTAGGTATTTTGTTGGTGGGTGTGGTTTGGTGTTTTGTATTGGTGGGTTAGGCTTGGTTTGGTTATTTGTTGGTGGGTTAGATCTGGTTTGTTGGTTTGGTTTGTGTTGGCGGGATTAGCTTTGGTTTGGTGGGTGGGTTAGGTCAGTTAAGCATCTTGGTTTCAGGGTATGAAGATGTATGTTGGTTATGCTGGGTGTTGTTCTCTGTGGTTTCGGGTTGGTGGCTGAACTGGGTCCTTGTGTATAGCCGTTGAAAAATACGCACGAGGTATAACATCTTTTCCTGTGTATCTTGAATGAATGAATGACTCACGTGTATGAGCGAGTGCACTCGCGTAGGCTGCATGTGCGGTTGCTCTGAGGCCTGGCTAGGTGAGCGCACAGGTGCTCTGGAATAGCCTCGTGGTTGCTTGTGCAGAACACTCGGCGGGACTGGTATCCTGGTGGGAAGGACCAGAGGTCAAGGTTTAAATGGTACTTTCGCAGTTTTTGACAAGCAGCACGTTAATTACACTGTCAAGCCCTGCAGATTTAGATTTTCTTTCCACACTGATATTCCAAACTCTGAGTACAATACTTTCCTCCTGTCTACTAAAATGGAACAAGGAGCTTGGAAGAACAGTGTCATTGTTGGGCATCTGGGCACAGATGTGAGCAAAATTAAGAATAATAGTCATTATGAATGGAAAATTGCTAGTTTCATGAGTGCCACTATACCTGTCCATGTTTACATTTGTTTGTTTTGTTGACTCTTTTCTGCAAAGCAACTTGTAATGTTAGTCTACCTACAACTATTTATCCCGTTGTACAGCTGGATAATTTTACCGGAGCAATTTAGGGTAAGCACCTTGCTCAAGGGTACTGCAGCTGGAGGTTAAATTCAAATTGGCAACCTTCAGATGCAAAGGTAGTAGCACTAACCACTACACTACTTGCTGCCTACATGTAATACACCAATATAAACTTTCAAAAATTTGGAAAAGGTGAAAATAAATAAATTATTCCAACTATTCAAAAGTTGTGAAAATTTCTCAAAGACTGAGCGGTGAAAATTAATTGCATCTGCCTCATATTGAGAAGAAAGGGGAATGTTTGTGTGGAAGTGGAGGGAGCATCACCTGTTCCACAGTCACTGCTGCAGTCTGTCCATGGTCCATAGCTCCACATGTAAACCACCTGCTGCCCTCCTTGGGGAAGGTAGTACTCGTACTCTATGCCATGGTTGCTCTCCTGAGTAATCAGCTAAGGGAGGAAAAGATGGGTTTCAAATCACTGCATAAAATCAAACCACTGGATGAACTGAAGGCATGAGACACTGTAGTGTATAATGATAGAACACTATTTCAGTGTTTTTATTTGTTTCTCTCTGGCTGTGTTCTAACCTCAATGACCAGCTGCTCTGTCGTGGGCCCCCGTGCAATAATAGTTTCAGGGACCATGTCACTCTCTGCTCGGCGCTTGTAGTACAACATGGTGCCAGCAGCAGGGATTGCTCGTGTAAAGTCAATGAGCCCGTGTCCATTCAGATAGTACGCACCATGTGAGTTCTTGATGGCTGGAACATCAGTAAGAACAGCAGCATGAAACATAAGTAGACCTAAATATGGGCACCCTGTTACCTATCACCAGAGTTAAAATGGCAAAGGCAGTAATGAGTCTATCAAAAGTACAGAAAATATTCTTTTATATATATATCTTCCCCCTCTGAGCACTTACCCAAATAGTTGCGTGAAGCAACCATTTCTCGGATACGGATGGTAGTGGCACCTACTGGGATGGTGACTATCTGATGGTAGCCTGGAGTGATAAGGAGCCCTCAGTTACAGGTTCATCGCAGTCACATCCTTCGGGAATGTGCTAAAGTACCGCTGGACTCTAAACACTCATACACACCATTGGGAAGGTCACGTGTGGAGAAGGTGTTCCGGACAAGGAAGCAGGACTGTCCATCGCCCCCACACTGTAGGCACGGGTCCTCCTGTTTAGAGGACTCCAGCACATTGTCGCAGCCCAACATCTGCAATGGAGAGAAGTGACATTTATGTGAGCCGGAAATGGCTCACATGGGCATTTCATAACATAAAGTGACATGTACAGTCAGACCCATTCTGAATCAGTAAAAGCAGCAACACTCCTCCCTAGGTATGGATGAGGATGGATTGACACCTAAAATGTGGTCCACAGCACTGAAGTTTCATCCCATTTCTCCTTTATCTGTGCAAAGGCAGTGCGGTCCGAGAGTTAAACTTGTGCAGACCTCAAACATACCTTACAGACCCCCTCTACACAAATGTCCCTACTGCCTGGGTAGCAAGGGGTGCCGTCCACCACTGCAGGGCGATGCCGGTAGAAGAAGGTGCCTCCTTTGGGGATGCAGTTCAGCTCACAAGGGTTCACCGCTTCAGAGAAAGACACAGACCATTTTTAGAGTTAGAGCCCATCCACTGTGAGGTATTAAGTAATGATGTCATCCACAGAAATGCCCCATCTCATCACAGCCCTCACTTTGATTCCTCTCAGCACTTTACAATAATGTCCCTGCATCATACCTCCATAGTATGGCAGCCACGTGTGGAGCCTCCCTTCAAACTTCACTCCATCGAATTGTGAACACTGCTGCTCCCGGAAATCCCTGGATCCTGGTGAACATTCCTTCATAGGACACAGCAAGGATGCAGTTGAGAACAGTTCTATACAGGGAACCAAAATTGGCACAAAACTAATAAAAAGTTTTATATACTAGGGGTGCAAAAATTCACAAGGTATTTGAGTGACCAAAATCTTAGCAATATTACTCAGTGCAGTTATGTCCAAATACTGGGGGCACACAGTAAAGCATATTTAACACTGTGTCTTTCAACGTCTATGTTTTATGTATGTGTGACAGTATATATTACTGTCAAATATTACTGAAATTTTCAAAAAAATGCAAAAGCATAGCTTTGTCGTTATTTTATTTGCCCTGTCAATATAATAAACATACAAACTATAAGCCTCACCGATTTTATACACCGTGAGTATGCATGCTAGCATTCAGTCACTTTCGTCTGCCAATCGGTTCAATAGACATCCTGTAAGCAGGTGGTTCCAGAATACAAATGTACAGCACAATGTGTGTGTTTCTATTTACATCTTGTACAAGTGCGATAGAGTGTGTGTTTGTACCTGGGTGTTGCAGGAACGGTAGGCTTTAGCTGGTCCTACACAGTTGCCTCTTCCACCTGTCCTGCCAGTCCAGAGAGTAGATCTGTGAGATCCCGAGCCCTGTCTTTCACCTTATCGCCTACTGGAAACCTTGTACAGTTACAGCTTTAAAAGTTCACAGTAAGTTACATGCTGTATGCCAAAATATACATGCCAAAGCAACTTTATAACACTTACTCATATCTGTGTCAATATGGTTTCACCCTCCAATAAACTTTGGTTGACTGAGTACACAGTAAGATATATTTAAATGTGGTAAACATAAATATTACTACGCTTTTTATGAATACTTGGATGCCTTTATAAAAGAAATATTGATAACGTTCAATTTCTGCATCAAATTTTGATGTGATTGCAGGTGGCAATACAATCATGAATATCTAAATTAATCACTTAAATTGTGGCAGGAAAATTTGCACGAGGAATGTTTGCTTGTTTGCCTACAACAATAAATGAATAATGATTATAAAATGATATGATCCAGAAGTCTCACAACAGATGATTACTTGGATTATATTCCAGTCATAAGTACAGAGCTGCTTGAAAGTTTGTGAACCCTAAAGGGATGGTCATTATTCTTCTGTAAAACAAAGTAAATTTATAAAATCTAAATCACAGTCTTTGTATTTTTTTGTAAGATGTATGTCACTTTTGAGAAAAGTATCTGCGAGATGAATAAATGTAAAGGTAGATGTATATCCTTAAATCTTAAGTTTAATTTATAAAATGAATAAATGATAATGATTTACACACCAGATTCTACTTACCTGCTTTGCTTAACCAATGCAATGTGGGGTTCACTTATTTTTGCACCTGCACTACTTCTGTGCTTCTACTACACGCATGATTTCCTCTAAAGCAACGTATGGGGGAGGCGTGGTGGTGCAGTGGCGCAGCAGATTTGGCTGGGGCCTGCTGTTTGGGGTTAGGGGTTCGGGGTTTGAGTCCTGCTTGGAGTGCCCTGCAATGGACTGGCGTCCTGCCCTGGGTGTGTCCCTCCCCCCCAGCCTTGTGCCCTGTGTTGTCGGGTTAGGCTCCGGCTTGCCGCGACCCCGCTTAGGACAAGCAGTTGTAGACATTGTGTGTGTGTGTGTATGTGTGTGTGTGTGTGTGTGTGTGTGTGTGTGCAACATGTGGAATTGGTGATTACACACCTATTATGTCAGATGAGAAAGACTGCTTCTCATGAAGTGACCATTTTGTGGTAAAACTACTGCACTCAAGGGGTTCACATACTTTCAAGCAGCACTCTGCATATGTTCTTAGTGTCCTGGATTATATTGATACTTTTACCTATTTTTGCCATATTTGACCATATCTTCGATTCATTTAATACTGATTCTGTTCACTGTCAGCAGCACCAGCCCTTGTTTTGACATTTTATGCTATACAGCGATATCTTGACTGACCAAACATATTCTGCTTCATGATTATCCGGTCCGGTGAAACAGGGAACACCCTCAACGTGACATCCACATGTTCAACGTAATTATGGACAAAAGTCTTGGGAAATGTTGGACAAGGAGCAACAGTAGAGCAGAATTCCCAGAGCCTCCAGGAATGAAGTGGATTCTATTGACCACAAGCCAGTGACAACTTTAAACACATCCTTTTTTTGTACCATAATGTCAATCTCCAGCCCAAGAGGAAACCAAGAAAAGACATAAAACATCGTCAAATCAGAGACCAAAGTGGGCTGAAGAAAAATTATTGTTACATATATTTATATGTGCATTAACACATGTAAACAGAATAATAATCATTATCTTCCCATGACATAAAAACTCATAAGTTATATAACCTATAACTGGGCAGCAGGTAAGGCAATGGTTAGAGCTCTTGCACTCAGTGAACCCAGTTTTAAATCCTACCTCCTGCTGTGGTCATAGTATTCACCCTGCTTCAATAAAAGTTACCTAGTGGTATAAATGGGTATATAATTTTACGTATCTTAACAGCAAAGTTCCTTTGGAGAAATATATCACCTGCATAAATAAATTAAAATAAATTATCAGTTAGCATCTAATAATCTGCACTAGTCTTTCTTGAAAAAATTAGGAGGCTACATGGAAATGACTACTGTTACTGTTCAGCTGAGATTTATTTCTGAAACCCTAATAAAAGCTGTGTCTCCAACAGATGATTATACCGTGGTTCAGCAGAGTATGAGATGAGAAGGGAGCTTTTATAATTTCTGGAATAAAGTGCAGTTTGAAGCAGTGGCTTTTGCAACTCAGATAAGCATCTTAAAAGATTAGGAACAAAAAACCCTAGTAATGTGATTCATCAGTTAACTCATTTTACAAAAAAGTGATATCTTCTAAACAGCAGTTAATGCCAGATGACATTTTTCTTTATTTAAGAACAGCAGTAGAGTAGGGTCATAGTTGGTCATAGCTGCTGTATTTCTTAATTACATTCTATACCGACCTGCATTAGGTTACACCCTTACTCGTTTCTTTCTTACTTTTTACATATGTAAACAGATTGTACAATCTGGTACATTTAAACTTATAAAACTGAACATGTCACTGCACGTGTTTTTAATTTTGTAGTTTGTTGTTGTAAATCTGCTGTCATTGTCTAGTTTGTGTTATTAATATTTTAGCATTGTATTAGCAATATTAGTATTATAGCCATTGCAGTAGAATTTATAACTGTACATATGCAGTAGAATTTATATATGTATGTCCTTTTGTGGGAATGACAATCAAGTTAACTTTAAACCAGAGTTGATCCCAGAAGCACTGGCCACAAGGCTGAGGGGATACACCCTGGACAAAACAGCAGTCTTATTGCAGTGTAGCCACACACACACACAATTTAGCAGCACCAGTTCATCTGAACTGCATGTCTTTGGACTGTGGGAGGAAACCAGAGCATCCGGAGGAAACCCACACAGACACAGGGCGAACGTGCAAACTCTGCGCAAACTGAACGGGGATCAAACCAATATTCCTACACATCACCCACATCTTGTGATGGAGCAGCACTACTCGCTGCAGCACTTTGCCGCTCACCATTTGCATCATTTGTTCTGTTCAAATATCCTGCTGTAGAAACGGATAAAATTCGCCTAAAATCTGAAAGGTTTGCTCGGTGAAAAATATAACAGTATTCACGCAGCCTGACAACAGTGACTTTAGCAGAACACTCCTACATTTATTCATTCAGCTGACACTTTTCTCCGAAGCAACTTACAACGTTAAGGTTACAATTATATACCCATTTATACTGCTGGGTAATTTTACTGGAGCAATTCAGGGTAAGTACCTTACTCAAGGGCACTAAAATCAGAGGTGAGGCTCAAACCTGCAACCTTTGGGTAAAAAAGGCAGTCGCTCTAACCACTACATTACCAGCTCTCTTCTTGAGGTGTGCTGCCCATCCTCTAAAATCCTTGTAGTGTCTCCTTCTCATCCCCACACAGGGACTCCGCAGCACTAACCTCAACACTTTCTACAGCCATAAAATAAATGAACTCGAAAAACTTGCCCATGTAACACTGTGCGGCATTCCTGCACGACTCTTTGGCAAAACTCATCCTGTGTCATGTTTCGCCTATGATTCACCCTAGGAGCTAAACCACCTTCCAAGTGATATCTTCTTTTCATGCTTTTAGCAAGACACGCTCAATTATACGCCGCAGCTCAGAACAGCACAAGCCACAATGCCTCATGAGGAACAACACATCGTCATGTTTGTGATGCACAAAAAAAGTCAGGTTTGGCCTCTACTTGCCTAAATTACTCTTCCAAAGCCTTCGCTCTAAAGCCTAGACTCTGCAGTTTAGATCATGACTCATACAACAGCTCTATTACTGAGGAGCCCACATCTGCTGCCCTCTGCTTCTTGATATTCATAAAGGCGTCACTGGCAGTCTGACAGGGAACTGGGAAACAGACATGAAACTTCTGCATAGTCATTATTGGCATCCTAGACCAAGAGCCCTGGAGGGTGTTTTTGTTTTCTCATTAAACAGAATACAGTGCCGTAACATCTTAACAGCTAAGCTAGAACTTTCCATCTGTGGACTGGTAAGAGGGCAAGGGTGGTGCAGTGTTCTGGAGCCTATCCCTAGCCTGGGGGGATTCATCAGCCTATGCAGGGCCACACACTCACTCTCCCATTGACATCCTAAGGGCATTTTAGCATCTCCTATTCACCTGTACTGCATGTCTTTGGAGTGTGGGAAGAAACCAGAGCACCTAGGGGAAACCCTCGCAGGCACGGCGAGAACATGCAAACTCCACACAAGCTGAGTCGGTTTTGAACGGGCACCGTCAGGTGGCAGCACATGTGAGTAATCAGTATTTTAAGACATTAATTGAATGCATCTAGAATGGACCAGTGTTAGGGTTCTGAAAAATGTACACTAAGATATATATCATGAGAAAATATGGTTTTAATTTAGATATAAAAAATGTTTGCAAAGAAACAGCTACAGTTGCACAAATGCTGTCATACTTTAGGGAGGGATATATTACTGTTGGATCGATTAGGTTTTCACACTTTCTTAAATAAGAGAAAAATGTTATAATTCAACTTTACATTCTGACTGACAAAGATTTTGTTTGCATAATAGGGCATTCCCGCACAATTTCCATTTGGCGTTTAATGCAAAATAAAACTGACAAGTGAAGAAGTCAGATGTCATACATTTACACATTAACAGGCTTGTGCCTAAATTAGCCATTGGAAATAACTCATTCGAGGAACTGGTGGAGGTGTGTTGGGAGTGAAGAGAATAGTCATTCCCATGTTAGGAAAAGAAAGGCAACATTTAACATGCAGTACGCAGTGTGATAATGTGACATGATCGGGGGATGTGTACCTCTGTGAGACACATCGACGGGTTCTGACGGCCACCCCAGTGCCACAGCTGCGGCTGCAGGAACCCCAGGGCTCCCAGGCCTCATAATAGTCTCTCCGTGGTGGTGTGCCCTCTGGTGCCTGGAGCAGAAAGCCACAGCAACGTGCTGCTTCAATTTGTTTTCACGCAGATGTACCCCTCGACATTCCATGGCTTACCTTTATGTATGTCTGTGTGTATTTGAGTTTGTGTGTGTGTCTATGTATAAGACTGTTTCTCGTACAGGACTCTAGTCTGTCATATATCTCTGTATAAGACTGTTTCTCTTATAAGACTTTGGTCAATTATATATCTGTATAAGACTAGTTCACTTATAGGACTCGAGTCTGTCATATATCTCTGTATAAGACTGTTTCTCTTATGGGACTCTGGTCTGTTCTATATCTCTGTATGACTTTTCTATATAGAATTCTGGTCTGCTATATATTTCTGTATATATAACATAGAACTGGTGTTCGACTCACAAAAAGAGCTGGATCAAGGAACAGCTGCAGAAGAGCAAGAAGCAGAAGGATCTTCATTCTCTCTGAAACATACATTCAGGAGTTAGCCATTGTGTGCAATAAAACAAATGCAAGCTTTTCTTCATATATTAAATAAATGATCTTTCAACCATTTTCATCGCCTATGTAGGAAGAACCATCAACTTCATAAATCTGCAGGCCTAAAATGTGCTGAATAAATTGTCATGTCTCACATGATCTTCAAGCTTGCAACACTGTTGAAAGTGATTAGCTAATGAGAGGAATACTGTTCAGTAGCGTTTATAATAGTTTTTGATCTCAGCAGTATCTTATGAAATTTTCCCTCACTGGTAATAACTATATACGTTAACTGGTAATAACTATATACGATAACTTCCAAGAAAGGTTGCTTCTAAAATAAAAAAAAAATACCTGGCTGAAACACCATCATTAAAATTGCTGGATATGTGGAATGAAATCATGAATTTATTTAATGATTCATAAAGTATATACGGATAATGCATATATGTATTAATTGTATGTGTGTATATATACATATTATATATATATATTATATATATATATATAATATATATATATATACACACACACATAGTATATATAGACCTTTGAGTAGTTAGTATGAAGTAGAAATTGTATTACCAATTATTGTTGGTCCTGGATGCTCACTGACGTCCCAGTCCGCAGTCGAGTCTGGTTCTGTTTCACCTGTCAGGCTCTCCGAACTCATTTGTTCTTAACTTCAGGAGACATCGGGTGTCATGTATCTGTTAACTCTTTCTGTTCACACCCATCCCTTTGCAGAAAAATTAACAGCGAAAAACTCATTTCTGGAACTAGCAATTTGGACAAATTTTAATGAATACCCTATGATAGGTAAATTAAATTTCATATAATTAGCTTACTCAGGATTTATAAATGAAATGTTTGACCAGTGGGGTTATTACAAATGCATCATGCTGTCCAATAAATTTAAAATTGCAGTCTATAAAAATGAGTAAGGTTAAAGTTGAAGATCTGTATACATTATGGCAAAACATCTACAGTGCAGGCCTGAAATTTTCAAATTATTCTACTGAAATTATTCTAAATATGATCATTCTATTAAATATTGTAAATATATTATTACTTTTATTATCTTACTAGAACATGTAGTGTTGCATATTCATACAATCCACTTGTTTGAATTGGAAGCCCCAACATTTTTATCTAGTTGCATTTAAAATGTCTTACTTTGTTTGACAGGAATGATTGTTTTGTTTTGGGGGTGCGGTGGCGCAGTGGGTTGGACCACAGTCCTGCTCTCCGGTGGGTCTGGGGTTCGAGTCCCGCTTGGGGTGCCTTGTGATGGACTGGCGTCCCGTCCTGGGTGTGTCCCCTCCCCCTCCAGCCTTACGCCCTGAGTTGCTGGGTTAGGCTCCGGTTCCCCGTGACCCCATATGGGACAAGCGGTTCTGAAAATGTGTGTGTGTGTGTGTGTGTGTGTGTGTGTGTGTGTGTGTGTGATTGTTTTGTTTTTTTTTTTTTCCCCCAAACAGCACCACAGTAGTTGTTTGAATTGTTATGTTAGTGTTTATTTCTAAAGTTTAATTCTGCTGAAAGGTATCTGGTCACTAATGTCTATTCATAGGTCTTTGAGGTTCATTGTATATTTAGTTTTTTATAGAGTGCATCAATACATTTGTTAACGTCTGATAATACAGCAGATATACCAAAAATAAAATCAGAAATGTGCATCTGGTCTTTTCAAACTGAGAAATAGTTAAATAGTAGTTAGAGAAGTGGAATTAAAAATAATAATACTTTTTAAAAAACTGCTAATTCTAAGAATCAGAGGTTTGGCTTTTCGTTTAAATATTTAATGTGCTGCTTTTCTGTAAGTGTTGGGGAGATTGTAAACTATGATGCGGTGTTGTTAGGGTGTGTCAAGCTAAATTAACCATTTTACAGCAGAAAGAGTTCTATGGTTAAACCCTGTGACTTTACTAAAAAAAGCTTGTAGATAAATTATAGAGTGCTAGCTTTATGAGTGCAATTGATTTTTTTGCAGACCACAGAGGCATCATTTTCTCTGATTAGTACTTTCTTGTCTTGAGTGGCATGCTTTGTATGAAAGTCGGCATAATTATTGTTGGTCTGTTAAAATACACATCACACTTTTTGATATGTGAAAAATTATTTATGATTCTTTGTATAAGAGTTTGTACAGTGCAGTTGGTAACATAATGTTTGGAGCTGCTGCCTTTGGATCCAAGGACTGCAAATTCAAATCCCACTTCCAGCTGTGGTAGCCTTGAGCAAGGTACTTACCCTGAATTGCTCCAGTAAAATTATCCAGCTATATAAATGGGTAAAAAATTGTTGATAGCTTAACATTATAATTTGCTTTTGAGAAAGTGTCACATAAATGCAAATCTATAATTTTCATTACATATACAGGTAAAAAATAAGCAACTTGAATAACTTGAAAATAGCAAGCATCAAACTCCTCATACTAGTAACTAACACGTTGAATCAGGAAGTGTATAGAAACACAACATGCAATTTTAAGGACAATACTTAAAAACTGCAATATATTTAATATTACAGTATTGAGGTATGGTCATGATGGACATTGGATTTCAAGTTGAATTCGTAGACATGGCTCGTTCAATAACCAGAAACAGTATAGCCCTGATTGACTCCTACATTCATCTATCTCGTGTCAAAGGTCTGAGAACAGCAACAGAGAACAGCGTTAAAGATGTTCCCCGTTACAGTGATAATACGGACTGAAAAATGTTCAGTCTATGGAGAAACAATGTAAAGCAGGCCGATTTTTCCCATTTGCTGGGATACAGTGGAGAAGCCTCCGCCGACCACAGGTACAACCCATGGAAGAAATTAAGCAATGAAACATCAAGCAATTTCCCCATCCTTCAAGCTACCATACAGCAACAATGCCATTATTACCTGTAAACTAACTTAGAAGTCCTATTTAATCTAGAATGTCCAGGAGAGGTTGGGAGGCACTGGCACTTGGACCCCCAGAGGTTTTTTTTTCCTCCCTTAACTTTCAGTTGGGAGTTTTTTGTTCCTTTTCTCTGTGGCCAGTAGGCATACTTACAGCTTTATAAAAGCATTGATAATGTATTATGCCAGTCTGTAGTCAACTGTCTTCTTTGTTTCTTTATTTGATGTATTTGTTTCTTTGCTCTATTCCGGTGTTCAAGCGCTCTGTGTCACTGCATGAAAAGAGCGCTCTATAAAAATAAATTGAATTAAACCTTTGTGATTTTGCTTTTAGACCTTTCGTGCGTGGGACCACCAAGTGGGCAGAGGTGGAGGAGCGTAGAAATGTGGATGGGGTGTAGTTATATTTGTTATAATTATCCCCTTTAGATAACCAGCCAAGTTGCGGTCAACCGGGGTGGGGGGGGGACACACCCTAGACCGGACTCCAGTCCACCGCAGGGCACCCCAAGGAGGGCTCGAGCCCCAGACCCGCCACACAGCAGGCACCACACCCCCCCCTCCCCCCCGCCCTTTGAATAACCTGTATCTTTATATAATTATAAAGTTATAATTGATCAGTTACAATTTAACTTGCAAACAGATATCGGTACATGTCATGTTTGCAGTTTGGTAGTTATCTCTCCATGAGGAAAACACTGGATAAGTGCAAGTTATCTTTAGCCATCCAGCAGTTTCTCAGCTTTTTGTGTACCCACTTACTGTACATAATCATATACCAATGAAGTGCCCTAAATTTGGACACATACTTTATTATGTGGCCATGTGGTTTTCCAGCCTAGCATGCGTCACAAGGTCCACAGAGTTCATCTCAGCAAACTCATCTCAGAAAACGATAAGGCAGCACAAAACAGTAGTAGAGAGAGTCTCCTCTCCATGACTTTAATAATTACTAAAAACGTGTGATTTGTACGTGATTCTACCCCGACCTGAAATCACTTTAGCGACATCGTTAAAGCTTTCAAACAACTCAAAATTTGCTGAGGTTTTGTTTTTCCAGTCAACTTAAAGGTGTCTCCAGGAAGGAAAGATCCACCTGTTTGACCCACTGCTTTCCAGTTTATCTGAAGGACTGAGACAGAGGAAAACTTCTTTTTGTTCTGTTCTTATATAGCTTTTTTTTAGTTCCCGTGTTTCACCACATTTTTCATCTTGCAGCAATTTCTTATTAATATTATTTGTCGGTGGTGCAGCAGGTTTGGCCAGGTCCCGCTCTACGGCAGGTCTGGGGTTCAAGTCCCGCTTGGGGTGCCTTGCGACGGGTTTTGTTTTTGTTTGCCTTTTAATCCTCTGTTTGCTTATCTCCTCTGTCTCTTTCTATCATTCTTTTTTTCTTTCTCTCATTCATTTCTTACTCTTTCTCTGTTTTTTGCTTCACTGGGTCACATGTTCCAGGTGTCTCACAACAGGGCAGACTGTACTTAGGTGTCTATTTAAAGTAAACCTGAGTTTCCATTTAAAATTAACATTATGGGGTGCTAATATAATTATAGGTTGGAAGTTCCTATTATGCTGAAATATACTAAATGTAAATCCAGTCTGTTCACAATTTCATTGACATCTGTAACTGAAGTCTTGTTAGTTTTATTTATTTATTCTTAGTAACT
Organism: Scleropages formosus; assembly: GCF_900964775.1. Lineage (NCBI taxonomy): Eukaryota > Metazoa > Chordata > Actinopteri > Osteoglossiformes > Osteoglossidae > Scleropages > Scleropages formosus. Next base: position 30,897,651 of record NC_041806.1, read on the forward strand.
CACTAGTATTTTGTAGTTTATGCTATACTAGTTTATGTTTTGTAATCTATAATTATAGCTCTCTTTATACCTAGAGGATGTTAGCGAAGAATTGTTCCTAATGAAACTTGATCTGAGCGACAATTCATGGGTTTGTACTTCCTTGGACAGTCGAGTTAGATAATGGCTATTTATCACTTCTATGAAATATTGTTATTTGATATCCTTGATTTGTGTTTGCAGTTCCAATTTTACTCTGTATTGTTACCACATTCTGTATTTTGCATTGACCCAGTACTGACCCCAGGCTATTTTTCCCTGGAGAAATAATGGATCATATTGTGGATATGGACCAGTGTAACAGTTAAATTATTGAAAATCATGCAAACTCTTTCAGCTCTTCATATTTGTCTGAGAGTGTCTTGGACTCTGTTTGGTTTGGCCAAACTGTATAAATCTATAAATTTTGTGCAGGTACCAGTACCAAACATTGGTGTCTGGACTGTATTTAGGAAACAAGCTCTGTTTGGTTTCTAACCGTAACTCCAGAGAAACAGAGTGCCATGGTGACACAGGTGCCTCGAAGCTCCTGCGCTGAGGATTTAGATGTGTTTGAATCTGGATCAGGCTTTGCATTTGTATTTTCTCTCCGTGTTCGTATAGGTTTCTTCTAGGTGCTCCAATTTCCTGCCACAGTCCAAAAATGTGTTTCTCTGGAGAGGTGGTGTCCCTAAATCATCCTTTGCATGTGTATGTATGGGTGAATCAGTGTGTGGTGACTGCACTCTAATGGACTGGCATCCCCTCCAGGGCATACCATGCCTCTCTCCACATGCTCACTGGGGTAGGCTCCAGACCAAGGTGGCCCAGCACTGGATAAGTATTCATAGATAATGAATGTCTGAAGTCTGAACTTTTATTTAATTTGATTTTTAATTTTGTTGCTTTATGTTGCTGTTGTAAGATTATAACCCATTTATCTTTCTTCTTTATTGTAAAGCGCTTTGTGAATCTGCTTTTCAAACGCACTAGATAAAGTAAAAGTTTTCATTATAGTTCTTTTGATTTACATTTATTTATTTAGCAGACACTTTTCTCCAAAGCAACTTCCAATGAACTCTGTGTAGTGTTATCAGCTCACACACCTTATTCACCAAGGTGACTTACACTGCTAGATATACTACTTACATGGGGTCACTCATCCATACATCAATGGAACACACTCTCTCTGTCACTCACACTATGGGAGAACCTGAACAACATGTCTTTGGACTGTGAAAGGAAACCCATGCAGCCACAGGGAGAACATAAAAACTCCACACCAACTGAGTAGGGATTGAATCTACATCTTCTTACACCACCCAGGTGCTGTGGAACAGCAACACTACTCACTGTGCTACCTAAAGAGGTCATTTTTACTTTAGCTGATAGCTTTCTCCAAAGCAATTTTGGGATGCTAAGATCACAAGCTTACACTTATTTGCCCAATTACACAGGTGGATAACTTTACTGGAGCAATTGAGGGTAATTACCTTGTTCAAGGGTACTACAGCCAGAAGTAGGGCCCAAACCTGCAACCTTTAGACCTAAAGGCAGTAGCACTCACCACTACACTACCAGCTGTCCTGGGTGCTTCTTAGTTTAGCTGACACTTTTCTCCAAACCAACTTGCAACATTAACCTACAATTATTTACCCCTTTGTACAGCTGGGAAAATTTGCTAGAGCAATTTAGGGGAAATACCTTGCTCAAGGATAATACACCTGGAAAGGGTCCCTTGACTGCAGAGCTGAATGTCTTGGATAGAGGGTTAATTCCAGGATTTAGGTCAAGTCAGGGTTAAGATTGTCTGGTCTAGGCCAGCCAAAGGGAAAATATCTGTTATTAATCACTGCTAATGGTGCCAAGGACTCTGCTGACAATGGATGTTGTACATGTTGATGCTTTGTTACAGACTGAAATGTTAATGTTGGGTGAGAGTTTTTCAGTATATCGCTGCATAGATTTAGCGATAATCCAAGAATCATATACAATGATAGGGTTTACTTTGACATCTGTTTTCTAGAGTCTTTTGTTGGTGGATATGTTTATATAAATGATATCTGGCTGATTGGCATTAGCTGTGACATTAATTTGTGCAGGAAGTTCCAATAGAATGTTCTGTTTTGCAGGATTTCATGCCACTCCAAATTTCATCTCTACCATTGGCTTGACACTTGGAAGTTGTTATCCTTAGATAGAGCCCAGTGGATATATTTCGTCTAGTTGTTACAGATAGACAGGACATAGTATCCAGTGATTCAAAAGCGCTAACAATATGATAGACAGTGTCACATTCAAACAACCACATCGTTTCCTGGATGTTTAAAGATGCATTTTATGTAATATTTGACCTTCACTGTCTCATCTTGAATGGCAAAAATACTGGCTTTAAGTGACTGTGTGATGGGATGCCGTTTCACAGAGTAGAATGACTTCTGACTATCAGCATGGGCCTTCTCAACATACTTTCAAAAGTGTCTGTGCATTGCTTTCCCCTTCCATTTATGGTTACGTTGCTGGTTTTTATGATTTTGTCACATTTACTCTAGCTGTCTCCCAGCTAACTGTTCAAGCTGAGTTTGAAGGAGATTGCTTTACAGTCTTTTAGAATGGAATAGTTGGACTTTGTGAAGTTTTATTCTGAGAACACATATCACCTCATCCCCTCTTTTTTGAGATAAAGGGCATGGTTGACTATTGACCTTTGGTAAGTAACTCAATAGTTGTAAGCCATCTCCCACCTTTCTCTGTTGATAGGTATTACACTTCTATCTCAGCTTTAGCTTTTTGGCACTGATTGAGAGTGAGGAGTCTGTGTGTTCTTGTGTCCAGTGACTGCATGTCAGAGGACTTGTAGCTGATTATTGTATGAAACTGTACGTTAATATTGCAGTTGTATTTGCTGCCTTAATCATATTTTGGGAGTTTAATTTTTATCCCCTAGTTTATCCCCAGACTCTCTTTGCCAGCCTGGCAAATGCTGTGACAGCTTTTCCAATGTCCTTGTTGATTTTGCTTTCAAGTGACAGATTGCCTGTGATCATTGAGCTCAGGTACACAAATTCACGGACGACTTCCTGTTCGTAGTCGAGGATGCTGATGGACAGCTGGATGCTGATGTCTAGGCTCATCACCTGTGTCTTCTTTTAGCTGATCATGAGGCCAAACTCCTTGCAGGCATCCACAAAGCGGGACATCAATGACTAGCTTCTGCTAGGTGTGAGGGGCGACAAGTGAATGATGAGCAAAAAAAGAAATCCCTAAGGCAGACCTTGGCCTTTAGTAAGCGCCTTGGTCTTTGCCCTAAGTCTCAACAGTCTGAAGAGATTCCTGTCTGATCTTGTATGGAGATAGATGCCCTCTATAGTAGTTCCTAATGCGTATTTGACTATAACTGCAAAGAAGATGCCAAAAAAGTGTTGGAGCCAGGATACAACCCTGAGAATGTCAAAGGGCTTCATGGAATGATCTGGTGAGGCTGAGCAGAACTGGGGGGCAACCAACCTTAGCTTGATCTTAGCCAGGATCTAAAACAGGCCTTTTCTGCTGACGAGGTCAGACGCCTTGGTCAGGTCAATGAATATGATATACAGGGGTTTATTCTGCTCCTTGCACTTTTCTTGCAGTTGTCTGACAGAGAAAACCATATCGATAGTGGACTGTTCAGCTCTGAACCCACACTGAGACTCGGGGTAGATTCTCTCTGCAAAAACTTGGAGCCTCTTCAGGACAACATGTGCAAATAGCTTTCCCATGGTGCTGAGAACGGACATGTCATGATAGTTTTAAGAGTCGCTCTTGCTGCCCTTGTTCTTGTAGATGGTGACAATGTTGGCATCCCTCATGTCTTATGGTACGCTCTCTTCTCTCCAACATTAGCAAAGAATGTAGCTCTGGGATGAAAGTATCCTTGGTACATTTTAAAAGTTCTGGGGCAATGCTATCTTTCTCTGGGGTTTTTCCAGAAGAGAGTGCTTCCAGTGCTTTGCTTAATTCCTCCAGCATGGGCTCAGCATCGAGTTCAAACATAGTAGGTAGAGACTCAATGGTGTTCAGGGCTTTCTCTGTGACCACCATCTCTGTGGCGTAAAGATCTGAGTAGTGTTCTACCCAGCGTTCCATCTGCTTTGTTTGCTCCTTTAAGATCTCGCCTGTGTTCAACTTTAGTGGGGTGGTCTTGCACTGTGGTGGACTGATTTGTTGCCAATGTCCACAGCCTCCTGAATTTTGAAGCAGAGTTGGAGCCTGCAGTCATTAGTGCACCATGTGGTAACCTGTTGCACTTGGCTCCAAGCAGACCAGAGCACCTGTAGGTTCTCCTCACTGGGAGAGGACCTGTATGCTATCAGTGCCTGTCTTTTTTTTGTAATTTAGGGGCATTAGCACATCAAAACGGGCTTCAAACCAATCAGCGGACTCAACTGTCTTCTTCCCAAAGATGTACATTGCAGTATTGTAAATAGTGTCCTGTAGATGTTCCCATGTCCTGTTGATGTCAGTGTCAAGTGGGTGAGGCAAAGCTTCCTCTAATGCTTGAACAAACTCGGATACCTTTGTGGCGTCACGAGTCTTGCCAGTGTTATTGTGTGGCTTCCCTTCATTTTTGGAGTTGTAGAGTGTTAGCCGCTGATTGCTCACCTTGCTTCACACGAGCGAGTGGTCAGTGTCACAGTCTGCACTCTGGTCGCTGAGGGTCACACTGACATGTCAAACTGGTGTCAGTGTTGGAACTCATATGTCACCATGATACTTCATACTGTGGGTTGGTGTTGAAGAAGGTGTTTATGATGCATAGGTCGTGTTGGCAGCAGAGTTCAAGGAGGCGCTGATCATTTTCGTTCATCTTTCCTGTTTCAAACTGTAACAAACAGGATAGCCAGCGGTGGTGGTCACTGCCAACCCTGGCATTGAAGTCACCAAGGATGAATCATGGCTCCTGAGAAGGGACTTCACTGATGGCTGCACTAAGTTCGCCATATAACTTGTCCTTAGCTTCCTGGCAGGAGTTAGTGTAGGGGCATAGGCACTGAAGATGTTGACCAGGCCCACTGCTGTTTGAAGCTGGATCTTGAGCAGTCTCTCAGTTCCCTCAGTTGATGGTATAATGGAGCCAACTAGGTTGTTTCTAATGGCAAAGCCAACACCATGTTTCCTGGTCTCTTCTGGAGCCTTCTCATGCCAGAAAAAGGAGAAGTCTTTCTCCTTCAGAGTTCCAGACGATAACAGAATTGTTTCTTGAAAGGTGACAATGTCCATCTGCATTCTGCTCAGCTCATTGTTGAGCACTGCTGTCTTGCCAGCATCACTCATGTACTGCAGGTCTTCTGTACGCCCTGGATTTATGGACCTTATGTTCCAAGAGCCCAGCCTGAAGGCTGGATGTTTTCGGTGTTTCTTCGTTCTGCAGATGTAAGGTTAACAAACCACCTGTTACCTAAGCCCCACACACCCAGTGCAGCAAGTGGACTATGGCAAGGCAGCACCTGTTTGGGTGGGGGCTGCCCAGCTTGAGGTGGGTAGTAGCTGACCAATGAGATCTGTGGACCTCGGAAGCAACCCCTGGCACCTCACTTTACACCTATCAAGTGCAGAGGCTTATCACCTGTAAACTGTTGCTTCCCATATTGTGTCAGTGACGAAAAGAGATGCTGGAGTGTCCTCTTCAGGGCGCAAGCCTGGGCAAGTGAATTTCAGGAACCAGCTGATTCCCAGCAGTGGGTTCCCTCTCTCCATGCCAGTGACATAGTCCAAGGGTAAGGCAAAGTCAGTACAGTTTGGCACCAGTGTCATCACAAGAGTTACAAACTGAGGTTGATTACAACATCAACCTGCCTTACGGACTCTCCATATTTCTTCCTCAGAGTTTACTCCGAAGCCTTTCCCATGATTGGGCATGGTGGCAAGGCAGTGGAGGTTTTAAATCTGAGTTTTCCTTCACCTAGGTGGACTGCCTTTCCCAGGCTGATGAGTTCCATCTGCAACTGGTTCTGAGGCATTGGTGACTTGCCTTTGCCCCTTCTGTTGTCAATAAGAACAGTTTTGCCAAGCTTAGTAGCTAAACTACGCATGAAGGCCACGAACTGGGCTTTGGTTGTCAGAGGCTATTAGAGATGAGCGACAAAGGAGCATTTTATAGATTATCCCCACTACCACCTATGGCTGTGACAATAATTGAAACCACCTACTGTAATAATAATAATAATAATAATAATAATAGGAGACAACTGACATGCACAGTAGATACTACATCATGGGGGAGCTGCTTACCCTGTGTTGTGCTAATTTTGACGAAAGCTCATATTTTTAACTGAAATTTCTGTTTCTTGTGGTGTTTCTTGTAACACTGAGTTGATATTTTGTTATTCAATTTATTCAATTCAAATTTATGTAATGTGTGTCTTGCTTATGAGAAGGCAATCTGTATTGTATTTTCATGACTTTACAGCCTAAAAAAAATTTAGTTTTTTTTAACTTTAGATTTTGAGAAAAAATGTGCTCAGATACGGTTCACTTTATTTTTATAAAGTGCTCTTCCCAGCAGAGCACCGCCTCTCAGAGCTCAGATGAGGTCTGGGCACATTGTGTCTGTATATTGTACTATGAAGGTAAGACAAGAGGTTTTACACTTTTTTGAAAACTATTGCAAATACTTACCCTAGTACAGTATATTGAAACCTTTGTTGAGGAGAGTGATGCAAAAGACTGACTAATAGTGCATTATTATTATACCTCTACAGGGGGCACGGTGGTGCAGTTGGTTGGACTGGGTCCTGCTCTCCAGTGGGTCTGGGGTTCAAGTCCTGCTTGGGGTGCCTTGCGATGGACTGGCATCCCGTCCTGGGTGTGTCCCCCTCCCCCTCCAGCCCTACGCCCTGTGTTACCGGGTAAGCTTCGGTTCCCCGCAACCCTGTATGGGACAAGCGGTTCCAAAAATGTGTGTGTGTGTGTGTGTTATACCTCTCTAGATCTCTCAATAAAAATCTGGAAAAACTAATTATTCTGACTCAGTTTTCAGATGTTTTTCTTTTTACATAGTTACTCTAAAATGTTAATAATAAGTCAGTACCTTGTTACTTTGTAATCTGTGAAATCCGAATCCAAAACATGTAAACAATTTTTCAAATATGTCATTTTTATTTTTGAAAATGTTTTGTAGTATATTTCAGACCAGAGTAATGAAGAGCTGTCTTTACAAATAAATATTTTTATCACCCTTAATAAGATTTGACTGGGATACACCAGCAGTATTGATATTTATGAAAGCACTTAAAAAAACAGAGCTTAGAAACACAAATTTTATTGTGCAAAAGGAAATACTACAGAAAATGGGTTAGGTGTGTAACTTAAAAACTTGGACAACAAAGGAATCTTTTTTTAAAATTAATTTAATGACCTGTTACTGTTTAATGACTTGAGGTAAAGAATTACACGTATTCTTGTTGAATATTATTAACCTCTTGAATGAATACTGGACTGTCAGTTCTGAACTTCAGAGAAACAACAATATCTTTAAATACTGCATTTTTAGATTATATCTCACACATGCATAATTATCACATGGAAATGGGAATGAGCCCATGACACCCACAGACACGGATACGCAATGCAAACTGTTGAAATCAGACATCGGTTTCCAAATAAGATTATTTTTACCTACCTAAACATGACAAGGAGAAAGACTCTCAGTATGTACTGAGGTGAGGATTTCAGAGAAACCTCTAGTTTGGTTCTTTTATCTGACATTAGTCATTTTCTTCATCCATACAGCAGCAAGTACCTGCCACCATATATGCACTGCTAAACCCTTGGAAAAAACCAGAAGTGATTAAAAGTGGATATTATGGGCTTCAGAAGTGGATCCCTGAGTGCCAACGTGGTGGCTATATTTAGTATATCAGAACCACAAGCTCTTAGGTCCCTATTTCACTTCCCCTTCTCTGTTTTGACCACAGAACAGTTTGACCACACAGACCCCCACACCAGCTCTTTTTCTGGAGGAAACAAGCAAACAATAATTATGGGGAGCCACATGGAATGGAGAAGTCTGTACTTTAATCCAAGCAATGTTCTGTTACCATCTCCTCTTCCAGTGCAATGTGTAGGCTGGCTACTATTTTTACATGTTAAGTTCACTCATTAGCATTAACAGATGTCTACAGACTTTTGGTGCCAGAAATCAGAACAGTCCATTATGCAAGACCCCTAAAGTTGCCCTTTAGTTCTGCTTGTGGTCCATCCAAATGTGTTTCCAAATGTGTTTATGCTAAAACACAAGATGAGGGGATGAAAAAAGTTCCAGGGCTCATGAAAAATAAGAGGGCTCTCTAGGGCTTTGGAGAATTCAAGCCAGATGGTATTAGATGAAAATAGCAGCCTATGGTCCTCTTGGCTCTAGTGTGACCTGCGTAACAAGATCTTCAGGTATGAGTGTCACCAAGCTGTGGGAAACATGGATTGATCGCTGCGCTTTTGTGACCTCCTTTTTACTCAGCCCTGCGTTCCCTAGGGTGACATGGTAGCGATTTTCCAGGTCTTCATAATGTAAGAGGAAGAGAAAAGTTCCTAATGTGTCTAATGGTCATCTGAGTTCCAGTCGGCCAAATGTTGCCATCCTGACTTGGGAGGTAGAGATGACTACAGCCATAGGTCCTTTCCCTCTGCTATTCAACCAAGACAAAAGCTGATGTGTTCTTTGAACGTGTGCTTCTTTTTTCCAACATTTGCAGAACCGTTCTAGTTTCTGGGCTGTTTTGGTGACGGGCTACTGGAACTTTTGTGGAGTTCTGTGTAGGAGCTGGAGAAGGCGGGAGTGCAGATGGTTCTCTGGTGCTCATTAGAATATCAGAATTCAAAACAGTGGTGCAAGTCTGAGTCAGTCAAATGCTTTGGCAGAACCAATATGTAAAGGCAGTGAAAACCAGAACCAGTACATATCTCTGTGAATATATCCCGAGAGGCCGCATTTGGTTAACCTACAGCATTTCAAACCATTCCTCTCAGTGTTTTAAGCATTTAAATAACTCCGGATCCAAGTTCCCTTTGAACAAAACCTAAGGCAGTTTGCCTCAGTTTTCACAAGTGACCAAAGAATAATATACTACCCAAAGGAAAAGGTCTTTGGAAACTGTTTGCTTTTTACCCCACTGACAGTACCTACCAGCAAGCAAAGGGAAAACAAACTGCCTGCAGGGCTTTCCATGTGATCTGCATTGCTTTTATCTCCCATCCACAATTTATGCATCTTTTCAGCACAGGTCCAGAAACTTGCATCCACTTGCTTTTGAAGGAATTCCTATCCAGGTTGACCTTTCATGACAATTGACTCTTGCTTGGCCTACTTCTCTAGCTTTATCCACTGTGTAGGTTTCTTCACACTTAACCCTGCCTGTATTTGCTTGTCTCAGAGCTGGCGATTGAGCTTCTGAGCTTGCCTCTCTTTGGCATCAAAGGCAAACTTGGTGTCCTGCAACTGTGCAATGATCTCTTTGGCCTCTTTCATCTCCTGAGACAGCTGGCCATACTTCTCCGCTAGCTCCTTGTTTTCTCGCCGAAGCTCTACCACCAGCTGGCTGAGCTCTTCGGTCTGCCGCCCGCAGTGGGACTTCAGCTGCTCCACCTCTGACAGCATCACCTCCATGCTCTTCACCAGCCCTTCTAGTTTCTCTTTAGACATCTTGCTCTTTATCAACTGCAGGGTGTTTAGGAATGTGGAGCCGGGATGCTTCTACAGCTGAAAGAGCAAGAGAACAAGTATCTTGTCTCTGTGTGCTCCTGATGATAGTCTGAAGTGTTGGGGAGCTAACCAATTTACTGCCTTACTTTAATACCTAATCACCCCTCCTCCCCTCTTCTGTAGAAGTCTTCTCCTGGCAGCTCCCTCTTCTCATCTCCTGTGCCCCCTAATCCCCTTATAGGAGTTATCCTGGGAGCTACTCACGCAGGAAAGCTTCAGTTCACCCAGCACAGAGTGTGCGTAGAGGTTGAATGAATGACAGATTATTCCCCTCTTATCATCTCTTTGCCTGGTGGAGAACCAGATTAAAACCTGGACCCAACTCATGGCTAGCACCTTAAATGACCACCAGATACGTTTAATACACTAGCATGCATATACTTGTTTAACTCATCTAGCCTTTGTGAATAGAGCATAGGTTGTTTACATTTACATTACATTTATTTATTTAGCAGACGCTTTTCTCCAAAGCGACTTCCAATGAACTCTATGTAGTGTTATCAGCCCACACACCTTATTCACCGTGGTGACTTACACTGCTACATACACTAGTTACAATGGGTCACTCATCCATACATCAGTAGAACACATTCTGTCTAGAATTCTATTCTATTCGATTACATTTACATTTATTCATTTAGCAGATGCTTTTCTCCAAAGCGACGTACATCTCAGAGAAAATATAATTTGTGCATCGCATTAGAAGAAAGAGAGACATAGTTGCAGACATGTGATTCTTAAGTAAACAGTTTGTTTCTTTCCACTTTATGCATTGATGTTCATCGCACGAGTAGGTGCATAAAAGTCAGGATAGACAAATCCTGAGCACCTTCCTACAATTTTTTTTAAAAAAGGTACACAAACATTTACCTCGAATACAGGAGTAGCGGCTGTGTAAAAGTTTATCTGGGCATGATCATAAAATTATGGTGCATGAACATTTACACCTTATATGAGCTTGAGAAATCATGGGCAAAGTGAGTCCGGAAAAGGTGAGTTTTCAGACCTTTCTTGAATGTAGACAGAGTTTCATCAGTTCTGAGTGAGAGGGGGAGGTCATTCCATCACAACAGCGCCACAGCTGAGAACCTCCATGCTTTACCTTTCGTACGTGGGACCACCAAGCAAGCAGAAGCAGATGAGCGAAGCAGTCTGGTTGGGGTGTTGTGGTTTACCAAGTCTTGTAAACAGCTAGGAGCAATTATATTGATGCATTTGTAGGCAATAACCAGGGTCTTGAATTTGATCTGGGGAGCTATAGGAAGCCAGTGCAGAGAAACGAGTAGAGGAGATACATAGGAATGCTTTGGCAAGTCAAACACAACTTGTGCAGCAGCATTCTATATCAGCTTCAGAGGTTTGATGGCAGTAGCGGGAAGGCCACACAAGAGAGAGTTGCAGTAGTCCAAACAAGATGTCACCATGGCCTGGACAAGTAGTTGGGCAGAGTCAGTTGTGAGATAAGGATGAATCCTGCGGATGTTATGCAGGATGTATCTGCAGGTCCGGGTTGTGGTTTCGATGTGCTGAGAGGAAGATAGACTTGAGTCAATCATCACTCCCAGACTCTTAGCCGAGGAGGTAGGCAAAATGAGTGAGTTGTCCAGTTTGATCGATAGATCATGACAGGAGGACAGGCCAGGTGAGAGGTAAAGAATCTCTGTTTTGGAGAGGTTGAGTTAGAGGTGGTGATCAGAAATCCACGCAGAGATGTCTGACAGATAGGCAGTGATGCGTGCAGAAATGTCTGATGCTCCAGGTGGAAAGGAGTAGAACAGCTGGGTATCATCAGCATAGCAGTGGTATTTGAATCCATGGGAGGTGATGACCAGGCCAAGGGAGGAGGTGTAGATCGAAAAGAGAAGAGGACTCAGTACCGAGCCATGCGGGACACCGGTTGAGAGAGGCAGAGGAGAAGAATGGGAATTCTGCCAGACCACTTGATAGGATTTGTCAGATAGGTAGGACTCAAGCTATCTTAGTGCCGCTCCTTTGATCCCAAGATGACTAAAAGAGGAGAATAGAATCTGGTGGTTGACAGTGTCGAATGCTGCAGACAGATTAGATAAGATTCTAAAATACACACACACACACACACACACACACACACACACACACACACACACACACACACATTTTCAGAACCGCTTGTCCCATACGGGGTCACGGGGAACCGGAGCCTACCCGGTAACACAGGGCGTAAGGCCGAAGGGGGAGGGGACACACCCAGGACGGGACGCCAGTCCGCCACAAGGCACCCCAAGCAGGACTCGAACCCCAGACCCACCGGAGAGCAGGACTGTGGTCCAACCCACTGCGCCACCGCGCCCCCCGATTCTAAAGTATTCATAAATAAATGAAAATCTGTTTTTGAGAGGCTGATGACAAATAGTCATGATACTAAATAAGTTCAACAGTTCAAAGTATTCGCATATTCAGCGGACAGAATTCACTCAAATACAGTAGTGTTGCTGTTATTCAAGTGTTAATGTCACATAACCACTTGGCTGTTTTATTTAAGATTAACTTTAAAATTGTCTGCTCTTAATCCTGCACTGTTACATGTGAAGTGTATTGTAATGCCAAAATGGAATTAGATGAATTCGTCTTTAAAAGGCAGTATTAAAATTTGTTTCAGAAGTTCGAATTGTTTCCCACCTAATTTACAAGTTTCTGATTTGAAAAGAAAAAAATCACAGATATTAAAAGATCTAAGTTTATTTTTAAGCATGTCTGTTTTTTGAAGTAGACGGAATGTTTTCAGGTTCGTAAAGTTTCTGGATTTAAACTAGGCACTGTCTAGCCTTCACTAACCTATCAATTTAAGGATAGGCTTTCTTTTATTTCTGGTAAGCAAAGATCTTTTTTAGAAACACAGATATAGCACAAATCCAATTAGAAACAGCTTTAGAAAAAAAAAAATCTGGTACTTATCCTGTGCAAGACAATTTTGCATGTGTCACGAGAAGAGAAGGTAAAATTAAAGCAAAATAGAAACACGCAGGATATTATGTGACTCAGTCACTTTTAATTCATCGGTTAACAAGAGCAACAGAAACCACTGGAGACCAACCACACACATCTGCTCTTTTGCTGTCCAGTCCACATTACTGGGCTGGAACCTCGGCTGCACTGGAGATCGTTGCTTCTGAAAGTCATCAGGACCAATTGAGAATAGTAAAATGTTGTATCGACCTAAGAAAAAGAAAAAAATATATATATTTAAACACATTAAAAATTCTTTTTTTTTTTTTGCGGCAAAACACTGAAGAATCATTTACTACAGTTTTAAGTTATAATGATGTTCTTAAAGAATTGTTTACAGGTCTCTTGTTAGCAAGGTTTTAAGATAGATGAATGAATTAATTAATGAATGAATGAAATGAGTTTGGTTGCACATACATCATAACATTTTAAAAGCACAAAACATGTGCCTCAGCCAAATATGAAGCTATAAAATGTATGTAACGAAGAACTCTGCTATGTCATGGTTCTTCCATGTTGTTTGATATGTTCTACATTTTTATTTTTGCAGAAGACATCTCAAAATATACTAAGCATCACATTCTACAGAGTTAGGCACCGAAAATCCTAAGCCCTACACAGAAAATGAGAATTAAAACATGCACTTGACACCCAGAAAATTCAAGGTTCACATTGTCGAGGACGAGGCCCTTTAAGAATGACGACACTGGGCCGCGCGCTTCCACCTGAACATCGACGACCCTATTTTCCCACAATGCACTCTTTCACTTCCGGTTTCGCGGTCGCGTTAGAGTCTGTTCTGAGGACGTAATTGTGGAGCAAAGTAAATATCCCGAATTTCCAACTAAACCCAAGAGGTTGGTACAGAAAAATTGCAAACATGGTAAGCTGATTTTGAGTGGAAAGTACTCTGCTGAGTGAGTGTTTTGTGTGAGTTATATCGAGCCTCGCGGACTGGGTCGGAATCGATACCCTCCTCACCTCAGACAGTCAGTGTGTGACTGCGAGATAGCTACTAGCTTCAAGCTTGTTTTGTTAAGTTGCTTCACTAATACCTGCGGAAATAATTCTTCGTTTTGCCTTTGATGGCAAATTTTTTGATATTTCATGTTATGTAGAGTCACTATGCGGACGTCTATCAGCAGAGAAGTACTACTACTAGTAGTAATTAGACGTACTGTATGTGTTAAACTCCTTGAGTCAAGCATCTTGTATCATGTGTCACAGCTCTACAGACTTAATTTTAAATATGATGAAAGGTCTCAGTGTGTGTAACAGTCCGGTTCTGGGACAAGACAATTTAAGATGGACATACACAGGAACACCAACGTTACTTACACCACTGACTAAATTGTTTTCAGTCACCTTTTTATTTAGCTGACTTATGCTGTGTTAGTTACCTTTTACATTTACATTTGGTGCTATTATTTCTTCATTCTCTGATGCCTGCTGTCTCTCCAAAATGGCTTACAATGATTGTGTACATACAACTGTGTAACTCTTGCTGCATTCATGGTAAATTCCTTGCTTCGGGGTACACTGACTTATGGAACCTGAGTTTTTTTTAAATTGCAAAGCAACAACTAACCTCTGCTAACAGCACTGATTTATCCATTTGTACAGCAGGGTATTCTTATTGTATAAACAAGTATCTTCATCAAGGATACTATACGATCATATAGTAGGAGTGGAATTCTACCAAAGATTACAAGACAAATCTAAACAGGACATGAGCACATCCTTTATCTAGTTATGAGCTGTTTTACTGTCAGAAAATTTCTGCAGTGATTAGTAGTTACCATTTTCTGTCCAAACAGTTGTTACAATAACATAACAAATCCCACTGTACTCAGTCTCACCACAGTAAAGATGTTATTTTCAGACTATAAATTATAATAAAATTCTTTTTTTTTTAGCTTTTAAGATTTGCTCTGGTGGTGTTGTGTTGGTACGTTCCTGAAAAAAAAAAAAAAGTGCTCAGTTACCATAACTAGCACATTGGTTTGCGGAGATGACTGATACCTCCTGGTACTTTGCCACTGTGATGCTTGGTCAGGCTTGATTACCCTTTGTCATGAAGCACAGCCATGAGATTGGAAGTGCTAAAACATGGTTAATGCAAAACATGTGGACCTGTAATTTTCCCTCATTCTTTCTTTAGGACAATAACAACAAGCCGTTATTTTAGCTCAGTCCACACTTGCAGTGCAAGAAAGTTCATTTTTAATACATTGCAGTGGTCTGAAATGGATAGTTCTTTAGTTTTTGGCTTTATGATGTGATTGTTATAATGGTTAATCCTGAAGCTTTATGAATGTTTTTTCCCCCACAAAGATACCATAGTCACAGTTGGTTTGTAATTTAATTATAAATATTACATGAGGGCAAGCCATGATGTTAAGGCTCTTTTATGCTCTTTTACTGCAGTACTGCAACCTGTTTCTCAGACTGTAAGGTAATAGTGTTAATCCATTAGTAATAATAATGCTTAACTTTGACTAAGTTGAACTTCCGGTTGTTCCAGTCACACACAATCCTGCTGGTCCAGCCAACCAAGAGACCCGAAGGGAGAACATATGCTGACTATGAGTCGGTGAATGAGTGCATGGAAGGTAAGGGGACTGACCTAAAATGGATCATCATAGTCTCCGTAAGACTTCTGTAAGGTCCATCCATACCTGGCACTGCAAGGCCTCTGTAGAGTACACAGATTTCCAGGTCTCTGAACAGTCACTGAAATCAAAAATGTATAGTACACAGGTATTCTTTGTTCTGCCCCACTAGGTGTTTGTAAAATGTATGAGGAGCACCTGAAAAGGATGAACCCCAACAGTCCATCAATAACATATGACATCAGCCAGTTGTTTGACTTCATCGATGACCTGGCTGACCTCAGCTGCCTCGTGTAAGTGCACTTCATGCCATTTGAAGTATCACTCTTGGTCTGGAGTAGGATCCTGGTTTGATGTGATTTTACATTTTTGACTAGACAGTTTTAAATTTGTACTAATACATACAGAAGTTAATTCTCAATATCACCAAATTTTATATAATATATATATATATATATCCCCGCGACCCCGTATGGGACAAGCGGTTCCGAAAATGTGTGTATATCTGTGTGTATATATATATATATATATATATATATATATGTATGCTATTTTTATCTGATGACTCCCGAGTTGTTAAACATTTGAGGGACTAGTGTGAAATTGAAACTCCACAACAGGCCAGGAATGAATGGCCTTGATGTTTCTAGCTGTCGTGAGAGCTGAGAATTTATGTGCTAGCAGGGGGTCTCGGCAACTGTTACATCCCTGTTAGCAAGAGACCTTGGCAACTTGTATGTTTTCTTGTCAGGACGTCTCATTGATGTGTTAACATAAAGACGGGGCTGAATGTCATTCCGTAAATCGCTTCAGCACCTGTATAAGATGGTCTTAACATACCTTGAAACTGGTTCTTTGGTAGCAGATTTGAATCCCACCCTCAGCTGTAGTGCCCTTGAGCAAGGAACTTGCTCTGATTTGCTCCAGTAAAATTACCCAGCTCTATAAATGGGAAAATAATTAACTTAATACTGTGTTAGATCAATGAATAAATGTACATGTAATGTAATTGCTCTGGTCCACACCCATGCAGTTGTTCGTACTAAAGCCTTTGTTCAAGTCTACACATCGCTGTTGTCATGATGCTAGCTAGTTTTCTGTGATCAACATTCAGAAATTCTAGAAGTACTTAAAAAGCAAAATAGGCACTAATCCAAGAATACAAGAGCAAGCTGGAGTTGCAGTGGTCATGGCAAGCTGACCGTACCTTGTTTGTACAGTGAAATGATCACTGGTGAGTATGAGCATTAGGTCCAGAGGAGAATTAGTGGTAGTGCGAAGACTGAACCTACCATCCCATCACTGCAGGTACCGTGCAGACACACAGACCTATCAGCCTTACAACAAGGACTGGATCAAAGAGAAGATTTATGTGCTGCTTCGTCGCCAGGCCCAGCAGGCTGGAAAGTAATGGATGCATGGTTACTACTTTAATTACTTTCGTTCAGACAGGTCAGTTCAGTTTTTGGAACAAGTATGGAGATCTTTTGGATATCTGCCCTCAAATTTGAAGGAGACATCTATTTAGTGGCGTATATCAGATGAATGCACATTAATCATGGTAACCATTCTACCTGTGTTCAGGAAGTTCCTTGTTTTTTATGTACCTTTGAAATGGGAAGTAGATGTTGCCTTGGCCTTTTCTTTGAGCAGCTATGAGGATGAAGGGAACTGGAGAGTGTGTTCATTGAATTGTCATACCATTTTTATTGAAGTCTGAGCTATTTGGTTATTCTCTCTATGCCGTGAAACTAGTATGTATTGTTTTTTGAACTGTAAGAGTAAACCTTATTTTACATTACTCTGTATGTAGATCCTATGTTGTAAGAATCTGAGTTTGAAAATATGGGATGCGAGTGCTGCATTTCAGTGGGTTCCTTTCAGACAGCATAACCGCACTTCTACTTGAGGAGGCATGTTTTCACTTCTGCCTGGAAATGTAATTTGTCTTTTTTTCCATTTATCTCCATTTTCATTATATTTAGTGATTTAAACTTGTGCCAAAAAAAGCATACTTTAAAAGTAACAAGTAAATATCTTATTTTAAACAAGACAGTTTCATTTTATATCTGCAAATCTCATACTGTGAAAAGCATGGTCATTCTCAGTTCTTAGGTTTCCATCTAACAGTGCAGCACCTGTTTCAACTGGGGTGTAGTAAATAAAGGCGCGCACACAAAATGCACTGTAAAGCACCTGCTTCTCTTGCTATAGGGGCTGCAGGTTTCATCAGTACCTTGTGTGTTTTTACCCTGCTTTTGTAGAGCAGGGATACTGATCAGTGCACAGCCCACACCAGCTACACAGCATTCCTTTAAAAAGTGTTCATGTAAATGTCTTCAGTTTTTTAAAATTCTGGTTTCTCTCACTTCTCCTGCTCTGTTTCACATACTTTTAGCTCTTCCATGTGATAAATCACAAAAATGAACAGGTCCATATTAAGTTTAGGCCAAGTCAGGATCAAACTTCTAGCGTTCACCTGAAAATAAAGGCAATTAATGCAAGCAGGACTTGATTTTTATTCCTTAACTGCTGCTAGAGAAACTGCATTTTTATTCCTGTTTGTAAAGCATTCACCACTAGAGGGTGCAAGACATGACTGCTAAATTGACTTTTCTACCACCACTTTATTCAGTCTTATTCCGATAAACCGAGATGCAGTGGGAAGAAAATTACAAAATGGGCAAACAAGAGTATGACTCCCATTCAAAAAACAAAAACAGATGGAAGTTTTCCACATCACATGGGCAGAACAGAACTCTCCATTCTGACACTGCAAGGCTCCCACAGGGCCTACAGGGAAAAGTTTTTTCCAAGAGTAAGGAATGCTGACAATACATTTAAAAAGATCAACCAAACAGACCAAAAATTAAGGACACAGAGTGGGGGGGGGGGGGTTGGACTGTCAACTATAAATTAGGTTACGCAGCACCAGCTGCATAAGCTTCCTGTAAATCTGTACACTGCAGTGTACCAGACGCTCAGTGGGCTTCCATCAATGATTGTTACTGCACTAACAATGTTGTACGATAAAATCACAATGTATTAAAAAAAAAATAGGGGGAAAACACTCATGTAAACAGCCAACCCTTGTCTGAATTCCACATATACATATTGCCAAAAAAAAAGCATAAATCAATCTGTATGTGTATATATAAACACCCATTCTGACAGTGGTTAGCTTGCACCTTTGGCAAGATTATTTACAAGTCTTTTAAATTCTTCAGTGTTTTAAAATATAATAAATGCATAAAAATAAAGATTTTGGCATTCTCATCTTCATCTCCATTCTTCTGTGTGTGCCATACTGAAATCCCAGAAGCTCAGTCTTTCTGGTGAAGTCTGCAGGGCAGTGCAAGCGTAGAGCAAGGGCTAAGGTGGGAGAGCACAAAACGATTGACACTCGACCACCTTACCCTGCAGCCCCAGGGCTGACGGGGGAGGCCAAGGGGCAGCCTGTGCCACACTTCCACAGATTTGAGAAGCTTGTCAACATAACACATAAAATGAGTTTACAGTGATGCAAATCAGAACCTGGAATGCAGTACTATTCATTCCTCAGGTATCCTTGCTGCAAATGTCTCCTGGTGACATCACAGGCGTCCCAACCTTCACCTGCTGCTTAGTTTTGTGTTGCCTGAGGAGGGGCTCGGGCAGCTCCCCCTTCACTGCCTTCATCTCCCCCTCCCTTGTTTTTGGAGCCTCTCGGTCTCAAAGCTGGATCTCAAATGTTTTCTGAAGCTCAGTTGAAAAGGGGTTTGTGGGGGAGGGAGTGGTGCGCTGGCGGGAACGGCTCTCCAGCGCTGCCCACTGGGCCTCAAAGGCGTCAGCCTGCGGCTGTGCAGATGTGGCCTGGGTGGGAGGAGCCCAGCTTTGTGCCCCATTGAAGGCTGCACTCCCATTAGGGTGCAACGAGGACTGGGGCATGCCATCAGTGACGGGAGGCAGCGTAGGCTTGTAGAAGGGGCTGGAGGTGGCGCTAGCATCGTACTGGGGGAAGGGTATGTGTGGGGCTGGTACAGGTTGGGGTGGGGTGTGTGTTGGCGTAGGTGTGCCAAACACATTAGCCACCATCTGGGACGGCGTGATGCCCACAACCGGCACGCTTAGCTGGCCGTACGGCAGGCCATTGGGCATGGGGTACGAGGCTGGAGCAGGAGGTGGGTAGGAGGCTGGGGAAGGAGGGGGGTAGGCGGGCTGGTGAGGGGGCAGTAGGGGCACAAATGAGGCCACCGGGACTGGGGTATGATGGGCTGGCGGTGGAGGTGTTCCCATGCTGGGGGTAGGCTGCTGGGCACGCACTGATTTGGACACCTCCTCAAGCCAGCGATCTGCCTCTGAGGGGGTGCGTTTGTGAGAGGGCGGGGCTGCTGAGGTGGAGCTCATCGGTGAAGGGGCAGCAGTAGCAGCAGGGTTCATCAAGTCTCCTGCAGATTTCACAGAAAGAGATTTATCGCTCCCACCCCAAAAAAATGAAAAAGAAATATTACAACAGTAATAATCCCACCACTGGGGAAACAATGTGATTTTCCCATTAGTCAAGTTCCAGATAAAGGAGAATTTTTTTTTTTGTTCCTTAAATGAATGCCTCACCTTTCTTTCATAACAGAAATTTTAGTAGGCTTTTTTTAATAATCTATTAAAATATGGATTTTTTCCCCCCAACTATCCGCCTATTCAGAGGTCAGAGGCAGTACAATTTGCTCACCTGGGTGGGTTTGGCTCGGCGCTGCTGCAGGAGTTTTAGCCCACGGGTTTGTATCTCGAGCAGGCAGCGGTGGGGGCAGTACCGGGGGGGCCGTGTTCAGCACGTGAGCTGTAGGAGGGCTAGAACCATTCACTACAAAACCAAACAGGAGCACTGTCAGAGAAATAACACTGGTTTGCTTACACATACACACTGGAGAAGAGGCAAGAAAAAATGGTGGACCTTCAGCCAAGAACATACTTAGGATAAATGCACCCTTAAGCTTCCTACACTCGAGCAAAGGTTGGTATACAGGGGGTTACCTGGCACAGCTGGTGACTGTGGGGAAGATGTGGGCTTGGGCATGGGTGCAGAGGAGAAGGGGTCTTCAGGAGGGCCGCTGAATGCAGATGTGATCTGCGTGCATAAGGAGCTGATGCTGTCCCCCTCTGGTTCCAGCTCCAGAACTGTGAGAGAAGCCGACAGCAGCAGGAAGACATGACTTTCACTGCATTATACATACAGCCAGGCTTAAAAAAAGGCTTTCGTCTTCAAAAAGCAGAACTGACTTCTGCACAGATGATCAGCATCAAAGTACCAATATGGTCAACTGGAGCTCTATACCAAATCAGCCACAACATTAAAACCACTGACAGCTGAAATGAATAACACTGATTGTTAGTTACAATGGCACCTGTCTAGGGGTGGGATATATTAGGCAGCAAGTGAAGTCAGATCTTGAATCTGATGTGTTGGAAGCAGGAAAAATGGGCAAGCGTAAGGATTTAAGCAACTTTGACAAGGGCCAAATTGTGATAGCTAGATGACTGGGTCAAACCTGCCAAAATGACAGGTCTTGTGGGGTGTTCCCAGTATGCAGTGGGTAGTACCTACCAAAAGTGGTCCATGGAAGGACAACCAGTAAACCAGAGACAGGGTCATGGGTGCCCAGGGCTCTTTGATGTGCGTGAGGAGCAAAGGCTAGCCTATCTGGTTCAATCTCTCAGAAGAGCTACTGTAGCACAAAATGCTGAGAATCTTAATTCTGGCCGTGATAGAAAGGTGTCAGAACACACAGTGCATTGCAGCTTGCTGTGTATGGGGCTGCGTAGCTACAGACCAGTCAGAGTGCCCATGCTGACCCTTGTCCACCGCCGAAAGTGCCTACAATGGGCACGTGAGCATCAGAACTGGACCACGGAGCAATGGAAGAAGGTCGCCTGGTTTGATGAATCACGTTTTCTTTTAGCTCATGTGGACAGCTGGTGTGTGTGTGCATCGTTTACCTAGGGAAGAGATGGCAGCAGGATGCACTATGGGAAGAAGGTAAGCCAGTGGAGGCAGTGTGATGCTTTGGCCAACATTCTGCTGGGAAACCTTTGGTCCTGGCATTCATGTGGATTTTACTTTGACATGTACCACCTTCCTAAGGATTCTTGCAGACCACATACACCCCTTCATGGCAATGGTATTCCCTGATGGCAATGGCCTCCTTCAGGAGATTAATGTGCCCTACCACACTGCAAAAATTGTTCAGGAATGGTTTGAGGAACATGACCAATAGTTCAAGGTGTTGGCTTGGACTCCAAATCCCCCAGATCTCAATCCAATTGAGCATCTGTGGGATGTGCTGGAAAAACAAGTTTGATCCATGGAGGCCCCACCTCACAACTTAGAGGACTTAAAGAATCTGCTGCTAATGTCTGGGTGCCAGATACCATAGGACACCTTCACAGCTCTTATGGAGTCCATGCCTCTACCGGTCAGAGCTGTTTTGGCGGCACAAGGGGGACCTACACAATATCAGACAGGTGGTTTTAATGTTATGGCTGATCGGTGTATAATTTTCTGCTTTGAAGATAAACTGTGCTTTGTTACAATCCATTAGCCACAGTGACAACAAAATAAAAAAAAATAAAAACCCCTTTCCCCCATTTTGTCAAACATGAAGCAAAACAGAACTGTACAAAATACATAAAGTTCTGTACCTTGGGTCCCCAACTTACGAAAACAGTTTGGTCTGAAAGTCTGTCTGTAATTTGGTATGTGCTTAACCCCAAAGTTACTTTTACTACATCACAATCAAAAGCTGAATAATGCATACATAACTTGTTTCACAAATGACTAAAAATAAAAATACATCCCCTTCAAAACCTCTCATTTACTGCTCTTGACCCATTCATTCCATACGCATGTCCAGTTTGTCTATTTGGGCCTTTTAATTTATTCATCTACAAAATGAATAAAAGCTCAAAACAGGTGTCCCCTACACATGTACAGGTAAAGTTCTGTAAAAGTCTTGGATATAGCATCAGCAGAGAAATAATACTTTGTCAAAATTTTCTTTTGAACATTTTTATTAACTTTGAGCAATATTAAAATTAAACCTAGAATGACAAATAAAAACATTCTCCAAAAATTCCTACCGAATGCAGACTGTTTATTGATTAATTATAAAAATGTGTTTCTCATGTTCATCTCCAACACTGAGAAGCCACAGACACTGGGTCTAAACACTTCTATGGTGTTTTGCTGCAAACTAACAATGCAGAAATGCAATTCATCTTTGCTTTGCACGAGACAGAAATTTAAGAAAATAAAATGAAGAAATAGAAAAACTTAAGCTAGAGAACATTCTTTGACAAACCAGCTCGAATGTTTCTAATAAGATACCAGCTTATACTTAATATATCAAAGTTAGTGAAAGAGGTTGGCCGCATATCCAAAATAACCTTGAATACAAAACAATGTGGAATTTGGCTATCGATGCCATGGAAGCTGCTATACTCTTTCATGTACCCTAATTATGCATTGTACCCCAGTTCACTCTATGAACAGTTTCACTGTTCAGAATCATTGAAAACAGTATTATTTGAACACTTAGTAAAAATCCTTCTCATTAAGCCAAAGGTTGGAGCAGTAAGAAACTGCATCTCAGAGAAAACCAAAGGTTTAAATACAGTGGCTCCTTGTGTTATAAACGTACAGATTTTCAATGTATGAATAATTTCCAGATTATTTTTTTTTTAACTGTAATTTCTTCACCCGAAAAGTTTTATATGTTGGGAAGTGGAGATCTCTACACCAAAACAGTACAGGAGTGTGAATACAACACTCTTCCACAGTGTTAGCTAATGTGTCTTGATCAACTAACAAGATGAAAAATGTTACAAATGTTTATAGGATGAATCGGTCAACAATCCGTATTAAACAGGATGCTGTGGAGACACTATATTTTCGTTTATCATTTTAGTTTTAACTTTTCTAAATTTTGAGGATAATAAGAATGTTAAATAACACCAGACACAGACCAAGTCCTCAGCTATAAGAGCAACCACCCCACCTGTCAGAAAAGAAAAGCTGCACGTAGACCCTATTCCATCGTACCAGGACACATTTCAGCACGAGTGCCCAGCACATGGCTGAGGAGAAGCACACGTATGAAGTAATCAGACTGAATGGGTACCCATGCTGCTTTGACAAATGCTGCGTTCATTCAAGGCGTCCACCAGCCAAAGACATATCAACACACAGATTACACTGCCTCCAGAACGTGTCCAAGATTACATCCCAGCTGCTCCACCCACGTAGAATACAGGTGGCTCACAAACCAGATAGCACACTGTGGACCACGCTCTCCAACCAGAAGCAAATCATCGTTGACCTTGACAGGACGACTGACACCTACAAAACACAGCGCAGCAACTGAGCGTCACTACGTGCGACAGGACTGCAGAGTTGTCGATGCGACTACACAAACAAGCTGGCAGTGAGGAGACAACCCGCGATGACTCATATTGACACATGAAGAAGCCACTGGACATACCTTTGATTGAGACAGAGTGAAGACTCTGGCCATATTCAGCAACAGACAAAACAGGGAAACCTGGAAACCTGATTCTCCAGACCGAAGTCAATAAACTGGTATGTGGACACCGACACGGCTTACGGTTTAATTAGAGGTAAGGAACGCACAGGGGGGATCCCAGTCGGAGCCGGCCAGACGTGTACTTCTTTGAATCCCCATGACGTTGAAAGCAGAAGGTAAAGGTCAGAGGTAAGCCAAGCTGCCAATTGCGACTGCCCACCTATCAAGGTCAACCCTAACCTATTTGAACTCATCATTCACACACACTACCTCTTTTATGACTTTGACTGCACTGAATAGGGCTTATCTGCGGTGCCGAGACATTCGCAACTAAACCACTCAGTTCCGTATGTGCTTAGAAACCAATCTAACCCTCCAGGGCTACCTATCTTTCCTCTTATTTATAATGTTAAAATAAGTCAATTTTTAAAAACCTAACCTATGAATAAATCAAGGGATGTTTAATATTTACCTTTTGATTGTTTTCTATAATATAAAAGATTAAATACTGCCAGAAGCTGAAGAACACTGCAATGTTTAAGGGATGAACAGGTCAACTGGTAGGACTGATTAAGAGAATTAGGTGATTGCGGAGATGATGTTTTTTGATTTTCAGTAATCAAATTTTAATATTGTTCTAAAAAAATGAGAAAAAGCTATAATTTTTCATCACTAAATATACTGATTTTTTTTATTTAAGTTTTTACAGAACCTAACCAGTGAATAAATCAGGATGTCTGTATTATTAATGTTTTACTGATTTGGAATTAGTGGCAAAAGTGACTTTGAATTTGCGAACAAATAAAGATAGACAGACAGACACAGACAGACTTTCAGACCCAATTGTACTTGTAAATTGAGGAAGCAGGATACTTACACTGAAACTGACAGAACCGCTGGCCCAATTTTTACAGGTGAAAACACATGCAAGTTGAGCCTGCAGTTCAGTCACGGTACAATGAAACGTCATTTGAGATCATTACTCATCAGCGGGCTGATATTCGCAAGTCTAATCAACCAGCATCTACTGCATTTCCTCTCAGTGGGCATAACTGACCCGAGCCCTTCGCAGGAAAGTCAGACTTCCGCTGCATGGTGGAGGGCAGCTCATTCATGCGCAGGGACAGCTGTCGCTTGAAGGGTGAGGTCTGGCTCAGTGCAGGGAAGGCCCGGAATGAACCCTGGCGGGCCAGTGCTTCAGCAGGCGCATGTCTGCGTGGGATGGCATGAGGGTTGGCTTCCGGGGCACCCAGAGAGGAGGGAGGCATCGGTGGTGAGGAAGCTGGGGAAGGAGACCCCTGTACGGCCACCGCTGGAGGGGTGGAGCTCACTGAGACAGGGGTCTCTGTGTCTACTGCTTGTGGAAAACAAAGCAGGAAATTCAGAATACGTTAAAACTGTGTAAAACACTTTAGCTGCTTGTGTGGTTATATCATCAATGATTTTAACTATAAATGTGTTTGCACCCCACATACTAATAGCTTGAGTTCAATGGTAAAGATATGTTCCTAGATTAAAATAAAATGTAAAATTGTACCAAATCATACCCCTCTGCAAAAAAAAGCCACAAAGAGACACACTACCTACACCCAAATGCAAAAACTCACCCTTCTTGGCAACTTGGATCTGCCTCAAGGCCTCCTCCCGCTCTGCCTGCTCAGTTGCTGTGGTGATACGAAAGGACCCCTCCCGGGTAAAGGTGGTTCTGTTGGCGTCAAAGGTGGCTGTTACCCCGCACTCCTTCTCCCTCTTCTGCTTCCGCTCCAGGCACGAAGCGAATGCGCAGCCTACCGCGTGGCTCAGCCGCTCCCCCTGAAGGAAGCAGAGTACACCCAATGTGGAAGAACAGTGAAGACAACTGATCAGAGAACTACCACTGACGGGAAAGTCAAGGGTGGCAGAATCTCACTGAGTCTTTGACTGCCATAAAACAGTGGCAGATCCAGCGCCGTGTGGTTCCATCCCTGCATATGTAGGAGAAGGCACGCTCACAGTTCCGGTCTGGGGCACAAAAGGACACCTTCTCTATAGTCTGGTCCAGGATCAGATCCTTAGGAGACAGATGAACAACATTATCAGGGTTAGTGTTCACATCACCATCACCCTTGAGAACTCTCACTCTTACAAAATTTGACAAGTATTTAGGCTGGTATACCAATTCAAATAGTGTCACCCAATATGCTAACAGATAGCAAACATAAACAGCAAGCACTGTCTGAAGTTTTTCAGAAGTACAGGAGATGTAAAAGAAGCAAACAGAAGGTGACCGAGCTGTAGATGATCGTACAGCTTCTACCAGATTTGAGCCTGTCAATGAAGGCCTTTCTGTCCATCATCCTACTGTAATCCTCTATGTAACACCTCCAGCTCCAAGATGATATGTAGTTGCTGTTTGTTCTTCAAGGTAATATACAACTTGCTATTTTTTTTTTTTTTTTTTTTTTTTTTTTTATTTAATTTCTTATAATCATGGTTTCAATTGTTGTAACAACAATTGTATTGGATATTAGTGAATTTTACATGAAGCAATTGAGGAACTGCAGGAGTGTACCAGTGCCTTGGTCTAGATTTAGCCACAGTTCTTTGTTGTAAATACTCCTGTAGGTGGACTTAGAATGGCCAGCCACATGCATGAGACATCCCAGATCACAAGAGGAATGGGCTATCTTCCCCCCATTCTGTGCAATTTCCTGAAGGACTGCACTACTCTGTTTCTAACACAGCAGCTGCCTCCCACCCAGCTGAGCTGTCTAGGTTGTTAACATTTACATTTATTCATTTAGCAGATGCTTTTCGCCAAAGAGAAATTACATTTCAGAGTAAACAGGGCGTGGTGTAGTAATCTGGCTATAGTACCCTTGAGCAAGGTACTTACCCTAAATTGCTCCAGTAAAAATTACCCAGCTGTACAAATGGGTAAATAATTGTAGGTAGATTAACATTTTAAAACATTTTGGAGAAAAGCGTTAGCTAAATAAATAAATGTAACCAAAATGCTTTTTTTTTTTTTTTTTTTTTTAAAAAACAACAGACAAAGAGTTGTAGATAGAGACAATTCTCAAGAGTCACTGGGTCCAGTGGCACCATTTTTGAGGACAAACATTACACAAATAGCTGTATACAGAACTCATTAGGAGCCCCCCCATCTGCGCATTCAACTTGTGAACAAACTATAACGTCAATTAAATTCATAAATTGGAGACTAACTGTATAATCAAACATACAAATATACTCTCATCTTTCAGTCAGCAAACATCTGTGACATTCTTTATAGCATACTGAGTAAATATAACCACAGTATACAAGTTCTCTACTCTCTGGCACCATGGCATGTAAAGATTCCACAGTCACTACCATCTCATCACATTTCTCTTTACACTGTTCAAATGTCATTCACATCTTACCATTTTTATGTTTATGTTTCATGATGATGATTTTATCATGATCAGAACTATCAGTTATGCATATTCTACAATTAGTTTTATGCAATTAGCTCACACTTTTCTCCAAAGTCACTTGGACTTAGATGCAGAGATGTTCGACAGGCAGGCAGCGACGTGCATGGAAATGTCTGATGCTCCAGGTGGAATTGAGAGTAAGAGCTGGGTATCATTGGCGTAGAAGCAGTAGTTGAATCAATGGGAGGCAATGACAGGGCCAAGGGAGGAGGTGTAGATTAAGAAGAGTAGAGAGCCCAGTATTGAGCCCTGTGGGACACCAGTTGAGAGAGGCAGAGGAGATGAACAGGAGCCCCACCAGACCATTTTATAAGATCTGTTTGATAGGTAGGACTCAAACCATCTTAGTGCGGCTCCTTTGATGCCAAGCTGACCAAGAGAGAAGAGCAGAATCCAGGGGTTGACAGTGTCGAATGCCCCAGACAGCTCGAGGAGGATGAGGGAAGGGAAGCTGCTCTAAGTTTACTGGAGAGCATCAGACACTGCAAGGACCGCTGTCTTGGCGGAGTGACCAAATTTGTGCCGTCTGGTGTGTTTCTTCATTACACAGAAACACACCAAACGGCACAAATTACCAAGAATAAATTACATCCGCTATCCAAAAGGAAGAGGACAAATAGACACGTGAATTTACACAAGGCATGTTAAACCTCATGGAATCCTGCAGTGTTATATTGGCATGAAGGACAAATGAAATTAGAAGGATCCACCAGGTGGCAGACGTTATTCACAAATGTTGCAAGCCTTCATCTGATGGAGTAGATAAACTAACACACGTCTGAAGAAAAGTTTCTGATGTTACTACCTTTGTCTTGTCATCAACGACTCGGAGCCCATCGGCTGATACCCACAGCACAGCCTTCACTGTTTTCTTCCCCGCCTGAGAAAATGAGAGAGGGGGTGTGAGTTGCAGCAGAGGAAGGCACATCTCCTCCACAGTGTCTTTGCTGGAAGTCCCCACAGTTTCCTCTACCACACACGCAATTGCTTGAACAGGCCTGAAATGCACAAATCTGACGTTAAACAGATCATGTGGGGGCAGAGGGGAGTGGCTGGCAAAACTGGTGTGTGGGAGGGGGTCTGACACTACAGCAAAGGAAGAAATGCAAACAAACTGGTGACCCTGAAGGTCAAAAACAACATTAACATACTCAAGAAATTAAAGGGTTTGTGCGACCCAGTTGCACTCAATGAGAGCAATTTCTGTTCCAGAGGAACAATGGGGAGAAAAAAAAAATAAAGACAAGCACCTGTCCTGGGCCTCCACTCACAATCCATTACATTACTTCATTTAGCAGACGTTTGTCTCCAAAGAGACTTCCAATTAACATAATATAATGCTACCAGCTGACACCCTATTCGCCCAAGGTGGCTTACAATGCCAGATACACTACTTACAATGGGTCCATACATCCACACATCAGTGAAAAACACTCTGTCACTCACACACTACGGGTGACTAAGAGTCACCAATCTACCTAAATAGCATATCTTTGGACTGGGAGGAAACCGCAGCATCCGAAGGAAACCCACGCAGACACAGGGTGAACATGCAAACTCCACACAGACTGAGCGAGGAATGAACCCACGTCCTCTTGCACCACCCAGGCGCTGTGAGACAGCAGCACACCACATTAGACGCATATGTTTGCCTATCATTGTGGAAGCTTCGGGGGGGCCGGCGGGTTAAGCTGGTGCCTGCTGTGTGATGGGTCTGGGGTTTGAGCCCTGCTTGGAGTGCCTTGCAATAGACTGGCATCCCATCCTGGGTGTGTCCCCTCCCCCTTCAGCCTTGCACCCTTTGCTGCTGGGTAAGGCTCTGGCTCACCAGGACCCCACTCAGGACAAGCAGTTGTTGACAGTGGATGGATAGATGTGGTAGCTTCACTATTCTTGCCTTAATACAACCGATACCTAACCTATCCCCAGGAAAACTCAGTAATAACAATAAATGCCATTAGTAATCTGCAATAAATCAGTAATAAAAATGTAAGACATTTTACATTTTTGGGATTTCTGTTTAATGGTTTAATATTTTTAAAGGGACAGTAAACCTTAGGAAAACATATAGGATTAGGAAAAAAAAACACGCACGCTCACACACCCTTTCTATTTGCCTTGCAAAAGAGGAAAATTGCACAACATGCAGGCTTCACACAGGTCCACTTCCCACTGTGGAACACAGCATCGCCGTCAGCGTAGGGCACATATCAGGAAACGGAAAGAGGAACAACAAAAGACAAAACACACAAAACACTTACTTTTGTAAAGAAGCCCTTGAAGAATTTCCTGTCCTGGAGTGACAAATGAGGGGGGGAGAGGTTGGGAGGAACAAGGCAGGAAAACATTACTAATGAAGGGGCTGTGGGTTGGTTGTGAGTGTGTGAGGAAGACTGTTTTGAGGGTTTGGACCCAAGGAACAGAAAGGAAAGTGATTGCTCTGGTTTCAGGAAAACAGGTGAATCAGTGAGGCAAAAGACAGATCACGTGAACGAAATGGAGGAAGCCGTGTCTGCGTACGTGCGAGAGGTCAAGTGAGAGACCCATCCTGTCGAAAAGCACACCGTGTTCATATTAATCAGTGTCCGAGATTATACGTGAATATAAACAGGGTTAGTACAGGAAGGATTGCAAGAGGAGACTGCAACCCTGAAACCAAAGTACTGATCACACCCCTCGTGTAATGATAATTACATAAATGCCACCCTTCCATCAACCTGCTGCTGTTGGCATTTTCAGACAATGTACTGCCATGAAGGAATCCTTGTAGCGTGAGGGAGCCGAAGCACCAGAAGGAGACAGCCTACAATGCGACTGTGTGAGCAGCGCAATAGCTGGAGCCGGGGGACGTGAGCATAATGCACTGGCACACAGTTTGTCAAAACTGCACCTGGAACCAGGTTTGTGCATCAGCAAGAGGGACAAAGCCCCATCACCACCACGAAAAGCCACTGTACAGACACAGTACATGGCGTCCCACAGCCGTGACGTCGTCATACAGGGCGGGCAAAGAAGCCAACAGAGGGGGCACTGGAGAAGAAAGGGAGGGGGTTGAGCAGCCTGGGAACCTGTTGTTTCACCGTCTCTGTTTTCCCATCTCCTGTCATTTTTTTATCGGTTTTTCATTTACTTTCACCCTATCCTTATGTGGTATAAACTGATTAGTAGAGATCTAGGCCAGATATTCACTGCGATGGAGTAATTTCCTATGGAAATCCTGTTTTATTTCACTGTATCTTATTTATTATTATTCTTAATAATAATAATTATTATACTTTAACTATACCCTCCTTACCGGTGCCAGCACTGTTGATGTATCCACTGCATTGACTCATGAGGTTACCTATAGTGCCTCCAGCTATTTCTTTTACACATAACCAAGAAGAAAATTTAAAAGAGAAAGCAAGTGCGATTAGTGACATGCAAAGTTTTTTAAAGTCTGTTTGCCAAAGATTTATGATTTAATAAATCACTGAAAGAGGCAAGGGAAGTGGGGAGGAGATGTATCATTTCACTTCAACCTGCTTAAAAAAAACAGAAATGAAGTGTGAAACAACAAGTAACACACACACACACACAAAAAAAAAAAAAATCACATGAAAAACGGGACGTGAGCAGAAGACTAAGACAGAGCATCCGGCGAGGAACAAGAAGTAGGAAAAAAAAAGCTGCAGGGTTTTCTGGCACGTCCTACACACTTTACTCACCCTTTGCATCCCCCACCCATTACGCACAAAAGCTACCCCGATGCAATTTTAGAAGTACAAACCCTCTTCCTAATGCCCGGAATATGTCTGCTTCGGTCTAATTCCTGAACACCATATATAGGGCCTCCCTCTTCTCCGTCATCAGGAAAACTCCTCAACATCCTCAGTGAGAAACGCAACAAAGAGGGCAGGAGGTCAGGGGCAGCAAGAAATGGCAAATCTCCTCCCCCGACGCCACGCACTTGGTAGCCTGTCTCAGCTCTCAGACGCTGACTCACAGCTCTGCCTCTGTGGTGGCAAGCAGCAGCTTTCTGCACACGGGTTCCAGCTGCCTTGCTGCACTCTACCCAACCTAAACTCTGCACCGTCACCCTGGCAACTATTCAGTCAAACAAACTTGTATTTATTAGCAGCAGCTAAACTGATACAAACTGAGATCACTGTTGTTACCCTTCTAATTTTATTTAGCTCTAAATGTCATCTTTGTACATACAAACGCAAGGACCTCATTTTGGTTTAATTTTGTAAGATTAAATTTAGTGGGAATTTGTCAACACATGGATCTATGCATATTTTATTTACAGGAATGTGAGCAAGTGCTCAGAGATAGATAATGTTTTGGGCAAATGAAGTTCATCTGAGAACAGATGATTTTTCCCCATTTAAAAAAAAAAAAACAAAAGAAAAATCAAACTGATTTAGTCACGGTCTCAAAACCCTTTTCGGTTTGTCCAACCACATAGCACGCTAACTAACCAGCTGTGTCAGCAGACAAGATGAAGAGAAAGGTGAATTTTTCCTCACTCCATGGGCAGAGCTTTCCAGCAGACTCTGAAAACACAGTCACAAGGCAGCAGCCCAGTGGAACTCTGTACAATGGTGTTGGGCCACTGTGCGGGTATAAAGTGAACACTGCACCTCTGGATCCTCTTTTCCCCCTGAAAGAGCTCAAGTTATTTTAATCTCTCATTAATGAGGGCCTGAGCTCCCCATGATGGAGGTCACTACATGCCTCAGGGCTCCTTCATCTCGCCGCTATGACTGCTTAACACTCCGTCACTGCCATCATGCTGCGTGATGGGGCAGCAGCCCTGGCAATGAACTGAGACAAGACCTGCAGCATGTTTCCTGGGTCAGAACAGCTGTAAAGAGTAGAGGGTCTGATTTGTGTGGGTAGGTGCTGCCTTCGAAAGGCCATGCACCCCCAGGCTCCACACTCATGCCGGTAGGTCTTTCTGCTCTTTAGCTTCTGTTACTGCTGCCAGTGGGAGATTTTTACATAACATATAACTTGGTAATGAAGCCTGAGTCAAGACCATTAATGGTAGACTACAGTATTTCATATTTTTGAATCAGTATTTACAAGTAAAACAAGTTTTATCAGAACAAAATTAAACAATAATAAACAGGAAGAGAGGGGGGGGAAAAAAAAAAAAAAAGTTTAAAGTTTGTGTTGTTTCCAGATGCACAGACTGCTGTTGTCACATAAGAGGGAGTTTATCCAGAGGCAACTGAACCTGTCCATATAACTGCTGTTCAGGTTTATAAAACAAAGATTAACACAGAACAAGAAGTATTAGTCACACTATTCTGAGACAGAGAAAAAGAGATTATTCCCAAAAAGATCTCCAGTTTTCAACATACCACCAAGTACCTTGTGCTGTGAAACATGCAGTACGTACCGTTTTTAGCCTCTTGACAGCGTCCTCACAGATGTGCATCCCACGAGACTCCTCCACCTCTACATGGCCCAGGTACTGAAAGAAGGGACAGAATGGGGGAGTAGAAAAAAAGTGTTAGGAGATCTGCAGACACCCAAAGCTGCCAGCTAAAGGCTGGAAGCCAGTGGCCTGATCTTACCACTGCTGCCCCCCAGCTGCAGCAGCTGCCATGACATCAGACATGGAGTCCCTTGGGACAGCCAGTTTAGGTGCAGGAGACATGCCATTGTGTACGCAGTGAGACAGGAAGTCCTCACCCATTCCCTTACAGTAAGAAGGCCAAGAGCTTGTGCTTGACCCTGCCACACAGACTGCGACTCCATAGTGGCATCTAGAGAAACACGGCACCCCACCCAGCACTGACGCACTCCTAACCCTATCTCCACCTCTCCTGCCAGATCCGAGTGAGAGGAAAATGCCTTCTGGTGGCTCATCCAGTACTGCTAACAGATGAATGTTGTACAAGGTATTTCTACAATTCCTTCTTTCTGTCTGAGAAAGAAAATAATTAACTGAACCTCTAAATGAAAAGTATCTGTTCAGAAATGGTATTTCTGTGGAGAAAAGGAGAACAGTAAAACATCTGAAGAATCTGCCCCTTTATTTAGCAAATGGGAATGGTGGGAAATTACTCCAGATTGAGGGGTGGCACCTAGAATGCAATAGTAAACAGTCTGTCCCACTATGTTCTGCCATGGTACCATGCCTGTAAGAGTCAGCATCACTGTGGTACTTTGTCAAAGGTGTTTGGTGTTACATGAGCTTGAGTGGTGGGTGTAAACACTGGCATAATATATATGAAGGGGACAACTGGTAGCATAGTGGTTAGAGCTACTGCCATTGGATCCAAAGGTCGCAGGTTCGATCCCCACCTCTGGCTATAGTACCCTTGAGCAAGGTACTTACCCTAAATTGCTCCAGTAAAACTACCCAGCTATATAAATAGGTAAATGATTGTAAGCATGTAATAACTGTGACCTTAACATTCTAAGTCGCTTTGGAGGAAAGCGTCAGCTAAATGAAAAAATGCAAATGAAGGGGATGAGCTCTAAACACTGGTAGTGATGTGAATTAAGGACATCCCACACTCCTGTATTGTTCTGGTGCATTTTACTGCCAACTGACAGCTAGATGCATAAACACAGGACAATGTCATTTTGCAACAGGCAGAAATTTTAGCAAACAAATTAGTGAAGAACATGCAATTCAAGTTTACCAAATTAGATTTAATCTTCACACATTCATAACTCAACCTTCAAAAAACAAGTGAAGGCAACACACATTGCCTGCAGTCTCATTCAATGCCAATTATTAACCGAGTTACACAAATATATCCAAGTTTCAATACAATATTGGGGGGAACACAGGTGAAGGTCTATGACCAATTAAAAAGGAAACATGTAAGATTCAGAAGTCTTGCTGAAGCAGGGATCAACAGCTAGGGTCAAATTAAAAACTGATATAAGGTCAAATACACTGTACTCGAGATATAATGAAAAAAAACAAAAAAATACACTTAACACATGAATGTTTGTTAAATATACTGCTTTAACTACCCAACATTAACTAAATTGAAGTACCTGCTAAGCGTGTCAAAGGCAATGAAAAAAATCCCTCTGTGGATCACATTTTTCCCTGCCTCCTTATAGCCCTCACCTCCTGTCTCAGAGTTTGATTATTTCTTTCCTTTTTCTGCTTCCCATTAACCTATGTGCATCTGGGAATTAAACTCTGTGAAGGAGATGGTTAGT
Organism: Scleropages formosus; assembly: GCF_900964775.1. Taxonomy (NCBI): domain Eukaryota; kingdom Metazoa; phylum Chordata; class Actinopteri; order Osteoglossiformes; family Osteoglossidae; genus Scleropages; species Scleropages formosus. The sequence goes on from NC_041806.1 coordinate 30,932,194, forward strand.
GTTTCCACATGTGGCTTGAGACTTATGGACTTATGAACTTATGAAACAGAGCTGGTTGGAACTCAACAAGCTGTTGTGCTTTGATTCTGCCCCCTGATTTGATTTGTTGCTAGTCCTGATGCTCACCTTGACAGCAAAGTTGCACTTCCCACTGCGGACTGCCTCCTCATCTGTCTGCCACTGGTGTGGCCGGCTAGACTCCGGCATATACACATCTTTCTTCCGCCGGAAGCTCTGCCGTAGCTTGTTCATGGCTGAGCCACCTGGAAGAGAGAGAAAACAGAGCAATGGGATGAGAAGAGGGGTCAAACAAAGAAAGAAGGAGTGAGAAGTGGATGGAGCAAGAGATAGGACAGGAGGATGGAGGGAGCATGGAAAACAGCATGACAAGAAAGTAAGTGGAGAAAGACAGAGTGTGGAATCACCATTTAGTGCTCATATGCTCAACACCCTGTCACTCCATCACTCTGTCCTTGGTGAATAAGGTGTGTGGGCTGATAACACTATACAGAGTTCATTGGAAATCGCTTTGGAAAAAGCATCTGCTAAATAAATAAATGGAATGTAAATATGCATTTACGTTTATTCATTACACTTACATTTTTTCATTTAGCAGATGCTTTTCTCCAAAACGATGTACATCTTAGAGAAAATACAATTTGTACATTACATTAGGAGAAAGGGTGACATAGTTGCAGACACGTGATTAAGTAAACTTAGTTTCTACTTTGTGTACTTATGTTCATCGCACGAGTAGGTGCACAAAACTCAAGACAGACGAATCCTGATCACCTTCCTACAATTTCTCTTTTTTTTTTTTTTTTTAAAAAAAAAAGGTTATCTGGGCATGATCAAAAAGTTACGGTGGATAAACATTTACAACATACATGAGCTTCAGAGATGATGGGCAAAGTGAGTCAGGAAAAGGTGAGTTTTCAGACCCTTCTTGAATGTAGACAGTTTGAGCAGTTCTGTGTGAGAGGGGGAGGTCATTCCACCACAACGGAGCAAGAACCGAGAACCTCCGCGCTTTACCTTTCGTGCGCGGGACCACCAAGCGAGCAGAAGTAGACAAGCGAAGCGGTCTGGTTGGGGTGTAGCGGTTGATCAAGTACGGTAAACAGCTAGGAGCAGTTCTGTTGGTGCATTTGTAAGCAGTAACCAGGGTCTCGAATTTGATCCGAGTAACTACAGGAAGCCAGTGCAGAGAAACGAGTAGAGGAGATGCATGGGAACACTTCGGCAAGTCAAACAACTCATGCAGCAGCATTCTGTATCAGCTTCAGAGGTTTGATGGCAGTAGCGAGAAGGCCACACAAGAGAGAGTTGCAGTAGTCCAGACAAGATGTCACCATGGCCTGGACAAGTAGTTGCACAGAGTCAGTTGTAAGGTAAGAACGGATCCTGTGGATGTTATGCAGGTTGTATCTGGAGGTTCGGGATGTGGCTTCAGTGTGCTGAGAGAAAGACAGACTTGAGTCAATAGTCACTCCTAGACTCATAGCCAAGGAGGTAGGCAAAATGAGTTGTCCAGTTTGATCGATAGATCGTGACAGGAGGACAGGCTACCTGGGAGGTGAAGAATCTCTGTTTTGGAGATCAGATATCCATGAAGAGATGTCCAACAGGCAGGCAGCAATGCATGCAGAAATGTCTGATACTCCAGGTGGAAAGTAGTAGAAGAGCTGGGTATTATCAGCATAGCAGTGGTATTTGAATCCATGGGAGGCTATTATCGGGCCAAAGGAGGAGGCGTAGATCGAGAAGAGAAGAGGACCCAGTACCGAGCCCTGCAGGACACCAGTTGAGAGGCAGAGGAGAAGAACGGGAGCTCTGCCAGACCACTTAATAGGATCTGCCTGAAAGGCAGGACTAAAACCATCTTAGTGCCGCTCCATTGATCCCAAGCTGACTAAGAGAGGAGACTAGAATCCGGTGGTTGACAGTTTCAAATGTTGCAGACAGATCAAGGAGAATGAGGACCGAGGAGAGAGAGGTGATTCTAGCTGAATGGAGAGCACCAGACACCGCCAGAAGCGCCGTCTCCGTGGAGTGACCAACTTTGAAACTAGACTGATATCCATCGAGGAGATGGTTCCGGGTGAAGAAGTCAGACAGTTGATCACAGGCTGCCCGCTCTACAGTTTTAAACAAGACGGAGAGGAGGGAGACTGGTCTGTAGTTTTGAACTGAGTTGGGATCCAGGGAGGGTTTCTTTAACAGAGGTGAAATGACAGCAGTTTTGAAGGGAAACAGCTAGAGGAAAGCGAGAAGTTGATAATCTTAGAGATGAAGGTGGAGCTTTGCTGAGAGATGTTCTGTAGGAGTGACAATGGGATCGGATAAAGCAAGCAGGTGGTGGCTCTGCATGATATCAGGAGGTTGGAGATTTCAGATTCGGAGAGCGTGACTTCGCAGGGAGGTCCAACGCAAACCGGGCAGGGCGATGCTAAGAACTCGTCCGTGATTGCATTGACTTTGTCTCTGAAAAACAAAGTCATCAGCAGTGAGAGGAGGAGGGGGCAGTGGAGGACACAGAAGGGATGAGAAAGTGGCAAAGAGTATGTGTTGTTTTTTAGTTGCAGACTGTATTTTCTTGTGGTAGAAGGAAGTTTTAGCTGAAGAGACAGCAGAATGAAAAGTAGCTAAGAGTAGTTTGTAGGCATCCAGGTCCGAGTGAGTTTTATATTTTCGCCATCTTTGCTCTGCAGCCCAGAGTCTGATCCTCTTAGCACGTAACGTATCAGTCAGCTATGGAGTGGCACTGGGGGAAGCTGGTCTGGAAGATAGTGGACAGAGTGAGTCAAGAAAGGAAGATAGGGCAGAGAGGAAAATGTTAGTGGCATCGTCTATTGATAGATCTGAGAATTGTGCAGCAGAAGGGAGAGCGGACAGCGTGGCAGAGGCAGAGCAGGAAGGTGAGAGAGATTTTAAGTTGCGGTATAAGGTGATAACGGGTGCAGAAAATGGCGAGGGATTAGGGGTGAGGCAGAGTTACAAAGAAAAGAAGTGATCAGAGACATGCAGCGGAGTAACAGAGAGGACAGGACATCCACAGTAATGGGAAAAGACAAGATCAAGGCAATTGCTTGCTTTGTGAGTAGTAGGGGATTGGGACAGGGAGAGATCAAAGGACTGTAGGAGCAACAGAAGGCCGCTTGCATGAATGTCATCAACATGCAGGCTGAAGTCACCCAGGAGAATCAACGGAGCATCGTCCCCTGGGAGAGAGCTCAACAAGATGTCAAAGTCATACAAGAAGCAGCCAAGAGGGCCAGAAGAGCGATAAAGAACAACCACAACAAGAGTGACTGGGGCAGTGATAGAGACGACATGCTATTCAAAGGAGGACAGATCATGCAGGTGGAGAGGGAGAACAGAATATTCCCACCGGGGAGAGATGAGCAGGCCTGTCCCTCAACCTCTGCCGGAGGGACGAGGGGTGTGAGAGGAGTAGTAGTTAGTGGAGAGAGCTGAAGGTGTGGCTGTGTTGTCTGGGGTGATCCAGGTTTCAGTTAGGGCCAGGAGATCCAGTGAGAGATGGGAGGCATAGGCTGGTATGAAGTCAGCCTTTTTCACTGCAGATTTGCAGTTCCAGAGTCCCATGGAGAAATTAAAGCAGGATGGAGGATTTGACAGACGAGGATAAACCAGGTTATTGTAGCAGCAGGAGCGTCCAGGTCTCCGATGGTGGAGACATTGCACACCCTGGTTGCCGTAGACAACTGTGATGGCCGACATGGTTGAAGCAACATCCCTCGTAGAACACAATCATGGTGGCCTTCCTCGGTGGACTCCCACAGGTAGACTCCCACAGGTAGACTCCCACAGGTAGACTCCCACAGGTAGACTCCCACAGGTAGACTCCCACAGGTAGACTCCCGAGTCTTTGCACCCCGAGTCTTTGCACCCCGAGTCTTTGCACCCCGAGTCTTTGCACCCCGAGTCTTTGCACCCCGAGTCTTTGCACCCCGAGTCTTTGCACCCCGAGTCTTTGCACCCCGAGTCTTTGCACCCCGAGTCTTTGCACCCCGAGTCTTTGCACCAAGAGGCTGCCACAACCGCTGCTGCTACGGGTCACCAGCTGCTATTTAAATCAGGCTAATTCCAGTCAGCTGAGATTCCTAATCGAAATCAAAACTACTCCAACAATGGCAACCAAAACAAACAAACAGATGGGACTAATCAATGTAAAGGAGCAGCTTCCCTCTGTGATATAAAAGCAAAATAACCGAAAACCTTAAGTGCAACTTCAGTTCAGAGGACAATGACAGAAAGGGTACTGGATTTGATTGGGCATCAAAGCCTTTAATATAAGCTTCACATTCCTACACAATCAATTATAGACTATACAGAGGGGTCAGCCTATTTACATTTACTTATTTAGCTAGTGGTTTTAACCAGTGACTTAGAATTTTAAGTTTCTTACAATGATTAATCCATTTACACAGCTAGAGTTTTTGTAACTGGTGCAACTCAGGGTAAGTACCTTGTTCAGGGATACTACAGTTCAAGCGATGTGGAATTCAAACCCAGGTCGTTTGAATGGAAGGTGGTAGCTCCAACCACTAATTTAACTGCCACCTCCAGGTATGTGAAACCAATAGACACATTTTTCAGCCCAAACAATGATTCTTCTATGCAGCCTATAGAATAACCACAATGCCTAGGCTTTCCTGTGATTATCACTGGGAAAGAGGTAAAGCTTCCCCAGCATCCCCCCGCCACTTTGGGAGGCCCCCTGTCCTTCCCTTCGTGAGAAGAACAGTAATCCTGTAAGACCCACTCTCTTCCAATCCCCCAGGGTACACTGCACTGAGCTGAGCTAAAGTGAGAGGACCTACATAAGATGTGTGCTGCAGGCACTAAATACGAACAGTGGGAAATTCTGCTACTATGGCGATTGATGGTCCAACATATAAACACACAACTAGTGACTGCGTAATGCGACTAATTTGGACTATGACGCTCAAAACGGTTAAATCTTTACCAAACGACACTAGCAGATGCTAGCGTGTGCTAAGAGCGGGAAGTAAAAAAAAAAAAAAAAAAGACAGCAAAATGCTAAGCAACAGAACTGGCCTGTTGAGTCCTAATCCAGTCCATGATGTGGACACAAAATAATCATCCCCACCCCCTCCTAACACCACCAGCCCACCACATATTCCAGGGCCTAAGATAATGAGCCGGTCTAATCTCCAGAGAGCCACAGAGACCAGTGGTGGCTGATACAGAAGTGGCCTTTTTGTCTTCCGTGGAAGCTGCACACGCTGCTCAGTCTGGTCTGACACCATGCCAGTGGCTGCGGTGGCAGGGAAGGGGAATGCAAGACAAGGAACTCACAATGCAAGGAACAATTACACGCCGACCTAAGGACACCGGGGGGGGAGAAAAAGGAAAGCACTCAAAGGGCACTGCTCTGAAGGATTTATGCAGGCTCCCTTCTGCACTCGATTATTTAGGTCACACCATTTCCTGGCTCACAGCAGGCTGAAGTCTTTCTGTCACCACTACAGCTCGATCCCTTTCCTCCTTCACGCTCTCTCTCTCTCTCTCTGGCTCAGTGGGAAATGATTAACATGTAAAACAGGCTTAGTTCAGTCAGCAAAGGACACCGGAGCAATAGGAGTGTTCCCGAGCCTACGGTTTTCCCACCATCCAGGATGTGAGCCCAGCAGCTTGGTTTGTGGCATTCCTATAGAACGCTCCATTACAACAGTCACGTTAAACAACCTGTGCCCAGTGGTTTACAGCAGGTGTGCCAACCCCTACAATTCAGCGGCCTCTGATATGAGTATAACCCAGGCATCCTACATGCTTTACTCTGACACAGCGCTGTTCTTCACTGCAGTTCCAAGGCTTGCATGTTTTGCATACGTGATTTGGTGAATGCATACGCAAGTGCACATGCCTGCTCCAGTAACCCAGAGCCCCACACGCAACAGATTTGTTCGCAATCGGGCACAGTGACATGCTACTTGTTACTCTTTGAGGGGAGCAGGATGCACGTGTGCTGTAGATGTGCATAATCTCTCCAGGCAAGGGCAAATTAGATTAAACCCTTCAGTCAAGCACAGTGCCCAAGACTGAACGAGATAAAGAGGAAAAGGATCACAGCTTGCAAGGCAATGATGTAAAGTGATAAAGTGATACAGGGTATGATTCCTGACTACTTTTAGAAAACCTTGGTGTGGTCCCATAAACCAAGAATAGGGGTATGATGTTCCGCAAGAGGGGGGGGCGTGGTGGCGCAGTGGGTTGGACCGGGTCCTGCTCTCCAGTGGGTCTGGGGTTCGAGTCCCGCTTGGGGTGCCTTGTGACGGACTGGCGTCCCGTCCTGGGTGTGTCCCCTCCCCCTCTAGCCTTACGCCCTGAGTTGCCGGGTTAGGCTCCAGTTCCCTGCGACCCCGTATCATATGGGACAAGCAGTTCAGAGAATGTGTGTGTGTGTGTGTTCCGCAAGACCTAGACATGGCGTCTCTACCTGTTCTGTTTATAAACAGGCAGACACACATGTATAAAGCTGAAATTTGTGCAGAGCTCCTGTCAGCGAACAGGTGTAGTCCGCAGAGAGTGTAAAGCTGCGATCAGGACTATTACCCTTTTGTATATTTTATTTTAGTAAGTCTTGTAGTGGTTATGTGACAGTGAGAAATCTGTGCAGGGGGAAGGGACAAATTTATAACGGGGAATCTATCAAAACTGTAGTTTCTCCCAGGACTGCTTTTATTGAAAAGCCAGCAAAAAGGAAAAGAAACACTTCCCACAGAAGTGGAGCCCAGTGCAGTAAATGTCTGCATACTGCAACATTACTCAGAAGTACAATCCAAACCATCCCACTTCAAAGGCGTTACTTCCACATTACTGATTAGGAAATCCGATTATTAGAGAATCCAAGAGGACTCAGAACCCAGAGGAGAGGTGGAAGTTTAGGACAGAGGTGAGGTAAGGACAGGCAGGAAACAGATCTTCACAATGTTTGAACAGGAACTGCCTCACCTGAGCCTGGTCTTAGCATAACTGAGAGGGTGGTGTGGGGTGCGTAAGTGTACATTCGTGTGTAATTTAACTGGTGGTTTGTAATAAGGATTTGCCAAGAGTGAAGAACTACAGCAGCATCCATGACACTACTAGCTGTGTAGTGTTCACTGGCTTCCCTACTATTTATAAATTACCTGGCACTTACCTATCCTACTAAAACCCAGCTGTGAAACAATAGTTTGTAACACTCTACTCAAAAACAACACCAGGAATTTACAAGCTGACCAACATAAGTATCTGAAATCCTTTTCCCTTGTGCAGACAAAACATTGGTCTGACTTGTGGATGCTTTTTGTCATTCACTACATGAACCTGGTAAACAAAATGTTATCTATGCTAAATAAGCACGCACAGAGCTAAATACTAAAGAGATGTGCTTTTGAAAGAGCAAGTGAAAAAGGCAATTACTGCACTTTAGAATACATCCAGAATGACACGGCTCCAAAGGCAGAACCCGAACAGCAGCAACGACGACGACAATAACAGCAGCGCATAATGAAGCGAAAAAGGAAACTGGCAGTTTAACCTTAGGAAAGCGCAAAGTCTGATTGAGAAACTCAAATTAAGATGAGCTCCGTGAATGCCATCAAATTACAACAACTAGGTCTGGATTTTGGGCTTCTCCCAGTCAAGCACCCTTAATGAAACCTTGGGAACATCTCGTCCAAGACTATCAATATTGCGCTTCGGTTTCTACAAGCCTGTATTATTGAGAGAATAGATCAAGCTAGCACACACCTCCATTGCACAACAGCTCAGGAAAGCGCAAACAGCAGTAGAGAGCCTAAATTAGGTTGTTTCCACCGAATGACTACAAGACAGACTGTCAGTACGGTTCTACTGAAACCGTAAACACAAACCGCAGCAGCCAGCCCACAAACATCACCGCAGTTTGAGTGAGATGAACCAGGCCACAAAACAGTCCACACACCCCACCCACCTGTGCTTCCTCACATGCTAGGGTCACTCACCACCCCGTGTCAGATGGCCATACTGGCTCGCATGAAGCCACTCAGAGCAACAGCAGGAAGACACCGTCAAGCAAAGCAAACCAGGAATGCCACCATCGGTCACAGCCAATAAATCCTTACTCGTCACTCGGTAGAGATGAAAAACAGACCTGGCCAGGAAACCCACGGGAGAGATATTTGGATGCTGAGAAAGGGAAGGCAGAAGAAAGGCAACCCTTCTGTTTCACCTCTCCAACTAAAACTCCTCCTAGAAAATCTCTCCAAGAATCTTAAACTTACTGGATGCCCACAAAGTGCTTGTACTTGGGGAAAAAAGACGACGGAAAATGGCAGCACGAGATGTTACCCTCTGTCATCAGTGGAGACTATTCTAGCAAATTTCACAGGATGAGAAACATAATTTAGTTTGAACTTTGGTTTTCTTCTTTTTAAAGTGTCTGTATCTGCGGTTAAGCCTCCATTACTAGCATGTCTTTAGCAGCAAGTCCGATTGTTGTGCACCTCAAGAAAGAAGGAGGAAGAGTTTCCAATGAGGGGCTGCGATGTATTTCAGCACTTTCACAGCTGACTTCACCTTCACAAATGGGGTCAGGACTTGCAGTGGGAATGAGTCATGTGATGGGGGGGTGGGTGTAAGACAGCATGAGAAGTAACTCCAGGCCCTAGTGTGACTAGACTTGCTGGCATCATCTCTGCATGCTGCTGAGCTGTACTGCCTCTAAAGGGGAAGGCAGTGCTGCAGGAATGTGGAGGGGTTACTCAACCTAGCTTCCTTGCCTCTCCTCACCACCCTTCAAAGGCTATACAGATTTGGGCCTGACTGCCTTGATCATAATCCGAGGATTGACTAATTCTCTGATCCTCATAAATGTGGGGGTGGCTGGATTTGCACTTCTGAGAGACAGCAAAGTTAGCCCTTTTCAGAAGAAAAGCACAGTAGGATAAGGGAGGTCCCCACCTTCCTCTGTAGCCTGCCCCCACCAAGTAATTCCCATATGGGTTGAATTACAGTGCAGGCACAAAAGCAGGAGAGAATGTGTGCTTGCCCTGGCATCAATGTGACAAGAAACTCTACACCCACCTTAGTCTGCTGCACCCCCAACATCCCCTACTCAGACATATATTAATAGCACTGCCATTTCCCTTCCATCCTGTCTCTCTTCCTCTTACCAAACTATTGCTGACCACTGGACTCCTATGATGTGCGCACACACAAAAAATAAAGAACAAATAAATGTCATGGCAGTAAGGGAAAATTTCTGTATAGCATGCAGTTATAAATCCAAACCATGCTTGGGCACTTAGTATTTTATAAGCTCTTAAAAAGGGGGGAAAAGAAGAAAGAAGTGAAAAAGAAGGAAAGGTTGACTGAACAACCAACTACGTAAAAAAGGAAAAAAAAATAAATAAAGTTTCTTTTAGGGTCAAATACTGATAACCAGTGGTGGTACAGCAGGTAAAGCTGGTCCCTGAGCTGTTCAGTGTACATGGATTTGAGTCCAGCTCAGTTTGTGTGGCATGTTTGCATGTTTCTCCGTGTGTTTGCACCCCGAAGAAGGCACTGACAAAGCACTTCCATTCCTCCCTTGCCTAGAGAACCAAGCGAGGGGTTGCTGCGACTCAACTCGATGGCACCTCCACACACCGATAAAGTGAACAGATTTGATACACCAAGGATGCAGAAACAATTAACTTTCAAAAATACAAATTATCTTAATATCTTTATTCCACACACTCTGCTAAACATCTCTTTCTCAGTCTTAATTGTGCACATCTCTCCTCTAATGTTACTACTGGGAACATCTTCCATTAAACAGGCTAAAAACAAATGATAATGGCAGAGTGGTGTCAATCTGTAAATTGACATTGTAAAAATGCAGAACTGAGTTCATCTTGAGTTACAGGGCTGCACTAGTGCTACAGGTCTCAGGGAACAAAGTCCCATGAACCAAAGCTGTGAGATCTGTGCCCAGTCCCTCAAAAATCTGTAGGACACGGACAACAGTAATTACATTTACTTATTTAGCAGACACTTTTCTCCAAAGCGACTTCCAATGAACTCTGGTGTTACCAGCCCACACACCTTATTCACTGCAGTGATTTAGACTGCTAGATACACTACTTACAATGGGTCACTCATCCATACATCAGTGGAACACACTCTCTCTGTCACTCACACACTGTGGCTGAACCTGAACAGCATGTCTTTGGACTTATGCGAGGAAACCCACGCAGACACAGGGAGAACATACAAACTCCACACAGACTGAGCAGGGATTGAACCCACGTCCTCTTGCACCACCCAGGCACTGAGACAGTAGCGCCACTTGCTGTGCCGCCGTGCCGCCCATAATGCAACTGTTACGCAGATCAAAGTCTGAATAATATGCAAACTGCCACTGTAAACTCAGTGCTTATGGGTCTGCTATATGTCATGTTGTTAAGTGAAGGAGAGCAACAGCTCTGGAAAGCACAGTAAATCACAAGGGGTGCAGGGGCAATAATGGGACAGATCTGTGCATCAGCAAACTCTGAGCACAGAGTGTGATGCTACACTGCTTGGCGTGCTGAGGTTCAAAGGACTTGGACCCAGATACCTCCAGCCCACCCACACCATCAGCCGATTAAGCTGTGGCCCCAGAGGCTCCCGAACTGAGACTTAGAACCTCTGATGGAGCAGAACAGTGATGTACTCATCAAGGGGAGGGAGTGAGCTAAAGAAAAATACCAAAACCTGGCTGTGAACCAGGTAAACTAAGCCACTCGTAGCTCACATATTGCTACACCTCTCCCCCCCAAGAATCCAGACTGTTGGGATCAAGCTGCACACACAAATGGGCAGAGCTGAAACAGGAATCAGGGACAGAGCTCTGCCGCAAGCCATTTTCACAGTACTGCACTGGCAGGTCCGGCTGGAGCGTCTTTCCCATTTTCCAGGACTGGGGCGGGAACTGGCTGCCAGGAAAAAGTGAGTAAATCCAGCATGAAATACACAGCGAGGCAAAACACCAACTGGCAGCTCAAGATAGCTCTCCCACCACACATATTATTGAAAGGTCTGTTTCAAACCAGGTTTACAACTTTAACTGGTAAGCACTCTTCATCATACAGACTTGAGTGGAAAAAGAGAGACTTCCTCAATTATTTTGTTACGAGTCCTACCAGACCTCAGTTTTGTGCATATTTAACATTTACTTCCACTCTTTCATACTCATAAACACAAAAACCATGGTAATAAGTGAAAGTTTCTGTCCAGCTTTCTCTTACTATGACATCCCTACCCTTCAGCAAATCAGTGTAGCTCCAGACAGGCAGACACTCCAGTTAAATTTGCAGCAGAGGAATAAAATACCTAGATTGCTCGATTTGCTCACTTCATCTTTTACACAGCTCCCATTCAGATGGTGAGAATTCACTAATTACCTAGATTGGATGAGCCGAAGCTCACGCAGGTCAGTCAGCGAGCTAATCTAGGGAACACGCTCCTGTTTTTGGCCTACTTACAAAAATGTGCCATGGCAGGTGGTTGGACTTCGCAGATGCCACCCAATCATCCCACAAATCAGCAAAATGCCTCACGTTGTACCGTTACGCTGTTTACAGCCAATGTTTAGAGACACAGAGAATCAACACAGATTCCACCTTTCTCAGAGTCAACAGTAAAGCACTATCCACTCCCAGTGGGACCCTGCAAGGACACAGGCAACAACACAAGGAGTGCACAATGAAAAAAAACTCTGCTCAATCCATCCTAAAAAATATAAGCTCTTACAACGTTTATATTTCTGTGAATTTACATCAGTAGCCTGTTACAAACATCTGAATTACAAATTTTCAAAAGACAGAACATTTCCCAGTATTTTTAAATTGTATTTTCTTTACCATTTTAAGTAGTTCTCAGTTGCAAAAAAAAAAAAAAGCCAGCATTTTGATTTGCACCATCAGTTCACAGCAAAAGAAACTCAGAACAGAATAGAATGGTACTGTTTGTATGGGGGGAATGATTCCACAGAGCTGGGAAGGGACAATTTCATCCCGATGCAAATGGAATTTTTTTTTTTTATTTTTAGTCATTTTAAAACTGACAATTTTTGTGTTAATTCAAGTTAATAAAAATATCCCGTGATAGAGTGGCATCCCATCCACTGTGTACCCTGTCTCACACCTAATGGTTCTAGGTTAAAGGAAGTCTGAGAACATGCACTGGACAAGGGGTTGATGAAAACAGAATAGTACAGTTGACCCTAACCCACATCACGGCTTTGATTTTTTTGTGGGTCGGCAACAAAGAATTAAATGGGAATTTTTTGGGAGCTTTGTGCAGAAAACCATGTAGCACTGCAGACGGTGCGCTTAACAGACGAAAAGTAAAGCAGTTTAGTAAGTCATAAATGCATAAAACATATGTACAGTATTAATGTATTTAATTGTTTAATAACATAAATATACACCTTCAAGTTAATTTCTGTAAAAAGTTAGACTTCACGAAGAAAATTGTGGATATCCATGCTTCGGAACACCAGAATGGTCTCAGTGATGCGTGTACAAATCTCCTCCCATGTAGTGATCTTGTGTCCCACGTTCATCTTGCTAACTTTGTGTGTTATACCTTACGTAATCATGGCTCCAAAACGTAAAGCTCCTAGTGTTTCAGAAAGTGATTCCAAAAATTTTCTCGGGGTTGGCTCACAGCAACCGCCCCCCAACCCCCAAGCTGGAGATACTTGCTTTGCTCACCTAGGGGGCCAAAAATTTTCCATGATTTTTCCTCATTACAGGGGGGCTGAGCTCCTAACCCCCGTAATGTGGGAGGGTCAACTGTACAGTCCTACAGCAAAATTTTAATCCCTTGTACCTTTAACTGATCAGGGGTTCTGATCCATTTTCTTACATAACTCATGAATAAAGTTCATTAGAATTAAGCTTTTACCGGTTGTGATGTGGCAATTGGACTTACAAATTACTTGAGAATCTCCATACTGAATTACAAGCTTACCCCTATTTATAATAATATATCCATTTCCACACCTGGGTAATCCTTACTGGATCAACTCAAGGTACTTCAGTAAGAGATGGGATACGAACCCACGTCCTTTGAATGCAAGGCAGAAGCTCTAATAACTACACCACGTCATGCCCCAGGGAATGAGAAGCGTTAAATCAATAAAGGGGTACAAGAACTGAGTTTAATTATATCTAGTACTCCAGTGTTCGATTTTTACAATAAGGCATCTTTGAAGACTGCAGCTATTCAAGTACGCCTTCACTCCTTGTCATATAAACCACTAGGTTTATGCACATAGCCCTTCAGGGATGGAATTTGATGATAAGTACTGGAGGTAGGGCACAGACTATGAAGGCAGAAACTGTATCCTTTGTCATTTGGATTGACCTGCAAATTTCCCTCAGGACAGGCATGGTGCTCCCAACAAATCAGAAAGGCACATCACGTGACTTCAACACAAAGCCAGGAGGCTGCGGTGAGATGCTTTCAGTGACATAGGACAAAATTGCAGCACTTTGTCCCAAGCCTGAGCACTCCTGCTCACCTCTCTCTGTCCGCTCTTCTGATGGAATCAGAGGTCATGCATCATACGAAGGTATATCAAACCGGGTTGGACAACTGCTCACACTGTTCCCCTCCATCCATTAAAAGGTGGGTTAAAAAGCAGTGTGGAAGGCTCTGGAAAGTTCACCTAGGGTGAAACCCTGGTGAGCTTAGCAAAACATTTCCCTTTGAAGAACTGTTGCTTGTTATAATTAGTTTTGCATCTTGGTTATCTTTGTGAGCATCGGTGCTGAGACATACCTGTGATCAACTTACACACACACACACACACACACACACACACACACACAGTCTGAAACCACTTGTCCCAGGCAGGGTCGCAGCGAGCCAGAGCCTAACCCTAACCCGGCAACACAGGGTGCAAGGCTGGAGGGGGAGGAGACATACCCAGGACAGGACGACAGTCCATTGCAAGGCACCCCAAGCAGGACTCGAACCCCAGACCCACCGGAGAGCAGGACCCGGTCAAACCCGCTGCGCCATCGCAGCCCCTCTTGGGATCAACTCAGCCAGCCCTAAATTATTCCTCTATGTATTTTTGTTTGAACGGTCATTGTATCTTTGAGTTCTTGGATGTTTTAGTGTTTCAGTCTTTCATGAGTGTTGAGACTTTATAATACACCAAATCAGGTTAAAAAACCAAACAAAAAAGCACTTCCATAAAGTGTGAGAACTAGAAACGTGTTCATGAGCCCCAACCACAGCATGGACATGGGACTCAATGAACATAAATATCTGTCCTCTTCGTGGGGTACCTGGAAGAACTATGTGACTTCCCATTGCTGGCAGTATTTTGCATAGCACAAACTACACTTCTACCAGGAAAACAGAAATACCAGTGTTGCAACCTATGCATCATGCAGCATTGATACACAACATGAAAAACTGCTTTAAGTGAACTACCAGCCTAGCTAAAACAGCTAAACTATTATGCTGTGCAAAAAAAAAAAAAAAAAAAAAAAAAAAAAAAAACTTGCATTGGCAATTTAACTCAGACAGACTTGCATCGCAAATTAACTTGGACAAAATTCAATAAATAAATTAATTTACTTAAAGCACACACATTTCTCTCTGCATCTGTCACTTGTAGAGCACAGCTACAGAATGGAACTCCCGCAGCAGTATCCATGTGTCTGAAACCATTATCTGTGACTTGAATGCATGATGCTTTAAGTATTTTCTCTATAGAAGCCTGTGTGCGTACATGCACTGGTGTGGTGTGTAGCTCTTTTACTTCATATATGCCAAGCACTTTGTAGATTAGAAACATCTTTTTTAAAGAACTGAAATTTAGTCTCGGGTTCCCTGTAACCTAGTCAAAAACAACTGTGCATGTCAAAAAAAAAATATTCTACGTACTGAAAATACACATAATGTGAGAAAAACCAAAAAATGGTGACTAGGGCTGGGCACAGCATCTGTCTGCTTCAGCTGTACTTTGAAATCAATATGGTCTTGTGTGCAGTTTTTATAAGCTAATAATAATGGAAAAAACTACTAAAACATAACAAAACCTCAAGAAATGGATGCCAACTGCTTGCTCTAGTCAGGGTTCTTACGGATGTATGGAGTATTTTTGTACACATGCTGACTGAGATAGATAGAAGTGGTAGAGCTCAGGCCACAAAGCGTCTATGAGAGTGGTAAAAACATCCTGGCTCCTATCTGTGCTGAAGTAAAGGTTGCGCACTGTGTGATGCCAAGGTCACAGCAATGCAGGAACTGGAGGACTAGCACTGGCACCGAGCTGAGTGCAATGAGCAGAAGGAAGGAAAACAAGGCCTCATGATTCTGCACGGTGACACCAAAGCCCAGTGCAGAGGCTGAGTCATGACTTATTCATGGCCAAACCACGACCTCCACAATATGCTCAGTGCGAAGAGGGAGAGCAGAGAGCTGTGTGTTGAAAAAGGCCTACTCCTGTTCCCTGTCTTCATGCAAAGTAAGAGGAGCCTAATCTATATTTTAGGTTCGAACAACAAAAGAGAAAAGAATTAGCATGACCGGTCTTCTAATTACCCACTTAAATAATGCACAACACCAAAAACACAATACAGTGAAACCTTTCACTTCCCAGTCACAACCAAACATACACACAGAATAAGAAACCGAGCACGATACATCTGCAAATACTGTAAACGGCACAGAACGACATGTACTAAGAATGACTGTTCTATGTGCAGACCACTGGATATATCGTGCACGCCGTTTAATACGCAGCGGTCAGGAAAAGAGTGATGTGGACCATGTTTTAATCAGACCATGTCTGAAGTGGTCTGTCCAAACATTTGGTTGAACCAATCCCATACAATACATGGTAGAGGATACTAGAAATCAAGGTCATTACACCAAATGAAATGTTACTTTAACATCTGACTGTTAAACATGGAATATTTACAAATATAACAAAATACATATACAAAAATAATTAACAATATCATGAAGTTTTATATACCGCACATAAAAACACTGCTGTGATATGAACCTGCCACGGTTTAAATTAATGTGCACTTTAAAAAGTCTAATTTAAACAAGTCTGTAACTGTTATACTCCTGTAGAGAATCATCCTTATGATGTCGCTTCCGATCTGACCAGCCCTGTTGGAGAAACGCATGAAGCTGACTGCCTGCGATGTCCCACCTGCTCTTTCGCAGGAAACACTGTATGCCTTGGGACAGGGCCCAGTGGCGACACACAAAATGCATCCAAAAGCATAACCAGTTCAACCAACTGAAACGCACTGTAGAGTGGGACACTGCCAAGGAAACATTTATATACAAACACACACACACACATAAAAGATTTCAGTCACATCGCAGATGGCTATACAAATGGCCTTTAGAAAATCATGCTTTTTAAGGAAACAGCATTTTTAAATTACATAATGCATATCCACCCTTATAATCAGTTCAGCCCTAGCAGAGGAACATTAATGAAATATAATAGAGAACAATCCCACCACAACAGCAAAATTGTTTATAATTCTATAGTGTAAGCTCCAGAGCTACATCATAGGAAGCAGTATGCTTCTAGTGGGGTCTCCCATGGTGACCAGGTCTGGAGTGAAGATCCAGACTAACATGATCCGAAAAACCCCTATGGTGAATGTGAACAAGACAATGTTTACCCTGCCTGGAATAGGGTCACCGGGACCTACCCCTGGAGCCAGGCCTGGGGTAGTGTTCCTAGGCGAGCGGCTGGTGGCCGGGTAGCCCATGTAACCGAACCGGGCTCAGCCCAAAAAGGCAATGTGGGGGGACCATGTGGGCCCACCATCCGCAAGGTCCAACATGGTTGTCGGGTGTAATGCCTTTCAGGCAGCAATAGGGAGCAGGGTGGTGCATGGCATCACAGACCCTTAAAGCAGAAACTGGCTCCTGGCACATGGAATGTAACCACAGTGGGGGGAAAGAGTCTGAACTGTTGCAGGAGGTTGAAAGATACCAACTAGATATAGTTGGGCTCACCACTCACAGTGTTGGCTCTGGAACCAAACTCCTCAATAGGGGGTGGTCCTCTCCTACTCAGGAGTTCTACAGGGTAAGAGGCACCGGGCAGGTGTGGGGATATTCACAAGTCCCCGGCTGGCTGCCATACAGTTGGAGTTTGTTCCGGTGGACGAGAGGATTGCCTCAATGCGACTTAAAGGTTGCAGGGAGGAAAACTCTGACTGTTGTGTATGCACCAAACAGCAGTTCAGAGTATTCGACCTTCTTGGAGAGAGTGGGTGGGGTTCTGGACAGGGCCCCACCGACAGACTCCATAGTCCGGCTGGGGGACTTCAACACTCACACTGGCAATGACTGGGAAATCTGGAGGGGGGTAATTGGGAAGAACAGCTTGCCCGGTGTTCGAATCATGTTACACCATGTTCGAACACAAGGCTGCTCATAAGTGTACGTGGTACCAGAGCTCCTTGGGCCAAAGGTCAATGATTGACTTTGTAGTCGTTTCATTTGACCCGAGGACACATATTCAGGACACTCAGGCAAAAAGAGGTGCTAAGCTGTCAACCAATCACCATCTGGGGGTGAGCTGGATCAGATGGTGGGGAAAACTGACAGACAGACCTGATGAGTCTACCAGGTCTGGAGTCTAAGCGCAGGGGTGCTGGGAACGACTCACAGAGGACCCTGTTCGGAATGATTTTAACTCCAACCTCCATGAGAACTTTTCCCATGTCCCGGAGGAGGTAGTGGACATGGAGTCTGAATGGACCCTGTTCAAAACCTCCACTGTGGAAGCAGCCAGGCGCAGCTGTGGCCAAAAGCTCATTGGTGCCAGTCACAGCAGCAACCCAAGAACTCGCTGGTGGACACCGGTGGTGAGAGAAGCCGTCAAGCGGAAGGAGGAGGCTTTTACATCCTGGTTGGCTCTGGGGACTCCTGACTCAGCAAACAGGCACCGGCAGGCAAAAAAGGCAGCAGCAGCTGTGGTTGCAGAAGCAAAATCTGGAGCATGGGAGGAGTTTGAGGCCATGGAAAATGACTTTCAGTCGGCCTCAAAGAGGTTCTGGAGAACCATCCAGTGACTCAGGAGGGGTCGGAGAAGCTTCGCTCAAGCTGTGCTCAGCAAAGGTGGAGAAACTCTGACCTCAAATGAGGATATTGTTAGGAGGTGGAAGGAGAGCTCTGAGGAACTCCTAAACCTGAGCGATATGCCTCCCTTACAGGAGTCAGGGCAAGAGGCTCCCGAAGTATCAGAGTCCATTTCCCTGGTGGAAGTCACTGAGGTAGTTGGAAAGCTCCGCAGTGGCAAGGCACCAGGGGTGGATGAGATTCACCGGAATTGCTTAAGGCCCTGGATGTTGTGGGGCTGTCATGGCTGACACAACTCTGCAATGTTGCATGGACCTCAGGGACGGTGCCTTTGGGTTGGCAAACTGGGGTAGTGGTCCCTATCTTTGAGAAAGGGGCCTGGAGAGTGTGTGCCAACTACCAGGGTATCACACTTCTCAGCCTCCCTGGGAAAGTCTATGCCAGGGTGCTGGAAAGGAGGCTCCGGCAGGTAGTCGAACCTTAGATTAAAGAGGAACAATGTGGATTCCGTCCTGGTCGTGGAACAGTGTACCAGCTGACCAGCTTTTTACCCTCTCATAGATAACTGAGCGGGCATGGGAGTTCGCTAATACAGTCTACATGTGTTCTGTGGACTTGAAGAAGGCCTATGACCGTGATCTCTGAGAAATTCTGCGAGAAGTGCATCAGCTGTAAGGGGTGCTGGAGCCACTGCTGCAGGCTATTCGGTCCCTGTACACATGGAGCGAGAGCTGTGTCCGCATACTGGGCATTAAGTCAAGCTCATTCAATGTGGGTGTTGGACTCCAACAAGGTTGTGCCTTGTCTCCAGGAGTTTTCATGGACAGGATATTAAGACACAGCCAAGGTCAGAAGGGCATTCTATGTGGGGACAGGAAGGTAACGTCTCTGCTTTTTGCGGATAATGTTGTCCTTTTGGCACCGTCACATGGATGCCTCCAGCACAGACTGGAATGGTTTGTAGCCAAATGTGAAGCGGTTGGTATGAGGATCAGGACCTCCAAGTCGGAGTCCATGGTTCTCTCACAGAAAAGGATGGAATGCCCCCTTCAGATAAGGGGAGAAAAGCAGCCCCAGGTCCCTACCTTCACCTATGATCATGAACTCTGGGTAATGACCAACAGGATAAGATCACGGATACAAGCGGCTGAAATGAGTTTTCTCCACAGGGTGGCAAGACTCACTCTTCATGACAGGGTAAGGAGTTCGGTCATCCAGGAAGAACTCAGCGTAGAGCCCCTACTCCTCCACATTGAGAGGAGCCAGTTGAGGTGGCTCGGGCATCTGGTAAGGATGACCCCTGGGCACTTCCCGTTTGAGATATACCAGGCATGGCCAACTGGGACGAGACCCTGGCTGGAGAGATTATATCTCCCAGTTGTGGGAGATTCTGGGGATCCCCCGGGGTGAGCTGGAGGAAGTTGAGTGGGAGAGGGATGTCTGGGCCTCTCTGCTCTCCCTACTGCCACCGCGACCCTAAAGGACAAGCGGCTAAGAAAATGGATGGATGGATGGACGGATGGATGGATGGACGGACGGACTGAAAGTACAGAATGTTCAACCATTACACTGATACTTTTGTGTCACATCCAATACATGGAGTTGAAGGTCAATATTTAGTTAATCAGAATCCATGAACTGGATTGATAGGTTTTACAGAAACATTGTGTGCAAACCGACTGGAAGTGCTGGCCAAGAGGATACCAGCACGAAGCCCTGTGATGGGTGAAACCATGAGCACATTGTACCCCTCCATTACAGTCATTGTACAATCTGCCTGTCCGATTGCTCATTGGCCCTGCCATGAACTCGGATGGCTTCTGGCAGAAGCACAGTGACGCAGGACACTTGAAACTCAAGAAAATCTACACAGTTCAACCTCTACCCAAGGATTTGCAGGCATAAAAACAAATCTAACCTCTTCAGTCTATTATCACATTCACAGAACCCCCGAGGTTACCTTTACCATTTCAGGAAGCAGGCAGCTTCTACTAGTGCGCAATACTGTATTTGAAATGTGTTGAGTTACAAATACATAAGCAAAAAGGCTCTATATTTTGTTTTGTGATATTTTGATCAACACTGCATGACACCATTGTATTTTCTAGCAATTCAAACTCAGAATGTCAAACGGGTAAAGTAACACACCAAGGGACACAGATCTAGAGCTGCAAAGTGACCATTCCTGCTTCCTCTGTTCTTTGGTCAATAAAGAACCTGAAGTAAAATTCACAACACAATAACAGGAAACCAGTGTTCTTTCACTGGTTGTATGACTCCTGATGTTCAACAAGAAACTATTAAAACAAATGGAATAAGGTGCACCCCTGACAACCAGCTGTGTAAATGGGTAAACAATTGTCAGTAGCTTTGGAAAAAAAAATCATCAGTTAAATGAATAAATGTAAACGTAATCAAGCACCATGTAGAACACACACTTTAAACAGAGGTATCAATTACTAGCTCAGAACAACAATCTTAAGAATGATCATTCAAGGTCTGATCTCCCAAGGTATGTTAAAAGGATGCCGACCCTATTTGAGGGTACAGCTCATAATGCCTGCCTTACAAAGGGTTTCCAGAAACTGAACAACATTCTTAAATTTATTGGGGGGGGGGGGGGGGGGGGGGGGGGGTATTTGCATTTACAGGAATGGGACCAGAGGTGTAGGAGGCAGTGTTGGTTCCTTACAGTTCCTGGGATGTAAGGTTTGGACAAGGATTCAAATCCAGCTCTGTTTGAATGGAGTGTGTTTGTTCTCCTCGTGTTCACATGCGCTTCCACCTACATTCTGACAACAATCGTTGCTGGTGAACTCTTGACTCTAAACTGCAAGTAGTATGTGCGTTAGTAAACGAGTGTGTGATTACTCAGCGATGGACTGATGTCCTATCCACAGTGTAATCTGTCTTAAACTGTATGATTCAGGTATGGACTGCAGACCTCTAGAACCCTGTTTTGTACAAGCAGTTATTCATAGTGGATTGAAAAATGAATACTTACAAGAACAATGGTGAGGAAAAAATAGATCATAGTTATCATAAATATAAACTGTGAGCTAAACAACAAAATATTTCACTAAATACACTGGGTTTATGCAATAGCAAGAAAAAAGAGAAAAGTAAGACAATCTCCTTGCTATGGTAAATTTTGCCAGACACAACATGTACGACAGCACAGAGATCAATCTCGGCTGAGGAAGCCTTACCAGAAAGCAGTAAGACTGTTCTTCCTCTATATAAGCCATTCAGTCACTGTGAGGGTGGAGGGCTGTATGAGTCCAATTCTATCTGCTCTTAAAAGCAATTCTGCACTCTCCCCCCCCCTTTTTTTTTGTTTTTTTTTTTTAAGAAACTGTAGAAAAATACAGACACACACTGTCTGAAACCACTTGTCCCGAGCAGGATTGTGATGAACCAGAGCCTAACCCGGCAATACAGGGCGCAAGGCTGGAGGGGGTCCGACCCAGGACAGGACGCCAGTCTGTCGCAAGGCACCCCAAGCAGGACTCAAACCCCAGACCCACCAGAGAGCAGGACCCAGCCAAGCATGTTGCGCCACCATGCCCCCCCTAGAAAAATATATATTGGCAATAATTTTTCCAGAACTTTCCACATAATAGGTCATTCATTTTACATTTTAATAAAAATCATGTAAGAATAATAAACATATGCATTTATAATACATTATAAATATAAATGAGTAAGTAAATGTATAATAAATTATGTATTTATAGAAATGTGTATTTTTAATATATATATAATATTTTTTTTTTTTTTTTTTTTTTTAAACAAAACAGAGGTTTTACTATGGAAACTGTATACCAAGGAGGTTTTAACAACTAAAGTAAAATTTACATTTGTAAATTTACAGTAAGCATGAAAGTCACCGGAACAACTTAGCTACCACAAGACCCCCAATCACCCAAGAGGTTTCGCAACATATTATATTTGACTTTGATGTGTAATGTATTGTCATTTTTACTTTTCCATGTATATTTTAATTATCTGAAAGTTTTTGGTAAGCACAAATAACAATAGTACATGCATCCTATCATTTTAGCCTGCAAGCACAGCTAGTGAGCATTCTTATAGAGTAATCGCAGAACCACCTATGACCTGAAGCCCATCCACGCAGATTCTGTTGGTATGATCTGTGTGCACTTCCACCTCATCATCATGGCCCGTAGGTGCAAAAAAAAAAAAAAAAAAAAAAAAAAAAAAATCAATGAACGTTTATTGCACCAGTAAAGGACCAAGAGCTACAACCACACAGACTCTTTGCCACCTTCTCGTTCCTACTGTGTCCTCTGCCACCCCCTCCTCCTCCTTTTCTCACTGCTGATGACTTTGACTTTGTCTCTGAAAAACAACTCAATGCGATCACAGACAAGTTCTCAGCATCACCTGGCCTTGCTCGCACTGGACCTCCCTGTGACGTCATGCTCTCCGAATTCAGCCACTCTCCGAATCTGAAATCTCCAACCTCCTGATATCATACAGAGCCACCACCTGCTCGCCTGATTCGATCCCATCGTCACTCCTACAGACCATCTCCCCGCAGCTCTCCACCTTCATCTCCAAGACTCCTCGCTCTTCTCTGGCTGCTTCCCATCTGTCTTCAAAACTGTTCTCATTTCACCTCTGGTAAAGAAACCCTCTCTGGATCCTAACTCAGTCCAAAACTACAGGCCAGTCTCCCTCCTCTTCTTCCTGTATAAAACTCTAGAATGGGCAGCCTGTGATCAACTATTTGAATTCCTCACCTGGCACCATCTCCTTGATGGATATCTGTCTGGATTCAAAGCTGGTCACTCCACCAAAACAGCGGTCCTGGCAGTGTCTGATGCTCTCTAGTCGGCTAGAGCGGCCTCCCTCTCCGCGGTCCTCATCCTCCTCAACCTATCTGCAGCATTTGACACTGTCAACCAGCAGATTCTACTCTCCTCTGGGATCAAAGGAACGGCAAGAAGATGTTTGAGTCCTACTTATCTGTCAGAGCCTATCAAGTGGTCTGGCAGGGCTTCTGTTCTGCTCCTCTGCCTCTTTCAACTGGTGTCCCCGCAGGGCTCAGTACTGGGTCCTCTGCTCTTCACAATCCACACCTCCTCCCTCAGCCCTGTCATTGCCTCCCATGGATTCAAATACCACTGCTGCACTGATGATACCCAGCTCTTCCTCTTTCTACCTAGAACATCAGACATTTCCGTGCGCATCGCTGCCTGCATGTCAAACATCTCTGCATGGATGTCTGATCACCACCTCCAACTCAACCTCTCCAAAACAGAAATCCTACGCCTCCCAGCTGGCTTGTCTTCCTGTCACGATCTCTCGATCAAACTGGACAACTCACTCATTTTGCCTACCTCCTCAGCTAAGAGTCTAGGAGTGATTATTGATTCAAGTCTATCTTTCTCTCAGCACACTGAAGCCACATCCCAAACCTGCAGATACAACCTGCATAACATCCGCAGGATCCGTCATTACCTCACAACAGACTCTGCCCAACTACGTCCAGATCAAATTTATGACCCTGGTTACGGCCTACAAATGCATTAATAGAACTGCTCACAGCTCTCTACAAAACTTGATCAACTGCTACACCCTAATCAGACTGCTACGCTCTTCCACACATGCCTGCATGGTGGTCCCACGCACAACAGGTAAAGCATGGAGGTTCTTGGTTTTGGCTCCATTGTGGTGGAACGACCTTCCCCTCTCACTCAGAACTGCTGAAAGTCTGCCCACATTTAATAGGGGTCTGAAAACTCACCTCTTCCAGACTCACTTCACTCATGATCTTTTAAGCTCATGTAAGCTGTAAATGTTCATGTACCATACCTTTAAGATCACGCCTAGATAAGACTTTACACAGCTACTCCCGTAATTTAGGTAAACGTTTGTGTATTCCAAAAAAATGAATAAAAATTAGTAGGAAGGTGAAAAGGAAGTGTCGATATTCTGAGTTTTATGCAGCTACTCATGTGATGAACATTGGTGCATATGGTGGAAAGTAACTGCATTTAAGAATCACACATCTGCAACTATGCCTCTTTCTAACATAATACACAAATTGTATTTTCTATGAGATGTACGTCGCTTTGGAGAGAAGTGTCTGCTAAATGAATGAATGTAATGTAAATGTACTTCCATCTCTGTCCACAGCTGTCCACTATGTTAGAGTCCTGTATTTGCCACCACACCTTTGCCAGGCATATCGTCCATCACTGTTTTTGCCTTTGTTGGACAGATCTGATGATTTTGCCATAAATAAAACATGACTAAGTTTTCACATGGGGCTCCATGATCACCGTGAACAGTGATGAGGCCATCCTGACATGCACACAGTGGTGTGTAGGCATGTGTGGGTGTTTCCTGTAATGTATGCATATTTATCTTGATTTCCATACAACCTTAAATAAACACTGACATCTAGTCAGCCCTCAGTGTTTTAGACAGACTACGAATAGCAAACTTCATTTAATTAATAAAATAATACCCAAGATACAGGGGGGTGTGGTGGCGCAGCAGGTTTGGCCGGTGCCCGTTGTGTGGTGGGTCCGGGGTTCAAGTCCTGCTGATCTTGCGACTGGCGCCCTGTCCAGGGTGTATCCCTTCCTCCTTCAGCCTCACGCCCTGTGTTTCTGGGATAGGCTCCAGCTCGCTGCTGCTCGGGACAAGATGTTGTTGACATTTGTTGGCTGGTTACCCAAGATACATAAAATATACCCATTTAATGACCTCAGCACTTCAACACACCCGAAGGATCAAAGAATGGGGTTAGGTCTTCTCATCAAATCACCGTTATATGAATTCTCTTTGTGAGAAGATTCAAATCAAAATTATTTCTTACAGAAACTAAATGATCAGTTCTTGGACAAAAAGTGACTCCTAAATTATCAAACCAAAATACAAGGTATTTTTATGCATGACAATAACTGCAACATAACAAAAAATGTTATTTACACAGTGTCATTTAATGTTGTATTCCATTTATAATCAACAACCACTTGTCAACTGCACAGTCATAGTGGTACAGATTCTACCCTGCAAGCACAGCTAGTGAGCATAGTACACTAGAAGGAGCCATTCTGAAAATCTGGCTCAAGGATCTTTATGACACAGAAATTAAATTTACAAGAACACTTTCTATGTCACATTGCAAAGCACAAGAAAAATGTGCTGTTACAGGCACAGTTTAGCATTACAACTGCTTGACGCAACCTCATTTTCAGTGCCATTACAAACTGCTCATATGATCGTGGCATACATGCACATGGGTGTGTGGATGTGGAAGCATGAAGCTAGGAAAGTCCTGAGGAATGAGGCCCAGCATTTATCGATGATCATTTAATCCATGCTTACTTTGTTGTTTTTCTGTTGAATGACTGCTCTGAAACAATAACCGGTGACAGCAGATGTGTTGTTGGGAAGCACCTATTTGGTTTTAAGAGTATGTGTATGGTTGTACTGCCTCTTGAATCTTTGTCAGGATCACACAAAGCACATTTATGGAAGCACAATGACATAAAACGGGCAAACGTCACTGAACTGAATTTATACGCCCACTGTATACACAAAATTGTATTTACAGAAGCCATTTCAACTGTACAGGACCAGCTTATGTGGGGGATTAGTGTATAGATGTCTTATCTTCATCTTTCATTTTTGGGTTTGATAACACAATTCTCTTCCATTCACAACACATTCAAAACAAGGGGTTGTAGAAGAACCTAACAACTACATTACTAAATAACACACCCACAGAGCCATCTCATTTAAAACAGTTCAAGATGAGTAATCACTCAAGGGGAAAACCAGAACTGGAGTCACTCACTGCACTATGCAAAGTAAATCAATGATCTTGTCCCAACAATAGTATCAAATACTTCAGTTGTTCCCAGCAGAAAGTCTGACCCCATACCAGATTTGCGATCCCCTTTGTTCGGCAGTCCTAATGCAGGGTGACGGTGTTTAAAACATACCACACTCCTCACCATGAAGTGGAGAGAAACTCATATGGACCGTAACCAGTGCTTATTTCACAATGGTTTGAATCACTTTCTTTGGTTTGCACCACAACGTGAACAAACCGGTCTGTCTGTCTCTCTCTCTGCTTGAAAGTCTAACACTATTGCTCTGTAACGCTTACTGAAAGCAGAGGTTTGGATACTATCCAGGGTGATGGCAAAAAACTGCACATGCTGCTGCTCTACTGCTACCAACACCTTAAAATCCATACCTGCTCTTTTGCCACATACCAACAGATGATATGAAAATTACAGCACTTTGGGTGTTTATCTCATTACTTTGAGTTCTTTACCCATTAAACTTCTAAACAAAGCAGAGAAAAACTTGTAGCAGTGCAACAAAGAATTAAATGCCTGTTTCCCCCCCAAAAAAAGCTCTTATGTACAACAGTAAAGTGGTTTTCCAAGCGTAGTTACACAGCTAAACCACAGTCATATTTGATAAAAATTAAAACTGATATATTTCTCGAAAGCTTATTGGTGCACTGCTCTACTACAAAAAAATCCCAAATGCATCAGACAAGGGACTATTCCTTCAGCTATAGACAATGACCATCATCTGCACTGTTATCGGTGACAGTGAAATGTGCACTGTTCCTGTTTCTACTAAAAACATCAAAAAAATGCAGCTAGCTCATGTTTCACAAATTTTATTGTAAAAACACCCATTAAGTCAACAGAAGCCCTTTAATCAATATGCATGTAGGCCAACACTGAATAAATCATCTATTGACTCCAATACACTATTACATGAACATACCTTCTTGGCAAGGGAGTATGCTCCCAAAAGAGTCATGTTTGCAAAAGACAGAAGGCATGCATCAATATGAAAAGTCTGCATATGAAGTAATGCATATTTGTGAGCAAAAGAAATGGCAAAACAACTCCAACACATAGCATTTAACTTGCAAAATGCAAGATAACCACTTTAGTGATTTACTGCTACTTAATCCTTTTACTTTCTGTTAAATCAATGAAATTGATCAGAGCATGGCATACCAGCGATGACAAGAGAAAAACTGCACACCCTCCAGACGTCAGCGAGCAAGACATTTCGTTCACCTTTATTTAGCTGATACCTTTGCCAAAGATGATTTACAATATAGTCAACTTTAGAAAATTTTGCCCATTTATACAGCAGGGTATTCTTACTGAAGTAATTCAGCATTACAACAGGAACGGGAATTTTAACCACAGATCTTTTGAGTACAAGGTCTGCTTTAAGGCTTGCAGACAAGTATTACTGCAAGTATCACAGGCCCTAAGTAAGACACTAGCAGAGGCAAGCCCATGAACTGAACATGAAAACGATGAAAGCTGAAAAATATAACGCCAACCAAAAGTGAAACTGTCCTGAATACCCACTTTTGAGGTCCTGCACTCATTCTGCTGGGACTCAGAATAGTGCACATTAAGTGACATTAGTTTCCATCAAACAGGTATCTAGGGCAGCAGGTGGCATAGTGGTTAGAGCTGTCACCTTGCAACTGAAAGACAAGGGTTTGAATCCCAAGTCTGCTGGATAATCCCTGAGCAAGGCACTTACCTTCAATTGATACAGTAAAAATTATCCAGGTATATATACACACACACATTTTCTAAACCGCTTATCCCATACGGGGTCGTGGGGAACCGGAGCCTAACCCAGAACTCAGGGCGTAAGGCTGGAGGGGGAAGGGACACATCCAGGACGGGACGCCAGTCCGTCGCAAGGCACCCCAAGTGGGACTCGAACCCCAAACCCACCAGAGAGCAGGACCCGGACCAAACCACTGCACCACCGCATCCCCCTTTCCAGGTATACAGTAAACAGAAAAATCATTGTAAGTAGCAAAGCATACAACAATGATGTAAATCAGTATGGTGAAAACTGTCAGCTGAACTCCTTATGCATGTCAGCCAATAAAACTCATTCTGATTCTAAATGAAAAAATATCTGTCCTGCCAGGTCTGACCACAGCAAGCAGTTACAAGCATGGCATACAGTGGTGCTTGAACATATGTGAAGCTATCGTGTTACTTAGTTTTGCCATGAAATGGTTATTTAATGAGAAGCAGTCTTTCTCATCTGCCATAATACATGTAATGTATAATGACCAATTCCATATGTTGCTTTAGAGGAAATCATGAGTGTAGTAGAATCACAGTAGTAGTGCAAGTACTAAAATAAGTGAATCCAAGTTGCACTGGTTAACTTAAACTTAAGTGGGTAAGTAATATCAGGTGTGTAAATCATAATCACTTATTAATTTTATAAGATTATCTTAAAATTTAACATTCACATTTTATAAGTTAAATATTTCATAAAAGAATAATGACCGCATCTCTGTAGGGTTCACATACTTTCAAGCAGCACTGTAGTTGTACTATTCACACGATATATGGAAAATAAAATCATCATACTTCAGAAATTTTTACACATCATGCCATATATTCTAGAGGTGGGCAGATTTAAATTTCATACACTACACACATTTAACTCGGGGGGAACATACATACATAATAAATGCGGATATTATATCTGTTTGATATGTGCACTGCGTGCTAGTGTGAGAGGCTTTCACTCGCTGAGGTGTGTGTGGGTATCTATCGGTCGGAGAGGTTTCATGACCGAGCTGCCGCGCCGGTCTCTCCGGGAGGATGATGGAGACCACCTCAGCGCTAGGTACTACCCACTCACTCACTCACTGGACACGCGTTTGAAACAAACCGTCTCCAGTTCACCGACGGAGTGCTACCACTGACTCCGTCCGTGTTTCGCCTCGTTTCTCAGAAGCGAGAAGGGCACGTCGTCAAGCAGTTCCCCATGTAGAGCCGCGCGCCTGCTAGTGGCTAACGGCAAGCTAACGACTAGCTAACGGAAAGCTAACGACCACCTAACGGCAAGCTAACAACTAGCTAACGGCAAGCTAATAACTAGCTAATGGCAAGCTAACGGCTAGTTGTCGCGAGGAGCAGCCAGTCTAACAATCTCCTTCCCGCTCTCTCATGATCGTCCATCGAGCTGAGTTGCCAGTCCAGCCGCCCCGCTCGCAACTTCAGTCGTTACCGCCTTTAATTTTTTAGGATGTGAGCTCACTACCTAGTAGCACACCTACCCGCTGGGAAATATGCGTTATGTGACGAATTGTGAACCATGTTGTGCTCCGTCGCCACCCCGTTAACTTGCGCACGCTCAGCTAGCTGAAAAATGCATGAAGTCCGAAGCCGAAGGTGAGGTCAGGTAGCTCCGCGATCCGCGATCCGCTTGTCCTTCAACTCGAAGACGCGCACGGTTAACCGACGTTCGTAGAAAATGCTTAATCCAGCTACTGCTTACCTTATTATCCCAGGACCGTGGACAGCAGATATTATCTCGAAAATATTTTTAATTCCTGGAAGTTTATGTGGATAAACGACAAATGTCACACGACCCTCCCTGAGGTTCTCGAATTCCAGTCGTTTTACCTGCATCTGGAGTACGGCTGTCGGCCGCTCCTCCTAACCCCGCCCCTATCCTTAGTCCCGCCTCCATTTTGCTCCAATTGGATAAGACTAAGGTTCCACGCTAATACACAGATTGTCATTGGTAACATAATTGATTGACAGCTTCAGAAAAGCGAGCGACGGATCGGCGGCTACCGTCTGAAAAAGTATGACTCGTTTGTTTAGGTGGCAGAAATATGCCCGTTTTGTGATTCATTCAAGAACAGTCAGTTTCGGGGGAGAAAAAAATTACATAAGAATAGTCCGTATGTAAAACCAAGACATTTAAATCATTCGTCGATTAAACTTTTTCTCCGGAAGTCTAATAATTACCATTTTAATAGTGTACATCTTTTCAATAACTTTAAAATATTAGCAGTCAGTCTATTCAATTTGTATTCCATGTAAGTCTTTATATACTGTAACTAGCTATAATTTTATATATTTCATGTTAAGTGTTAGGGGTGTGGTGGCGCAGCAGGCTTGGCCAGGTCCCACTGTGTGGTGGGTCCGCGGTTTGAGTCCTGCTTGGGGTGCCTTGTGATGGACGGGTGTCCTGTCCTGGGTGTGTCCCTTACCCCTCCAGCCTTGTGCTCTGTGTTGCTGGGTTAGGCTCCGGTTTGCTGTGACCCCACTTGGGAAAACTGGTTCCAGGCAGTGAGTGTGTATTAAGTGTCGGATGAAGTCCTACAGCTGGGTGAAATTCCATCCATTGTCAACAACTGCTGGGGGGCGTGGTGGCGCAGTGGGTTGGACCATGGTCCTGCTCTCCGGTGGGTCTGGGGTTCGAGTCCCACTTGGGGTGCCTTGCGACAGCCTGGCGTCCTGTCCTGGGTGTGTCCCCTCCCCCTCCGGCCTTACGCCCTGTGTTGCCGGGTTGGGCTCCGGTTCCCCGCGACCCCATATGGGACAAGTGGTTCTGACAATGTGTGTGTGTGTGTGTCAACAGCTGCTTGTCCTGAGTGGGGCTGCATTGTGCTGGATCCTTACCTGGCAATGCAAGGCTGAAAAGGGAGGTGGCACATCAGAATGGGACCCCAGGCTGTTGCAGGGCTTGAACCGCAGACCTGCCACACAGCAGCCACCAGCTGAACCCATCACACCCCCCTCTGAGCAAAATTGTAAAATTTTTACAAAGTACTGTGTGTGTTTTGATACATGCAAGCAGTCAGCAACTGTACAGTGTTTCCCCACCTTACGAAGGTAATTCATTACTGAGGTGAATTCTCGTAACTCCAAGAAGTAATTGTCAGTAGTTTTAATGCTAAAAATGTACCAAAAAAAGCTTAAAATTAGTAGTAAATTAAGTTTAAACAACTGAGGACAGTCAAGTCATCCTTAATCTAGACTTAATTTATCCACAGTGCTTCTTCCAGTAATGTCCACCGCAATACATTCCTACCTTTTACAATTACAGGCTGAAAAATTCTACAGTTTACTGAAAAGAAATACACTCCTATGCTGAAACATACGGAGGCTGAAAAGAGGCAAACTCCCCCCTCCCATCCTCACTACCTTCTACAGAGGGACGATAGAGAGCGTCTTGACCAGCTGTCTCACCGTGTGGTACGGGAGCTGCACAGACTCTGACCGCAAGACCCTACAGCGAGTGGTAAGAACAGCTGAAAAGACCATCGGAGTTTCTCTTCCCACCATCGACTCCTCGCACAAAAACCGCTGCATCCTCAAGGCCGCCAGCATTGTGGACGTCCCCTTTCACCCCTCTTATGGACTCTTCGCCCCGTTTCCATCTGGCAGGAGGTACAGGAGCATCCATGCCACCACAAGCAGACTCCGCAACAGTTTCTTCCCTGAGGCAGTCAGACTACTCAACACCTCGCTGCCTCCCAACGCTCGCTTGGCACAGTCGAACCGCTAACCCAGCACTACACTACAGCACAACTGCCTACAGCTCACAGCCGCGTCATATCCGCGTCCACGTCCTGTCCTGTGTATTTATTGTCTTGTGCTATGTTCTGTGTTGCACCATGGTCTCTGGAGAAACCACATTTCATTCCACTGTACACAAGCTGTATAGAGGAATGAAATATAAACAACTTGAAACAGTACGCGTGGGTCAAAATGCGTATTCTATAAGGTGCTGGCCGGGTGCCGCACATGTACATTTAGGGTAATCCAAGGCCCATCTCATTGGAATAACCTCATAGTATATGGTGACGCACAGGCTTCTGCTGCGATATGCCTGCATTTTGAGGTTTATCCCTACAGACTAGAGGGAATAACCGTAATACCTCATAGTCATTACACTCGTGCCGAGTACCTTCTGACAATACTCAGGTAAAGTGTGACGTCAGGTTCCCTAGCAACCCCATTCTTGGGTCCTGAAGAGCTGTTTTAGGATGGGTTTTCCCTCTACCGTTAAGTGATTGACAATATGCCGGCAAAGTGCCTTCATCATTTGCTTAGCAACAGGCGTAGCAACTGTATCTTTGTGTCAACACATTCAGAATATCAATCTTTGGTAAGAGAGCATATCGATACATTTTTTCAGATTAGTTCAGTTCCTGTTTAAATGCATAAAAATACATCCGATTTCCCACCTGACAAGAAAGTTGAGAAATTGAAATCCTGTGATGAAAATATCAGTAATGAAATAATGAAAATAATGATAATGTCTCAAAAATGCTACGTAATCTGTCAAGTTAGTTCTTGTGAATTGTGCTGTAGGACAGCTGATAGTGTATTGGTTAGAGCTACTGCCTTTGGATTTAAAGGTTGCAGGTTTGATCTCCAGCTGAGTATTCTTGAGCAATGTACTTAACCTAAATTGCTCCAGTAAAATTACCAACCTGTATGAATGGGTAAATAATTGTTGGCTTGTGATAACTGTAACCTTACTATTGTAAATTGCTTTGGAGAAAAGCATGAATAAATTAAAATATGCTGTAACAGTATATGTTGTCCTCTACGTCACACCGTGGTCCAGGAGAAATGCTGTTTCACTTCGATTTATGCACACACACATTGACAGAAACTGCTTGTCCCAAGTGGGTTCGCAGTGAGCCAGAGTCTAGTCAGGCAGCACAGGTTACATGGCTGGAGGGGGGGCACCCAGGGCGGGACGCCAGTCCATCACAAGGCACCCCAACCGGGACTCAAACCCCAGACCTGCCAGAAAGCAGGACCCAGCCAAATCCACCACGCCGCCATGCCGCCCCCTCTGACTTATGTTGTAAACATAGTGTGGAAGTGAGAATAAAGTTGACTTTGAAATATCTCCTTAATGACTTTGATCTGGTAAGATAAGATAAGATAAAACTTTATTCATCCCGAAAGAAATTCTTGTGCCAGAGATCGCTCACACAGATTAACCACAACAATTAAATATAAGTAAAAGTAAAAAAAAATTAAAAAAGTACACAAAGTAAGAAAGCAAAGTGAAAGGTAGGAAATGACACAACATGATATTACACCTTATATTACACACACACACACATTTTCAGAACCGCTTGTCCCATACGGGGTCACGGGAAACCGGAGCCTACCCGGGAACACAGGGGCGTAAGGCCAGAGGAGGAGGGAACACACCCAGGACGGGACGCCAGTCCGTCGCAAGGCACCCCAAGCGGGACTTGAACCCCAGACCCACCGGACAGCAGGACTGTGGTCCAACCCACTGCGCCACTGCACCCCCCTCCTTATATTACATTATTATATAAAAATTTAAAAACAATTTAAAACAATTGCACATGATATTAAATGGTTATATTGCCAGTAGTGTTGAAGTAATGATATTGCACATAATTATACAAATATACTCGATGTCTCGATATTACCACTTTACTCCCTACAAAGGTGGAAGAGTTCTACAAATTGATGGTCACTGGTATAAAAGACCTCCTATGGCGTTATGTGGTACACCTCGGTGGTCTTAATCTACGGCTGAAGCTGCTCCGCTGTGCTTCCAACGTGGCATGCAGGGGATGAGAGGCATTATCCATAATACTGAGTAGTTTCCTCAGCATCCGCCTCTGTAACACCTCCACCAAAGACTCCAATTACATCACAATCTGTGTTTTGTTTACATTTAGCTGATGCTTTTCTCCAAAGTGACTTATGATCTTAAGCTACTTGCAATTATTTACCTATTATTACAGCTGGGTAATTTTTTACTGGAGTCAAGTCAAGGTTAGTGCTTTCCTCAAGGGTACAACAACTGGACCCGTGACTTTTGGAGGGAGGAAGCCGCTCGAAGTACCACACTACCAGCTGTCCCCTTTATTGGTTATTAAATACGAAATATTTATTGAAAAAAAATTTGAAAGCCTAGTAGTTACCGCACTAAACTTGGATGCCAAAAATTTGTTACAGAAAAGGTTAACATCACCGACTGCTAAAAGGGAATAATTAATGCGATTTTTTATTTTTAAAAAGGCAAGGTCTTAGTCATAGCATCATAATACACAAATCAAAATATGAGGCAAATTACCCTGCCTTTTTGTCCATCTTGTGCTTTTATTTCTTCCCCAGCCACCCACAGGCATTCTGGGATAGCTGACTGTTGGGCTGCTATGACAGACACTGAGTCACCAGAGCTGCATCCCTCACCGGGACCAGTAATTGATTGAGCGGAAGGTTGATCATCAGTGTGGAAATAAATCTGGGTAAAGGGCGATGCACAGAATGTACGCCCCGTGCTTGGCATTACAAGAAGGGGTCCGGCACACATGCGCACATGCACACACACACACACACACACTCAGAGAGAGAGAGAGAGAGAGAGAGAGAGAGTGAGTTAATAATATTACATAAAGAAGGTAAAGACTTATAACAGAACAACACTATACACATGGAAGGTTTTCAGGAGTACTGATACGCTATGAAAGGCTTTATGTTTAACTTATGGGGTTGCAAGCCAATAGGATAAGGATAAAATATATATAAAAATATAAAGTACCCAATATACAAAAAATAGTCACTAGACTATTTATTATATGTATGTAGAGGTATGTTCTATACAAATGCAAGGGAATGTGAGTAAGACATATGATGTGATAAATAGATATAATTATAAATATAAATAGCGTTGTGTATTGCACTGGTTTACTCTCTAGGGGGATTTAGCTGTTCATGAGGTAGATGGCCTGAAGAAAGAAACTTGCCTGGCTGTCCTGGTGCTCAGTGCTCTGTAGCGCCGGCCAGATGGCAAAGGTTCGAAAAGGAAGTGGCCTGGATGCGAGGGGTCTAGAATAATATGATTTCAATTCCACAACAGCCAAAGTCATTTACCGATGAGGCTGACCAAAAGCCCGTTTTTTGGTATTAAGAGTCTGACAGCCATTTTTTTTCATGTGAAATGATGTAATTGATTAGGAAAGAATGAGAAATCTGCGGTCAACATGCCGGCGCACACTGGTACGAACGGAAAGCGTGTCATGTGGGTTCTGCACGCTCAGTCTGCTGGATGAGCAGTCTGTCTTTTCTTTGTTCCCAAGTAACTGCTTTGCGTTTTGGCTTTTAACCACTCAGCAATGCTGTTTTCAACCCTTTGTGGTCATTTAAACTGTGGCTGTTTTTAAATTGTTTTTATATGGTGTAACATAAACTCACAACACACATTTTATTAAGCAGATCTTATATTTTGCATATATATATATATATATATATATATATATATATGCACATATAGCTATATATATATATGTGCATATATATATATATATATATATATATATATATGCACATATATAGCTATATATATATATATGTGCATTTATATGCACATATACAGTATATCTATATATATACCACACTGTATATACATATAAATATATATATCTATACATATTTATATATTTGGCATTGCACATATATTTATTATTCACAATTTTCCACCCAAAAGCATTTTCCCATCTCCATATCCTCTCTGTGGGCTTTTTTTGGTGAATAAATTCAGACCCAACCAATTACCGGTGTTATTGATAATGATGAAATGTTAAAACAGATTTTCTAATTGAACACTCTTCATTTACAGATTGTTGAAGATTCCTCTTTTTCCATTTCTCATAGGAAGTACAAATTTTTAAAAAAAATCTAATAGTGGTTTGAGCAGGTGGAATGATTCGGGAATGTTGTAATGTTCTGAACTTTGACCTGGTGTTTTTTCAGCGGGTTAGTTTCCACATCACGTTACAGTTTACGCTGCTGCCAGAATAAAACACGGAAGTAATATCTATTGGTTTGTTATATATAATCCTGCAAAAAAGCTTCTCTCACAGGCTCAGAGGAAGTGTGTTAACGCAGGTTTTCTCTGTGTGACAGGAAGATTAGGGCGCTGTCTAGACGGCAGCATGTTTTTGCACCTCCATGAGCACCATTTTGTCTTTCTCTCTCTCTCTCTCACACACACACACACAAACACACACACACACACACACACACACACACACACACACACACGCAGAAAGACTATAAACAATTGCCCTGTAATTTTATGGTAATTCACAAGCAGCTAGTTGTCGAATAGTTACTGTATTTTATACTACAGTAAATAACTTTTCTGTGGTAATGAATTATATTTTGTTTTACTTTCATTCGAAATGAAAACAGTTACGGTACCAAACTGTTTTTCCTTTTTTAAATTTACAGACGCTAACCTGCTGCAATAATCCACTAAATTATTGCTGTCTTTATGACAGTCAACAGCTGTCAATCAAACGGCAATGAATACTGTATACAGATATGCCGTATGTAACTGGCCGCATTTTCGTGCTACATACCATGACTTTGAGGCAAATTTTTCAAACTCACTTATTACTAATTATGCTGGTCGAACACAGACTTATTGAAAACTTCTTTCCTTTGGCTGTAACTGGTCAATGTCATTTAAAAGATATTTTAGATACCTTAAGTACCCACAAAATCATGTGTAACTACTAACCAAAACATGAATGTATGCCTGTCACAATCGCAAATGATTTAAAATAAGATTTTATTATAATAATGTGGACAGTCAATTCATGCAGAAATATAGTGTAACTCTCTAGAAGAGGCGCAGAATGTTTTACAGTAATGAATAACCAAAGGACTTCAGAGAGCACTGTGAAGAGGTACTTACTGTACATTAATACAATACCACGCTGTAAACACATTTTTAGCAATGTTGTACCGTTCATAATGCATCAACTTACGTTTATTCACTTAGCAGACGCTTTTCTGCAAGATGACTTATAATGGATACTATGTAGTGTTACCAGCCAACACACCTTATTCACCGCGGTGACTTACACTGCTTACAATGGGTCACTCAGCCATACATTAGTGGAACACACTTTCTCTCAGTCACTCACACACTATGGGTGAACCTGAACCTCCTGTCTTTGGAGAGTGGGAGGAAACCAGAGCACCCGGAGCAAACCCATGCAGACACGTGGAGAACATGCAAACTCCACACAGACTGAGCAGGGATCAAACCGATGTCCTCTCACACCACCTCGCTGTGCCACTGTGCCGCCAACCTATTATATCAGCCTGTTTGCCAATAACACAGTACACCACTGCATTGTACAGATATTTTACTCTATGAAACTGATCAGAATGCAGTGCGTGACTGAAAAGTAACCATATTTACAGTGCATTTAATGTGAGGTAATAACCTAAGCGATCTCATCTTCCCTAAGATCCATTCAAGTATTGGTCTTTTTTCCGAATCTTTGATTTTCTTTCTGTCAAGGAATAAAATTAAATGCTTTAATTTGGCAATCTGTTGATGATTTGGCCATTTGTTGAAATAGAAAAATTCAAGTTCTTTTTTTTTTTGGTAACTCAGGTGCATTCTGTAAAAAGTGCAAAACAGGTGCGGACATCCAGCGCATCGTAGTGCGTGTCTCTCTCTAGTGTTCCCCCTGCTGTTGTAGCATGTGCACTGCTTCCTGCCGAGAAACGTGCCTGTCTCACTGCTTTTACCTTTATTTACCCTGTTTAGTAGACACTCTTGTCCAAAACCGACATGCTTCTCAGGTTAAACAAAAGTGCGTCCAGAAACGAACACCTTAGATAGAATAGATAGAATGGAAAATTAGTTATAATAGAATAAATTAGATAGAATAAAATGTATGTAAAAAACACTTTTTTTTTAAAGTACCCTGGTTTATGCCGTGGCACGAGAAAAATTGACTGCACTCAAGAATCACGTGTTTGCATTTAGATCTTCTGTTGGTGTAATGAACTTTTTCTGTTGTTTCAGAGATGTGCGTCGCTTCGGAGACGTGTCTCGGGTGCTGCACAGTAAGTACATAATGGAATGTGCTACGCCAATAAAAATGATACATTAGTTTTACCACTACTTGACAGTACCACACACACACATATATTTTTCGAACCGCTTGTCCCATAGGGGGTCGCGGGGAACCGGAGCCTACCCGGCAACATAGGGCGTAAGGCCGGAGGGGGAGGGGACACACCCAGGACGGGACACCAGTTCGCCGTAAGGCACCCCCAGCAGGACTTGAACCCCAGACCCACTGGAGAATAGAACTCGGTCCAACCCACTGCACCACTGTGCCACCACGCCCTCTGCTTGATGGCACCAAGTGATGCCAATTTACCTGGAACTGTCAAAATACCACACAGCTAATGCCCTGTCCAGTAACTTAGAACATGGGACTGAGGGCTGGAAGATGACCATAAAATGACAGAAAGGGAAGCATCAAAGGGCACAATGTTGGTCCAAACAAATGAGAGGAAATGACGAAAAGCATAATTTGTGCTGCTTGTGCCACAGAGCATGAGTGACACCCAGTCTCCGCGTCTGGACCTTGCTGTCCCTGGACCTTCGGTACGGACAGATGGGCTACACATGCGTGGCAGGGCTGAGCGGGGTCTACATGCCTTCTACTATGTTCTACAGTCCAGATTTTTATTTCAGGGTGCCATGAAATCTTCCAGAAAGGATTTGCACTTCAGCTCATGCTGTGAGTTCAGCCAGAAGGTATTTGCACTGAAACTCCATACTGCAGCTGAGATGGGGGGGTTGAGCGACTATCTGAGTTGCTCAGCAAGTGATATGAAGACCCTGCTGACCAACAGCCTATAGGCCCTGAATAGAGCAGATGTTTCTCCTCTGTTGTTCACTGCTCCAGCTGCACCCATCCTCTCTCTTGCTTCTTTTCTCCATCCCCTGTGGATCAGTATACCAGAGTAACCAGGCTTCTTTGAAGGATCACGCTAGTAAAACCAGAATGTGGGAACACCAAAGTATAAGGGACTCTGGTTCCCCGCGACCCCGTATGGGACAAGCGGTTCTGAAAATGTGTGTGTGTGTGTTTTGACTGATTTCTTTAATTTTTACTCTTCTCTTTTATTTGCAATAATATTGAATTAATACATAAACATTGAGTATAATATGAATGTGTGAGCATTTAAATGCACACACACATTTTCAGAACCGCTTGTCCTATACGGGGTCGCGGGGAACCGGAGCCTACCCGGCAACACAGGGCGTAAGGCTGAAGGGGGAGGGGACACACCCAGGACGGGACGCCAGTCCATCACAAGGCACCCCAAGCAGGACTCAAACCCCAGACCCACCCGAAAGCAGGACTGTGGTCCAACCCGCTGCACCACCGCACCCCTTGAGCATTTAAATGCATGGTAAGTAATAGTTACAGAAGAGCTGAACAAGCACAGGTACACAGTTTTATATAGTAATTAATGAAGGGAAACTGCCATTTTATATTGTGTTAAATTGATCTTTATTAAAATAACTTGTGTTCATTTTAGTATTTTCAGCATAAATGGGTGTCAGTTTTGAGGCTCGGGGTTGTATACAATTTTTTTACCATTTATATCTTGGAGTTATGAGTTATAAAGACTTTTCAGGAATTAATTACCCTTGCAAGACTGTGGAAGACTATGTCCTAGGAGGAGGTGGAGGAATCAGATGATGTCATTTAGGAGTCATACAACATGTTTTCTGACATATCTCCATACCTCATCTGGGGCGTACCATCTCTGATTTCCCACTTGCAGTGATTTGGGAAGTTTCCATGAACACAGCGTGACCTGAAAAGTATCTGCAAGACTCCCTTTGAACTTAGATGGAGTTAAGTAGCAAGAAGAATTGTGCCTCACTGAGTGTGGATTCAGGCATGTGGCTTTCACCTTGGTGTTCCACTGTTTTCCCTCAGTCCAGAGACGTAGACCGAACTTTTTTGCTTTTAATCAATACACTATGTATACTGTCCATCCATCTGATTTCAATAACCGCTTGTCCTGAGCAGGGTCACAGTGGTCCAGGCCCTATCCTGGAAGCATTGGGCACAAGGCAGATGTGTGAGTACACTTGGTACAGGGTAGCCACACACACACACACTCAGACAGAGAGAGAGAGTTAATAGCATTACATAAAAAAGGGAAGGACATACCTTCTTTCATTCACCTGAATTGCATCTCTTTGGACTATGGGAGGAAACCAGAGCAATTGGGAGAAGCCCACACAGACACGGGAAGAACGTGCAAACTCCAGACAGACTGAGCAGGGATTGAGTCCATCTTCTCTTGCACCACTCAGGCGCTGTGAGGTTATGAGTGATGATCTTCTGGTCTGTCAATCCTACAAATATATTTTTAATAATATTAGTTGGATTTTTCAATAGATAATAGTATTTGCGTTCTTCATATTTTGATCAGGCCAAAAAGTCTATAATTCCATTACTCCAGCCCAGCATAGTGTGTGTCTGTATCTGTACCTGTAGAAGAGATTCTGCTTAATGTTAACTGGGAGAGAGTGGTAATCTTTCCACAAAATCTATTTTTATCAATAAATGTGAAAGCTTATAATTTTTTTCATACATAGAGGTCAGTCAGCAACTCTTCAGTCTGAGTTGGGGACAACTCTGGATGAATGGTGATTGGAGGGACAGTCTTTTTTTAAGTAGACCCCTCCCCTGCATTTAAGAAGTCTATATTTAGAACTAGCAGCAGAGAAGCACCAGCAAAAGTGTGTGTGTGTGTGTGTTAAAACGCCACTTTGAGCAAGCGGGTGTCGGACAAGTGGGAACTGGGGTGTAACTAGGCAAACCCCAGAGGGTAACGGAGAAAACGAGATAAGGAAGCCTGTATGGATCTGTTCCAAGGTCTCGAACCATATAACGGGGAGCTTGCCCTGGCTGGACGCTTGTCTCGGTGAAGGTGGGAGGGGAACGTTTGAACCCCTCCTCCTTGGGAACTTGATTTTAAATTTCAAAGTTCAGCTCATCTGTTCCATATTTCATGTCTCTTATTCTGTGTTGATTTTTAATACTTTGTGTGGCAATAATAACCAGGCGGCAGCAATGTTGAAGGGGAGAAAATTTGGAGACAAAGTGAGCGAGAAGGAGAAGCAGAAGGGAACTGAGAGAGAAAAGCAAGGGTTGAAGATGGCTGTAAGCGTGAAAACTCCTAAATCAGTAGCGCTGCCCACTGAAGCCTCTCCTATGCCATACAAGGTCGGTGCTCCTTCCTCTGCCCCTGGAAGCATCTACAGCGCCATCTTGAACCGTAACCACGCCGTCATCGACGCCAAGCGTCTGAAGAGCTTCACTGAGCTGAGGGACAAGTACTATCACAAGAAGGTGTTGTTTGAAGACCCTCTCTTTCCTGCTGATGACTCCTCCCTCTTCTACACCCAGAAGCTGCCCATCACCTTCGAATGGAGACGTCCACCAGTAAGTGGCTCCTTTATCCCACTGGGTGGCGCTATGCAAGTCATGCGTGGCTGAGAGCTGGTAATGCGGTGGTTCGTGCCGCTGCCTTTGGATCCAAAGGTTGCAGGTTCAAATCCTGTCTCTAGCTATGGTACTGTTGAGCGAGGTACTTACTCTCAATAGCCCACTGTTATGAAAGGGTAAATAAGTGTAGGCAGCTTCACCTCGTAAGTTGCTGTAGGAAAGTGTCGTCTCAATGAAAGAATGGAAATCTTTCAGCCTACTAGGCTCTGGCTTGGTGAGATTATGTTAGTAGTAAAGAAAAAAAATTTTAAGGCAAATTTTTGAATATTATAGGAATGAAAGTATTTATAAATTCAAAATAATTGTGCAATCCATCACGGTTTTGTCTGTTCACATTGATTTTAATGTTCTTCTAGAGACTCAGCTGTAAAAAATGAATTGAGATATCTCAGCTCCTATGAACGAAATACACACTCCTGGGCAGATTTATTCAGCTTTTGCACTAGAGCAAAATTTACACGTGTTTTTCTCAAAGGAGTGAATGGCCAAAAAAAACCGGAAAAATTTCTTCATCAATTTCTTCTCATTACAGTTCTATTTGTAGTTTTCATTTTACACTTAAAAAATATTTTATTGTAAGTTTTACTCCACTGAGAAAAAAAAAAAAAACTTGTGCAAATTTAACCCTCTGATAAACATGGTGTATACCGTCAGCACCGTGACACAGAGAAAATGATTTTGGCACGTTGATTATGGCATAGCAATGAACTGCTACATTCTAAGGTTACAACCAGCTGACACAGGAGGAGCCCAGCTGAGCTTCACAATGTTTGGCATGAAGAAATATTACGTTAAGGTGGAACCATGACAGTTATGGATGTGTCACCGGCTGTGGAGGCAGGTTTTTTAGTATGACACTACTATCCATAAAATGCATGCGGTTCGCTTCTATTTCTTAAAGGATCATTGTGCTGTTTTTTTCATGATGTGTGGAATTGTGCTGTTCCTTAATTCTGCAAAATAGCAATAACTGCAGCTAGTCTGTAAATAAGCTGGTAGTGCAGTGGTTACAATTAGTGCTTTTGGACCCAAATGATGCAAGTTTGAATCCCACATCCAGCTCTAGTATCCTTGAGCAAGGCACACACCCTAAATTTCTCCAATAAAATTACTCAGCTGTATCAATGATTAAATAATTTTAATTTTCTGAACATTGTAAGTTGGAGAAAAGTGACAGATACATGTCAATAAATATTCTAGTTGATCTGTTCAATATGCAGAATGAGGAAAAATCTTTGTTTTTTTGCTCACACTTCTGTCCTGATCTGGAAGCACCATAAAAATATTGTCCACATACAGTATAGGTACCGAACTTATTTAAGTAAATAAATTAAATAAGTGCATTAAATAAATATCTTAATAATAGTGTACAGAACAAACTGCATT
The DNA here is from genome assembly GCF_900964775.1 of Scleropages formosus. Lineage (NCBI taxonomy): Eukaryota > Metazoa > Chordata > Actinopteri > Osteoglossiformes > Osteoglossidae > Scleropages > Scleropages formosus. Next base: position 30,974,924 of record NC_041806.1, read on the forward strand.
TCGATAACCATGCGTCTCTTTGTATACGGATGAATGCACTTCTCCGATCTTTGAACCCTAAGTTACTTCGGAGCAAATCATCTGCATAATTAATAGATTTATAATTAAGATAAAAACTGTTTGTCCTCATGCTGTGGGGCCGTGTCTATACTACAGTCATTTGTCTGCATGATACACATGCTGTGTATCTAGCAGTGTAAGTCACCTTGGTGAATAAGGTGTGTGGGCTGATAACACTACATAGAGTTCATTGGAAGTCACTTTGGAGAAAAGCGTGTGCCAAGTAAATAAATGTAAACGTAAATATGCACCAAACTCTGCAGCATCGGTGAGGTCCTCAAAACTGATTGTCCTCAAAAAAAAACTAAATAGAGAGGTTTGTCTCCATAGGATTCAGCTCATGTGATTCTGCTGAGGTGGCTGTACTCTGAGCTCCATTGAGGACAGGTTTAAAAGTCCTGAAAGCCTTCTGCTGAGGTGGTGGATCCTACGGCCTGTCCTGTACACAGAGAGCATCACTCCCACTATTGTGAGGCCAGACAATACGGCGCGGCCATACAGCCGACAGGGGGCCAGGGGTCCCACCATCATTGTTCGGGTCCCAATGAGAGTCCCATGAAATGGGGACTTTTTTGTGCGCACGCGTGTGCTCATTTTTTACTCCACCCATGTTCGCAATATGACAGGAAAAGAGTGACATCATCGAAAAAAGGTGGCCAATCGCGCACCAGGGACCTGGCTTTATGCCAGGGTTTTTAGGCTTGTTAATGTATAGTGGAGATAGCAAACGACTGTTTTTTAGAAAAAAAAAAGTCAGGTTGCAATGACTTACACACCGTCCGGCTTTTTCTGCGACCGGCTGATCCGGGAAAGGGAGCGCAAGGATGGGGAAGGGTCCCTCAACAAGCCCTTGCGCTTTGGTGGCCAGGACTTTGCTGCCATCAAGCAGGAGAGCCTCCAGAAGAAGGTTCTGTTTGAGGACGATGTCTTCCCAGCCACAGTGGACTCCTTGGGTTTCAAGGAGCTGGGACAGAAGTCAAACAAGGTCAAGAATATTGTCTGGAAGAGGCCCAAGGTATGAAGGGGGAGAGCAGGGTGGCTGTATGGAGGCCTGTAGCTCATGCAGGGAGGAGAGATGAGATGGGAGGGAAAGCAATAGGAGGAGGCAACCATTCAAAATGGTGGCTTGTTCCCTTCCAGTGGCACTCTGCTGGCACTGGGGTGGCGGGTGGAGGTGAAACTAATAGCTGGCAAAGGAAAATGCCCTTTAAGGATTTAGTCGTGCCTTAAGCAGTCCACTGACCTGTGGAATGGACGAGATCTCTTACCTGTGGTGCAGTATCACCAGTGTGGTGGTTCCACCAAGAGCAGGACACCAGTTGAGTTGGCAGTTTGACATGGTCTTCTGGAGCTCCTTCCTTCATGTGCAGTTACACTTGCACAGGCTTACAGGCCAGTATTGAGTACAGAATCTCCTGATGAGATCAGTGAGGAAACCTACTGGATATAATGGCTAACAAAACTGGCACATGTGTCATGAAAAGAAAAAGGCTCTCTAACCAAAGGGGGAAATACAGTATATAATTAAAATTATTGCAGTAGAATTTTTCATTGTAGTTTGTAGTGGGGTGAGCTGGTAGCATGGAGGTTCGAGCTGTTACTGCTGAACCCAAGGGTTGCAGGTTTGATTCCCCTCTATAGTTGCAGTACCCTTGATGAGGTCAATGTGTAAATTCATTACCGTGATTACTTCACGTGTTTCTGATTTATCAATCTGTCATAGCAAAACAGTACTAAAGACAGTCAAAATTTACCGGAACAGCTTTTTCAAGAAAGTGAGGCAATTTAGAGGTAAAAATGTCCGTTTTATGCTTTTTAATACATCATCAACAACCACTTATCCCAAGCCTTACCCAGCAACACAGAGCATAGGGCCAGCACCCTGGACAGGATGCCAATCCATCACAAGGCACTCCGAGCAGGGCTCAAACTCCGGACCCACCGCACAGCAGGCACTGGCTGAACCCGCCATACCACACCACATCACACTCCTCTAGTCTCTCACCTGTATTTGGCAAATATTCCTGTGTTTCTCATCCATTTCATAAGGCATATTTATTTTCACCCGCAATGTTTTCCAAGTGGGGGATGCGGTGGCGCAGTGGGTTGGACCGCAGTCCTGCTCTTTGGTGGGTCTGGGGTTCGAGTCCCGCTTGGGGTGCCTTGCGACGGACTGGCGTCCCGTCCTGGGTGTGTCCCCTTCCCCTTACGCCCTGTGTTGCCGGGTAGGCTCCGGTTTCCCGTGACCCCGTGAGGGACAAGCGGTTCTGAAAATGTGTGTGTGTGTTTTCCAAGTGTTAAAGTTTCATATTCAATTAATATATTTTATTTAATACAGTAACTAAGGTTTTTGCTCATGGAACCTTAGGAATTCATAAAAGTATAGTGAAAATGTATATTGGATGTGTACATAGAAGCATTATAAGATGTTTCTGTGAGTCTGGAGTTAATCTGAGTCTTTTTTGGAAACATTGCTTCAGGTTTTAACGCAGGATTAATTTTATTGTACTTTATTTGCCCTGGCCGGCCCTTCTGGGCTGTTCTCTGTGCCAGTGTAACCCCAGCTCGGTGGATTGAAGAGGTCAGTGATGATCCTGCCACCTGCAGGTCACCCCAGGTAGAGGTAAATGTGCCCTGGAGCTCATGGCCATCTGGAAAGGCTATCAACGCAAATCTGTGACCTACATATTCTGTACACGTTACTCCTTGTGTTTTTTAAAGTGAGGACATGAGAATAAAAATAGCTGTAGAGTGCCTCATAAAAGTGAGATCACTGACCGATTATTAAGACAGACCAGATGATAAGACCAGACCGACAAATTATTAAAACCAGTTTTGCAGTTATAGGAAATAACCATTAAGAAGTGATGTGCTTTGACCATTTGGTTACTTTGCAAGTTTTTTGTACTTATATACAGTTACAAAAGCTAGCAAGAAGCTGTCCTGTTGGCTATAGAGGTCAAATCATAAAAATGGTCACAGAGTAATAAAAATTGCATTTTTGACAAAGTAAACACAAAGTAGTAAGTAGACAATAAGTCAAGATTAAATAAATAAAAGTAGGTGGAGGTCACTTACAAGAGCACAAAAGGACCTTCAGTAAAAGAACAAGATACCAGTAGTTCGTCCTCCAGTGTCTCCAATACGGGGGGTGTGGTGGTGCAGTGGTGCAGTGGGTTTGGCTGGCTCCTGCTCTCTGGTGGGTCTGGGGTTTGCGTCCCGCGTGGGTTGCTTTGTGATGGACTGGCGTCCTGTCCTGGGTGTGTCTTCTCCCCCTCCAGCCTTGTGCCCTGTGTTGCCGGGTTAGGCTCCGGTTCACCGCAACCCTGCTTGGGACAAGCGGTTTCCGTCAGTGTGTATGTCTCCATTAACAGATCCGAATGTAATACTTTGACATTCTCTGTCTGTAACTGAAGCTTAGTGAAATGTCCTTGCGGCTTATTGCTTTAACATGCTTAGTGCATTCCTGGACTTCCATACATTGGCACACTCATTTTTTTCTCGTTGGAACATAGAATGACACAAATCACATTTGAGTAATAAACCGGTTGCAGCTGTTTTTAGCATTGTACACCTTCTGCTTTATTTAGTGATAGATAGAGTGTATTACAGATGTCATACAGTTGAACACAGAGTCAATGAGTTTAAGTGCTGAGGAGCAACTCAAGAACTGGAATGCTTCTGTGAATGTGTTGCCTGCTTAGACCAGACAGTGCAATGGAATGAACACAGGTATCGTGGAGAGGGGAGAACACTGGAACACGGGATCACTGAAAGACTGAAACGTTGCATTTCATCTGAAACATGCACAGTCAAAGAGGTTTCATCTAAAATGTTGCTTCTGCAAGCATGGGACACCATCCTGTGTTCTGGCAAAAGTTCACAGGATGTCAAGCTTTATTTTTAAGCATAAGATATTTCAGCTGGGGGTGTTGTGGCATGGTAGGTTTGGCCAGTGCCTGGTGTGGGGCAGGTCTGGGGTCTGAGCCCTGCTTGGGGTGCCTTGTGATGGACTGGCATCCCGTCCCAGGTGTTTCCCTTGCGCCCTCTATTTCCGGGATAGGCTTTACTTGCCACAGCCCTACCTGGGACAAGCAGTTGTTGATGTTGATTATTTTCATCTTTTAATGGTTTTTAAAAGTGTTTAGATGTGGTTGCATGGAGCAATTTTGCTTCAAATAGTCTAAAATGTATTTTCTACTAGGTGTCACCATCCAAAATCTGGTGAAACGGCTAGGTGCTGTGAGGCAGCAGCGCTACATGCTGCACCACCCAATACAAATGATACTTATTAATATTATTCTTACAGCTAAACATAATACATATGAGTGTTGAAGTTTTTTAAGTTTTATTTTCTGTTCCAATTTTTTTCACATTTTACGAGTATTGTTTAATTGTAACATGCTAGCACTTCTAAAATTGGCATGCAAGAAGAAAATACGCTTGACATTGCATATATCCAGTATGAAAGGGTATAAAAATATATTGAAGTTCTGTGTGTCCTTATATAATAGGGTCACATACAGCACAAAAACCACAATGGCTTACACAAATATCCCTTTTAATAGTTGGCTTATTTTTATCTACAACGGTGTTTTTGCACATGAAGCGGTCATTGTAATACCACGAAGTTCTGTATCGCTGCACTGCCGTTTGCATCAGTTTGTGACTGAATCAAGTTTAGCAATCTTCTCATTAGCCTGGAAACAATGATGGCTAGACGTACAAATAGCGATTAAATGGCGGCGGTTGGACTCCCAAAAACCAACCACAAAGTATGTACTTCCTACTTCTTATAACATTGATCGAACATTTTTGTGCATATTGTCTATGGCACTTTGTGAGAGACAGAGGCAATGATCTTGTGAATTTTATGTCTTTATACCATAAAGATCAGTGAGCCAAACCATGAATATGTCTTCATCCAGGGTGTACCCTATCTCATACCTTATGCTTCCTGCACAGACACTAGACCACCACAACCCTGTATTAAAAAACTGGTTATTGACAATAAACTAATAAAATATAACATTAAAATATTATTTAGACGTAATAATTTTTGTTACAAGTATGTTTAAGATACCACCAAGGTGCTATAAGGGTAAAATATGTTGGTATTTGCCTTTCTGTGAACAAAGAGGGTCTCAAAATGCATCTCTTTTGGACTCACTTCTCCCATGAGCACATCTGTTATGTATTTGATAAACATGTACTATTTAAATGTGTAATAATTTTAAAAAGACTCTATATGCAGCTACTGGTTGGTATAATGTACACTGGTTCATGCCGTAAACACAAAATTACCTTTTATTTTGGTATAGTAATAAATTTCTGATGAAAGCTGACCCAAATGCCAAAAACGCTTTAGTTGTTGGCACTGCAGACAATTGCTGTATCAGCCTTTCATCCTCCCTGTCTTGTAATATCTTAAGCTATTTATATGTCTGCACTTAGGCATAATTGTAAACTCTCATAACTCTTAAAATTTTTGAGATAAGGATTATATGTCAGAGATGGCTTATACCCCTTACAGGTATGAACTATGTAGTAGTTGTTCTCACTACAGGCCAGCTAAGGAGCTATTGAGGTTGTCACAGCTTTGCTTCAGGTCCTCTGATTATTATTATTATTATTATTATTATTGGGGTGCAGTGGCGCAGCGGGTTTGGCTGGGTCCCACTCTCTGGTGGGTCTGGGGTTTGAGTCCCGCTTGGGGTGCCTTGTAATGGACTGGCGTCCCATCCTGGATGTTTCCCCCCCCCCCCCAGCCTTGCGCCCTGTGTTGCCGGGTTAGCCTTCACCTCGCTGCGACCCCACTCGGGACAAGCAGCTTCAACCAGTGTGCGTGTGTGTGTGTGTGTGTGTGTGTGTGTGTGTGTTATTATTATTACTGCCTACGTAAAAAGTCTTGACTTCATTTTTTACTCATTTATACAGCTGAGTAATTTAAATTATATATTATATATTATAATATATAATTATAATTATAATTATATAGAAGCTACCATTTCTTCTTCAAGCCTTCTCTACTCCTGCTACAATAATACCGGACAAAAATAAACAAAGCTTCTGTCATGTCATCTGACTGTAATCCTATAATACTATAAATAATATATAAATATAACAAATAAATAAAATACACACACACACACACACACACACACACACACACACACACACACACACACACACATTTTCTGAACCGCTTGTCCCATACGGGGTCGCAGGGAACCGGAGCCTAACCCGGCAACACAGGGCGTAAGGCCGGAGGGGGAGGGGAACACACCCAGGACGGGACGCCAGTCCGTCGCAAGGCACCCCAAGTGGGACTCGAACCCCAGACCCACCGGAGAGCAGGACCCGGTCAAACCCACTGCGCCCCCATATAAATAAAATAATTATATTATTTTGTAATAAAATAAATTGATGTACCCCAAAATTAATGATGGACCCATGTATTAAATAACAATACATGTAAATTAGAAATTATAATACATTAATAATAATTATTATTTTCCGCCAGTCACTTTGTAATGGTCCATATTTACTATGACCTGCCTATACAATCTGTCATGGTGTAACAGTTGATAGGCACTGTGACTCAATGAAGGATATACTTCAACACTCAGTTTTTTCAACATCTGGATCAGTTGGATCAGCTCAAGCTCTATCAAGTTCCGTTTCACTGCTGGAGAAGAACTTCACCCACTGTCCTGACCAGACTAATCAAGAGGCATCTGTGAACCTCTCTGTCTCTGAATGTGTTCTGCAGGAGATCTGTGAAAGTCCACAGTTCATTGTGGGAGGAGCCAACAGAACCGACATCTGCCAGGGAGATCTGGGTAAGACACTTAAAGACCTTACTATTTGTAAAGAGAATTGTGTCCCAGACACGATTATGGCTTTGCATATAACTTCAGAACTAGCCACAGTGACAACATCACCAGTAACTTGAATAATCATATGAAAACTTGTTTACATTCTGTGCAAGGCCAGAGTATCTCCAGTTGCTGTCAATCACACGTTCTTCTTAATTTCCGATCTGAACTGTATTTGTCCAAGGCATCCAGTTACGGTATCCTCCCTAACACCTGACCTCTAAAGCATGTGATGAGGTGATCCAGCTGAAACATGTGACAATCAAACAAAGTGACAGCCCCAAGCTTTCTGCCAGAAATGTAATAACATGGAGGGCTGTGTAGGTTTCACCTTGTCCTTGCATGTTCCGGTAGCTACTACATGTCAAAGGTATTGTCCTCGGTCAGTTTTGCTTGTCAAGTCAAGAACATGCGCCCGTGTACAGGGTCCTTCCGTTCATTCCAGAATATCAGAAGCATACTGGGGAGAGGATGAACCCCAGTGAGGGGACTCACGTGGGCTGGACCAAGTATGTAGGCCGGGAGCCAGGGAAGGGGTGTGTAAGGTTGACCAGTGCCAGAGTAGTTTCTGCCTCACCTCTTCAAGGCCTTGCCTTCATAAGCTCCTCAGATGAAATCCAACCGTATCTCTTAGTTCCACTCTGTGAGTGGGAACAAACTTGAGGAAGTAGGAAAGCAGACTAATGGCTAACGTTGTTCCCGGATAGCTAACAGCTAATGTTGTTCCCTCACCACATATTGTAGCTAACAGCTAATGTTGTTCCTTACCATATAGCTAACAGGTAATGGCAGGAAACAAGCTGTGCTGTTTTGTTTTATCAAAAGCTGTGCTGTCAGCAATAATATGGGTAGAATCCTATGATATCTCTCATGGTAGGTGTGACTGTAGAATAATTGCTCAGAGCTCTCAAAGAAGGTGGTTTACATGGCATAGACAGGTATAAGCTCTCTTAAATTTTAATTAGAAAAATGTCTCATCCTACCATTCTGAAGTAAAGTGGAATTTAAAGGCTTTCCGCTTCCTCTGTTTTTTGTTCTGACTTTTCTTTAAAGTAAATACGGTGTTCATAAACTTGTCTCATTGTTACTCGTTGTTAAAATTACTCAAGATGGGATACTATCATGTTTTATTAATCCTTGCAGGATTAACCCCCCTTGAGGAAAATTCTGGAAAATTCCTCTGTGGGGAAGCCTGCCTGGGTCTGGTTAAAATTAACCTTGTAGCACCTTACTCTGAGCTTCTTTTCTATTTGAGCCAGAATATTACTTTACCGTCATGTTTTTCTTCTCATATAGGGAGTTTATGACTGACCTAAGCAGAAGGAAGCCATGCTTTTTTAATCGCCTTTATTGGACCTTTTTTTCTGTCCTAAACTTGATTTTTTGCCATACAGGTGGTCCCCGATTTACGATGGGGTTACGTTCCGCGAAACCCATCATAAGTCAAAAATGCATTTAATCCATTTAACCTACCGAACATCATAGCGTAGCATACGTGCAGTGCCCCCCTCTTCTTTTCCTCCCAGTAGCAGGAGACACATGGGCTTTCTGTGACATTATGGATGCACAAAACACACCTCTACGTGACAGACTGGGAGATGTGGATCGCTGCTGCTGCTCGGCATCTCGAGAGAGTATCGCACGGCATATCGCTTGCCTGGGAAAAAATCTAAATTCAATATTCGAAGTACAGTTTCTACTGAATGTCTATCGCTTGCTCACCATCGTAAAGGTGAAAAATCGTAAGTCAAACCATCGTAAGTCGAGGAGCATCTGTGAATACCTGTCTTAGTTGGGGGCACCACAAAGCACTTTGTAACTTCATAGTGCTGGCAATATTCTGTGTTGTACTTTGGCTGAATCAATAAAGTATTTTGCCAAATTGGATGCAGGAGTTATTGTTTCCCTCCACACTCTGCAAAATGCACCTTTGCACACTTGGGAGGTGGACTATGTGGCTGAACCCTGGATTAGCAGAGAGAGCGGAGTCTGAGGGGCAGAGACAACTGTGGACACATGTATGAATGATGAAAGAAACCACTTAGTTTGAAGGGCAAGAGCAAGAGTCCAGTTGTGAACAAATACAAGACTGAAGTAGTCACTGGAGCTGTGGAGGACCAGCATTCCTCCACTTTCCCCTTGGAGGTGTGATGACTACAAGAGTAAAGGGGTGTAATCACAATCTATCAGCATGTGACCACAAGGCAGCTGCACGCAATGCTGCTAATGAATACCATTACCAGCTAAGCGAACCCAAAACCGTTTGCTATTCCCAGCACATTGCATTGAGTCCAAAAATAGCGACGATGTGCACCAGCAAGCCCTGGAGATCAAATTAGCCCTTCTGCTGAATGCTTAGTCTAGGGTTGGCAGGTCAGACATTATGCCTGACAGTGCTTGTTAATATGGATAATTAGATATGTTAGGGATATCTTCCTGTAACCCTTCTGGGTCAAATTTGTCAACAATACGTTACCACGTTAGCACACAAAACATGACCGAAATTGTCTGTGAAATCCATTTACAACAATGACCTTTATAAAACTGGATTCATGAAGATTGTGTAATGGAAAAATAATCATCCATCTTCCATCCATCTTCCTCCGCTTTTATCCGGGGCCGGGTCGCGGGAGCAGCAGTCCGAGCAGAGTCCTCCAGACTTCCCTCTCCCCGCACACCTCCTCCAGTTCCTCTGGGGGAACCCCAAGGCGTTCCCAGGCCAGCCGGGAGACATAGTCTCTCCAACGTGTCCTGGGTCTGCCCCGAGGCCTCCTCCCAGTGGGACAAGCCCGGAACACCTCCCTAGGGAGGCGTCCAGGAGGCATCCGGAACAGATGCCCGAGCCACCTCAACTGGCTCCTCTCGATGCGGAGGAGCAGCGGCTCTACTCCGAGCTCCTCCCGGGTGACTGAGCTCCTCACCCTATCCCTAAGGGTGTGCCCAGCCACCCTGCCAAGGAAACTCATTTCTGCCGCTTGTATCCGCGATCTCATTCTTTCGGTCATGATCCAGAGTTCATGACCATAGGTGAGGGTAGGAACGTAGATCGACCGGTAAATTGAGAGCTTTGCCTTACGACTCAGCTCCCTCTTCACCACAACAGACCGGTACAATGACCGCATTACTGCAGACGCCGCACCGATCCGTCTGTCAACCTGCCGCTCCATTTTTCCCTCACTCGTGAACAAGACCCCGAGATACTTAAACTCCTCCACTTGAGGGAGCAACTCCCCCCTAACCCGGAGGGGGCAATCCACCTTTTTCCGACTGAGAACCATGGCCTCGGATTTGGAGGTGCTGATTCTCATCCCCGCCGCTTCGCACTTGGCTGCAAACCTCCCCAGTGCACGCTGCAAGTCTTGACTTGATGAAGCCAACAGGACCACATCGTCCGCAAAAAGCAGAGACGAGATCTCGCGGCCACCAAAACAGACACCCTCCGTTCCCTGACTGCGCCTAGAAATTCTGTCCATAAAGATAATGAACAGAATCGGTGACAAAGGGCAGCCCTGGCGGAGTCCAACATGCACCGGGAACAGGTCTGACTTACTGCCGGCAATGCGAACCAAGCTCCTGCTCCGGTCATACAGGGAACGAACAGCCCGTAGCAACAAGCCCCGAACCCCATAATCCCGAAGTACCCCCCACAGGATGCCACGAGGGACACGGTCGAATGCCTTCTCCAGGTCCACAAAACACATGTGGACTGGTTGGGCAAACTCCCACGAACCCTCCAGCACCTTAGTGAGGGTATAGAGCTGGTCCAGTGTTCCACGGCCAGGGCGAAAACCACATTGCTCCTCCTGAATCCGAGGTTCGACTATCGGTCGGATTCTCCTTTCCAGTACCCTGGCATAGACTTTCCCAGGGAGGCTAAGGAGTGTGATCCCCCTGTAGTTGGAACACAATCTCCGGTCCCCCTTCTTAAAAAGAGGGACCACCACCCCGGTCTGCCAGTCCAGAGGCACCGTTCCCGAACTCCACGCGATGCTGCAGAGGCGTGTCAGCCAAGACAGCCCCACAACATCCAGAGACTTGAGAAACTCGGGGCGGATCTCATCCACCCCCGGAGCCTTGCCACCGAGGAGTTTTTTGACTACCTCAGCAACTTCAGCCAGGGTAATGGACGAGTCCCCCTCCGAGTCCCCAGCCTCAGCTTCCTCTACAGAAGGCGTGTCGGAGGGATTGAGGAGATCCTCAAAGTACTCCTTCCACCGCCCGAGAACATCCTCAGCTGAGGTCAGCAGCGCACCACTTCCACTGTAAACAGTGTTCGTGGAACACCGCTTCCCCCCTCTGAGTCGCCGGACGGTTTGCCAGAATCTCTTTGAGGCCGACCGAAAGTCTTCCTCCATGGCCTCGCCGAACTCCTCCCAAGCCCGAGTTTTTGCCGCGGCGACTGCCAGAGCCGCGCTCCGTTTGGCCCGTCGGTACCTGTCAGCTGCTTCAGGAGTCCCATGAGCCAGCCAGGCCCAATAGAACTCCTTCTTCAGCTTGACGGCATCCCTTACTTCCGGTGTCCACCACCGTGTTCGGGGATTGCCGCCGCGACAGGCGCCGGAGACCTTATGGCCGCAGCTCCGAACCGCCGCCCCGACAATGGAGGCACGGAACATAGTCCATTCAGACTCAATGTCCCCCACCTCCCTCGGGACCTGGTTGAAGCTCTGTTGGAGGTGGGAGTTGAAGACCTCTCTGACAGGGGCCTCCGCCAAACGTTCCCAACAGACCCTCACTATGCGTTTGGGCCTGCCAGGTCTGTCCAGCTTTTTCCCCCGCCATCGAATCCAACTCACCACCAGGTGGTGATCAGTTGACAGCTCAGCCCCTCTCTTCACCCGAGTGTCCAAGACATATGGCCGAAGGTCAGAAGAAACGACTACAAAGTCGATCATCGACCTCCGACCTAGGGCGTCCTGGTGCCAAGTGCACTGATGGACACCCTTATGCATGAACATGATGTTCGTTATGGATAAACCGCGACTAGCGCAGAAATCCAATAACAACTCACCGCTCGGGTTCAGATCAGGGAGGCCGTTCCTCCCAATCACGCCCCTCCAGGTATCACTGTCGCTGCCCACGTGGGCGTTAAAGTCCCCCAGTAGAACGACAGAGTCCCCAGTGGGAGCGCTTTCCTGCACGCCCCCCAGGGACTCTAAAAAGGCCGGGTACTCTACACTGCCGCTAGGCGCATAAGCACAAACGACAGTGAGAGACCGTTCCCTGACCCGAAGGCGTAGGGAGACGACCCTCTCATTCACCGGGGTAGACTCCAACACATGGCGGCTGAACTGGGGGGCTATTAATAAGCCCACACCAGCCCGCCGCCTCTCACCTTGGGCAACGCCAGAATAGTGGAGAGTCCACCCTCGATCGAGAAGAGTGGTTCCAGAACCCAAGCTGTGAGTGGAAGTGAGCCCGACTATATCTAGACGGTATCTCTCAACTTCCCGCACCAGCTCAGGCTCCTTCCCCGCCAGTGAGGTGACATTCCAAGTCCCAAAAACCAGAGTTGGCGCCCGAGGTCTGGGTCGGCCGGGCACTCGGCCCCGACCACCGCCCAAATCACAATGCACCGGCCCCTTACGGTTTCTCCGGCAGGTGGTGAGCCCACCGAAGAGCGGCTCCACGTCGTGGCTTCGGGCTGAGCCCGGCCAGGCCCCGTGGGCATAGACCTGGCCACCAGGCGCTCACATGCGAGCCCCCCCCCCAGGCCTGGCTCCAGGGTGGGGCCCCGGTGACCCCATACCGGGCGGGGTAAACGAAAACCTTGATTTTTTCTTCATAAGGGGTTTTTGAAAAATACTCATAAAAAAAATAATCATACATGGAATTTATAAGAATGTACAGATTATTTCATGTGAACTCATTCGTATGCAATAATTTATATTATGATTGTACATCAAGCCAATCAGGTCGTTAAGAATATTAATCACAACTAATGTCACGTTTTAAAAAATGTGAGGTTAACGACCATTTGACTCCTTAAAAATCATTTTCATTATACAATTAAAGGAAATATTAATGCAATGAATGGCATGGTTGCACATCAGCTGTGCGATTGAATGTAGGTTTGATCCTTGTTCAATTTCTGTGCAGTGTTCATGTTCTCCCTGTGTTTTCGTGAAAGACCTGTTTCAGGCAACATAAATATGGGTTGCAGACACAAGGAAATGCCTGTAGTGTATTGTTTGTGTGAGAGAATGAGTGTGTGTGACTGCCCTGAAATGGACTAACTTCCAGTCCCGGGTGTATCTGGCCTAGATTAATACCCTAAACTTTATAAATATGCTCCAGAAGAGTAAGCAACTGAGTGGGTGACAGAAACAATAAGAGCTGAACAATGAATTAAGATGGTGAGGTGACATCACTACTGTAGTCTCTAGGTTTTCGAAAAATCAGAGACTGCGTGCATCTTAGTCATCGGTGAATTTCTCGGTTCTGTACATGGACAGATTTGTGTTAATCCAATCAAAAGAGCTCTCACCATAGCTTGAAATCAATGCCCTTCTGTTGACTTTGGCAGGTGACTGCTGGCTGTTGGCAGCCATCGCCTGCTTGACTCTGAATGAGAAGCTGCTGTATCGTGTCATCCCACCAGACCAAAGCTTCACAGAGAACTATGCAGGCATCTTCCACTTCCAGGTGAGGACCATGAAGCCCACATCAACCATCATATCAGCTTGGACTTTGAGCAAAAATGACATAAATTTTTGTCCATATGTTCTTTTCGGTGGGTCGTACAGTTCTGGCGCTATGGCGATTGGGTGGATGTTATTGTGGACGACCGCATCCCCACCTTCAACAACCAGCTGGTCTTTACCAAGTCAGCAGAGAGGAATGAATTCTGGAGTGCCCTCCTGGAGAAGGCCTATGCCAAGTGAGTGTGAGGAGGTGTTACCTCTACAAACAAAACTGCCACAGTCGACCCTTAAGCACTGTCCTCTTCAGTTTTTATTGCCTTCATTCCTCATACTGGAAGCACTTTCATTTACATTTAATGGAATTCCTCCATTTGTTCATCCATCATCCAAAACCACTTGTTCAGTGCAAGGTTGTTGTGGTGTGCAGTCTATCCTGGAAGCATAGGGCCTGAGGCAGGGTACACCCTGGATGAAATGCCAATCTATCACAGAATAGCTATGCACAGTCAGTCACACATAGACACATTAAGTTGTTAACTCTGAGTCACCAGTTCACTTGAAACATACATTTTTTGACTGTGAGAGGAAACAGGAGTACCCACAAAAAACCCACACAAACATGGAGAAAACATGCAAACTCCATACAGACTGAACTGGGTTCAAATACACATTCAAACCTAAAGCCGACTTGTGAAGCACGTGAGCTACCTGTTAAATTCAGCTCATTAAAACTATTCTAATGTAACTAAATTTACCTCACATTCCGATCAACATGAACTAGAACGCTGTCAACCGATATACTACCATGTCTGTTGTATTTATATCTCTTTAAATTTAGCATTTGAACAAATTAAAAAATAGATCAAATGCAGTTGAAAACCAAGTCACCATTTGCATTTTTAATTGTGCCCATTTAGTCCTTTTTTGTATTGTACATATTCTAGCATATTTGTACTTGAACATATTTGACCTTCAATGAACACTTTTCAATGCCTTGTTTGACATTTGAAATGCACTGTGTAAAAATTTACAGTAACACAAAGAAGTTCAGTGACATTGAGTTCTGTTGCAAATGTAACATGCATGATAATGATATTTTTATTATGTCAGTTATAAAGCAAGAACAAGTGAACTCCAATGTTCTAAAGTTTTCACTCATCTTTTCCTCACATTTTTCCTCTTTGCCCTTTGGCCAGGCTGCACGGTTCTTACGAAGCCCTCAAGGGTGGAAACACCACAGAAGCCATGGAAGATTTCACTGGCGGGGTGACAGAATTCTACGACATGAAAGACATCCCCAAGGACCTCTACAAGATTATGAGGAAGGCTTTGGAGAGAGGATCCCTCATGGGCTGCTCTATTGATGTAAGAGCATCGCAGACAAGCTGCCGAACCCCAGCTGAACCTTTGGACTGCGGGCAAAAATTGTGCGCTGGTTACAAGGAATACTTGGTTCCACTCTAACTGTATTTTTTGAAGTGACTAGGTTTTTGAGAAATTTCCAATATTCTCCAACTGATTTGTCTCCCAACAGTATATTACCATATTGCTTGTAAAATTGAGTCTCATTTGCATACCGCTTCATCTGGCTGGACATAACACATTGGCAGTTTGGGAAATAGTATAAACAAACATGTCAGCTAGATCTTGTCCTTTTGACAACCTGCCATCCAGTTCCACATCTAAGACATATTGTCATTACTCTGGAAAATTTCCATATAGCCTTTGTATTTTAGAGCTCATGTCCTCTGTTTGCCAGTATTTCAACAATGGCTTGTATGTGCCAGTCTATTACTATAACACATTTTGACAGGTGATTTTATGTCCCTCAATTTCACCAGTGATTCTTACTGCATCACGAGGTCTTAAATGAACTATCTGTGTCCGTTTGTTATGAAGGATACACTAGGGTACACCACGCCTTCAGGTGAGCTGGGCCCTATTATCGATAAAATGCTCACAGATGCAGAAAAGAGCAAGCTGGAGGAAACACCGAGTGGGGTTTGTATCGATCGAACTGGCCGTGCAGCACAGAGGTGAAAGCATGCCCCTAAAACCAATAGCATGGCTGTGTCACAGAACAAGAGTGGAAATTCAATTCTTCTTCACAGCAATAATTCACTGGAGTGATTAATGTGACTAATCTGGGTTCTGCAGAAACCAAAAAGATGTTGAACTGCATGTTTCTTGAATCAGGGTCATTTACATTATCTGACAGTATAAAACTATGCACCAGTGTAAACTAAAAACATAAGGGGCAGGTACTGCATCCTCTGCAGTTTTTCAGCATAAGATCATTTGCATGCCATGTACACACACACACACGCTGAAGCCACTTGTCCCAAGTGGAGTTGCAGTGAGCCAGAGCCTAACCCAGCAACACAAGGCACAAGGCTGGAGGAGAAGGGGACACACTCAGGACAAATGCCAGTCCATCACAAGGCACCCCAACCAGGACTTGAAATCCAGACCCACCAGAAAGCAGGACCCAGCCAAACCCACTGCACCACCGCTCCTCTATGCATGCCATCTATTTGCAGTTTATTTGTGCCTGAAGGTCAGTCAGTTAACCTCTGGGAAAAAGAGACTAAGGTGGTGTTTGGTCATAATGTATTACCTGACAATATACAGAAACATTCTTATCCTGATTATATCATTTTTCTTTCATTTCAACAAAAGACTATGAAAAGGGCTCCCAAAAGGTCATAGGTGCTAACACAGAATAATTTAACTCAGCCCAATTAACAAACTAATACTTTTCATTTTTCAAAAGGACTGTTAGTACTTATTACTATTCTCTCTTTACCAGGCCTTGGTTCCAGCTCGGTTTGAGACCCGGACAGCCACTGGACTTGTCAAAGGCCATGCCTACTCAGTGACGGGGGTGGAGGAGGTTGGAACTTCTGCTTATGTTTGATGTGGTCCCAGGATGAGATAGGGAGATGCAGAAAAGTGGTGGTTGAGCCTGAAGTCTGACAGAGCCCCTTCTTCACTGTATGACCCATTAGATCTTCAAATCAGTGCCTACTTGTACACAGCTATTGTACATGATCTGAAAGTGCTGTATATCCAGTGGAATTTCTGTAATCCCTGCTAATGATGTTACTAAATGCCAACCCTTTATAGCCTGATCAGATGTTAAATTAAATCTTTAACTGAATGACTAAATATGTAAAAGACAGAAAAGATATATATAGTATATATATACTGTGTATATATATATATATATATATATATATATACACAGAGTATAAAACATTGTTAAATGTCCTTGACCCAGAGATTTATGCATTTCCAGCAAAAAATTGTCCATATGCTACTGTGCAGTGGGGTACTGGGCTATGTTGTGTCAGTGTACAGTACTCACAGACCCTGTCCTGTTTGCACAGTGTAAAAAAGGGGAGCAAAAGGAGACCAGGATCCGTCTGGTGAGGCTCCGAAACCCCTGGGGCCAGGTGGAGTGGAATGGACCCTGGAGCGATAAGTGAGTGACCTCATCCTGCTCTCTGATATGAACACCAGCGTCCAGCAGTAATGTCCCTCAGTTTCACCTGTTTACTGTCCATCAATCCCTGCATGAATCATGGTACAACCACCCATAAAAAGTATAATATCCAACAGACATACTCAGATGGCAACTGAGGCCTCTATAACACAGCACAGAATCTAAAAAAATGGACACAAAGCAACTAAAGAGATTGTTTTGTGTCCTTGCGTTCTTTAAAATGCACACTACAGTAACACATAACAATGCCTACCATTCATCTATTGAATTCAGCAAACTGTTTACCTAGTAATTGACATCATAATCCGTCACATGTATACACTGTACATTTACATTTATTAATTTAGCAGACACTTTTTTCCAAAGCGATGTACATCTCATACATGTCCCTCTTTACATAATGTATATGCGTGCCAATGAAGGCATTTAGCCGAATCACATCCGTCTTTTGTGCAAATGAAATTATTACTTTGAAAAGTTTGAGAGTGCTGTCCCATGCTTTTTTTCTAGTATTCTGTATACAGTTGCACCCAAGCTTGTTTTTTTTAATATTGTGATGACCAGCGTTACTGGTTTTGTGTAAATAGTTGCATTATGGGAAAATTGTAAATAACCTGTGTAACCACTGGGGGCACTTAGGGGGAAAATGATGGGGTGACCATGTCTCCCAGGGTAGTGGGGAAAAAGTCTGGAGGGGTTAGGCAGGCTGGGAAGACTGGCTGCAAGTGCAGGTCCTAGAGGAAATGGGGTCCTTGAACAGAGAGCGTTATTTCCCTGGTGCTGTTGTTCTAATAAATCATTTGTCATGAACGCTGCCTCCGCGTTCTTCTTTGCCCCATCCAAACCTGTAGTGCTGCATACCAAAATATGGTCAACCAAATAGAGCTCCTATTTTTAATATTCTCTGTTTGTCAAAGCTGAGTTTCAACTTTTGTCGTGTGAATGGCCATAAACCCTTCTCCTCCCTCTAGTTCAAAGGAGTGGCTGTCCATCTCCAAGGCAGAGAAGGAGAAGCTGCAGCAGCAGAATGCTGAAGATGGAGAGTTCTGGTGAGTGGAGCGTGCATGGGCGCAAACAGCATTAGAGCATGAGAGAGAAAACTAGTTAAGCATTTTTTTTTTTAGGGAAATTCATGTCCTAACTGCATATATGCTTGAAACAAGATGGGAGGTAATTCCTAATTTCTGGGGGATGTTTTCGGAGTTTGTTTAATTTCTTCCCTATCCTTTCCCATCCTCCCCTTCATATCTATATGCCCTCCAGGATGTCCTTCGATGACTTCAAGAAGAACTTCACCAAGATCGAGATCTGCAACCTCACACCTGATGCTCTGGAAGACGACAAGATCCACAAGTGGACGGTGTCGGTGAATGAGGGCCGCTGGGTGCGAGGCTGCTCTGCAGGGGGGTGCCGGAATTACCCAGGTGAGTGCTCTGTCCATGGAGAATTATACCTCCTGTCAGCAGAATTGAGCTCAGTGGGTAATAACACATAGAGTAGGACTGTTAAATGATGCCATACTCCAAAAAATACCTTCAAAATCAGAGAGAAAACCAGTTAAGCATTTTTTTAGGGAAATTCATTGTGAAATACTTAAAACTACACTCTTTTGTATATTATTTTACTTAATTTTTATTGTAGGGTAAATGAAAGAATATTTAGCATGTTGTCTTTGACATTTGCCATATTATGAACTAACCTGATATAGATACAAATACACATAACACAAATAGATATATTCATACATTAATACATACATATGTATAACACAGCAGTGACAGGAAAAATGTAGATAACATGGATCACCTAATATCACACAGAAAAGCATAAAAGAGAACAACCAAATGATTTGGTTTTGGATCACAGATGTTTAATTTTCAGTAGTATCATACGTGGGGGGTGTGGCGGTGCAGGTTTGGCTGGGTCCTGCTCTCTGCTGGGTCTGGGATTCAAGTCCTGCTTGGGGTGCCTTGCAATGGACTGGTGTGCTATCCTGGGTGTGTCCCCTCCCCCTCCAGCCTTGTGCCCTGTGTTGCTGGGTTAGACTCCGGCTCACCGTGACCCCACTTGGGACAAGCAATTTCCGACAGTGTGTGTGTATAGTGTCATAGGTGTAAACTATCACAGCTCATAGCACTAGATCGAGTTATTCAGTTTTGCCATTTTCCGCAGACACGTTCTGGACAAATCCACAGTACCGCCTGCGTCTACTGGAGGAGGACGACGACCCCGATGACAACGAGGTGGCCTGCAGCTTTGTTGTGGCGCTGATGCAGAAGAACCGCCGGAAAGACCGCAAGTTGGGAGCAAACCTATTCACTATAGGATTTTCCATCTACGAGGTGTCCAGTGTCTCATCTAATATCTATAGAGGACATTGTGTGAAATTAACTATACAATTAGCATGGAAGCATTGTAAAAGTGTAAGTGATTCTGGCAGCATGTATCCGCAGAAAAATGCAAATGATTATAAAATACAAACACAATGGACCTGAATCCTTCTTGTCACTGCAAACAGCTAATTTTTGTGTTGCCGTCTCTCTCAGGTGCCTAAGGAGGTATGGAGTTGTGGACGTCCTTCAAGAAATGTTAATGAAGCGCCTGGGTTCTGGCCTCAGGGTCCCAACATCTGTCTGCAGTTGTGAAATGTTTGCGTGTCACCCACCACATCCAGAGTTTTTAGCCCATGTCCGTGCAGATTCCCAAATTTCTCAATGCTTCTGCTGTTGAATTTTTTACATTTTAATGCTCTGTAAAGTCATAACTCTCAAAAGCCATGTCACAGAAGTAGGTATTATCCACTCAAAGCTGTAAAGCTCTATTTCCGCTGCTCTCTGGGTCTGTGCAAACACAAGCCTGTTGTTTCTCTCCCATCCATAGTTGGTTCCCTGTTTTGGCATTTTTTTCCACAGCGACTAAACGGTTTGGCTCCCTGTGTTGTTGTTTCACACTGGTCTTTCTCTCTCACCGCTGCGCTAGATGCACGGCAACAAGCAACACATGCAGAAGGATTTCTTCCTGTACAATGCATCCAAGGCACGCTGCAAGTCCTACATCAACTTGCGTGAGGTGACGCAGCGGTTCCGCCTGCCTCCCGGGGAGTACATCATTGTGCCCTCTACCTACGAGCCTCACCAGGAGGGGGAGTTCATCCTCAGGGTCTTCTCTGAGAAGAGGAACTTGTCTGAGTGAGTGGGCTTTCAATGGAAAGAAGGGCGATGCCAAAACCAGGGACGATGCTGTTTGCAGTGTTCAGGAATATTCCAGTCCATACACTGTGTTGATCTCTGTGTTGTGTGAAGAACGGTAAAAGTGTGTGTAGCTGTAGATTGCTTCCATTCTTGCCAAGCCAACGATGCTTTTAAAATGTGACCCAACTAGTACTAACTCATCAAGTCACGTAGGCTTCCGCGGCCGTTGTCATTAGACTGGAATTTAGCATCTTCCGGAGTAGACCGTGTTGTCATAGAGACTAATCCCAACGTTTCGTTTCCTATGTTGGAAACATCCTCAGGGTTCTGCATCGTAAACCGTTAGACGTTGTCTTCACGGATCATTGATGTAGTCTGACTACTATGACAACGCGGTCTACTCCGGAAGATGCTAAATTCCAGTCTAGTGCTAACTTGTACTTTTCCCTAAAGAAAGTCCCCAAAGCCCAGCTTGGCTTGTTTTTTGGGTCAGAA
Organism: Scleropages formosus; assembly: GCF_900964775.1. Lineage (NCBI taxonomy): Eukaryota > Metazoa > Chordata > Actinopteri > Osteoglossiformes > Osteoglossidae > Scleropages > Scleropages formosus. The sequence goes on from NC_041806.1 coordinate 30,995,697, forward strand.
ATGAGATTTCCACCCTCTAAAAATACGCAATACACAAAGTCAATGAAGTTGACTTTGTATATTGCGTATTTTTTGTCGCGCAGCATTGCGGCATTGTACTTGCTAATAGTCCTGTTGACATGCAGTCTTTTGGCGGTTCTGAGAGGGCAGAAAAAGTCAAGGGCAAATAACCCTAACAACAATTTAATTTGTAGAGCTGGAAGAAATCGCCCCCAGTTCGAAGCCATTATGGAGTCTCTTTTAGGACAAGTGGCCTCAGGTTTTGATGTACCCCGGTAAACAGCTCATTAAATTGGACCAGCTCCTCGGCCCACAACGCAGCCTCGCTGGATGAGAGTAGGGTGCTTCGGACCTCCACGGGCTGCATCTGTTCTGGACCATCTGGACCTCTTGTCTAACCAGTGAAAAGAAGCACCTTAACCTCATGCGGGGTTGTCACTGCCTTACCACAATGCCTCAAACTATACTGTGTAATGGCACAAGATCACTCATAACTGCCACTCCCTTAACAACACAATGACTTAAGATATCTAATTACATCTGCTGAATCAACTAATAACTTAATAATTGTTGGGTGTTTATAGCAATTATGTGAAGCAGCAGGTAGTATAGTGGTTAAAGTTTCCACTTTACACCGGAAAGCCTCGGGTTTGCATCCCATCCCATGCTGTAGTGCCCTTGAGCTTACCTGGGGCAATTCAGAGTAAGCACCTGATCTGAAAAACATTATCCAGGGCTATAAATGGTTAGAACAATTATAAATAGCTGAACATTGTAAGTTGCTTTGGAGAAAAGCATCAGCTCTATAAGGCAAACTGATAATAGATTAATATATTACTAATTGTGTTAGACAAAGAATGCCAGACGAAAAAAGAAATGCACGATAGGTGCATTTAAAGCAAAAGCCCAACATCATGTTAGTTCACTTGTTACCAAGTAACACACAAATCCTGTTATGTCTCCTGTCAGTGACCGTTTGCGATCGCTGCGCATTAAGGGCCGAGACACACCACAGAAAGCTTGTCCACACCCAGTGAACTCGGACAATGCCGGCGCTCACGATTTGCGTGGTATAAGATGTGAAGTGCGAAGATCTGCTCGGTGGAATATTTCACAACAGGGGCAATAACTTCGAAAAGCCTCACTTCTCCCTTTTTTTTTTCCAATGCAGAGGTGACGCAACCAAAAAGAGAAGGAAACGCACTGAAAGCCTGTTCCTCTTCCTTGATTACGCAAATGCAAAACCCTGTTCGGTCCCTGCGAAAGTTTGACAGTCATCAGAAGTGGTGTCATGTGTTCTGTTACAACACAAATTAAAATGTGACAGAGAAGCCCAGTGGGGGTGTGGTGGTGCAGTGGGTTGGACCGGGTCCTGCTCTCTGGTGGGTCTGGGGTTCAAGTCCTGCTTGGGGTGCCTTGTGATGGACTGGCGTCCCGTCCTGGGTGTGTCGCCTCCCCCTCCAGCTTGACACCCTGAGTTTCTGGGTTAGGCTCCGGCTCCCCGCGACCCCCCCATGGGACAAGCGGTTTCAGACAATGTGTGTGTGTTTCACCACCTCAGCGCTTGTGCAAAACCATAAGGCATGGACAATGTAATCAAGATGGGATGTCAGAAATGAAGGGATGTGTGAGAAACTTAGAAGTAGAAAAGTGTTGAAACAGTCGTGTTCAACTCTCTCCTGGTGTGACCGTGTTGAGGCCGGTGGTGCCATGCTAACTGCTGTTTGTTGGTTTCTACTCAGGGAAATAGAGAACAGGATTGAAGCTGACAATCCAGTGGTGAGTATCTCAGCAGCACATCCTCCCAGTAGTCACTCATAGCGATTTCGTATAAACCACTGGCCCACAAACATCAGCACCCTTAAACGAACCTGAAAAATGCATTCTCACATCTTCAAAGGTGAACAGATCCCTTGGCATCAACAACCTTTTCCTTCTTTCCCTTCCTCTCTTTAACCACCGTTTTATTCCACTTGGCACCCTCAGCCAGAGAAGCCAAAGAAAAAGAAAGAAAAGGTAAAATTATTAATAGGAGTGCTCCTTTTGGCTTCCCATGGTAAAAACTGAAGTTAAGAAGCACTTCTGATTTCATAGGGCTGTAACAAAGTGCATGATCTGGTTGGGTTTCAGAATTATTTACAGCAGTTTATATTTAGATCGAATAGTAGGAATGTAATCCAAACTTTTTTCAGTTCAGCCTTGGTATAAAGAGCACCTGAAAGGTCAGTTGTTACCTGGGGTTTAGTGTAATGATCTTCCCAAGTGTCCACATAATGCATGAGTCACACAATGACTCCTCAGCAGAAATGTTGCATGGTGTGAGTTCTGAGTGATGTATGGATCACAACACGCAATAGCTTAGTGTAGACCTCCAAGTTGACCAGTGGTCATCTGCCCTTGCGTGTTCCTTCCCGATTCCTTTGTCTTAACCCATTTTCCGTCCCTGTCCCACACCTCATTGACAACCCCCCCTTGGATGCCAGCCCATCGTTTTTGTGTCGGACAGAGCGAATGTCAACAGGGAGATTGAGCAGGAGGAGTACGAGGAGGAGAAAAAGAACAGGAAGCAGGATATAAAAAAGGTTGATTTCCTCTCTGTGGAGAGGGGGTGAGGAGGGTAAGGGGTGAGGTGATGGAAGGATAGATTTTCTTCATTCCACTCCATTGCCCTTCCCTGAAATAAGTCTCAGTAGGGCCAACATGCAGCCGATCTCCAAGTCATGGGGCCATAATGACCCACATTTGCTATATCAACCACTTAAGGATAAACACCAAGTGCTGTGAGGTTGCCATTCTTTGGCAATCCCTCCCCCTACAGACCCAAGAGGGTACTGCACCCAGTGACACATGGAAACTTGCTGGGTTTTTTCCTGAAGTTATGGTATCTGACTACTTGGTCGTGCAATGGGGTCTTCCTTTGGTATCACCTTGCCTACCCCCACCCCCAACCCGTCGTCAGCATGTTCCGCAAGCACTGAGAGCACTGCTTGAGGGGAACGTTTGAATGGTTTTCCTTTCTCCCTCTTGTTCCTTCTGCATGCACTTTCTAAGTGGACAACAGCAGCAGAGCTCCCTTGGGATTTTGTTGTTCCTGTTCTCATTAATGTTGCACGAGTTTGGAACTTGTGGGACCTTGCAGGTTTTCTGAAGAGCTGTTAGGAGCTGGCTGCTCTGAGTTGGCCTGATCTCTGTCAACCGGTCCTAGCTTGGGTCATTGCGTAATGAGGAGACAGCCTGGTACGTGCAGCACGGCAGGGCGATGAGGAGCCAGTGAGATGATCCTGTCACTGTCGCTGGTCCTCCTGTGTTCCCTCACTCTGAACGGATTACGGCTTTAATGGTGACGCAGCATGTCCGCACCGTCAGAGGCCCTCTGATGCATGCTCCGATCACGTGCATTCACCAACGCTCCTCCTAAGTCTCCAGCAGTGTTATCTGTGCCCCGCGAGAGCCATCAAACCCTGTCCTTCCAGTTGTGGAGACAAGCACTGCTTTTCCTGTTCACCTTCACTTACTTCTAGTATATATTGAATCACTGAGCCACTGTGTAAATGGCAATTACGATAATTTCTCCTGTTGCTCACACATAGAGCAAAGAACATGTGCATGCCAATGGTTACACATGCGCTCATGTCTATTTGCACTCTCTTGAGCATGTAAAGAGTTTGAGAGGTGAATGTAGACATGCTAACGCCCAGGTGCCCTTGAGGTAATTGTACCGAAGGTAATGTTGCTGCTTTTAACTTTGCCCTGTCGGAGAGCGATGTGTGAGCATTTGCTGGCCTGCAAGACATGGCCTCCTCTTTTGTTCGCTTCCCCTAACACTGCAGACATCTCTTTCTGCCTCCTTCCCTTCCCTCTCTCCTCGTGTCTCAGCCAGCACCAGCCTCTGCCGGGGAAGAGAGCGAGGAAGACAAACAGTTCCGCACCATCTTTCAGCAGATCGCCGGAGAAGTGAGTACTAGGAGGCCACGGAGCACTGGGGGGACTGTGAGTATGGGGGAACCGGGGAAACTGATTTTCTAACTGTTGAGCATTGCAGTGCAACATTGCGTGTGTTAGTGCGTTTGGGATGCTCTCGAGAATTTTCGTGATTTAGAAGAAAGTCTGACTGTGTTGGAAAGGCGCTCTTCTTTTAGTCGTTGCACCGGCACTCACCGTGATCGCTGGG